>NC_141538.1:80295000-80977500 GCF_021556685.1 Rattus norvegicus
AGACTCACAAGAACTCATGCAGCCTTTATCAGATCAGGTCAGGAAATTGGCAAATCTTTGCTCTAGTCTGTGAATGGTTGTGGATCTGGGTTGTTGCACAGTGGGTGCATCTCCGTCTGAGAAAACATGGCCACCACGATCCCAGCTTTTATGTGCATTTGTCTTTATGTGTTTCTGTTTTTCTTCAATCCCTCATTCTAGGCCCAAGCCATGATGAACGCAGCAGTAATATTTTATCTCCCAAAGTGTCTGAGAAATTGGTGAGGGGTTGTTAATTGGATTTGTGGTGTGAGAATGAAGAATGGAGGTCTAGTTGCTCCATTTTTAGACTTTCAACTTCTATTCATCAGTGCTTACTTACTTTTCAATCTTTACCTTTAGTATATCTGATTTCCAACCTATTAGAAGGTTCTGCAATTCATACACTTACTGTATGTTTGTTTCTGCTGCAACTGTGGGCTGTGTGGAGAGAAATGCTTTTTTTCAATCTATTTTCCTTATTTATCTTATGATATTAGGTGTACCTACGTCCTGTCCTGATTACTCTGACTGGTTAAAGTTCTGTTCCCTATTCTTATTTTATTTATGGTTTGTGAGGAAGTAGTGAGATAAAAGCTATGTTCAGCTATACGTGAATTCACTATTCCATCCTTTATTCTTGTGACTTCTACCAAGCTCTTCTGCCCATAGCATGGTCTTACAGTCATCATCTTACTTTCCTTATGAAATCTGCATAATTACATAATCAAGAGAGTATTTTACATTGGCATATATTTAGCATTTCTTTTTTTATTTTTTATTTTTTTTTATTTTATTTTTTTTTATTAACTTGGGTATTTCTTATATACATTTCAAGTGTTATTCCCTTTCCCGGTTTGCGGGCAAATATCCCACTCCCCCCTCCCCTTCCTTATGGGTGTCCCCCTCCCAACACTCCCCCCATTGCCGCCCTCCCCCCATAGTCTAGTTCACTGGGGGTTCAGTCTTAGCAGGACCCAGGGCTTCCCCTTCCACTGGTGCTCTTACTAGGATATTCATTGCTACCTATGGGGTCAGAGTCCAGGGTCAGTCCATCTATAGTATTTAGGTAGTGGCTTAGTCCCTGGAAGCTCTGGTTTCTTGACATTGTTGTACTTTTGGGGTCTCGAGCCCCTTCAAGCTCTTCCAGTTCTTTCTCTGATTCCTTCAACGGGGGACCTATTCTCAGTTCAGTGGTTTGCTCCTGGCATTCGCCTCTGTA
This sequence comes from Rattus norvegicus, assembly GCF_021556685.1. Lineage (NCBI taxonomy): Eukaryota > Metazoa > Chordata > Mammalia > Rodentia > Muridae > Rattus > Rattus norvegicus. The sequence continues at coordinate 80,296,241 of NC_141538.1, forward strand.
TTTGCTGTATTCTGGCTGTGTCTCTCAGGAGCGATCTACATCCGGCTCCTGTCGGTCTGCACTTCTTTGCTTCATCCATCTTATCCAATTGGGTGGCTGTATATGTATGGGCCACCTGTGGGGCAGGCTCTGAATGGGTGTTCCTTCAGTCTCTGTTTTAATCTTTGCCTCTCCCTTCCCAGCCAAGGGTATTCTTTTTCCTCATTTAAAGAAGGAGTGAAGCATTCACATTTTGATCATCCGTCTTGAGTTTCGTTTGTTCTAGGGATCTAGGGTAATTCAAGCATTTGGGCTAATAGCCACTTATCAATGAGTGCATACCATGTATGTCTTTCTGTGATTGGGTTAGCTCACTCAGGATGATATTTTCCAGTTCCAACCATTTGCCTACGAATTTCATAAACTCGTTGTTTTTGATAGCTGAGTAATATTCCATTGTGTAGATGTACCACATTTTCTGTATCCATTCTTCTGTTGAAGGGCATCTGGGTTCTTTCCATTTTCTGGCTATTATAAATAAGGCTGCGATGAACATAGTGGAGCACGTGTCTCTTTTATATGTTGAGGCATCTTTTGGGTATATGCCCAAGAGAGGTATAGCTGGATCCTCAGGCAGTTCAATGTCCAATTTTCTGAGGAACCTCCAGACTGATTTCCAGAATGGTTTTACCAGTCTGCAATCCCACCAACAATGGAGGAGTGTTCCTCTTTCTCCACATCCTCGCCAGCATCTGCTGTCACCTGAGTTTTTGATCTTAGCCATTCTCACTGGTGTGAGGTGAAATCTCAGGGTTGTTTTGATTTGCATTTCCCTTATGACTAAAGATGTTGAACATTTCTTTAGGTGTTTCTCAGCCGTTTGGCATTCCTCAGCTGTGAATTCTTTGTTTAGCTCTGAACCCCATTTTTAATAGGGTTATTTGTTTCCCTGCGGTCTAACTTCTTGAGTTCTTTGTATATTTTGGATATAAAGCCTCTATCTGTTGTAGGATTGGTAAAGATCTTTTCCAAATCTGTTGGTTGCCGTTTTGTCCTAACCACAGTGTCCTTTGCCTTACAGAAGCTTTGCAGTTTTATGAGATCCCATTTGTCGATTCTTGATCTTAGAGCGTAAGCCATTGGTGTTTTGTTCAGGAAATTTTTTCCAGTGCCCATGTGTTCCAGATGCTTCCCTAGTTTTTCTTCTATTAGTTTGAGTGTGTCTGGTTTGATGTGGAGGTCCTTGATCCACTTGGACTTAAGCTTTGTGCAGGGTGATAAGCATGGATCGATCTGCATTCTTCTACATGTTGCCCTCCAGTTGAACCAGCACCATTTGCTGAAAATGCTATCTTTTTTCCATTGGATGGTTTTGGCTCCTTTGTCAAAAATCAAGTGACCATAGGTGTGTGGGTTCATTTCTGGGTCTTCAATTCTATTCCATTGGTGTATCTGTCTGTCTCTGTACCAATACCATGCAGTTTTTATCACTATTGCTCTGTAATACTGCTTGAGTTCAGGGATAGTGATTCCCCCTAAAGTCCTTTTATTGTTGAGGATAGCTTTAGCTATCCTGGGTTTTTTGTTATTCCAGATGAATTTGCAAATTGTTCTGTCTAACTCTTTGAAGAATCGGATTGGTATTTTGATGGGGATTGCATTGAATCTGTAGATTGCTTTTGGTAAAATGGCCATTTTTACTAAATTAATCCTGCCAATCCATGAGCATGGGAGATCTTTCCATCTTCTGAGGTCTTCTTCAATTTCTTTCCTCAGTGTCTTGAAGTTCTTATTGTACAGATCTTTTACTTGCTTGGTTAAAGTCACACCGAGGTACTTTATATTATTTGGGTCTATTATGAAGGGTGTCGTTTCCCTAATTTCTTTCTCGGCTTGTTTCTCTTTTGTATAGAGGAAGGCAACTGATTTATTTGAGTTAATTTTATACCCAGCCACTTTGCTGAAGTTGTTTATCAGCTTTAGTAGTTCTCTGGTGGAACTTTGGGGATCACTTATATATACTATCATGTCATCTGCAAATAGTGATATTTTGACCTCTTCTTTTCCGATCTGTATCCCCTTGATCTCCTTTTGTTGTCTGATTGCTCTGGCTAGAACTTCAAGAACTATATTGAATAAGTAGGGAGAGAGTGGGCAGCCTTGTCTAGTCCCTGATTTTAGTGGGATTGCTTCAAGTTTCTCTCCATTTAGTTTAATGTTAGCAACTGGTTTGCTGTATATGGCTTTTACTATGTTTAGGTATGGGCCCTGAATTCCTATTCTTTCCAGGACTTTTATCATGAAGAGGTTTTGAATTTTGTCAAATGCTTTCTCAGCATCTAATGAAATGATCATGTGATTCTGTTCTTTCAGTTTGTTTATATAATGGATCACGTTGATGGTTTTCCGTATATTAAACCATCCCTGCATGCCTGGGATGAAGCCTACTTGATCATGGTGGATGATTGTTTTGATGTGCTCTTGAATTCGGTTTGCCAGATTTTTATTGAGTGTTTTTGCATCGATATTCATAAGGGAAATTGGTCTGACGTTCTCTTTCTTTGTTGGGTCTTTGTGTGGTTTAGGTATAAGAGTAATTGTGGCTTCATAGAAGGAATTCGGTAGTGCTCCATCTGTTTCAATTTTGTGGAATAGTTTGGATAATATTGGTATGAGGTCTTCTATGAAGGTTTGATAGAATTCTGCACTAAACCCGTCTGGACCTGGGCTCTTTTTGGTTGGGAGACCTTTAATGACTGCTTCTATTTCCTTAGGAGTTATGGGGTTGTTTAAGTGGTTTATCTGTTCCTGATTTAACTTCGATACCTGGTATCTGTCTAGGAAATTGTCCATTTCCTGAAGATTTTCAAGTTTTGTAGAATATAGGTTTTTATAGTAAGATCTGATGATTTTTTGAATTTCCTCTGAATCTGTAGTTATGTCTCTCTTTTCATTTCTGATTTTGTTAATTTGGACGCACTCTCTGTGTCCTCTCGTTAGTCTGGCTAAGGGTTTATCTGTCTTGTTGATTTTCTCAAAGAACCAAATTTCGGTTCTGTTGATTCTTTCTATGGTCCTTTTTGTTTCTACTTGGTTGATTTCAGCTCTGAGTTTGATTATTTCCTGCCTTCTACTCCTCCTGGGTGTATTTGCTTCATTTTGTTCTAGAGCTTTTAGGTGTGCTGTCAAGCTGCTGACATATGCTCTTTCCTGTTTCTTTCTGCAGGCACTCAGCGCTATGAGTTTTCCTCTTAGCACAGCTTTCATTGTGTCCCATAAATTTGGTTATGTTGTATCTTCATTTTCATTAAATTATAAAAAGTTTTTAATTTCTTTCTTTATTTCTTCCTTAACCAGGTTATCATTGAGTAGAGCATTGTTCAATTTCCACGTATATGTGGGCATTCTTCCCTTATTGTTATTGAAGACCAGTTTTAGGCCGTGGTGGTCCGATAGCACGCATGGGATTATTTCTATCTTTCTGTCCCTGTTGAGGCCCGTTTTTTGACCAATTATATGGTCAATTTTGGATAAAGTACCATGAGGAGCTGATAAGAAGGTATATCCTTTTGCTTTAGGATAGAATGTTCTATAAATATCCGTTAAGTCTATTTGGCTCATGACTTCTCTTAGTCTGTCGACATCACTGTTTAATTTCTGTTTCCATGATCTGTCCATTGATGAGAGTGGTGTGTTGAAATCTCCCACTATTATTGTGTGAGGTGCAATGTGTACTTTGAGCTTTAGTAAGGTTTCTTTTACGTATGTAGGTGTCCTTGTATTTGGGGCATAGATATTTAGGATTGAGAGTTCATCTTGGTGGATTTTTCCTTTGATGAATATGCAGTGTCCTTCCTTATCTTTTTTGGTGACTTTTAGTTGGAAATTGATTTTATTTGATATTAGAATGGCTACTCCAGCTTGCTTCTTCTGACCATTTGCTTGGAAAGTTGTTTTCCAGACTTTCACTCTGAGGTAGTGTCTGTCTTTGTCTCTGAGGTGTGTTTCCTGTAGGCAGCAGAATGCAGGGTCCTCTTTGTGTATCCAGTTTGTTAATCTATGTCTTTTTATTGGGGAGTTGAGGCCACTGATATTGAGAGATATTAAGGAATAGTGATTATTGCTTCCCGTTATATTCATATTTGGATGTGAGGTTATGTTTGTGTGCTTTCATTTTCTTTGTTTTGTTGCCAAGAAGATTAGTTTCTTGCTTCTTCTAGGGTATAGCTTGCCTCCTTATGTTGGGCTTTACCATTTATTATACTTTGTAGTGCTGGATTTGTGGAAAGATATTGTGTAAATTTGGTTTTGTCATGGAATATCTTGGTTTCTCCATCAATGTTAATTGAGAGTTTTGCTGGATACAGTAACCAGGGCTGGCATTTGTGTTCTCTTAGGGTCTGTATGACATCAGTCCAGGATCTTCTGGCCTTCATAGTTTCTGGCGAGAAGTCTGGTGTGATTCTGATAGGTCTCCCTTCATACGTTACTTGACCTTTTTCCCTTACTGCTTTTAATATTCTTTCTTTATTTTGTGCATTTGGTGTTTTGACAATTATGTGACGGGAGGTGTTTCTTTTCTGGTCCAATCTATTTGGAGTTCTGTAGGCTTCTTGTATGCCTATGGGTATCTCTTTTTTTAGGTTAGGGAAGTTTTCTTCTATGATTTTGTTGAAGATATTTACTGGTCCTTTGAGCTGGGAGTCTTCACTCTCTTCTATACCTATTATCCTTAGGTTTGATCTTCTCATTGAGTCCTGGATTTCCTGTATGTTTTGGACCAGTAGCTTTTTCTGCTTTACATTATCTTTGACAGTTGAGTCAATGATTTCTATGGAATCTTCTGCTCCTGAGATTCTCTCTTCCATCTCTTGTATTCTGTTGGTGAAGCTTGTATCTACAGCTCCTTGTCTCTTCTTTTGGTTTTCTATATCCAGGGTTGTTTCCATGTGTTCTTTCTTGATTGCTTCTATTTCCATTTTTAATTCCTTCAACTGTTTGATTGTGTTTTCCTGGAATTCTTTCAGGGATTTTTGTGTCTCCTCTCTATGGGCTTCTACTTGTTTATTTATGTTTTCCTGGAATTCTTTCAGGGATTTTTGTGTCTCCTCTCTATGGGCTTCTACTTGTTTATTTATGTTTTCCTGGAATTCTTTCAGGGATTTTTGCGATTCTTTTAGGCATTTTTGCGATTCCTCTCTGTAGGCTTCTACTTGTTCTCTAAGGGAGTTCTTCACGTCTTTCTTGAAGTCCTCCAGCATCATGATCAAAAATGATTTTAGAACTAGATCTTGCTTTTCTGGTGTGTTTGGATATTCCATGTTTGTTTTGATGGGAGAATTGGGCTCCGATGGTGCCATGTAGTCTTGGTTTCTGTTGCTTGGGTACCTGCGCTTGCCTCTCGCCATCAGATTATCTCTAGTGTTACTTTGTTCTGCTATTTCTGACAGTGGCTAGACTGTCCTATAAGCCTGTGTGTCAGGAGTGCTGTAGACCTGTTTTCCTCTCTTTCAGTCAGTTATGGGGACAGAGTGTTCTGCTTTCCGGCGTGTGGTTTTTCCTCTCTACAGGTCTTCAGCTGTTCCTGTGGGCCTGTGTCTTGAGTTCACCAGGCAGCTTTCTTGCAGCAGAAAAGTTGGTCTTACCTGTGGTCCCGGGGCTCAAGTTCGCTCGTGGGGTGCTGCCCACGGGCTCTCTGCAGCGGCAGCAACCAGGAAGACCTGTGCCGCCGTTTCCGGGAGCTTCAGTGCACCAGGGTTCCAGATGGTCTTTGGCTTTTTCCTCTGGCGTCCGAGATGTGTGTGCAGAGAGCAGTCTCTTCTGGTTTCCCAGGCCTGTCTGCCTCTCTGAAGGTTCAGCTCTCCCTCCCACGGGATTTGGGTGCAGAGAACTGTTTATCCAGTCTGTTTCCTTCTGGTTCTGGTGGTGTCTCAGGCACAGGGGTCCTGCCGCTCCTGGGCCCTCCCCCACGGGAGCCCAGAGGCCTTATACAGGTTCCTCTTGTGCCAGGGATGTGGACAGGGGTGAGCAGTGTTGGTGGTCTCTTCCGCTCTGCAGCCTCAGGAGTGCCCACCTGACCAGGCGGTTGGGTCTCTATCTCACAGGGTCTGGGGGCAGAGAAAATTTAGCATTTCTACAATCTTTTTCATCTCTCCATTTCTCACAGGAAAACTCAATGCCAGATAAAATCAGAGAGGTTTTAGAGAAAGAAGGAAAGGTTTAGTCAGAGAAACTAAGTTTAGCTAAATAACATATTTTAAAAAGTAGAAAGAGAATATAAATGGTGACAACTAAGGATTGAAAGAATGATTGTGTTCTGATGAAGATTCAAAACATTTCTAGGTGGAACACATTTGAAAGGTTATAAAATAAATTTATGAAGGACTTGCTTTGAGTTATCAAACTGATAACCCATTTAATTGTTTTCAAAGTCTTCAAGTGAATGCTAGATTTTTTTAAATTTATAGTCACATATAATTGATGCTTTCTTGATTGACATGCTGCATATTTTTTAGAGCAAAAGGGGTTATTTATAATGCTCTAATTTATGGTGTTCAAATCTAAACACAATGCTATCAGCATGAAAATATTTAAATATCTCTAGCATGGAAATACTATCCAAATCTCCTTTCAAATGAAATGTAGTAAAAAACCAAAGGAAATTAGATTTAGAATTTGTAATAAAAGGAAATTAGTTTTCTATTTTTTTTACATATTTTTCTGTATTAAAAAAAGAAAAGTCAATTCATTTGGTGTTCAATCTTTGAACTTCATGACAATCTCACAAACATGGTTTCAATGGGTGCTTTCTTTTCTCATCTCATGCCCAATAACTTAGTTGCCAAGTAATTGATGCTGTGTGTCAAATCATGATGCTGTTTATGCTAAGCAAATACATTGTTGTTGAGCTACATAGAAGTCCCAAATGAACATTTTATGGGAATCATTTGGACTAACTCCTCACATAAATCCTAAAATGTATATATGTAAAATTCATATCTACTTTTCTTTGTTTGCCTTCTGATCACAGTCAGAGATATCAGCCCCAACCCTGCTGACATTCATCATCCACAGTGTATCAATAAATTGCAATAGGCTAGATGATGGTCAGTGTTCTTGGTTAGATTTAGAGTCACAGTGGAACTATCCAACATTTACTCAGAATTTTCAAATGTAGTAAATATAGAGAAAAATGGCAAACATCAACTCTACCATCCAATAAGTTATTACGGAGTCAGCGAAAAAAAGAAAAACCAAACAGGCCTTGAGATGCTTAAGAATAGAGACAATTGTAAGGCAAAAAGCTGGCATTGGAATGTAGTGTTTGAGAAGATTTTTATCCCCAACAAAAGGCCTTCTCTTGACTTACTGGTCTGAATGTTTTATTGCAAGTAGGGCATTAGGGTTTGGGACTATGATCACTATTTAGTCATTGTCTGCTCTATAACCTAGAAACACATACTTAGCCTCTGTGTGCCTAGACCTTATTAACTGAAAATAAAGATTAAAATTAAGATAGTCATGATAGATTTTATGTAGAAAAAAATCAATGATTTACTTTCAGGAGAAGGGCATGGCAGTTGGAGTATATTAGGGAGCCAGTAACAATATTTATACAATGTTTACATAGTTAAGAACCTTTTTGGCAAAATAACTAGCATCACAAGCACTGGACCTCTTGAATATCCAAGCATCCTGGATGGGAATTAAGAATTATCTAGAATCCCACCTCCTTCAGTTTCTCTATAATGACATTGCACTTAGAGGATCAGAGTTAATCATTATTCCATCTCAAGCCATCATTGATGTTTTAAATCCTTATAGTGAATGGCTCCTAATCATGGTGTTTCAGACCATGTATGAAACCCAAAGAAATTATTATCATATTGATAGTTGGTAAAATCTATACTATTTCTCAATTTGTTAGGCTGAAAATCCCAAGGTTAGGGGACAGACTATCATTGTGTAAGATAAGGGCCTGCTGAATCAGAAACAAGGCCTCTAGTGTCCTCACATGATAGGGAACAAGTATGGAACCCATTTCACAAAGGCAATATCCCTATTCATGAGCCATTCTGCCTTGTCTTCCCGAAAGGTCTCATTTCCTACCTTGGAGATCAGGACTTCACCATGTGAACTGGGTGTGTAAACCAAAGTCCCTTGTTATTTCACAGCGGTACAACACTTTCATTGAGTGCGCTTATTTAAATACAGTTTAGAATGTCTATTCTCAAGTGCCCCATTAGGAAGTTTTAGGAGGATCTTCTTCCACTTGCATTATCAAGCATTTAATGATTTTGATTATACGAAGTTATGCTATCATTTTCCCCATTATCTTAAAACCAGTAATCTGTCTTTACTTAAAATCTAATCATGATGCACTTACATGCTTATGATCAGCTGTTGTGTATTGATTGTATATGGCAGCTCTTGAAGCTGACCAATCTCCGTTCCCAAGCTATCAGTCAATAGACTGTGGAGTTCCACTTTCTTCACTGAGGCAGACTGAACAAAGTGGAAACGCTTCACTAAGTTATTGGTTTTGTCCTCAGTATGACACTCCTTACCAAAAGACTGCTGGTCCAAGGTTTATTTTTATTCCAGATAGATAGTTTGACATATTGCTCCAGTCTCAACCAAGGAGCATCACTCTCCTAGCCTGTGATGGTACCTGAAGACAAACACACAGATTACTACATACCTCCCAAGGAAGAATAAGTACTTATTTTTGTTCTTTAATATTTACTCTCCTGATGCATCTTAGGACTTCTTATTCCTTTACTCTGTCAGCTAAAGAATGGTTCTCAACATCTACTAACATTCACCTATATTATATCAATATGAAGCCTCCTCGACAGTTGTTAGCTCTCACATCACCAAGAAAGAGGGTGTGTCCACACACACAGCAATAGCTTTGCGGCTTTGAAGTGAGATTGAAAAGTGGTCACCAAGTTTCTATCCTTCTGTCTTATTATACCTTGGTATTACCTTTCTTTCTTCATCAAAAACTAATTATATCCTCTATCTTCATGACACTTATAAAAGCTCTCTATTAAGAAAGCAAAACACAAGTAGTGTCCATCACAGGGTATCAGAATTTTGATGGACAGTTCCCAAGTTATTTATGTTTTCACATGGAACAAATATATTATCGTATAATGAATGTATCTGTGTAGGTGAAGCACAAAAAAGCAGGTCCACAAGAGAAATTCCTTTAGAGAATGAAGATGCTGCCTGCCTGCTCTAGAATGTGTTCTGCAAATGTATTACAGCAAAGTAATGAGTGGTGACCGTCTCTCGCTGAGTTCTTATAGCATGAAAAAATGACTTGTAAATATATTGTCTCCTTTGATTTATAAAAAGATTTTATTCGTCTCATTTCTCTACTGAGGAAATCAGGGGTGTTTAGATGCTAAACTGGTCAAAGACACACAAACAGCAAATTAGCAGTTTGAATCCAAGCAGCCCATGTCTGGAGCCCTGATTCTCAACTACGGCTCACCATCTTTCAGTAGGGCAGTTAGATCTATTGATGGCTGAGGTGACTGTGATGAGGTTTTATAGTAAATTAATTTAGATGAGGAGCCTAATATGGGAGTTCCTTCTCAATTCTGACAGTTGTTGGAGAAAGTGTGTTGGACGACTTTAAGTTGGTGGTGTGAGTGTAGGTGATTCAGGTCAAGGGCATGAGAACATGACAGCAGGAGAGCTGACCTTGCTACATCGCTGGCTGTAGCATTGAGGGAGCTAACCAGGGCAGTGATGGAGAGCCTTGCCTTGATGGTGTGGGTAGTAGAGAGCTTGTGAGCTGACAAATTCAGCTACCATCCAGGCAAAAATGCAAAGCTTTGAGTTGGCCCACTCCAAAATCTACCCCACCTGTGAACTGTTGTAATGTAGAAGTATACTTGCTATTACTAATTACTATGTTATCCTAATACGCAAACACTCTTTCACAATAACCAAAAGCAACACAAAGATGGATACTATACATATATAAATTACTTTCCTTATCATTTTACCAACAGGTTCAAATTATTTAAAAGTAGTCATCTGAACATAGCTGAACAGTGTTGAAAATCCAATTACTTGTCTGGTATGTAAAGTTAAATAAAGGATAATAAAGGATCTGTGATAATAGTTGAAGATTTATTATAAGAAGTATCATGCCACATTAGAAAGGGTTAATTGTTAATTTGTCAATGGTCAGATAAAGTTTGGGTAGAAGTAAAAGTATGGATGTATATGCAATATGATAAATACATATAAAATATGAACACATGGAAGACAACCAGAGGAGTAGAGTAGAAAATATCGAATATTTCTGTTCACACAACATTACCAGTTTTTTGATCACTCTGCTGTTCTATACTAAAATTTATATTGTACCTTATATACAATAGTGAAGAAAGGAAAAACAGAATATTTTCGGATATGTGTGGAAAGCTGAGGGTATTTAGGCTTTACTGCTTCATGCATTGTTTTTTATTATTGTGTGTTCAGACGTTATAAAAAGTATCAACCTTGAATACTGCATTTTGCTTCTTTCACTTCATCTAGAAAATAAACCAGGAAAGAAAAAAATGGTTAAGGCCAATTAAGGCATTTGAGGTACTAAGAGAGGCATCTTTAAAAAAATAATTAGGTTTCTCCATTTTATCACTGACAAAGGACAACACTTAACTGTGTAAGGAAAACACCTGATAAAGTTGAAGAACTTTAATAATTTAAAAATATTTTGTGCCTTTTGTATTTTGTGATAGTTTGCTTCTGTGAAATTTTCATATGGCATAGCAATTATGGGAGTGTTTAATAAAAAGTGATAAAACTAAATTAATAAGAGTAAAATTTATAAGGCAGAGATTGCTGGGATTTCTGGAGCTCTCTGGTCATCCAGTATTAGCCTACTTGGAGAGTTCCAGTCCAGCAAGACTATCTCAAATAAAATGTGTAAGCAATGCTTAAAGCAGCTCATGTAAGGGTGCCATGCTCTCATGATACAGTTTCTTCATAAATTTGGGCAAGACTATTTTCAGAGGACATTGCAATTTATTCTCCTCCGAATTCTGATCAGAACTCAGGCTTTTATGTCTTTCCCTACTCACAACCCTCCACCCCACCCCAGGTAATCTCTTCTCCCTTATGGGCCAAGTGAACACTGTGTTGTTTATAATAAATGTTCTACACTCCTTGTGGAAATTGAGATTATGATGCTGAATATTCAAACTGGGAGCCACTTTTCTCAGGGAAATTGTAATTATGATAATGCAGTATTTACCGAAACAATGTATTCAAGTCATTGTTCCTTTCGAGGAATGGGAGGTGAGAGAAAAACACTGAAATAAATCAGCTTTTGGGATCCTGGGCACGTTTTCATGCAAACAAAAGCTGTTATTTACAATGTGTCACAATCAGGTTTACACGTGTCACACATGCGGTGAACATACTTTTCTTAGGAATATATCTAAATTATTTCCATTAAACTCACACAACTACCTCAAGAAGTAAATAGCATCCTAATTTTATAAATGAAAGACTTGATTATTTTGTGCAGCATTGTGATATGAAGATTTATATTAATACATATATCATTAATATATATCACATCACTTTACTCATGTTAAAAATTTAGATCTAAAAATTTAAGCTTATACTAATAGATACAGAAGTAAATCCCATTCTCATATTAATATTTATGTAAGAAATGCTAACAGAATGTACATTTTTGTAGTAAGAAACAGATTTTAAGTTACATATAATAACCACACCACTAAGATTCAAATTATAACTTTTCAAAATGGTGAAACAAAGAAAACATAAGACCAAAGCCAATTAGGAGGAGCCTCGTTCAGTAGGAGAGGTAGCATATGTTTTTGATATTCAGGGATTCAAGGAAGAAGTAAGCCACAGCCCTTATAAATAAACACAGTTTGAACTTGCTATTCACAAATCCTTTATGGACAGTTTAAATCTCACAACCACAATATATATGGTTTAGGCTTGCCAAATTTATTTGTTCAAATTTTCAAAATTATCATGTGTTATTTTATAACTTTGTGCATAGTGGCCAGATTTGATTGATTATGAAGAAGAAGGAGGAGGAGGAGGAGGAGGAGGAGGAGGAGGAGGAGGAGGAGGAGGAGGGGGAAGGATGTGGAGGAAGGAGGAAGGAAATGGTGGTGGAGGAGGAGAAAAGTGAAAATAAAAAAGATCCAAGACACTAAGGGACCACAGAAACACAAAATTAGAAACAAAATATACAAGAAGAAAATATATAAATTAGTCTGTTTGCAGAATTCATCCTTGCTAGTACCTTAGTGTATATAGTGAACGGCTTTAGAAATTTCTTTTTCTCAGCTTTGTTATATTTCAAGTGCCCTTTCAAGAAGTCCCATATGTCTCCAACATCATTCATTTGTAACCTTTCACTACTAGTCCACTCCTCAGTAGCTCTCATTTGTTCTGTGTGGACCATTTAATAATTTCTCCCTGATTCCGTACACAAGAAGGTTGATGAGTACAGGGAGCACTGATGAACCTCAATTTTGGCACGATCTTCAGAGCCACCAACATGTCATTTGTTTGATGTTGATGTCAATCACATTCAGCTGAGAAAGAGAAGTAAGTTGTCTAGACTCAAAATGAATTCCCTAGAATAGTTGGTGAGCCAGGTTTAGATATGGCCTTGAACCCCCTATTTTAGCCATTCCTGGCCCCTAGAGGGGGGTGACGTCTGATGTGTGCCACCATACCTTATTCACTACAGGTAGTCTACAGGTTTATGACATCAAAACACAAAGGTGCAAAAATATCACTGAGAGTCAATGGAACATACATTTATTTATTTATTGATTTATTTATTTATATATTTATTTATTTCCTTTTCGATGCAAAAGCAAGAGGTTTATCTTCTAGCACGTTGGGGTCGACCTTCAATTATTCCCTCAAGGTGAAAGACTAGAAGGTGACCACAAATGGCTATTATAAGCAGTTTTTATACTCTTTAGGGGCACAGGTTACCTCAGCAAGGTTATAGTTTAAAATTATTACATATGGTTTAAACTTTTAAGCATATTGATCTTTAAATCTATTGAGTAGCAAGCATCAGTTGGTACATTCTGAGAATTTTCTACTCAAGAATGTTCCTGTGGTTGGGGTTGGAGAATGGAACTTGGTTAACTCTCGACCTGTGGCAGGAAGCTGGAATCTGGCCTACCCTTGCCCTGAGCCAAGTGGTTGGAAGGCTGGCAAAAGCCTTTAGGATCCTTAATATCCCCCTCCCTTTTTTTCTTGTGCAAGGTCTAATCTTGTAGCTATGGTTGGGGGTCTCTGGTGACTAACTCATATTCTTCAGCTCCTGTCCTCAGGGTCTCATATTGTTGGCATAAGTCAATGTCACAGAAGTTAATTCAGGAAAATATGGTTACAAATACCTCCTAGTGTTGGCAGATACTTTCTCTGGTTGAGTTGAGGCTTTCCCCATCAAGAAGGAAAAGCTACCATGGTCGCCAAGAAGATTAAAAAAAATTTCCCTGAGGTTCATAGTGTCCAAGGATTGGATAACAGTCCTGCTTTGGTTTCTAAGGTTAGTCAGGGATTGGCAGAGACATTGGGGACTAATGGGAAGCTCAATTGTGCATACTATCCACAGAGCTCAGAGCAGGTAGAGAGAATGAAGCAAACCCTAAAAGAGACTTTAAATAAATTGTCCTTGAAGACTGGTGCTGACTGGGTGGTGCTCCTTCCCTTGGCCCTGTTCCAATAGAACTTTTAAAATGATTTACAACAGTAGCTACATAATCACATGATGTACTCATCTCAGTACATATGGCCCAAACCAGAGATGCTGGCCCGATAATGCAACAGGACAGCCTTCACAGGTATTATTTAGGGCGGAGGTACAGCTAAATGTTGAAGCACTTGCCTGTTTGTGAGAGACCTAGGCTCAATCCCTACTGCTCCAAAACAATGACGCAGCTGAAGTGTCTCATAACTTGGTAATGGTAAGATGCAATTCTAAGGATGTAATAAAACACTCAAGATCAGTGACTCTTTTTGTTCCCCTGATTCTTCAAAGGATAGACTCTATGGATCTGAGAACAAAAGTAGGGAAATCAGAGTAATCAACATTACATTGTTCCTGTGTCCCAATCCTACACATTAACCTCTGTGCCTTTAGATACCCTTATCTAGACGCCGTGAGATAGAGACCCAACCGCCTGGTCAGATGGGCACTCCTGAGGCTGCAGAGCGGAGGAGACCACCAACACTGCCCACCCCTGCCCACATCCCTGGCCCAAGAGGAAACTGTATAAGGCCTCTGGGCTCCCGTGGGGGAGGGCCCAGGAGCGGCAGGACCCCTGCCTGAGACACCGCCGGAACCTGAAGGAAACAGATGGGATAAACAGTTCTCTGCACCCAAATCCCATGGGAGGGAGAGCTAATCCTTCAGAGAGGCAGACAAGCCTGGGAAACCAGAAGAGACTGCTCTCTGCACATACATCTCGAACGCCAGAGGAAAACACCAAAGGCCATCTGGAACCCTGATGCACTGAAGTTCCCGGAAAGGGCGGCACAGATCTTCCTGGTTGCTGCCGCCACAGAGAGCCCGAGGGCAGCACCCCGAGAGCGAACTTGAGCCTCAGGACCACAGAAAATCCCTGATTCCAGAAGGAGTCATCAGACATCACATGTCCTATACTCTAGATGGATCTGAAAATGCGGAAGAGCACAGAATTACATTAACTGCTACAAAAGACTGAATGAGAGAGACCACATGTGCCAGCCTTATTATTCATGTCTGTGTACTTCTGCTGCCTAGAGATTTAGCGTTTTTCTATTAAGTTGTAATATTTTCAACATCACCTAATCCTAATGGATATATGAAACCATCATCTCATATTCAGTAAACTTATTTCCATTCTTTCTGAGAAGAAAAATAATAAAACCTCAGATGCACTAATACCACTGCCTTATCTAGCATATTTAGAATAAACACAAAGTTGTTTTGATATTCTTTTTGTAATTTCGTGGCAATATAATAAGGATTAGCATATGAGCACTAGACTATAATAACATACAGAATTCTAATTGATCTCAAATTTACAGCAGATAAACCTTTGAAAAACAGGTTAAATGCTCCCTTAAATATGATAAAAATTAAATTTGTGATAATTTTTTCCTCTTGAAGTAAGCCCTACTTACCAACATTTTACCGAAAGTAACAATTATGTTTAGCGTAGAGATATATTTGTGCACATTAGAGTTAAGGAATGGGAAATGGACTCCTCTTTGATATTTCATCTGCAGTGATCTGGCAAGACTTTCCACCCACAAGTAAAAAAAAAAAAAAGATACCCTTATCTGCAAAGGGGAAATACTCCCATCTGGGGACATAAAAGGAAGCTCATTAATCATTAAGATATGCCTGATTAAAAACAAATAAACAAACAACAACAACAACAATTTGAATTGTTGTGGCAAACAGCTGGCAGCGGAGAGTGAAGCTGCTAAGATATCACGGAACAATGAGGCTGCATCCACAAAGAAGACAGGGATGCCTGACGTTAAGGTATGTCACCTGCACTTCTTAATCTTTCCCTGCTTATTTTTAATAGGCAATAGCAAAGCTCGGTACCGTGCATAAGCAACGAGGATAAAGGTTTCAGACATTTTAGCTGGTGTCCCGTCACAAGGTTGATGACCTAAGTTAATAAAGATACTGGCTAAACAAAACAGAATTCTAACATGGACAGTTGAAGAAAGATGATTGAGGATGACAGGAATTAGCTACAGCCTTGAGACCAGCCCAGAGATAGAGAGTGCTTCCTAATATCTTCCTCATGTGTCTGCACCAGATGAGGTCCGAGCGCCAAGAAGAGAAGTGAACACATGCTCCCCATCTCTAACCCAGAAACTATCTCCAACTGATAACTACTTAAAAATGAAAAAAAAAACATTGTTTTTCTCTTAGGAAATCTCATTGTACAGCAAGAGATGTCCAGCACAAACCTAACCCAATGGCATCTTCAGAGGCTCTTTGTGTGTATGTGATTGCTTCCAGTTTTGTTCTTTTAGTGAGATTCCTGAGTAGGTAAATGTGTGTATCTCTGCTTCTGTATCTGGTTCCTGTGCTTTTTCTTTGGCTCCTTTTCTTCTGGTGGGATTGTTTTGTTTATATTCAGTTTTGTTTTACTCTGTCTTATTATTATTCTAAGGAGAGACAGAATGGGACATGGGAAGGATCTTGCAGGAGCCAAGGAGAAAGAAACTATAACCAAAATATATTGTATGAAAACAATCTATTTGTAATAAAAAAAGTTATATTTTATAAAAATCAGAAGAAAAGCAAAGGAAATGTTTCTTATGGCAGTGTTCTCAGGAAACATGGCCTTCTAGGATTGGATAAGTTATTGGCAGATACTGCAGACAGACACAGAGCATGCAGATGATGCAGGGTACCATTTTGCTCCTCTCTGTGACAAATGTTCTCCACTGCCTGAAGGACTGACTGATGTATTCCCACAGCTGATTTCTTCTCCCAGATTGCTTTGCCCTCTGCTTGAGAGACTGAATAGTAACTTAGGGTTTTCTCCATGTATGACAGCCCCCTTCTAACCACACCTCTTTTGTTTGGTTTGGGAGAAACCTACAAATTCAAAGACTCCAAGTGTACAGCATTTCAGATATTGTGAGAGAGATTTATCTACATCATGATTATAGGATTCAGAAGGAAGAGATCTGAAAGAAACATGGATGTAGGTGACTCCAAAGATGGTGCCCTTCCCAATAAGCTATAGAAAATCTTAAAGCAATTTTCAGTGCATCTTATCTATGCAATAAGTACAGATAATGATGGTAAAACTGTAAAGAAAAGTCATTATTTAATGCTATTTAATATGTTGCTATTGGAAAATCAACCTAATTGATATGTAACTATTAAATAGTAAGCATTTACTGAGAAAGTAATGAATATATCTCTATAACTATAGTAATTTATAATAGTTTATTAAAACACAACATATATGAACATATGTATATGTGAATATGAATATTACTAAATGCATGTCAAGACTTAGTAGCAAGATTATTATGACCAAATTTCCTAATTATGCTTTTGTGTTTTAAAAAAAATATATGATGACTTTTACTCGCTTAATTTTCTGATGCAAAAAGATTCAATACTTCTCTATTTCAGAAACTTAAAAGATAAGTTATGGGACAAAGTCTTACATTTTATGCTATAAATGCAAGGAATTTATCAGGCATGAAATTTAGTCAGAACAGTTTGCAGTTCAGTAAAACATTACTGGAGGCAGCCTTTAAAATCAGAACACAGAGGTTACCTAATTCTAATGTAGTTTTCAAAAAGAATGGTAAGGATTTTACAACCACTAAACACTTGGTTCTTTAAATTCACCTTTTCTTAATTGTATCCATCAGCTCTAATTCCAGATAAAATTATAATTTTTCTGTTGAAGTGTATGTGGCATCAAAGGTTTATTCATGTGAGTCCACCATTACCATGGGCTCAAGAGAGCTTAAACATAAAAACATATGCAAAACGTTCCATTAAATTCCTCTAAGAAAAGCAAGAAAATCTCAAGAGATGTATTGGGAGTGGATGTCTGAGATGGATTGTAGTTATACACAAAAATGCTTGCTTGTAACCATAGCCTTTATTCTCTGATAATTGTATATTCCAAAGGTCACTAGCCTAGGTATAGACCTGGAAGCTTCTAGACTTTGTACAATCTAGCCTAGGCCTAGAATGTTGTTTTGAGCCTCTAAGACTTACTGCTGAATAAGCTCACCCTTTCTGAACTCTGGCTGGCTGGTTCAAGTTAGCCGTTCTGGATCAAATTCCTCACCAATCTGACTGATTCAATCTTACTTTCCTCTCAACCTCTGACTACATCGCTATGCTTGACTTCAAACCAACCCTAGCAATCTGTTCTATTCTTCTGACTCCTTCTCATTCTCTAGCTCACTGTCTTACCTGTCTCTAGCTTGCATTCTTTTCAATCTGTCTTTGCAAAACTCCCTCAGTAAAACTGTCTCCTCCTCTCTCTAAGCACTGCTCCTCAGGTAGCTTTCCTTTCCTCTTCTAATGAGAGTTGGGTGTATCCTATTCTGTCAGATCCTTCTCTGACTCTTTACTTTGTCTGCTTCTCAATTAGATATCACTTTCAAACTATTCTTGTCTCAAACTAATGGACAAAATAATTTCTATATCATTTTCAAGGTAGGTCTATTCAGGATTTCCTCAAACATCAGAGGGACTTGAAAGTTTGCACATGTGCCTCTCCATGGAAGCTGCATTGACAAGTCCAGGCTATATCACATAAACTTCTTCAAAAGAAGTATGGTGCTAATGAAGAACTGCCCATGAAGAAGTAGGAGATTTGCTTATTGTACTTGCCTGGGTAAGCTTTGAGTTGAACACATTTCCTGACCTCCACGCACATTTGTTGGTTATCTTCTGCCTAATAATCGATAAGAATACAGAAATGTAGATAACCAGACTCTAATTTTATTCTGGAAATATTTGATAATAAATAGATGTATTGTCACTTAAACCTATAGACCTCAGAACAATAGTAACAGATATATACACCCATTCTTTTTATTGAGTTGAGGAAATACAATGACATCATGACCTACTCACAAGGTTATTTTGAGTGGTAATCTGGTGCATCTGAATTCACCGAAATGCTTTGCAGCTTCCAGTGAACTATGTCTTAGATTCGGAGGTGAGAATCACATTTTTCTACAATTCTCAGAACCTCATATAGTAACATGTAACATAAAATACCATAATGTTAAATGCTTTCAAAGCAGATAGATAAAGGTTGCACACACACACACACACACACACACACTATACATATGCACACATATGCAGATACATAAACACATACATGTATACTACATACACACACAAATATATACATATATATATATATACACTCACAAATGCACAAACACATGAAAACACACAAATATGGACACATATGCGTATACATATACACATATTCTCCTGGGGTAATTTTATAACATAAATGGTTATGTAAAAAAAGACATTATCAGAGGGTAAATACATGAAGGATATATGAACATGTTTACCACAGCTCATACTGTAAAAGTCACATGTATTTTGTTACCAAAAATAGCTATACTTAATTCCTGGGGAGTACCTATTGTTCCCCAGAAATTGTTATTTTTTTAACATCTTGGTTTTTTGTTAATAGAGCTACACTTTACATGTAACACATCGCACAGGGAGAATTTCAGCATAATGAAGGAAGTCCCTGGACTCAGTGAGACCTGGGTAGATTACAGAACCCCTATTTCTTAATAAAGAAAACATGAGAAAGTTTCTCAAATCATATGAGTGATTCTAATTGCATAGCTAAGGGAACTGATACTCACATGATTATCTGCCTTAAATTTATTTTGAGATTTAGCTAGATTTTATAGAGATATCAGTTAAGATGTGCTTGGCATTTAAAAAAAATATCAATTCAATTTTATAGTTCATAGTTTTCGATTATTTTGCTATCTCAGTTCACTAAATTCACCAACAGTTATACTCAAATTATAGAAGCAATATTAAAGGGGAACAAGAATACCCTTGGCAGGGAAGGGAGAGATTAAAACAGAGACTGAAGGAACACCCATTCAGAGCCTGCCCCACATGTGGCCCATACATATACAGCCACCCA
Source organism: Rattus norvegicus (assembly GCF_021556685.1). Classification (NCBI taxonomy): domain Eukaryota; kingdom Metazoa; phylum Chordata; class Mammalia; order Rodentia; family Muridae; genus Rattus; species Rattus norvegicus. Next base: position 80,315,944 of record NC_141538.1, read on the forward strand.
ATTAGACAAGATGGATGAAGCAAAGAAGTGCAGACCGACAGGAGCCGGATGTAGATCGCTCCTGAGAGACACAGCCAGAATACAGCAAATACAGAGGCGAATGCCAGCAGCAAACCACTGAACTGAGAATAGGACCCCCGTTGAAGGAATCAGAGAAAGAACTGGAAGAGCTTGAAGGGGCTCGAGACCCCATATGTACAACAATGCCAAGCAACCAGAGCTTCCAGGGACTAAGCCACTACCTAAAGACTATACATGGACTGACCCTGGACTCTAACCTCATAGGTAGCAATGAATATGCTAGTAAGAGCACCAGTGGAAAGGGAAGCCCTGGGTCCTGCTAAGACTGAACCCCCAGTGAACTAGACTGTTGGGGGGAGGGCGGCAATAGGGGGAGGGTGGGAAGGGGAACACCCATAAGGAAGGGGAGGCGGGAGGGGGATGTTTGCCCGGAAACCGGGAAAGGGAATAACACTCGAAATGTATATAAGAAATACTCAAGTTAATAAAAAAAAATCTCAGACATCTACATTTTACTTTGAGAATATTTTCACATAGAAGCATTCACATGAAACATTTATTAGACATATCTTTGCAAAAGAATTACATTGATAGTTATCATCATTAAATGAGATTAGCTAAACAACTACAACATATTATGGGCCATTAAAAAGTCTTCATTTATATTAAGAACAGAGATAACACGCACAGACAGAAGGAGCTAACACTAATGAAACATACTTCATTCTTCCCATTTGAATGTAGGCAATATTTACAGAAAGGACTTGAATCTCATGGGCATATAAACTACAGATTTTAATACTTAATCCCATTCATAGAGATAATACCAATCAGTCCTGTAAGTGTGGTACACGTCAGAGGACGCATCAAAACATAGATGTTAATGGTACTTGCTTTGCTTTTGACAGCCTCAACATTTCTCTTCATTTTGCCATAAAATGTTTGCCAAACTATTTGACTTTTATGCCTTATTTTGCTAATCTGTAAAGTGGACAGAGCAACAGATAAGCTTAGACCACAAGGTTGTAGCAAGGTTCTGATGAAACACTAAAGTGTTGATACTCTAATATCGTTAAATTGATAATGTGGTTGTTTTCCACACACACCTTGTGGGAAATGACAACAAGTAATATACATCTGGCCACTTGCAGCCAATAGGCAGTAGAAATGGCATTGTCTCTCTACTCTGCAATGAGCTTGGTACTTTTCAATGCTAGTTCACAGTCATGTGCCCTGCTTCCAGATTCATACATGAGATGTCTTCATTTGTTTCCTGTTTAGCCCAGAGATTGCTCAGTTTAACATCTGTTCACAGTGCTTCATGGTGGCTTCTGCTGGAATTCCAACCAGTTCTACTGAAACACAATAAACCTCATTTGTACATAAGATATTAGATTTCGGCATCTTATTTCTCACACAAGTCTTCCACCTCGAAAATTTTCTTTTCTTTATTACATTGCACAAAAATAACTTAGGAAAGGGAATCAGTGGGCTCAGTGAAAGAAAGACCTTAAAGCCAACCTGCTATTTAAAGAAGTAGAGGCTGAGAAAGCCAATTGACTCCAGAGTAGAAAGTCACTGATTAGGGGATGTGGGAAGGAAGCATTCCACACACAGAAATTCTCAGCTCATGAAACTATAAATATAGACAAGAATATGAAGGGACTTGTCATGTCCATGCCTCAACTATGAAATTAATGTTGAATGTTAGCTTGTGTTAATGACACTTGGCAATGTAATTCTCTGTAAGAACATCTGTACAATATTTCAGATAATCCCAGGGGTGCTTGGGGAGAGGGAGAAAGTCAAGCAGCTAGCACTGTGTGAAATTAATTAAACAGACATTTTACTGTAAGGAAGCCATGTGCTGGAAAGTACCTCTGTTTTGCATGCCTGTTCCTTCTCACCTGCAGTGTTCACATTTGTCTACCAGTCTCATGATGAAAGAGAGCAATGTGTCACCTTATGCAGTTAGGAAAGCTAAAGTTATAAAATGGAAGGCCAGGGTTACAACTATAAAAATAAAAAGCCTTTGACAATATTTTCATAGTCACTAAAATAGAATATCGTGTAAACAACAGATATATTTCTAAATATTAAATTGTAAAAAATTACTATATTCCTGACTTATATTTTTTAATTATTTTAAATTATTTGAAAAATGATTATGTTGTTTTAAAATATAACAATATTCTATATAACTATTTGGACAATTTTTTCAGTTAACATTTTATTGTAGACAATGGTGCGTTTTGACGTGCAGCTATATTTAACTTTATTTCAATATTGTTTTCTGTACTCTGTTTTAGGTAATTACATTCTTTCTTATTGTCTCATTGTTTTAAAATAATATTTTCAATACATGTTACATTCTTTAAATTCGTCAAAACTTTATTTCTTATCATGCTAATCTGAACATTCTAGAATTTTAATTTCAGTTATACTTTTTCTTTGCCCTCAGCATTTTTAAAAAAAATCGGTTACAACAACATATGATATTGCCTTTAAAGTACAATATATTTATTACTTGCACCATATCTACTAAGAATTAGCTCTTTTACCATTTACATACTTTATTAGCTGGTCCTAGAGTAGACATCGGGTAGATGAAAGGCTTTTCAGGATTGAGATAAATATCATGGCCTCATGTTTATATGATTATCTCAATATCAAATTCCAGGTCCTAAGTCTTTTTGATTCTCTGAAAACAGCAGTTTGCTCCCTTGAATCTCATGAATCTGCTTTACCAGCAGACTTTGGACTGATTCTTTTTTCTTTTTATGGTGAATTTCTCTGTATTCATTCTCCTTTTCTTCAATTAGTACTCCTGCACTGCCTTCAGTACTCCACACCCCCAGAATGAACAAACTTCCCTAATGGAATATGTGGAAAGAAAGAAAGAAAGAAAGAAAGAAAGAAAGAAAGAAAGGAAGAAAGAGAGGAGAGAGGGGGAGGGAGAAAGAAAAAAGGAAGGAAGGAAAGAAAGAAGAGAGCAAGAGAGAGAGAGACAGAGACAGAGAAACAGAGACAGAGACAGAGAGACAGAAGGAGAGAGAGAGACGAGACAGATTCAAAGGTTGGTGTTAAAGGAAGGCTTACTCATTTCCCTGAAGAGTTACTGCTTTCCACGTCACTACTATTCTGTGACTTGGTACTTGATCTGAAATGACTTAAATTCACTTGGCTTGCCCAGCCTAGATTTAGTCCTTTCAGTTGCTTTAATGTGAATTCACATGCAAGTGAGGTTTCCACACTGGAACTCACTTGAGCAACAACATGCCTCTAGTCTGAATTAAGAAGTGTAGAGAAGGCAAAAATACTGTTATTTTTCATAATGCGTTTTTTTGTCTTCTAGGCAAACAAAATTAGACTTTGTGCCAGGGAGAAGCAATGTGTAGCTTAGGGAAAATTATGAAACAGAAGGAAATGGAGTGAACAAAAGATAAATATTCAAAATATAATCACACCCTGGAAGTCTCGGATGTACTAAATCCTTTATGAATTGTGCTTCTTTTCATGAGATACTAGATATAATCATGGGCAAGTTTCTGTGCATGGGCTTCATTAGCATACCCTTCTTGTTAAGTGTAGCAAAGCTTAGCCACAGTATCACAGGAGGAAAAGAAAATGGACCCAGAGAGAAAAGAGAGATGGCAGTTTAGATTTGTTTGGGGAAAAGTACATATCCCTGGAAACCGTACAGGATTTATTTTTAATGAAATAACACAATTCAATGTATATCTTTTTACATAACATCGTCAATAAAATACTATAGTCCTGGACCATTTAGGATCTCTAACACGACAGCAACAAATAATTGTCTTTGTGAGGAATATCATCAAACAGCAATATCTGTCTTTCTTGTTTTTTTTTCTATTCTTTCTTTTCTTTTCTCCTCTTTCTCTCCCTCTCATCTTTCTTTCCTTCCTTCCTTCTGTTTTTTCTTCCTTTTTTCCTTTTCTTCTTTCCAAATGTTAGACAATAATATTGGAAAACTGGAAACATGCACATCATTGACTTAAAATCCTCAAAATGACTGAGGGAAACCTTTTGGCAAAGAATGGATGAAGATCAGTGCGACCACACCCTCAAGTATTTTTGCTTAAGTTTGTTATTTCTTTGTTTTTTTTTTGAGAAATAATGTCAATTTTTTTATAGCTAGAGCTGTCTAAGTACTAACAGGTTATCATCCTGCTTTAGTCTCCAAGTGTTGCGACTGCACTTATGAGGTACAATTCTTTGCTCCTTCGTTCAAAGACAAAAGACAAACATATCATTCTCACAGACATTAAGGACTGTGCATTAAGGATTGCTTTTTAAGTTTGTCTGTAAACATGTAAAGGGCCAGGGCCAGCCATCTACCTAGCACCAATTCTTGCTACCCAATTGCTAAGACAATATGCAGAAAGCGTCTCTCTCTCTCTCTCTCTCTCTCTCTCTCTCTCTCTCTCTCTCTCCCTCTCCATTTGTTGCCTGTCTGTCTGTCTTCTGTCTGTCTGTCTGTATGATGTATATACGTATTTGCACCTTTCCCCATCTCTGGCCTTCCTCCCTGTCTGCCATCCTCTGTGGATGTGTTTGATTTTTCCCTAAACCTTCAAAAGATATTTTCTACTTATAGCTATTGAAAATGGGAGGAATATGATAAGTGTATAATCCAATGACCCATTCTAAAGAGACATATTCCATTGGGGCATATTGTAGTAAGAATCTATTTCAATGAGAGATGACTACATATTAAAAAGAACAGTGCCATAAAGTTTTCAACTAAGGAAAAGCGAACATTTTTACTAAGCCTTGAGAACAACCATACTTGTCCCACAATCAATCACATTACTTTCTGTGTATGAGAACTGTATTCGTGTTTCTTTTTCAATTTGAATGTCTTAATTGTTACAACAAACTGTGATTGCTGTAGTACACGTTAGTGCACACCTGTAATCTTCACACTCTACAGGCTGAAGAAGAGAGATTGCTAGTTACAAGACAGCCTGGCGTAAAGCAGGAGACCAATTACAGGACAGCGTGACTAAAGAGGGAGACACTAAAACACAAGATAAAATTCCCAAATAAGAACAAGCACACACACAGAGAGAACAAGTATAAAATCGTATGGATTTCTTAGATTCAAATCATCGGCATAATTGTAAAAGCTCATCAACAAAATATTTGCTTTGATTCGTATGTCAAAAGAAGTCTATCACACAAGTGTCACACCTGCAGAACACATACATCCCTCAGATTTGTTCTTGCATACATAGTAATAATATCTATAAACATTGTGTAAAGGATAAAGAATTAGAAGATAATGATCACCCTGTTTCTGTAGCCGTATTCATTGTCATACCAGGAAATGAGCCGATCCTTCATATCCCATTAAAGCACTAGAATGTTCCTATCCACACTAATGCCCTATGGTTGCATCTCTGACAGATGCTCCTACTCTCCCTGAACACTAAACTGGGCATTTAGAGATTTATTACCGCCTCCTTGCTTCCTAGAATTTCCCCACTGTGGTTAATATCTTTAAATATATGTCAAAAAAGTTTTAAGATACTATTTTATTTAACCTTTGGTAATTTCACAAATACATTTGAATTAGTGAAGGCTGGATGCCCCAAAGTACTGAAATGCTAGGGTGGTGGGGCAGGAGCACTCTCATGGAAACAGGGGGAAGGGGTGGGATGCGGGGTTTTTGGAGGGGAAGCAGGGAAGGGGTTAACATTTGAAATATAAATAAACAAAAGAACCAATAACAAATATCTATTATTATCACTTCTCCCTTCCCTTTCTGACTCCCAGTGTCATGTTCCAAGATGAAACTGCAGTAATTTACACAGCGACGGAATGTTCTTTCTAGTGGGTGTACACATCACACTCTATGACGTTCCTCACAGTTCAGAAATCCTGGAGCCTGTAGGCTGCACTTGAGTTGACGTTGATGAATTAAGGTAAAACTATGGAACCACAGAGTAAACATGTATCTAAGTCACTCTGACAATGTGGTGTTAGTTTTCTGAGAAACAGAACCTTAAAAATTTGTTTGAATCTTTGGCAAAACTTGGTATTTAGAGACTTTCAAGGTTTTGTTTTATTAATTTGTTTGTTTCTTTGTTTGGCCCACCCTGCCTCTTACTATTGGTTATAAGGTACATGTTCCTGGTTAACAAGATTGACGACGGCTGGGTTTTCATCTGTAATCATATACAATGCACTGTGACCACTTTAGAGATTTGATTTAAGGACTTGTTCAAAGCACTCAAATAGGATAAATTTAAGCCACAAGTCCTGCATAGGTATCTACTAGCAGTTACTAAAATCTACAAGGAGTTTTATTTTTTTTTTTAATATGCTGAATGTCAAAGTTAAAGAAAGCAACAGTTTTTGTTCTTCTCTGGAGTATAGAGAGTATGCGTATAATTTATCATACTTGCATCTTTGGATTCTCTGGTATAGCTCTTTTATAGTCTCACCTTAGAAAAGTCCTCGATGATCTTTAGCCAAAACAGTCACATTATCCCAATAACAAGAATGAATAAATCGAAACATACCTCAGCTAGTCTTTGTATTTATGAAAGTATGTATTACATCTGTCATTCAGCACCATGTCAAAGGACGGTATATCATGAGAACAATTCAATCAAAAATTATCTTCCAAATATCTTTATTTTATGCTTTCAGATATTTCCACTCACACATTGAAAGACAGTAATTTTGTACTAGATTCAAACCCATGTCTGAAAACTATACAGTCTGTAAAATCATGACAGTCATGGCAAAGTCGCAGCACTCTCACATGCCCGGGGACTCTAGGCATTCATGCCCTCAATTTTCTGCCCCTTCTCCCAGAGGATCCTACAGTCAAACCCACTCCGTGTTCTGTCACTCAGCACAGAGCTCATTCATTTTCCTGGACTACCACCAGCAAGCTAAACACCTCAGCTTTCCACAAGCCCACCTCATATTTCATAAACATACAGGACATTACAGCATGAAATCTAGAAACTATAAATTCTACGAACATCAAGGATTTTATTGAACAGCCAAATACTGGTTTTATTTTGAATTATATATGAAGGGCACAATGAAGCACTGGTTACAGAGTAGATAAAAATGTTAATATAGTCCTTGTGCTGTGTTCCATTTTCTATACCTTCCATTCAACTCTTCTCATGTTACGGCTTAGAGAACAGCTAAATTTCTCTGAGTTAATTTAAGTCGCACCAAAAAAACCAAAACCAAAACCAAAAACAAAAAAGCCAAAAACTAAAACAAACGAACAAAAACTTTTCCTTTGACATGGAGAAGCATGAGTGGTTTTAACTGACTGAGCTTCAAACTCAGTTTTTAGAACTTGGAGAATCTTTATAGTAATAAGTTTCCATCTTTCTGCAGTCTCTCCTATCTGTCAGACAACTTCCGAGTGTTCGACACCTTTCCACTGAACTTACAGCTCTCTACGCTGGCCCACATAGTGCAGCAGTAAATGTCTGAGCTGTATTCTACTCAGGTCACTGCATCCACATTTCCTGCCACTTTAGAATGCAGCCACATGCAGTGAGCGAATCACCTCCCCATTGCCTGATCCAGCGGGTGACTGTGAAATTAAACTATTCCTTTCAGCACAAGTAGGCTTAGAATTGTTTGATAAATAACAAAGGAAGGACCTTTTCTATGAAGTCTTAATTTCCATCCATGCATAATAAGTATTTACTCTGTAGCCTGGTGTTATTTAATAATTATCTGCTTAAATCACATCATGGATCAATTTATCAAGTCTGAAATAAGGAAATGACATGACCAAAACTTTTAGCTTTGGAGATTATGGATAGCTTCTGTTGATCCTTCCTATTGAAATGTTGACATATGTACAAAGAATAGAAATTGGCTATATAAATGGAAACTGAAAAAAATAAATGAATAAATGAAAAAAATGATCACATCCTGGGTACAACCTTGATGTATACCTAAGCCTTACATTTCCTTACACACATCCCTGTGCCTGTCCCTTCCCTGTAAAATGTGATAATACACATTTGACTTCTCTCAGGTAGAAACTATTTAATGAAGATGAGGATGCAAAGCAATTTGGTTCCTCAGAGCTGACAATTTTACAAACAAAAGACATTATCGGGATGCTGTTGTTATTATTCAGCGATGCTATAAAACCTCACAAATACAGCCAAAGGGGGGAAGTCAACCTCGCACACCATTGAAAAAGCTTTTATCTTCTTTACTTTTCTATATTAGATAGAAGCATTAGTTAAAAAAAGAGTCTTCTATACTTGACAAGACCGAAAGAACTATCGTTAGAGATGTAAAAGAAATCTGTATGCAGGTAAGGATTCAATAATACACGTTTCCTAGATGCATGAAATCATGATAATACAGATGCAAATGATTAGCAGAATCATTCTAATTCGCCTTTAGTTTGCTTTCTTGGTTACCCAATAAGTTAAATCCTTTAAATCTACTTTATTTTGATATAAATTGTGTATAATACAAGACACACAGGTTAGCTATAGAGTTCAGTGAACTGAGACAAATGTATAAATTCAAATAATAACCCCTAGCCTCATCAAGATGTAGGGTATTTTCAGCTCATTGGAGGCTTTCCTCATGCTTCATTGCATTGAACCAGAACTCACTAGAAATTAGGTCTTCTATTTAAATAAGTACCATTACTTTAAATTCAAAATTCCCCTGTGTGGATTCCTGAGTAGAGAAATGGGAGCTCGGTCAGCAAGAATCATCAGTCATTCCATTATTTCTTTTCTTACTATTAACATTTATTGATGGAATGGATACACACAAACACATTTTTAAAGCTCTTATGAGCTATTCTTATTCCAGTTCAATTTTTGTCTGGGTGTTTCTTATCACAACTTGTAACTGTCTGTGTACCTATGGATGTTCACTTCAAATCTATCTCATTACTGGACTTGAGACCATACGGAATTTAGAATCATGATTTTTTTTCTTAAGTTTTAAATTTTTGTCTGTATATTTTTCAGGAATGCAAGACACTTTATTTGTACCCTGAGAACTCTATCAATTGGACTTGATAATTATTATCTGTACAGTGATAATAAATACCTGTATTAGTCAGATTTCTATCAGAACTGATAGAATGAACACACACACAAACATATATATATATGTGTATATATATATATATATATATATATATATATATATATATAATTTAGTAAGGAACTTATTGGAATGGCTTACATGCTGTTGTCTGAATAATCCAACAATGCTGAGTACTGACAGAAAGGTCAAGGATCCAGTAGTTGTTGAGTCCATCAAACTGGTCTCAGGAGTCCCAATCCGGTGCTAGATTCCTAGGGAGGTCCTAGAGCTCTGCAAGTTTTCAGTCCACATTGGGATTCTAAAGATGTAGGTCCTAACACCAGCAAAGGAACATCTCAGGATAGATAAACTGTCCAATGAGCATGTGGGCAAGTAGGTGAAAAGCAAAAGCATCCTTCCTCTTTGTTGTTTTTATGTAGGCTGCCTCCAAAAGGTGTGACCCATATTTAAGACGGGCCTGATGACCTCACATGAGTGGTATTGGTGTGGGTCTTCCACCTCAAATAATCTAACCAAGAAAAGAAATATTCCCAAGGGTGTGTCCAGTTGCTTCAGTTTTAGTTACTTTGAGACATCATGAAGTTAGCAATTAAGATTAGCCATCATAACACCTTATTCATTTGTAGAGCATTATCAAGTATCTATTCTAGGTAGGTGAGCTGTATTGAAGGATGTAAGGGTGGAAAAGAATTTGTACTAAAGATAGTGTATTTTATGCTAACTCTACAGCTATATGTGAACAAAACTTTCCTGGTATTACCATCTTTTTAAAAATTTTTTTTATTAAATTGAGTATTTCTTATTTACATTTCAAATGTTATTCCCTTTCCCGGTTTCTGGGCAAACATCCCCCTAATCCCTCCCCCTCCCATTATTTATGGGTGTTCCCCTCCCCACTCTCCCCCTATTGCCGCCCTCCCTCCAACAATCATATTCACTGGGGGTTCAGTCTTAGCAGGACCAAGGGCTTCCCCTTCCACTGATGACCTTACTAGGATATTCATTGCTATCTATGAGGTCAGAGTCCAGGGTCAGTCCATGTATAGTCTTTATGTAGTGGCTTAGTCCCTGGAAGCTCTGGTTATTGGCATTGTTGTTCATAAGGGGTCCCGAGCCCCTTCAAGCTCTACCAGTTCTTTCTCTGATTCCTTCAACGGGGGTCCTATTCTCAGTTCATGGTTTGCTGCTGGCATTCGCCTCTGTATTTGCTGTATTCTGGCTGTGTCTCTCAGGAGCGATCTACATCCGGCTCCTGATGGCCTGCACTTCTTTGCTTCATCCATCCTGTCTAATTGGGTGGCTGTATATGTATGGGTCATATGTGGGACAGGTCCTAAATGGGTGTTCCTTCTGTCTCTGTTTTAATCTCTGCCTCTCTATTCCCTGCCAAGGGTATTCTTGTTCACCTTTTAAAGAAGGAGTGAAGCATTCACATTTTGATCATCCGTCTTGAGTTTCATGTGTTCTATGCATCTAGGGTAATTCAAGCATTTGGGCTAATAGCCACTTATCAAGGAGTGCATACCATGTGTGTTTTTCTGTGATTGAGTTACCTCACCAAGGTTGATATTTTCCAGTTCCAAACATTTGCCTACAAATTTAATAAAGTCATTGATTTGATAGATGAGTAATATTCCATTGTGTAGATGTACCACATTTTCTGTATCGATTCCTCTGTTGAAGGGCATCTGGGTTCTTTCCAGCTCCTGGCTATTATAAATAAGGCCGCTATGAACATAGTGGAGCACGTGCCTTTTTTACATGTTGGGGCATCTTTTGGTTATATGCCCAAGAGAGGTATAGCTGGATCCTCAGGCAGTTCAATGTCTAATTTTCTGAGGAACCTTCAGACTGATTTCCAGAATGGTTTTACCAGTCTGCAATCCCACGAACAATGGAGGAGTGTTCCTCTTTCTCCACATCCTCGCCACCATTTGTTATCACCTGAGTTTTTGATCGTAGCCATTCTCACTGGTGTGAGGTGAAATCTCAGGGTTGTTTTGATTTGATTTCCCTTATGACTAAAGATGTTGAACATTTCTTTAGGTGTTTCTCAGCCATTCGGCATTCCTCAGCTGTGAATTCGTTGTTTAGTTCTGACCCCATTTTTTAATAGGGTTATTTGTCTCCCTGCGGTCTAACTTCTTGAGTTCTTTGTATATTTTGGATATAAGGCCTCTATCTGTTGTAGGATTGGTAAAGACCTTTTCCCAATCTTTTGGTTGCCATTTTGTCCTAACCACAGTGTCCTTTGCCATACAGAAGCTTTGCAGTTTTATGAGAACACATTTGTCGATTCTTGATCTTAGAGCATAAGCCATTGGTGTTTTGTTCAGGAAATTTTTTCCAATGCCCATGTGTTCGAGATGCTGACTTAGTTTTTCTTCTATTAGTTTTAGTGTATCTGGTTTGATGTGGAGGTCCTTGATCCACTTGGACTTAAGCTTTGTACAGGGTGATAAGCATGAATCAATTTTCATTCTTCTACATGTTGACCTCCAGTTGAACCAGCACCATTTGCTGAAAATGCTATCTTTTTTCCATTGAATGGTTTTGGCTCCTTTGTCAAAAAGCAAGTGCCCATAGGTGTGTGGGTTCATTTCTGGTCTTCAATTCTGTTCCATTGGTCTGTCTGTCTGTCTCTGTACCAATACCATACAGTTTTTATGACTATTGCTCTGTAATACTGCTTGAGTTCAGGGATAGTGATTCCCCCTCAAGTCCTTTTACTGTTGATAATAGTTTTAGTTATCCTGGGTTTTTTGTTATTCCAGATGAATTTGCAAATTGGTCTGTCTAACTCTTTGAGGAATTGGATTGGTATTTTGGTGGAGATTGCATTGAATCTATAGATCGCTTTTGGTAAAATGTCCATTTTTACTATATTAATCCTGCCAATCCATGAGCATGGGAGATCTTTCCATCTTCTGAGGTCTTCTTCATTTTCTTTCTTCAGAGTCTTGAAGTTCTTATTGTACAGATCTTTTACTTGCTTGGTTAAAGTTACACCGAGGTACTTTATATTATTTGGGTCTATTATGAAGGGTGTCGTTTCCCTAATTTCTTTCGGGGCTTGTTTCTCTTTTGTGTAGAGGAAGGCTACTGATTTATTTGAGTTTATTTTATACCCAGCCACTTTCCTGAAGTTGTTTATCAGCTTTAGTAGTTCCCTGGTGGAACTTTTGGGATCACTTAAATATACTATCATATCATCTGCAAATAGTGATATTTTGCCTTCTTCTTTTCCGATCTGTATCCCCTTGACCTCCTTTTGTTGTCTGATTGCTCTGGCTAGAATTTCAAGAACTATATTGAATAAGTAGGGAGAGAGTGGGCAGCCTTTTCTAGTCCCTGATTTTAGTGGAATTGCTTCAAGTTTCTCTCCATTTAGTTTAATGTGGAAACTGGTTTGCTGTATATGGCTTTTACTGTGTTTAGGTATAGGCCTTGAATTCCTATTCTTTCCAGGACTTTTATCATGAAGGGGTGTTGAATTTTGTCAAATGCTTTCTCAGCATCTAATGAAATGATCATGTGGTTTTGTTCTTTCAGTTTGTTTATATAATGGATCACGTTGATGGTTTTCCATATATTGAACCATCCCTGCATGCCTGGGATGAAGCCTACTTGATCATGGTGGATGATTGTTTTGATGTTCTCTTGGATTCGGTTTGCCAGAATTTTATTGATTATTTTTGCATCGATATTGATAAGGGAAATTGGTCTGAAGTTCTCTTTCTTTGTTGGGTCTTTGTGTGGTTTAGGTATAAGAGTAATTGTGGCTTCATAGAAGGAATTCGGTAGTGATCCATCTGTTTCAATGTTGTGGAATAGTTTGGATAATATTGGTATGAGGTCTTCTATGAAGGTATGATAGAATTCTGCACTAAACCTGTCTGGACCTGGGCTCTTTCTGGTTGGGAGACCTTTAATGACTGCTTCTATTTCCTTAGGAGTTATGGGGTTGTTTAACTGGTTTATCTGTTCCTGATTTAACTTCGGTTCCTGGTATTTGTCTAGGAAATTGTACATTTCCTGTAGGTTTTCAAGTTTTGTTGAATATAGTCTTTTATACTAAGATCTGATTATTTTTTGAATTTCCTCTGAATCTGTAGTTATGTCTCCCTTTTCATTTCTGATTTTGTTAATTTGGACACACTCTCTGTGTCCTTTCGTTAGTCTGGCTAAGGGTTTATCTATCTTTTTGATTTTCTCAAAGAACCAACTTTTGGTTCTGTTGATTCTTTCTATGGTCCTTTTTGTTTCTACTTGGTTGATTTCAGCTCTGAGTTTGATTATTTCCTGCCTTCTACTCCTCCTGGGTGTATTTGCTTCTTTTTGTTCTAGAGCTTTTAGGTGTGCTGTCAAGCTGCTGACATATGCTCTTTCCTGTTTCTTTCTGCAGGCACCCAGCGCTATGAGTTTTCCTCTTAGCACAGCTTTCATTGTGTCCCATAAGTTTGGGTATGCTGTACCTTCATTTTCATTAAAATATAAAAAGTTTTTAATTTTTTTCTTTATTTCTTCCTTGACTAGGTTATCATTGAGTAGAGCATTGTTCAATTTCCACGTATATGTGGGCATTCTTCCCTTATTGTTATTGAAGACCAGTTTTAGGCTGTGGTGGTTTGATAGCATGCATGGGATAATTTCTATCTTTCTGTACCTGTTGAGGCCCGTTTTTTGACCAACTATATGGTCAATTTTGGAGAAAGTACCATGAGGAGCTGAGAAGAAGGTATATCCTTTTGCTTTAGGATAGAATGTTCTATAAATATCTGTTAAGTCCATTTGGCTCATGACTTCTCTTAGTCTGTATATGTCTCTGTTTAATTTCTGCCTCCATGAACTGTCCATTGATGAGAGTGGGGTGTTGAAATCTCCCACTATTATTGTGTGAGGTGCAATGTGTGTTTTGAGCTTTAGTAAGGTTTCTTTTACGTATGTAGGTGCTCTAGATGTAGGGCATAGATATTTAGGATTGAGAGTTCCTCTTGGTGGATTTTTCCTTTGATGAATATGAAGTGTCCTTCCTTATCTTTTCTGATGACTTTTAGATGAAAAATTGATTTTATTTGATATTAGAATGGCTACTCCAGCTTGCTTCTTCTGACCATTTGCTTGGAAAGTTGTTTTCCAGACTTTCACTCTGAGGTAGTGTCTGTCTTTGTCTCTGAGGTGTGTTTCTTGTAGGCAGCAGAATGCAGGGTCCTCGTTGTGTATCCAGTTTGTTAATCTATGTCTTTTTATTGGGGAGTTGAGGCCATTGATGTTGAGAGATATTAAGGAATAGTGATTATTGCTTCCTGTTATATTCATAGTTGGATGTGAGGTTATGTTTGTGTGCTTTCATTTTCTTTGTTTTGTTGCCAAGATGATTAGTTTCTTGCTTCTTCTAGGGTATAGCTTGCCTCCTTATGTTGGGCTTTACCATTTATTATCCTTTGTAGTGCTGGATTTGTAGAAAGATATTGTGTAAATTTGGTTTTGTCATGGAATATCTTGGTTTCTCCATCTATGTTAATTGAGAGTTTTGCAGGATACAGTAACCTGGGCTGGCAGTTGTGTTCTCTTAGGGTCTGTATGACATCTGCCCAGGATCTTCTGGCCTTCATAGTTTCTGGCGAAAAGTCTGGTGTAATTCTGATAGGTCTGCCTTTATATGTTACTTGACCTTTTTCCCTTACTGCTTTTAATATTCTTTCTTTATTTTGTGCGTTTGGTGTTTTGACTATTATGTGACGGGAGGTGTTTCTTTTCTGGTCCAATCTATTTGGAGTTCTGTAGGCTTCTTGTATGCCTATGGGTATCTCTTTTTTTAGGTTAGGGAAGTTTTCTTCTATGATTTTGTTGAAGATATTTACTGGTCCTTTGAGCTGGGAGTCTTCACTCTCTTCTATACCTATTATCCTTAGTTTTGATCTTCTCATTGAGTCCTGGATTTCCTGTATGTTTTGGACCAGTAGCTTTTTCTGCTTTACATTATCTTTGACAGTTGAGTCAATGATTTCTATGGAATCTTCTGCTCCCGAGATTCTCTCTTGCATCTCTTGTATTCTGTTGGTGAAGCTTGTATCTACAGCTCCTTGTCTCTTCTTTTGATTTTCTATATCCAGGGTTGTTTCCATGTGTTCTTTCTTGATTGCTTCTATTTCCATTTTTAATTCCTTCAACTGTTTGATTGTGTTTTCCTGGAATTCTTTCAGGGATTTTTGTGTCTCCTCTCTATGGGTTTC
Organism: Rattus norvegicus; assembly: GCF_021556685.1. Lineage (NCBI taxonomy): Eukaryota > Metazoa > Chordata > Mammalia > Rodentia > Muridae > Rattus > Rattus norvegicus. Next base: position 80,331,297 of record NC_141538.1, read on the forward strand.
TACTTGTTTATTTATGTTTTCCTGGAATTCTTTCAGGCATTTTTGTGATTCCTCTCTGTAGGCTTCTACTTGTTCTCTAAGGGAGTTCTTCATGTCTTTCTTGAAGTCCTCCAGCATCATGATCAAATATGATTTTGAAACTAGATCTTGCTTTTCTGGTGTGTTTGGATATTCCATGTTTATTTTGGTGGGATAATTGGGCTCCGATGATGCCATGTAGTCTTGGTTTCTGTTGCTTGGGTTCCTGTGCTTGCCTCTCGCTATCAGATTATCTCTAGTGTTACTTTGTTCTGCTATTTCTGACACCTGGCTAGAATGTCCTATAAGCCTGTGTGTCAGGAGTGCTGTAGACCTGTTTTCTTGTTTCCTTTCAGCCAGTTATGAGGACAGAGTGTTCTGCTTTCGGGCGTGTAGTTTTTCCTCTTTACAGGTCTTCAGCTGTTCCTGTGGGCCTGTGTCTTGAGTTCACCAGGCAGGTCACTTTCAGCAGAAAAGTTGGTCTTACCTGTGGTCTCGAGGCTCAAGTTTGCTCGAGGGGTGCTGCCCACGAGCTCTCTGCGGCGACAGCAACCAGGAAGATATGCGCCGCCCTTTCCGGGAGCTTCCGTGCACTAGGGTTCCAGATGGTGTTTGGTGTTTTCTTCTGGAATCCCAGATGTGTGTACAGAGTGCAGTCTCTTCTGGTTTCCCAGGCGTGCCTGCCTCTCTGAAGGTTTAGCTCTCCCTCCCACGGGATTTGGGTGCAGAGAACTGTTTATCCCGTCTGTTTCCTTCAGGTTCCGGCGGTGTCTCAGGCACAGGGGTCCTGCCACTACTTGGCCCTCCCCTACTGGAACCCAGAGGCCTTATACATTTTCCTCTTGGGCCAGGGATGTGGGCAGGGGTGGGCAGTGTTGGTGGTCTCTTCCGCTCTGCAGCCTCGGGAGTGCCCACCTGACCAGGTGGTGAGGTCTCTCTCCCACGGGGTTTGGGAGCAGAGAGTTGCTGCGGGCCGGGATCCCTGGGTGTGGGACTTCCGGTAACACAGGAAGTGCCCGGTCCTAGAGGAATTTTGCCTCTGTGTGTCCTGAGTTCACCAGGCAGGTTTCTTGCAGCGGAAAAGTTGGTCTTACCTGTGGTTCCGAGACTCAAGTTTGCTCATGGAGTACTGCCTAAGTCCTCTCTGCGGCGGCAGCAACCGGGAAGATTTGTGCCGCTCTTTCTGGGAGCCTCTGTGCACCAGGTTTCCAAATGGCATTTGGTGTTTTCCTCTGGCGTCTGGATGTGTGCAGAGTGCAGTCTATTCTGGTTTCCCAGGCGAGTCGGCCTCTCTGTAGGTTTAGCTCTCCCTCCCACGGGATTTAGGTGAAGAGAACTGTTTATCCTGTCTGTTTTCTTCAGGTTCTGGCGGTGTCTTAGGCGCAGGGGTCCTGCCACTCCTGGGCCCTCCCCTACGGGAACACAGAGGCCTTATACAGTTTCCTCTTGGGCCAGGGATGTGGGCAGGGGTGTGCAGTGTTGGTGGTCTCCTCTGCTCTGCAGCCTCAGGAGTGCCCATCTGACCAGGCGGTGAGGTCTCTCTCCCACGGGGTTTGGGAGCAGAGAGCTGCTGCGGGCCAGGATCCACGGGTGTCTATTTTTTTTTTAATTTATTTAATACTTAATAATAATTCTTTGGTTTCCGGGCAAACATACCCCTCCCCCTCCCCTTCCTTATGGGTGTTCCCCTCCCAACCCTCCCCCCTTTGCCGCCCTCCCCCCAACAGTCTAGTTCACTGGGGGTTCAGTCTTAGCAGGACCCAGGGCTTCCCCTTCCACTGGTGCTCTTACTAGGATATTATTGCTACCTATGAGGTCAGAGTCCAGGGTCAGTCCATGTATAGTCTCTAGGTAGTGGCTTAGTCCCTGGAAGCTCTGGTTGCTTGGCATTGTTGTACATATGGGGTCTCGAGCCCTTTCAAGCTCTTCCAGTTCTTTCTCTGATTCCTTCAACGGGGGTCCTATTCTCAGTTCAGTGGTTTGCTGCTGGCATTCGCCATTGTATTTACTGTGTTCTGGCTATGTCTCTCAGGAGCGATCTACATCCGGCTCCTGTAGGTCTGCACTTCTTTGCTTCATCCATCTTGTCTAATTGGGTGGCTGTATATGTATGGGCCACATGTGGGGCAGGCTCTGAATGGGTGTTCTTTCAGTCTCTGTTTTAATCTTTGCCTCTCTCTTCCCTGCCAAGGGTATTCTTGTTCCCCTTTTAAAGAAGGAGTGAAGCATTCACATTTTGATCATCCATCTTGAGTTTCATTTGTTCTAGGCATCTAGGGTAATTCAAGCATTTGGGCTAAAAGCCACTTATCAGTGAGTGCATACCATGTATGTCTTTCTGTGATTGGGTTAGCTCACTCAGGATGATGTTTTCCAGTTCCAACCATTTGCCTACTAATTTCGTAAAGCCGTTTTTTTTTGTTAGCTGAGTAATATTCCATTCTGTATATGTACCACATTTTCTGTATCCATTCCTCTGTTGAAGGGCATCTGGGTTCTTTCCAGCTTCTGGCTATTATAAATAAGGCTGCAATGAACATGGTGGAGCACGTGTCTTTTTTATATGTTGGGGCATCTTTTGGGTATATGCCCAAGAGAGGTATAGCTGGATCCTCAGGCGGTTCAATGTCCAATTTTCTGAGGAACCTCCAGACTGATTTCCAGAATGGTTGTACCAGTTTGCAATCCCACCAACAATGGAGGAGTGTTCCTCTTTCTACGCATCCTCGCCAGCATTTGCTGTCACCTGAGTTTTTGATATTAGCCATTCTCACTGGTGTGAGGTGAAATCTCAGGGTTGTTTTGATTTGCATTTCCCTTATGACTAAAGATGTTGAACATTTCTTTAGGTGTTTCTCAGCCATTCGGCATTCCTCAGCTGTGAATTCTTTGTTTAGCTCTGAACCCCATATTTTAATAGGGTTATTTGTCTCCCTGCGGTTTAACTTCTTGAGTTCTTTGTATATTTTGGATATAAGGCCTCTATCTGTTGTAGAATTGGTAAAGATCTTTTCCCAATCTGTTGGTTGCCAATTTGTCCTAACCACAGTGTCCTTTGCCTTACAGAAGCTTTGCAGTTTTATGAGATCCCATTTGTCGATTCTTGATCTTAGAGCGTAAGCCATTGGTGTTTTGTTCAGGAAATTTTTTCCAGTGCCCATGTTTTCCAGGTGCTTCCCTAGTTTTTCTTGTATTTGTTTGAGTGTATCAGGTTTGATGTGGAGGTCCTTGATCCACTTGGACTTAAGCTTTGTACAGGGTGATAAGCATGGATCAATCTGCATTCTTCTACATGTTGACCTCCAGTTGAACCAGCACCATTTGCTGAAAATGCTATCTTTTTTCCATTTGATGGTTTCGGCACCTTTGTCAAAAATTAGGTGCCCATAGGTGTGTGGGTTCATTTCTGGGTCTTCAATTCTATTCCATTGTTCTATCTGTCTGTCTCTGTACCAATACCATACAGTTTTTATCACTATTGCTCTGTAATACTGCTTGAGTTCAGGGATAGTGATTCCCCCTGAAGTCCTTTTATTGTTGAGGATAGCTTTAGCTATCCTGGGTTTTTTGTTATTCCAGATGAATTTGCAAATTGTTCTGTCTAACTCTTTGAAGAATTGGATTGGTATTTTGATGGGGATTGCATTGAATCTGTAGATCGCTTTTGGTAAAATGGCCATTTTTACTAAATTAATCCTGCCAATCCATGAGCATGGGAGATCTTTCCATCTTCTGAGGTCTTCTTCAATTTCTTTCTTCAGTGTCTTGAAGTTCTTATTGTACAGATCTTTTACTTGCTTGGTTAAAGTCACATCGAGGTACTTTATATTATATGGGTCTATTATGAATGGTGTCGTTTCCCTAATTTCTTTCGGGGCTTGTTTCTCTTTTGTGTAGAGGAAGGCTACTGATTTATTTGAGTTAATTTTATAACCAGCCACTTTGCTGAAGTTGTTTATCAGCTTTAGTAGTTCTCTGGTGGAACTTTTGGGATCACTTAAATAAACTATCATATCATCTGCAAATAATGATATTTTGACTTTTTCCTCTTTATGTTCTTTCTGTATCTGTTTTTGTCTCGCCATCTCTGTAGCTCTCTCTCTCTCTCTCTCTCTGAGTGTGTGTGTGTGTGTATGTGTGTGTGTCTTTCTGATTCTCTGTCTCAGTGTGTATGTGTTTTCCTCTTTCCATTCTTCGTGTATCTGTTTTTGTCTCCTCATGTCTGCAATGCTCTCTCTCTCTTTCTCTCTCTCTCTCTCTGAGTGTGTGTGTGTTTCTGTTTCTCTGTCTCACTGTGTATTTTTTCATCTTTCTGTTCTTTCTGTATCTGTTTTTGTCTCACCATCTCTGTAGCGCTCTCTCTCTCTCTCTCTCTCTCTCTCTCTCTGAATGTGTGTGTGTGTGTGTGTGTGTGTGTGTTTGTGGTTGTGTCTTTCTGATTCTCTGTCTCACTGTGTATGTGTTTTCCTCTTTCCATTCTTTCTGTATCTGTTTTTGTCTCCTCATCTCTGCAATGCTCTCTCTCTTCCTCTCTCTCTCTCTGAGTATGTGTGTGTGTCTTTCTGTTTCTCTGTCTCACTGTGTATGTGTTATCCTCTTTCTTTTCTTTCTTTATCTGTTTTAGCCTCGTCATCTCCGCAGCTCTCTCTCTCTCTCTCTCTCTCTCTCTTTGTCTCTCTCTCTCTCTCAGTGTGTGTGTGTCTTACAGTTTCTCTGTCTCACTGTGTATGTGTTTTCCTCTTTCTGTTCTTTCTGTTCCGTTTTTGTCTCAGCATCTCTGCATCTCTCTCTCTCTCTCTCTCTCTCTCTCTCTCTCTCTCTCTGAGTGTGTGTGTGTTTGTGTGTGTGTGTCTCTCTTTCTGTTTCTCTGTCTCACTGTGTATGTGTATTCCTCTTTTTGGTCTTTCTGTATCTGTTTTTGCCTCGGCATCTCTGCAGCTCTCCCTCTCTCCCTCTCTCTGTCTCTCTCTCTCTGTGAGTTCTGAGTGTGTGTGTGTGTGTGTTTCTGTTTTTCTCTCTCACTGTGTATGTGTTTTCCTCTTTCTCTTCTATCTGTATCTGTTTTTGTCTCGCCATCTCTGCAGCGCTCTCTCTCGCTCTCTCTCTCTCTCAGAGTGTGTGTGTGTGTGTGTGTGTGTGTGTGTGTCTTTCAGTTTCTCTGTCTCATTGTGTATGTGCTTTCCTCTTTTTGTTCTTTATCTGTTTTTGTCTCGGCATCTCTGCAGCTCACTCTCTCTCTCTATGTCTCTCTCTGTCTCTCTGTCTCTCTGTCTCTCTCTCTCTCTCTCTGAATGTGTCTGAGTTTCTTTCTGTTTCTCTGTCTCACTGTGTTTGTGTTTTCCTCTTTCTGTTCTTTCTGTATATGTTTTTGTCTCCTCCTCTCTGCAATGCTCTCTCTCTCTCTCTCTCTCTCTCTCTCTCTCTCTCTCTCTCTCCCCCTCTCAGAGTGTGTATGTGTGTGTGTGTGTCTTACTGTTTGTCTGTCTCACTCTGTATGTGTTTTCCTGTTTCTGTTCTTTCTGTGTCTGCTTTTGTCTCCTCCTCTCTGCAATTCTCTCTCTCTCTCTCTCTCTCTCTCTCTCTCTCTCTCTCTCTCATTTCTATTATGTAGCCCTGACTGGTCTCTAACTCTGCCTCATGAATGCTGGGATTAAAGATGTCTGCCATCATAGTTTACCCCAAACCAGGATCTCCTAAATGTCCTCCATAAAAGTGAGAATTCCAGCCTCCATTCAGATGCTCTGATTTTCTCCATATAAACGGGAGTGGCTATTCACTCTTACCTATGTTTCTCTCCTTAATGGTTAAAACTCTTACCTCAGGTGATTTCTCCATGCCATTTCTTTGCAGAGAGCTGGTAAGGGAGTAGGCTGAGAGTAGAAGAGTGTTTCTTTTTTTTTTTTTTTTTTTTTTCGGTTTGCCAGAATTTCATTGAGTATTTTTGCGTCGATATTCTTAAGGGAAATTGGTCTGAAGTTCTCTTTCTTTGTTGGAGCCAAAACCATCAAATGGAAAAAAGATAGCATTTTCAGCAAATGGCGCTGGTTCAACTGGAGGTCAACATGTAGAAGAATGCAGATTGATCCATGCTTATCACCCTGTACAAAGCTTAAGTCCAAGTGGATCAAGGACCTCCACATCAAACCAGACAAACTCAAACTAATAGAAGAAAAACTAGGGAAGCATCTGGAACACATGGGCACTGGAAAAAATTTCCTAAACAAAACACCAATGGCTTACGCTCTAAGATCAAGAATCGACAAATGGGATCTCATAAAACTGCAAAGCTTCTGTAAGGCAAAGAACATTGTGGTTAGGACAAAACGGCAACCAACAGATTGGGAAAAGATCTTTACCAATCCTACAACAGATAGAGGCCTTATATCCAAAATATACAAAGAACTCAAGAAGTTAGACCACAGGGAAACAAATAACCCTATAAAAAATGGGGTTCAGAGCTAAACAAAGAATTCACAGCTGAGGAATGCCGAATGGCTGAGAAACACCTAAAGAAATGTTCAACATCTTTAGTCATAAAGGAAATGCAAATCAAAACAACCCTGAGATTTCACCTCACACCAGTGAGAATGGCTAAGATCAAAAACTCAGGGGACAACAGATGCTGGCGAGGATGTGGAGAAAGAGGAACACTCCTCCATTGTTGGTGGGATTGCAAACTGGTACAACCATTCTGGAAATCAGTCTGGAGGATCCACAGAAAATTGGACATTGAACTGCCTGAGGATCCAGCTATACCTCTCTTGGGCATATACCCAAAAGATGCCCCAACATATAAAAAAGACACGTGCTCCACTATGTTCATTGCAGCCTTATTTATAATAGCCAGAAGCTGGAAAGAACCCAGATGCCCTTCAACAGAGGAATGGATACAGAAAATGTGGTACATCTACACAATGGAATATTACTCAGCTGTCAAAAGCAATGACTTTATGAAATTCGTAGGGAAATGGTTGGAACAGGAAAACATCATCCTGAGTGAGCTAACCCAATCACAGAAAGACATACATGGTATGCAGTCATTGATAAGTGGCTATTAGCCCAAATGCTTGAATTACCCTAGATGCCTAGAACAAATGAAACTCAAGACGGATGATCAAAATGTGAATGCTTCACTCCTTCTTTAAAAGAGGAACAAGAATACCCTTGGCAGGGAAGAGAGAGGCAAAGATTAAAACAGAGACTGAAGGAACACCCATTCAGAGCCTGCCCCACATGTGGCCCATACATATACAGCCACCCAATTAGACAAGATGGATGAAGCAAAGAAGTGCAGACCTACAGGAGCCGGATGTAGATCGCTCCTGAGAGACACAGCCAGAATACAGCAAATACAGAGGCGAATGCCAGCAGCAAACCACTGAACTGAGAATAGGACCCCCGTTGAAGGAATCAGAGAAAGAACTGGAAGAGCTTGAAAGGGCTCGAGACCCCATATGTACAACAATGCCAAGCAACCAGAGCTTCCAGGGACTAAGCCACTACCTAAAGACTATACATGGACTGACCCTGGAATCTGACCTCATAGGTAGCAATGAATATCCTAGTAAGAGCACCAGTGGAAGGGGAAGCCCTGGGTCCTGCTAAGACTGAACCCCCAGTGAACTAGACTGGTGGGGTGAGGGCAGCAATGGGGGGAGGGTTGGGAGGGGAACACCCATAAGGAAGGGGAGGGTGATGTTTGCCCGGATACCGGAAAAGGGAATAACACTCGAAATGTATATAAGAAATACTCAAGTTAATAAAAAAAAAGAAATGATCATGTGGTTTTGTTCTTTCAGTTTGTTTATATAATGATCACGTTGATGGTTTTCCGTATATTAAACCATCCCTGCATGCCTGGGATGAAGCCTACTTGGTCATGGTGAATGATTGTTTTGATTTGCTCTTGGATTCGGTTTGCCAGGATTTTATTGAGTATTTTTGCGTCGATATTCATAAGGGAAATTGGTCTGAAGTTCTCTTTCCTTGTTGGGTCTTTGTGTGAAAACCCGGAATTTTTATGAAAAACATTATTTTTTTCCATATTGGGGATTAAATCTAGGTCCTTGTGAGAAATCACTCTCTATTCTGAGCTTTATCCCCAGCCCTAATGAAAGTTTTCAAATTACTCTTTGAAGAATCCCAAGCTTACCACCAAGGAACTAGACTTACTTGCATAGGTTCCTGTTTTCTTGAGTCTGTGGATACTACTTGGGCTGTTCTTATTCACTCTCCCTGAAGAACACCACTCTTCTTCTCCATCGAACTTAGAGACTAGGCCTTGTCTGGGATCTTGATTTCCTACTCATAAGAAATGGTAGACACTGAAGGTTGGACCAACCATTTCAGAAATCAAGCCCCAACTTTTTTATTTCAGGGTATTTCAAGGCTAATGAACATATATGTCTTCTGATGTTTCAAAATAAGGATGCCCATGAACAGCCCTTTTAAGTACACCTTCTCTTTTGGAGGCAATGGCACAAGCATCATTCCTAGCACTTGTTGCTATTCTGTCTAAGCTCCACCCCCACAGCTACTTGGCAGCAGCCAGGTATGCTCTGCCCCACAGTTGCCTAGCAACAGCCATATATAGTAACTGACACTATAAAAGGAGCTGCTTCACCCCCACCTCTTATTCCCTCTTATCCTCTCTTTCCTCTCTTGCTCTTTGTTGTTCTCTGTTCTTGCCCCACAGCCCCCATGTGCCCATGACTGGGCCACCTTTCCATTCTTCCACTCTTCTCTCATTAAACCTCGCCATGTGAACCATGGTGTCTTATTATTTTCTGTCCAGGCATGGGCTGAGATTCAAAACCCTAACAGTACTAAAAAGGGATCAAAACTCCCTGACTGACCACCACCACCACCACCACCACTGCCAAAATAAAACAAAACAAAACAAGAAAACATCAAGGGGAAACATGAAGGACTTGAGGAAGAAAGGACAACAGGGAACATGTTCTGGGTGGTGGGGAACTGTCCTTACCCATCGTGCTAGATTGCTGCAGTTCTCTAGCTTTGTATCCTTGTACATGTTTCTCTGCCCAGGTTCCAGCTGCTCCCATTCCTTCTGAAGAAAAGCCACAGACACATCCATGAACCTTACTGACTCCTATCATTCTTCTTCAGTCCACAGAGAATTGGACAGTTCGACCATATCAACCCTCACCGCTTCCCTCTCTTCTTCTTTACAAAGGGATTGGCTGTGTCTCTGGTGTTTAGAATTTCTTCCTTGGCTTTGAATGTTTCTACTATTTCACATCTCATTTCCACAAAGTGTTTGGTATCAAAGGGGGAAGGCTTTAGGTGAACTCCAGCTGCCATGTTGACATGGGACTAGCGAGTTTGTCTGTAACTTCTCTGGGTTGCGGTCCCTTGGCTTATGGCACCTTTATCAGATCATTTTTTATCTTCCACAAATTCCTGGACTGGAACTGTTACCTAATTTGGTAAGTATTCTCAAGGATAGCTTAGCTTGTGAACAATTTGGTTTTTTGTCTCTTACATTTTTGCCAAGACTAAAAGTGAAAAGCCAGGCACGGTGGTGCACGGATGTGACTAAAGCAACTGAGGAGGCTTTGGTCAGAGAATGATGTGGACCGTGGCAGGGGCGGGCGAGACAGAGAGACACAGAGATTTCATCATAATTGGTTGGCTCTCTCAACAGCCTTTTGCCATATTGTAGCAAACCACAGCAAGAACTTGTTCCAGGATCCTGAGCTTGAACCAAATTTAATCTCTCGATCTAGGGGCCAGAGGATGCTATGGGGTGCTGGGCAAACTTTTGTCTTTATCCATTGGGCCTCTAATGACCAGACCTTCCCCGAACCCTGGCATGTCCCGAACCAAGTTGAGCAGCCATAGCCTTGGAAAGATGTGTCTCTCCTCGATCTATGGGAAAGATCGTCTATGGATGGAAGAATCGTGCAGCAAGTCTCATGCGTCTATGGTCCTTATAAAGCCTCTAACGCAGGAGCCCTATAGAGCATTCATCAGGTCTTGGGACTGCTCCAGAGGTGGTGAAACCCTGAGAATCAGCTTAGATTCTGGGACATGAGGAAAGATCATGGTTACAGGACTCAGGAGGTGCCCTCATTCTCTCATATGTTAGCCCTGTGGACACATAGACATACATTTAAGTGCAAGGGTAATCATTTATTGAACTGCAAGAGCAAGAAATTTGTGCGGAATGATCATGGGTGGGGCAAAGAGAAATTTAAGAAAGCTTTTAATTCTCGATGTGTTGTCCTGGGTAACTAGGGAAAATGCTGGAGAGACCAGGATTGCACTTTTCTGTGACACAGGATGGAAATCAGACCGCAGAATTTGTCTCAGGATGCTCCATGGACAGGAAATGGTGATGCTGGAGTCCTGGTGAGAAGTCTCCACTCAGCACTGAGTAATCCAGGAAGAAAATACAGGAACCCATTAAGCACTTCTTGGATTGAGTTCTGAACAGAGAGGCACTCTGGTATAGAAGAAAGGATGAAGAAATAGATCTTGCCCTGCAATCTAATCAACATTATTTGCCAGAAAACGGGGATTAAAGCATGGAATAAATGAGTCTTTCCTTATGGATGGCATATGAAAAATGAAGTAACGAAAGGTCTGAGGCTTGTTTCCACAACCTTCAGCATAAGAAGCTCTGAAGAATGGTCATTGCCTTGAGGACTAATGGTGAAAGCCTTGGCCACTTTTAAAGACTTTCCTACATTATCTGAGTGAAGTCTTGAGAAATGGGAAAGAGGGGTCAAAGGAGTCTGCTCTCCAGAATGGAGGAGAAGAGGAAATCATGCAACTCCACTTCCAGGTAAGAAGCCAAGGTTGTACGGAGTTCAGATGAAGATCTTATTGTCCAGAGTGGGATGCAGTGGGACCACAGACTCTGAAGAGCCGTCATACTCACATCCTGCTACTCTCTGTTTCAAACTTTAACTCTTAATGACACTTAACACATCGCTGAGCCCTTTTTACACAACCATGCAGCAACTATGGAAAACTCACTCCCTTGTTTTCTTCCCTAAATGCTTGGGTCACTTTACATTAGAGCTCAAAATAGGACCAGATAATCACAAATCCACATAATTGAAAGCCATTTTCAAGCTCTCCTCAAATACTCCTAATCAAATTCTTCTTATAATAACTTGGGGGCACAATACTAACGCTATTGGAAGGGTCTGGTGCATGCCCACCCCCTCCTTGCTCTCACTGGAGATTGCCCACCTGGAGGCTCAGGCCTTTCTTCAACCTCGGGCCTGGAGACAGCGGTCTGCAGCGTGAGAACAAGAACGTGTTCAGGTACCAGGTCCACGTTATTCCTCGAAGAGGAAATGAGGTGCCTCTCCAGCTTTAAACAAAGGGCTGATAGCCAATCCCCCAGGTTCATTTCTTCTATGATAAAATATTCAGGACGAGAAAAATAAGTGAATCCTGACTTACTAGTCTCGGTTAGGTCAATGATATTGTCCCTAGTGATTCCATGCACCACACATAGTTTTGCAAACTTTTCCTTGATGTCTGAACTCAGATCCTTTGTTCTGCCTGTGAAAAGAGCAGCAGTTAGTGTAGCAGCTGTGTCCTAAGCATTGACACAGGACTAAGTGAGGGGACAGGGGCTCCCCCATAAGGGTGAGAAAACGGCTGGTGACATGGTTGACAGGTGTGGGTCCAATCTATCCTGAATGTGGCACCCACGGAATGGCCTTCTAGCACAGGGAGAGATTTCAGAGTGTGCCCATCACTGTGCTTGAGGCAGGGTGCAGGTGAGCATCGTCGACCTTCAGGAAGTGAGGAAGAGGCAGGACCAAGCTGGGAAGACCATATTAAAGCTAGAGTTTCCTTCCTGTTTTCCCACCACAAGATCAGTGTCCGTGTGGCAATACTTTACCGTGGAGCACCATCACCTGGAAAGTTTCTCCGTTCTTGAAATTAACAAGTGAAACGTGACATATCTGTCATAGTCTGTATTAACTATAGTAAATGTATTCCCTCCGTCATCTGTGGAGGAAATGGGACACAGCTCAGAAATTCCCTGGTCTGCAAGAAATTGTGTAAACCCATTACTTGTTCTACCCCAAACATAAAAATAATTAAAATACATATCCTGGAAGAGATGGGGGGCGGGGATATCTGCTGCTTCCCATCTGTAGCTTTCTGGACTTGATGTAGTAAATTCTAAGGAAGAGGCTCTGGGAAGATGCCCACTAGAGAACACTTAGCCACAGCATTGACTCAGTCTCTCTCTCATCCTCTCTGAGGCTCACCTGCCTCCCTCAGCATCTTCAAGGGACACGTCTGTCTTTCATAAGTCTGCCGTCTCACATGGCTACATCCTGAGCAATGTACACCGGTGCTAGTTACTGGGAGTATCAGATTCCACCTCACCATACTTATCCCCCTTGCCTGCCACAGGGTTCTATCTACTAGATGGACCCCATGTCCCTGGCTACATCAACCATGTCAGGAAGTGCTTGACATTCTACAAGGGGTTGTGGTAAGTTCGCTAGTAGAAAGTTTGACTGGGAGGTGCAAGTTCCTGAGTTCAAACCCCAGCAACACACACACACACACACACACACACACACACACACACACACACACACACACACACGATAAAGGTAGTAGGGTTTACTAAATTGCTTGTGGATAGACATATAGACACTCTATATACTTACACTCAACAAAATATTCACCATCCTCTGGCGTTTTGTAGGCAACCAAATATAGTTCCCTGCATTCTCCGTTTTCCCTGTAAAACAGAGCAAGATGATGCTTAGGGGATTTTTGATCTGGCTGGCTTCTTCACCCTCTACTCTATAGGTATCTCCAGTTTCTGATTCCATTTTACTTTTGAATATTTTTGCAAAATAAGCAAAATGGCTTTTTTTAAAGGTTATTTCATTTCTGTCTGATACTTTAGCAATCACGAACTTGCTCTTATTTCTTCTTCTTCATCTAAGGGGAGACACCTCACTTACTTAATACAGAACTTGTAGCCTAAGGAATTCTCCAAGACATCAATGTGCTGCATAAAAACTCTCATGCTGCCGTTCTCTTCTACCTTTTCTCTTTTGTCAGAGGCCAGGACAATAGAAAACCAATCCCCATTGAGCTGTAATGGATAAGAAAATGCGTAAGGGAGAAGGGGGCAGGGATACCGCATGGACATCTTTCTTCTTGGCTTTGACTTGATAGAGCAGTCACAATACCTTACATTCTGCCCCTGACTCTCAGTGAGAGCAGAGGTCCCCAAACATTGTTAGATCTGAATAGCATACAACTGGTCTTACTTCAAGGTCTGAAGCCATTCGTTTGTCTAATAGAACAAGCCACTGTACCCATCCCCTCAGAGGACCTGCTTGGCTTCAAGAGTTCCCAAAGCACTCTCTGAGTCAGAAGTTACTATTCTCTGAGCCTACCTTGTCCATTGCAAGGTTCCCTATCGCGGAACTAGCTTCTTCTGCATGGCCACAGACCAGGATCAGGCCCAGACACAGCAGCAGCAGCAACAACTTCATGTTGGTAGGGAATAGAATTGCCTCTCTGTCGGGACAATCTCTCTGCTGATTGTGCCCACACTCCACCTCTAGCACTTTGCTCATCTTTTTACTCTCTCTGGGTTCGATTGGCTTTTTTTTCCTTCTCATATGGGCCTCCTTCCCTCAGACTTTGTGGAATGTTTTCTCATGTACTGATGTGAAGCCAAGGATTGTTCCTGCCCTTTTCAAACGTGGCAATCTCATCTCCTATGGATTGATTTTATCACTCATACATTTCACAAAGCATATTCCCAAGAAAAACAGTGGATGTTCTACAGGACCATCTGGAACCAGATGCAACTTTGGAACTGACTTGGAATCAGAAAGCCAGTTATGGAGTGGGTGGGTACTGAACTGGAGGTCAAGCATGGAGAGAATCTTTGCTTCAAGACTTGAGTGGAGTGTGGAAGAAGCTGAATTATTTGGGTCCTCTTTGAAAAGATTCATTCACATTTCATGCGTATGAGCATTGGTTTTGCATGTGTTCCATGCACACACCTGGGGCCAAGGAAGTCAGAAGGAGGTCAAAAGAAGGAGTCAGATTCTTTGAAACCTGTTCTTGCTGAGGACTCAGGTTCAATTCATAGCACTCACATGGCATCTCACAACTGACTCTAACTCCAGTCACAGGAAATGACCCTCTTTTGGCCCCTGTGATCTCCTGTACACATGTGGTACATATGAACTCACTCATTCAGGCACATATGCATAAAAATAATAAAACTTAACTTAAAAAGATTATCAGGAAGGATCTTCCGAAGCTAAGCTGACAGCCCCCACCCCCAAACCCACCCCAAAAGATTGACCTCAGAATGCAAACTGCTAACTTATTAAGGTAAACTGCTTCAGCTGTTTACCTCAGAGAACGTTGGACTTTAAATGACTGGACATAATCTCATCATTAAAGAAAAACAAAGGTATTGTTCAAAGTCACATTTGCTGATGGAGGTCCAAGTAGAAATGATGTCAAGAGTCTGCTTACACAGACACACAGTTGTAAATGGGAACATATTTTGTATCCGTATAAATTGTATTTACCCTGGAACTAGAAACATAAAATAGTGTTTGATGTAGGGAAATAAAGAATTCAAGAAGGAGGCAAGTCCTCAATAGGGTTTATTTCCACTTTGCATCAACTCTCTATAGTATGTACTATTTATTTTCATTTTCCATAGTGTTAGCTAAGACTCAGAAAGATCAAGTAACTATAGAAGGCCATACAGCCAGTCAGCGAGAGAACTTAGATTTAAACCCAAGTCTGTCCATCTAACTCAGGAGCCTTTGTTCTTATTAACTCCACTATATATGTCGGGATGTTTTTACTGGAAGGGAGGATGGTTAAATAGGAGAAAGAGGAATAAACAGCACTGTAGAGCTCCAGACACATCGGACTGAAACTGCCCGTGGGTTTCTTTAAAATATGGAGGAGTGGGTGTAGCTTGAGATTGAATGAGACATGACTACAGGCTCCTCTTGGTCCACAAGTATTTGGTAAATGCTTGACTAGGGGATGATTATTTTTCTTTTCTCCTCTTCCTCTTTCTCCTGCTCCTCTCCCCTCCTCTTCCTTTTTTGGTTGATTACAGTGTGTGTGCACACATGTACACACATGTGCACACGCCTTTGCTCGTATACGCAGGAGTCAGAACAGGGTGTCAGTTGTCTCCCTCTGTCTCCTTTTACTTTATCCCCTTCAGACAGGGTCTCCCTCTGAATTTGGGACTTTGTGTATTTCAGATAGGCTGGATGGCCAGTAAGTCCCAGCAATCCTCCAGTCTCTACCATCTACCTAGTGTTGGGGTTAAAGGCAGCCATGACCAGCTTTTTAATGTGAGTTCTGAGCATCTGCTCTGACCTTGCTGGGAGCCCGCACAGCCCTCACAGCCAGTACTTCTCAACTGATCTGTCTTCCCAGCAACTCACATAGAGGCTGGCCTTGAGCTTCTTGAGTTTCTGAATGGTCTTGGATCTGTGGCAATTCCCCCAGCTCCAGCCTCCTGAATGCTAAGATTACAGGTTGTAGCACCACGTCTGGCTATAGATTACTGCTTTTCTAGTAATGAAGTTGAAGATGCTTCCGCAGCAGAAGGCAACAGCCAGTCCCTTCCACTTGACACTCCTCAGTACATGTGGGCTGTTCATGTGACTGAAGCACTGAGGCTGTTAAGAAATGAATAGACAAAGCAGGTGGGTAAGGGGTTTAAGGAGTGTACATTTAACCAGCTAATGGCACATTTGTAACTACCTAGCATTTCTGAAACGGACTAATAGGAAGATGATTTAATGACCTTTACCTGAGTCTTACTCTCAACTAATTGAATAAATACCCCATTCAGAAAGCCTGCGGAAACATTCGAGTCACTTACATGGTGTCAGGATGTGTTTGGGGCCAAGAAGAACATCAACGAACACGGGCTTATTTGATTCATTTCCCAGAGAGGAAATATTCTGTAGTCCCTCCAGCAGAGTGACAGATAGGACTGCTGACCCCGGCTCGACATCAGTTCTAAAGCACCTGCTTCTGTCAGCGTCAGAGGATGCTTGGAGCCACTGGAATCTACCTGGTTAACTCCCAAAACCTAGAGCGGGCCCCAGAAAACAGAGGCAGAAACAAACTTTAGGGGACAAAGATTATTGGCCAGATAAAGAGAGCATTACAAAATCAAAAAAAAAAAAAAGATTATTGGCCAGGAACTCGTGAAGGATGAAGGGAGGTAGGAGACAGCAGAATCAAGGAAGGGAAGTTATCCTGTGGTAGGCAGAAATGCTATGCCACAGTTTTGCTCGATCTTGGGGGAGGTGCACCCCAAAGAGACCAGCATCTCAGCTCAAAGACAAGGGAGTCTGAAGCAGTTAACAGTTGGGACAGCTAGCTATACACACTCCTCACAACCAAGCAGTCTTTTCTTCAAGGTTGGAGGTGGACTCTAAGCTATACTGCATCATGATGTCTGGGATTTCATTCTGCTATCCATGAGTAGTCTTTCTGCACAGGGCTCGAGTCCTCTCCCCAATTAGGTATCTGTCACAGGAACCTTGCAATACAAAGATATTTAACTCAGGGGAATCTGTAAGCCACCGAGGCAAGGAACCATGCTTCCACACTACTGCATGCTCAGAAGGGTCAGCGCCTTGGCAGTGTTGGCCTTCAGTCACCAATGGCTGATGGAGGGAAGGCAGGATGAACCAGAAGAGGGAGAGACTGAAGAGATGACTCCTGGTTAAATTCCCAGCACCCACAGGAATCCATAAGTCTAGTTCCAGGGATCAGACACCCTATGTGGGCTCTGTGTGCATGTGCTGCACAGACATACATGCAAGCAAAACATTCATACACATAAAATAATCTATTGTTTTAAGCACAAGAGAATTGACCAGACTAACAGGAACTAGGTAGAGGGCCTTCTAGGGTGTGGGGAGAATGGATCCATACATGAAGGCCATGGCAAACAGGAGTACAAATAGTTCAGAGAGCCAAAGGAAACCTTGCTAGAACACAGTGAACACAGGAATTACGAAATGATTCGAGGCTAGAAAGGGAGTTGTGTCAGTTTGCAGGGGCTGCCCTCTCGAACTCATGCAGTATGGGTGACTTCAGCAAAAATTAGACTTTCTCATTTCTTGCAGCTAGAACTCTGGGAGCAAGGTGTTCGATGGGGCTTGCTTCTTCTGAGCTCTTCCTCATTGGTGGAATCGTGTTCCCGGGTCTTCAGGAAGTCTCTTCTCTGATCCATCCTGTATCCTAGTCTTTTCTTTTGAGGACACTGGTCAGTCATCTTGACTTAGGGTTCACCCTGAAGACCTCATCTTACCATAATTACACCAAATCACACCCTCAGTCACTATGGGCAATGCTTCCAATGTATGTATTTTTTGTGGGCACTCTTATCCCGTATCAGCTTATGTGGGCCCGTGAGGAGCTTGGTAGGGGTTGGTTTTCATGTATCTGGGAAGGACCTGAAGCATTTTAGAATTACAGTCGGAACATGGTCAGAGGTGTGCTTTCAAAGTTCATCTGGCTGCATTTGGATAACAAAGACCAACAGGAAGGCAGGAGAAGAGAGATAAAAGTTGCTATCAGTGGCTCTCAAACGTGTGGATTGAGACCCTACCTGGATTCTCAATGTGTGGGTTGTGACCCCCACCTGGGTCACATGTCCTATATCCTGCATATCCGATATTTACATTTCAATTAATAACAGCAGCAAAATGACATTTATGAAGTAGCAGGGAAATAAGTTTATGGTTGGAGGCCACTGTAACATGAGGAACTGTATTAAAGGGTCATAGCATCAGGAAGGTTGAAAACCTTTAGGCAGGAGATCATGAAGGAAGTTACTGGAACATGCTGGCAAGAGATCATGTAAGCTTACTCTCGATAGCTGGAATTAGAGGGACGTCTATAGAGAAAGTACATGGTGTTCAGAGAATGTGAGGTGTTAAGTACACATTGGTATTCTGTATCCTTATATAGATACAATTTAGAGTTCTTACGATTAATATCATGACCAAAACAACTTGAGGAGGAAAGGGTTTATTTTAGCTTACAGTCTATCATGAAGGGAAGTTGTGTGTGTGTGTGTGTGTGTGTGTGTTTGTGTGTGTGTGTGTGTGTATGTGTGTGTGTGTATGTGTCTGTGTGTGTGTGTGTGTGTGTGTGTGTGTGTGGTGGGGGGACTCTATGAGAGAGCGTGGAGGCAGGGACTAAAGCAGAGTCCTTAGGAGAACATGGCTTCCTGGCTCGTTCCCTGTGCATTGTGAGCCTGCCTTCTTATATACCTCAGAACACCCTGCCCAGGGTGGTACATCCATAGTGAGGTGGGTCCTCCCGAATCAGTTTCCTAGAGGCATTTTCTCACTTGAGGGTGCCTCCTTCCAAATAACTCTAGCCTGTGTGGAATTGAAACAAAAACAAAAATAAAAAAAAAGCCCAAGTAAGTTAGTAATGAAGGAAAGAACAAACAAAACACCAAAACCAAAAAAAAAAAAACTGTACATGAGAAACAATAAAGATAACGCCTCTGCCTAGTGTTTTGAAACCTGACGTCCGTATCCCTGTGTACAGGTGGGTGTGAAGGCATCTATGTGCTGTTGACTGATCCACACAGATGCTGGATGCATGCGAGTCGCTGAGATGCTGGTTTCAACCTTCGTGATGTAGGCACCTCTTGCTTCTGTATTCCTTTTATTCTTCTTTCTTCATTACCCATAATTTTCTGTATTTTCAGCTGCAAATAGTTTTATAAGT
The DNA here is from genome assembly GCF_021556685.1 of Rattus norvegicus. NCBI lineage: Eukaryota > Metazoa > Chordata > Mammalia > Rodentia > Muridae > Rattus > Rattus norvegicus. The sequence continues at coordinate 80,350,101 of NC_141538.1, forward strand.
TATCTCAGGACTTCTCCCCCTGACATTAACTGAACCGAGCCTATATAACCGCCATTTACAGGTCAGAAACTGAATTGTGCTGGCGGTTCATACAGTGTCTGAATGGTGGATGCTTCCGTGGACGTTAATTCTTTTTTAACTGAAGCATGATTAGTGGTTTTAAACTTCAGAATGTAAAAATAAGTTAGCCAAGGATGTGAAAAACTTAAAACTGGATACCTGAAGAAGTGCTTAGGGCTGGGAGGCACCTCGGTCATTGATACTGTCTCGAGACATGCTTCCAGAGGGCAGGATGGACAGAAGTTCAAAGCAGCCCGATCGAGCAACTCACAACCTCCTGTAGCCCAAGTGCCCTTGTCAAGCCTCGGGGTGCACCTGCACGCACACACACACACACACATTAAAATTAATCTAAACGGTCAAATATAACAAGAAATGCTAAAAATGGCCTTATTATATGTGTCTGTGAAGATGATATGGCAATGATTGGTTTATCCCTCATAATTTATTTGATAAACAGCAATTCAGAAGTAATTTCATTGTAAGCTTGAGAACTGGTTTTCTGAAGAGATGATTGCTTTGGTTATATTTAGATGCAAAGGAACTTTAAATAGTTTTCAAATGACTACAAAGAATGGACCTACTTGAGATGGAATTAAAATAAAAACGAAACTCCAGTCTTAAATACAGTATAAATCTAGTATCAGAAATTTGTTTATAAATAATAAAATAACTATAACTGTGTTAGAGTGCAGAGAAGTACCACTCTGTGTGACATTCCGTGTTAATTGGTTGTGGTGCTCAGCTTAATCGCATACACTTTCATCCATCCACTATGCAATACAGTTTTAATTAGATATATAAAAATATGGAGGAGCCAGTCAAATACTACTAACAAACCAAATAAGGACTGAAACTCTGGAGATAATAGGACAGACCCGACAACCACACCACGGCATATGAAATTACGCATGCGTAGTTCTGTTAAACTCATCTACAGAAGAAAGAGTAAGAATCTTAACCACACCACAAAATCGCTGCTGGGGGCTCACAGAGCCAGTGCAGCAAGGTGTAGGGTTGCCCCCTACTGGCCAACCTCAGTGTTGTGCTGTATCCTACAGCCGCATTGCTGGGGCTTCCTTTGTGCATGTTAGGTCACTCTTAGGTTTGTGCTTATAATTTGCAGCCAGTAGCTGGAGAGTTGGAGCACAAAACTTTTACTCATTATCGTCCTTTTTAAAAATAGAAAAGTCAAGGCTGGAGAGATAGCTCAGTGGATAAAAGCACTCGATGCCCTCACAGAGGACCTGACTTCAGTTTCCGGCATACACAGGATAGCTTGAAACCATCTATACCTCCAGTTTCAGAAGATAGGACACCTTATTCTGACCTCTTCAGGCACGAGTGGTATATGTGGTGAACAGACATACATGCAGCCAAAACGCTTATATACATAAAATAAAACTAAAAAACGTCTAACTAGACAAGTCAGGACTGGAGAGCTTTGTCACCGGTTAAAAGCATAGGGCTGTTCTTTCAGAGGACTTAGGTTTGGTTCATGGCACCCACATTGTGCCTCACAACCATCTGTAACCCCAGCTCCAAAGGATTCATTTTTAATATATGTTAAAATATTAATCTCATCTTTCATTACAAATGTTTTGGGCTAATGTTTCAACTAAAAGCCTTGGTTACTAGTCTTCTAACCTCGGAGTTACATTCTGTTCTTTTGTTTTTGGGGTGCTGAGGATTGAACAGAGGGTGTCATGGTTACAAAGTCACCATTCACCATCAGCGGCCTATAACCCTATTTCTGAAGTTCCATTCTTTCACTGCAGTTACTTTAGATAGTCTGAGGTCTTTCTCCATAGGAAACTGTTCTTGGTCCTTTCTTGTGAGTTTGTCTTAGCATATTTTTTCTGTTCCTGTCCTTTCGTGAATGCTTTCATTACTTCTTACCCAATACAAATCAAATGTAAGTGTCTTTGTGGTATTGTATTAAGTGGGGTTACCTAGAGGAATAAAACTTACAGTGTGTGTGTGTGTGTGTGTGTGTGTGTGTGTGTGTGTGTGCTTAGTTTATTAGAATGATCTACAGACTGTAGTTCAGGTAATCTATTAACATAAAGTCCAAGAATTCAGGAGTTGTTTAGTTCACAAAGTTGGATGTCATAGCTGTTTTTCAATGTATGTCAGAATTCCAAAGTAGGCCCTGACGCTCATGAAGGAATGGACCTGCTAGCCAAAGTAAGAGGAGGCTCTAGAGAGGGATCTTCCTTTTTCCCCATCTTCTATGTAAGCTGTCAACAGAGGGGGTGAACCAGTTTCAAGGTGGACCTTCCCTCCTCAAAAAACTCCGGATTAAAAGTGGGACTTTCCGGGATGATCAAAATGCGAATGCTTCACTCCTTCTTTAGAAGGGGAACAAGAATACCCTTGGCAGGGAATAGGGAGGCAAAGATTAAAACAGAGGCAGAAGGAACACCCATTAAGGACCTGTCCAACATGTGGCCCATACATATACAGCCACCCAATTAGACAAGATGGATGAAGCAAAGAAGTGCAGGCCAACAGAAACCAGACGTAGATCTCTCCTGAGAGACACAGCAAGAATACAACAAACACAGAGGCGTATGCCAGTAGCAAACCACTGAACTGAGAACAGGACCCCTGTTGAAGGAATCAGAGAAAGGACTGAAAGAGCTTGAAGGGGCTTGAGAACCCATATGAGCAACAATGCCAACCAACCAGAGCTTCCAGGGACTAAGCCACTACCCAGAGACTATAAATGGACTGACCCTGGGCTCCAACCTCATAGGTAGCAATGAATGGCCTAGTAAGAGCACCAGTGGAAGGGGAAGCCCTTGTTTCTGCCAAGACTGAACCCCGAGTGAACATAATTGCTGGGGGGAGGGCGGTAATGGGGGGAGGATGGGGAGGGGATCACCTATATGGAAGGGGAGGGGGAGGAGTTAGGGGGATGTTTGCCCAGAAACCGGGAAAGGGATTAACATTCAAAATGTAAATAAGAAATACTCAAGTTAATAAAAAAAAGAAAAAAACGTGGGTCTTTCCATCTTCAATTGACTTAGCCACTCTCTCACTCATGCATTGTCTGTTAAGGTTTAGTTAATTCCGGATGTCTTTCACAACCAAAAACAGCCATTACAAGCCCAACCCTGGTCAATGTGACACACAGTCATATCTTTGCCATGCTTAATTTTCAGATGGAAGTAACAGCCAGGTCATAACCGTGCCGGTATAATTACCCCATGTACAGCCTCAAAGGCGTTATGTGTTTAACAGAGTCATAATTGTACACAGCGTGATGAAAGCATCCCTCATACAACCATAAATGCATTATAAATTTTATGATGTTCCTTCAAGGGACATTCCTTTGATATGTCAAAAGTTAAATATGACATCCTCTGATATTCTGTTAATTGTTCTGATACTCCATGACAAAGAAATAAAACATGAAAATCTGTACAAACACATTCTTAACAAAATACTCCCCTGAGCTGCATGCTGTCCTCTCCCGGACCCCCAGCTCCATTGTCCAGCCACTGGAAATAAAGAAATGAATTAAGCACTTTCTAGAATTCAATGATACCTAAACCACACAAAGACTCAATAAATAAAGAGAACTTCACACCAATTTCCACTATGAACAGTGACACAAATATTCTCAATAAAATGCTTGCAAACTGAATCCAGGAACACATCAAAAACATTATTCACCATGATCATGTAGGCTTCATCCCAGGGATACAGGTATGGTTCGATGTACAGAAATCCATCAATGCAATCCACTGTACATACAAACTAAAAGAAAATATCACATGATCATTTCTCTAGATGTAGAAAAAGTCTTTGACATAATCCAACACTCCTTAATATTAAATGTCTTGGAGCGATCCGAGATATAAGGTGCATTTCTAAACACAATAAAAGCAATATACAAGCACCTCGCTGCTCACAAACACCGTGGGAGAGAGAACTCACCACCTGAGACTGCAGAGCAGAAGAGACCACCAACACTGCCCACCCCTGCCCACATCGCTGGCCCAAGAGGAAATTATATACGGCCTCTGGGTTCCCGTAGAGAGGGCCCAGGAGCAGCAGGTCCGCTGTGTCTGAGACACCTCTGGAACCTGAAGGGACTGACCAGATAAACAGTTCTCTGCACCCAAATCGCTTGGGAGGGAGAGCTAAACCTTCAGAGAGGCAGACACACCTGGGAAACCAGAAGAGACTGCACTCTGCGCACATCTCTGACGCCAGAGGAAAACACCAAATGCCACCGGGAACCCTGGTGCACGGAAGCTCCCGGAAAGGGCGGCGCAGATCTTCCTGGTTGGTAACCCCACGGAGAGCTCATAACCAACACCCAAGCAAACTTGAGCCTCGGGACAACAGGTAAGACAAACCTTCCTACTCCAAATGACCTGCCTAGTGATCTCAGAACACAGGCCCACAGGAACACCTGAAGACCTGTAGATAGGAAAAACTACACGCCCGGAAGCAGAACACTCTGTCCCCATAACTGGCTGAAAGGAAACAGGAAAACAGGTCTACAACACTGCTGAAACACAGGCTTATAGGACAGTCTAGCCACTGTCAGAAATAGCAGAACAAAGTAACACTACAGATAATCTGATGGCGAGAGGCAAGCACAGGAACCCAAGCAACAGAAACCAAGACTACATGGCATCATCAGAGCCCAATTTTCCCACCAAAGCAAACAATGAATATCCAAACACACCAGAAAAGCAAGATCTAGTTTCAAAATCTTATTTGATCATGATGCTGGAGGACTTCAAGAAAGATGTGAAGAACTCCCTTAGAGAAACAAAGGAAAACATAAATAAACAAGTAGAAGCCTACAGAGAGGAATCACAAAAATCACTGAAAGAATTCCAGGAAAACACAATCAAACAGTTGAAGGAATTAAAAATGAAAATAGAAGCAATCAAGAGAGAACACATGGAAACAACCCTGGATATAGAAAACCAAAAGAAGAGACAAGGAGCTGTAGATACAAGCTTCACCAACAGAATAGAAGAGATAGAAGAGAGAATCTCAGGAGCAGAAGATTCCATAGAAATCATCGACTCAACTGTCAAAGATAATGTAAAGCGGAAAAAGCTACTGGTGCAAAACATACAGGAAATCCAGGACTCAATGAGAAGATCAAACCTAAGTATAATAGGTTTAGAAGAGAGTGAAGACTCCCAGCTAAAAGGACCAGTAAATAGCTTCAAGAAAATCATAGAAGAAAACTTCCCTAACCTAAAGAAAGGATACCCATAAGCATACAAGAAGCCTACAGAACTCCAAATAGATTGGACCAGAAAAGAAACTCCTCCTGTCACATAATAGTCAAAACACCAAATGCACAAAATAAAGAAAGAATATTAAAAGCAGCAAGGGAAAAAGGTCAAGTAACATATAAAGGCAGACCTATCAGAATCACACCAGACTTTTCTCCAGAGAATATGAAAGCCAGAAGATCCTGGACAGATGTCATACAGACCCTAAGAGAACAAAACTGCCAGCCCAGGTTACTGTATCCTGCAAAACTCTCAATTAACATAGATGGAGAAACCAAGATATTCCATGACAAAACCAAATTTACACAACATCTTTCTACAAATCCAGCACTACAAAGGATAATAAATGGTAAAGCCCAACATGAGGAGGCAAGCTACACCCTAGAAGAAGCAAGAAACTAATCGTCTTGGCAACAAAACAAAGAGAAGAAAAGCACACAAACATAACCTCATATCCGAATATGAATATAACAGGAAGCAATAATCACTATTCCTTAATATATCTCAACATCAATGGCCTCAACCCCCCAATAAAAAGACATAGATTAACAAACTGGATACGCAACGAGGACCCTGCATTCTGCTGCCTACAGGAAACACACCTCAGAAACAAAGGCAGACACTACCTCAGAGTGAAAGACTGGAAAACAACTTTCCAAGCAAATGGTCAGAAGAAGCAAGCTGGAGTAGCCATTCTAATATCAAATAAAATCAATTTTCAACTAAAAGTCATCAAAAAAGATAAGGAAAGACACTTCATATTCATCAAAGGAAAAATCCACCAAGATGATCTCTCAATCCTAAATATCTATGCCCCAAATACAAGGGCACCTACATACGTAAAAGAAACCTTACTAAAGCTCAAAACACACATTGCACCTCACTCAATAATAGTAGGAGATTTCAACACCCCACTCTCGTCAATTTACAGATCACAGAAACAGAAATTAAAGAGACGTAGACAGACTAAGAGAAGTCATGAGCCAAATGGACTTAACAGATATTTATAGAACATTCTATCCTAAAGCAAAAGGATATACCTTCTTCTCAGCTCCTCATGGTACTTTCTCCAAAATTGACCATATTATTGGTCAAAAAACGGGCCTCAACAGGTACAGAAAGCAATAATCCCATGCGTGCCATCAGACCACCACTGCCTAAAGGTGGTCTTCAATAACAATAAGGGAAGAACGCCCACATATACGTGGAAGTTGAACAATGCTCTACTCAACGATAACCTGGTCAAGGAAGAAACAAAGAAAGAAATTAAAAACTTTTTAGAATTTAATGAAAATGAAGGTACAACATACCCAAACATATGGGACACAATGAAAGCTGTGCTAAGAGGAAAACTCATAGCTCTGAGTGCCTGCAGAAAGAAAGAGGAAAGAACATATGTCACCAGCTTGACAGCACACCTAAAAGCACTAGAACAAAAAGAAGCAAATACAACCAGGAGGAGTAGAAGGCAGGAAATAATCAAACTCAGAGCTGAAATCAACCAAGTAGAAACAAAAAGGACCATAGAAAAAATCAACAGAACCAAAATTTGGTTCTTTGAGAAAATCAACAAGATAGATAAACCCTTAGCCAGACTAACGAAAGGACACAGAGAGTGTGTCCAAATTAACAAAATCAGAAATGAAAAGGGAGACATAACTACAGATTCAGAGGAAATTCAAAAAATCATCAGATCTTACTATAAAAGCCTATATTCAAAAAAACTTGAAAATCTGCAGGAAATGGACAATTTCCTATACGGATACCAGGTACCGAAGTTAAATCAGGAACAGATAAACCAGTTAAACAACCCCATAACTCCTAAGGAAATAGAAGCAATCATTACAGGTCTCCCAACCAAAAAGAGCCCAGGTCCAGACGGGTTTAGTGCAGAATTCTATCAGACCTTCATAGAAGACCTCATACCAATATTATCCAAACTATTCCACAAAATTGAAACAGATGGAACACTACCGAATTCCTTCTATGAAGCCACAATTACTCTTATAGCTAAACCACACAAAGACACAACAAAGAAAGAGAACTTCAGACCAATTTCCCTTATGAATATCGATGCAAAAATAATCAATAAAATTCTGGCAAACCGAATCCAAGAGCACATCAAAACAGTCATCCAACATGATCAAGTAGGCTTCATCCCAGGCATGCAGGGATGGTTTAATATACGGAAAACCATCAACGTGATCCATTATATAAACAAACTGAAAGAACAAAACCACATGATCATTTCATTAGATGCTGAGAAAGCATTTGACAAAATTCAATACCCCTTCATGATAAAAGTCCTGGAAAGAATAGGAATTCAAGGCCCATACCTAAACATAGTAAAAGGCACATACAGCAAACCAGTTGCTAACATTAAACTAAATGGAGAGAAACTTGAAGCAATCCCACTAAAATCAGGGACTAGACAAGGTTGCCCACTCTCTCCCTACTTATTCAATATAGTTCTTGAAGTTCTAGCCTGAGCAATCAGACAACAAAAGGAGTCAAGGGGATACAGATCGGAAAAGAAGAAGTCAAAATATCATTATTTGCAGATGATATGATAGTATATTTAAGTGATCCCAAAAGTTCCACCAGAGAACTACTAAAGCTGATAGACAACTTCAGCAAAGTGGCTGGGTATAAAATTAACTCAAATAAATCAGTAGCCTTCCTCTACACAAAAGAGAAACAAGCCGAGAAAGAAATTAGGGAAATGACACCCTTCATAATAGATCCAAATAATATAAAGTATCTCGGTGTGACTTTAACCAAGCAAGTGAAAGATCTGTACAATAAGAACTTCAAGACTCTGAAGAAAGAAATTGAAGAAGACCTCAGAAGATGGAAAGATCTCCCATGCTCATGGATTGGCAGGATTAATATAGTAAAAATGGACATTTTACCAAAAGCGATCTATAGATTCAATACAATCCCCATCAAAATACCAATCCAATTCTTCAAAGAGTTAGACAGAACAATTTGCAAATTCATCTGGAATAACAAAAAACCCAGGATAGCTAAAACTATCCTTAACAATAAAAGGACTTGAGGGGGAATCACTATCCCTGAACTCAAGCAATATTACAGAGCAATAGTGATAAAAACTGCATGGTATTGGTACAGAGACCAACAGATAGACAAATGGAACAAAATTGAAGACCTAGAAATGAACCCACACACCTATGGGCACTTGATTTTTGACAAAGGAGCCAAAACCATCAAATGGAAAAAAGAGAATTTTCAGCAAATGGTGCTGGTTCAACTGGAGGTCAACATGTAGAAGAATGCAGATTGATCCATGCTTATCACCCTGTACAAAGCTTAAGTCCAAGTGGATCAAGGACCTCCACATCAAAGCAGATACACTAAAACTAATAGAAGAAAAACTAGGGAAGCATCTGGAACACATGGGCACTGGAAAAAATTTCCTGAACAAAACACCAATGGCTTATGCTCTAAGATCAAGAATCGACAAATGGGATCTCATAAAACTGCAAAGCTTCTGTAAGGCCAAGGACACTGTGGTTAGGACAAAACGGCAACCAACAGATTGGGAAAAGATCTTTACCAATCCTACAACAGATAGAGGCCTTATATCCAAAATATACAAAGAACTCAAGAAGTTAGACTGCAGGGAGACAAATAACCCTATTAAAAAATGGGGTTCAGAGCTAAACAAAGAATTCACAGCCGAGGAATGCCGAATGGCTGAGAAACACCTAAAGAAATGTTCAACATCTTTAGTCATAAGGGAAATGCAAATCAAAACAACCCTGAGATTTCACCTCACACCAGTGAGAATGGCTAAGATCAAAAACTCAGGTGACAGCAGATGCTGGCGAGGATGTGTAGAAAGAGGAACACTCCTCCATTGTTGGTGGGATTGCAGACTGCTACAACCATTCTGGAAATCAGTCTGGAGGTTCCTCAGAAAATTGGACAATGAACTGCCTGAGGATCCAGCTATACCTCTCTTGGGCATATACCCAAAAGATGCCCCAACATATAAAAAAGACACGTGCTCCACTATGTTCATAGCGGCCTTATTTATAATAGCCAGAAGCTGGAAAGAACCCAGATGCCGTTCAACAGAGGAATGGATACAGAAAATGTGGTACATCTACACAATGGAATATTACTCAGCTATCAAAATCAATGACTTTATGAAATTCATAGGCAAATGGTTGGAACTGGAAAATATCATCCTGAGTGAGGGATCCCAATTACAGAAAAACACACATGGTATGCACTCATTGATAAGTGGCTATTAGCCCAAATGCTTGAATTACACTAGATGCCTAGAATAAATGAAACTCAAGACGGATGATCAAAATGTGAATGCTTCACTCCTTCTTTAAAAGGGGAACAAGAATACCCTTGGCAGGGAGTAGAGAGGCAATGATTAAGACAGACACAGAAGGAACACCCATTCAGAGCCTGCCCCACATGTGGCCCATACATATACAGCCATCCAATTAGACAAGACCGGGCTTTGTGTGTTTAAGTGGGCAATTATATCTTACCAATTCGGTCAAAGATTGTTGTGTTGTGTGTTCTTTTATGTGAGGGTTTGAGTATAAGGAAGTGTGTGGCTAGGACATGTATCCGCCAAGATACCTAGCAGATATCTTGGGGCACCGCGGTGTAGACATAGCTGGGTAAAAGACATCCATATTTTCTTATTTTTATATTTTTAAAACAACATATTCATATACAAATATATCGATATGAATGCATATATATGTACACAGAGGCATAAAAAGACAGACACACATTCACAGTCTTTGTCCACAGAGAGAACATACTTTATACACTGTTCAACTATCTGATTTCTTTACTTAAACGATATAACAAATAACATTCACTACAACACATTGCCAGCTGTTTTCCACATTTTTATTCAACTCTTATTAACAATATCTAGACAAAACCCCCCAAAGTTTTGTATTGAAGTCTTTAATTCTAGCACTTGGGAGGCAGAGACAGGAACATCTCTGTGAGTTCAAGGCCAGCCCGGTCTACATAAAAAGTTCAAGGTCAGCATGGTCTATATAACAAGTTCCTGGCTAGCCAGATCTATATGGTAAGATTCTGTCTCAAACAGAACAAAACAAAAAACCTCCCCAAAGTTTTCTATTAATTCAGAAGCTAACGAAGACATTAACAAAGTGAGCTAGACGATATCAGAGGGTACCCTCACCTGTATTTTACACAGGCCCTAGTATGCAGTAAACATAAATGCAAATTAAATACTAATTGTGGTGGCTAAGCACACACGTAAAAAGTTCATGAATTATTGTATTTTACTGTTTGTTGCTCTAATTAACATTTACACCAATGAGTGTGTGTGTGTGTGTGTGTGTATGTGTGTTTGTGTTAACACAAGTACCGTTTTTCAGGAGCACTGTACCCTGTCTTGAAAAGTTTTCCCTCTGACCTATGGCTTGTAAATTAAGCAAGTCTGGTTGGCCAGGTAGTCTCAGGGATTCTCCTGTCTCAACTTTCCCAATTATGAGGTTGCAAGAGCACAGCAGCACATCTAGATTTTGACGTGGGTCCTAGGGATGGGATTCATATACTGCTTAACAAGCTTTTACTGATTACACTATCTCCTCATTTCCTGTTCACAATTTTAAGAGTTTCCTATTTTAATCTAAATATGGAGACAATTGGTTACAAGTATAAAAACACAGTATTTCATGTAAAGATTTAGGATGAAGTTTAAACTTTATTACCATCTAATGATCTCATGTAAAGATTCATACTCTTAAAAAAGACTCTAACATCATCAAACTGAGACCATCTTGAAGGAATAATCTGAGGTAAGAGTTTTAAACATTTAAAGAGAGAAACATAGGTAAGAGTGAATAGCCACTCCAGTTTATATGGGGGAAATCAGAGCATCTGAATGGATGTCTGGAATTCTCACTTTTATGGAGGGCATTTAGGAGATCCTGGTTTGGGGTAAACTATGGAGGCACACATCTTTAATCCCAGCATTCATGAGGCAGAGTTCCAGACCAGTCAGGGCCACATAATAGAAGTACATGTTAGAAATGTTAGAGAGAAAGAGAGGGAGAGAGAGGAGACAGAGAGAGAGAGAGAGAGAGAGAGAGAGAGAGAGAGAGAGAGAGAGAGAGAGAGAGAAAGAGAGAGAGAGATCTGAGAGATGCCGAGACAAAAACAGATACAGAAAGAACAGAAAGAGGAAAACACATACACAGTGAGACAGAGAAACAAAAAGACACACACACACACACACATACACACACACACACATACACACTCAGAGACAGAGAGAAAGAGAGAGAGAGACTCCCAGTGTGGGGGGGGGGGAGAATGTTTGGTGGAAATCTGTATAGTATAGAAGGGAGAGTCCAGAAAAGCTGAACTGGAGCCTTTCACCCAGGGACTCAAGACTCGCACCCTGGGATAGAGAGATGAGCAGGACTTTCTGGGTAGCAGGACTCTCCGGGTAGCATGGCACCACAAAGTCTTCTGATACCCAGTGATGATGGACACAGGGACAATTTTCCTTCTTAAAGGAAGTGATCAAGACTTACACATGTTCTCTTGACATGTAAGATTAAAACAATCTTTGCCTGCTTGTACACATGTTCATCTGGATGTGTGCACATATCCACATGCCCATGCATGTGCATGCAGTTTGTCATCAAGCCATTCCTGGACTGTTTTCTTCATCTTAGGTTTGCAACAAGTTTTCTCACCAAACAGCTCACCAGTTGGCTAGACACGCTGGCCAACAAGTCCCAGCTCTGGTCTTCACCACCTTGGTGCCAGATTACAGGTGTGCACCTCCAGGCACAGCTTCTTACATAGAGGTTGTAGGGCTGAACTCAGGGTCATGCTCATGAGGCCAATACTTTACAAACTGAGCCATCTCTCTAGCCCCATAACCAACTTCCTACAGGGATGCATGGAGCTGTCAAAATGGGTATCCACTCCCCCAAAAGACAGAAAGTATGAAAAGACAACTTCACTATGAAGGTTTTATGAATCACGTTCCTATTACGTGACAAGATAATACCCGGGCACTAATAATTAAGGTTGAAATCATTTTCTCTTCCTTTCTTGTTTTTTTCTTGTTTTTCAAGGCAGGGTTTCTTTGTATAGCCCTGGCTGTCCTAGAACTCACTCTGCAGACCAGGCTGGCCTCAAACTCACATAGATGGGTCTGCCTATACCTCCTGAGTGGAAGATCAGAGGTGTGTGTATCCCGTTCTCAGGAAAATAACTTTCTTAATTTGAGACAGCAACTGGAACCTGAATTTTAATAGAAACATAATGTCACTTCAGAATCTGAAGCATGGGCTCACTGGGCCGTGCAAGTGCAGGTAATGCTTATGAGTGACACATCTGTACTGAGAATTACAAAATGTGGGCTCCTTAACACTGCTAAGTACTAGACTGAGACATAAGACAAGCCGGATTCGTGTCGTGTCAGTGACAACTAAGAAAAACCAACAAATGGGACTTGACAAGAGGATCATAGAACACAGGACAAAAGCAGGGAGGGTTAAGGACTAATAAGAATGAGACTTTCTATAGCTGAATTTCATACAAGCCACTCCAATAAGAAGGTACGGCAAAGACGTCGGAGATGTCCACTTAGAAGCTGCCAGTCTAGAAAAATTAGCTTGTATTTGCATACTGGGAGATCTTTTGGAAAGATGCAATAGAGGACTACAACAACAGGACACATGACTTTAAGGGACCATCAGCAAAGTAAGGGAGCTGGTAACTCATCCATTAAAAGACACAGCAAGAACTTAAGGTTGACAGCCATTAACAAGGGCACTAGAGGGCAAGAAGGTTGACTAGAGAGTGATTGAATTACTTACTTTCATATTGCTGTGATAAAACGCCATGACCCTGTCAACAGGTGGCAGATGGTTTCCGAGAGATAAGTCTCTCTCTCTTCAGTCATGTCAGGGAGGCATGGCAGCAAGGGACCGTCACAGAGGAGGAAGCTGAAAGTCACATCTTGACCTGTAAGTAGGAAACAGGCCATACCTCTGTGTGTGGCACACACATGTTGGGCCGGCCCTAATGAAAACACCCACCAACTGGGTGATGTCTCAAATGCCTGAGACTATGGGGGGATATCTCATTCAAATCATCCCAGGGATTAAGGACGGATGGACACTTACAGAGCAGGGGTATGAGGAATTTTGTAGTTAATGGAAGGAAACAAAATTATTAGGAGTGTCCACCATATCCAGAGGTGCAGAACAGAGACTGATCACAGAATGTCTAAAATTATTACAAGAAAATATGAAAATTAGGGAAATGGTGTGAAGGGAGAGGAAAGGGAAAATTGAGGATTTTTTCTTAAATATCGTGAAGAGGAACGAGATTGAACATTGAAGAGTCTTCTGGAGGCTAAGTGATAGGTATACAGTAGGGAAGGGGCTAGGTGAGGGAGGTGACTTCAGGCTACTGAACCCTGGATTTCAGCTTTCTCCCTACCACTGTCAGAATGGTGATTGACTATACTCTTGCTCCTTATGGAAGACCATGCCTCTTGGGCTACCCTGAAGCATGGCATTTGGAATTGCTCCACCTCCTCTATAAAGAGATTATGCATGCCTACCCCTGAGCCAGGCAGCTCGATCTGACCATTTGAAAGTGAGCTACAGTGGGTAACTACCACATCCAAGCAGTGATTTAATGAGTAATTAAGTGGTTCCCTTCACCCAATCTTTTCTTCTCGATGAAATAAAAGCTTGTTGTGAGCTGCTCAAGTGGACAGGTTTACAGGAGAAGGTGATATTAGAATCTCCAAGGTAAGAAAATATCTGTACTGTGAATTCCTTTTCTCCTGGGAGATTCTGGTGTTATTTTCTACTAGTTCCTGGTTAAGAGACAAAAACCCGGCACTTTTAAGAAAAAATAATTTTTTCCATATTGGGGATTAAATCTAGGTCCTTGTGAGAAATCACTCTCTATTCTGAGCTGTATCCCATGCCCTATGGAAATTTTTCAAATTACTCTTTGACGAACTCCAAACTTAACCACCAAGAAACTAAAGACTTACTTGCACTGGTTCCTATTTTCTTGAGTCTGTGCAGACTACTTGGGTTGTTCTTATTCACCCTCCCTGAAGACCACCACTCTTCTTCTCCATCCAACTTAGAGACTAGGCCTTGTTTGGAATCTTGATTTCCTACTCATAGGAAATGGTAGACACTGAGGGTTGGATCAACCATTTCAGAATTCAAGCCCCAACTTTATTACTCCAGGGTCTTTCAAGGCTAATGAACATATATATGGCTTCTTATGTTTCAAAATAAGGATGCCCATGAACCTCAACTACTCACACCTTTCCTTTTGGAGGCAATGGCACAAGCATCATTCCTAGCACTTGTTGCTATTCTGTCTAAGCTCCACCCACAGCTACTTAGCAGCAGCCAGGTATGTTCTGCCCCAGAGTTGCCTAGCAACAGCCATATATAGTACCTGACACTATAAAAGGAGCTGCTTCCCCCCCGCACACCTCTTATTCCCTCTTATCCTCTCTTTCCTCTCTTGCTCTTTGTTCTCTGTTCTTGTCCCACCCTCCTCCTCCAGGTGCCCATGACTGGGCCACCTTTCCTTTCTTGATTCTTGTCTCATTAAACCATGCCACGTGAAACCATGGTATCTTACTATTTTCTATCCAGGCATGGGCTGAGATTCAAAACCCTAACAGTACTAAAAAGGGATCAAAACTCCCTGACCAACCACCACCACCACCACCACCACCACCACCACCACCACCACCACCACCACCAACACAACCACTGCCAAAATAAAACAAAACAAAACAAGAAAACATCAAAGGGAAACATGAAGGACTTGAGGAGGAAGGGACAGCAGGGAACATGTTCTGGGTGGTGGGGAACTGTCCTTACCCATCGAGGCTGGATTGCTGCAGGTCTCTAGCTTTGTATCTTTGTACACGTTTCTCTGCCCAGGTTCCAGCTGCTCCCATTCCTTCTGAGGAAAAGCCACAGACAGCCATGAACGTTACTGATTCCTATCATTCTTATTCAGTCCACAGGGAATTGGACAGTTTGACCATATCAACCCTCACCTCTTCCCTCTCTTCTTCTTTACAAAGGGATTGGCTCTGTCTTTGGTGTTTAGAATTTCATCCTTGGCTTTGAATGTTTCTACTATTTCACATCTCATTTCCACAAAGTGTTTGGTATCGAAGGGGGAAGGCTTTAGGTGAACTCCAGCTGCCATGTTGACCTGGGACTAGCGAGTTTGTCTGGACCTTTCTCTGGGTTGCGGTCACTTGGCTTATGGCACCATATCAGGCCATTTTCTATCTTCCACAGAGTCCTGGACTGGAACTGTTACCTAATTTGGTAAGTATTCTCAAGGATAGCTTAGCTTGAGAACAATTTGGTTTTTTGTCTCTTAAATTTTTGCCAAGTCTAAAAGTGAAAAGCCAGGCATGGTGGTGCATGGATGCGGCTGAAGCAACTGAGGAGGCTTTGGTAAGAGAATGATATGGAAGGTGGCAGGGGTGGGGGAGACAGAGAGACACAGAGAGATTTCAGCATAATTGGTTGGCTCTCTCAACAGCATTTTGCCATATTGTAGCAAACCACAGCAAGAACTTGTTCCAGGATCCTGAGCTTGAACCAAATTTATCTCTTGATCTAGGGGCCAGAGGATGCTATGGGGTGCTGGGCAAACTTTTGTCTTTATCCATTGGGTCTCTAATGACCAGACCTCCCCCGACCCCTGGCATGTCCCGAACCATGTTGAGCAGCCATAGCCTTAGAGAGATGTGTCTCTCTTCGATGTATTGGAAAAGATCGTCTATGGATGGAAGAATCGTGCAGCAAGTCTTATGCGTCTATGGTACTTATAAAGCCTCTAAGGAAGGAGCCCTAGAGAGCATTCATCAGGTCTTGGGACTGCTCCAGAGGTGGTGAAATCCTGAGACTCAGCTTATATTCTGGGACATGAGGAAAGATCATGGGTACAGGACGCAGGAGGTCCCCTCATTCTCTCAAATGTTAGCCCTCTGGACACATAGACATACATTTAAGTGCAAGGGTAATCATTTATTGAACTGCAAGAGCAAGAAATTTGTGTGGAATGATCATGGGTGGGGCAAAGAGAAATATAAGAAAGCTTTTAATTCTCGATGTGCTGTCCTGGGTAACTAGGGAAGATGCTGGAGAGACCGGGATTGCACTTTTCTGTGACACAGGATGGAAATCAGATCGCAGAATTTGTCTCAGGATGCTCCATGGACAGGAAATGGTGATACTGGAGTCCTGGTGAGAAGTCTCCACTCAGCACTGAGTAATCCAGGAAGAAAGAATACAGGAACCCATTAAGCACTTCTTGGATTGACTTCTGGACAGAGAGGCACTCTTGTATAGAACAAAGGATGAAGAAATAGATCTTGCCCTGCAATCTAATCAACATTATTTGCCAGATAACGGGGATTTTTTTTATTAACTTGAGTATTTCTTATATACATTTCGAGTGTTATTCCCTTTCCCGGTATCCGGGCAAACATTCCCCTCCCCCCTCCCCTTCCTAATGGGTGTTCCCCTCCCAACCCTCCCCCCATTGCCACCCTCCCCCCACCAGTCTATTTCACTGGGGGTTCAGTCTTAGCAGGACCCAGGGCTTCCCCTTCCACTGGTGCTCTTACTAGGATATTCATTGCTACCTATGAGGTCAGAGTCCAGGGTCAGTCCATGTATAGTCTTTAGGTAGTGGCTTAGTCCCTGGAAGCTCTGGTTGCTTGGCATTGTTGTACATATGGGGTCTCGAGCCCCTTCAAGCTCTTTCTCTGATTCCTTCAACGGGGGTCCTATTCTCAGTTCAGTGGTTTGCTGCTGACATTCGCCTCTGTATTTGCTGTATTCTGGCTGTGTCTCTCAGGAGCGATCTACATCCGGCTCCTGTCGGTCTGCACTTCTTTGCTTCATCCATCCTGTCTAATTGGGTGGCTGTATATGTATGGGCCACATGTGGGGCAGGCTCTGAATGGGTGTTCCTTCAGTCTCTGTTTTAATCTTTGCCTCTCTCTTCCCTGCCAAGGGTATTCTTGTTCCCCTTTTAAAGAAGGAGTGAAGCATTCACATTTTGATCATCCGTCTTGCGTTTCATTTGTTCTAGGCATCTAGGGTAATTCAAGCTAATTGGGCTGATAGCCACTTATCAATGAGTGCATACCATGTATGTCTTTCTGTGATTGGGTTAGCTCACTCAGGATGATATTTTCCAGTTCCAACCATTTGCCTACGAATTTCATAAACTCGTTGTTTTTGATAGCTGAGTAATATTCCATTGTGTAGATGTACCACATTTTCTGTATCCATTCTTCTGTTGAAGGGCATCTGGGTTCTTTCCATTTTCTGGCTATTATAAATAAGGCTGCGATGAACATAGTGGAGCACGTGTCTCTTTTATATGTTGAGGCATCTTTTGGGTATATGCCCAAGAGAGGTATAGCTGGATCCTCAGGCAGTTCAATGTCCAATTTTCTGAGGATCCTCCAGACTGATTTCCAGAATGGTTGTAGCAGTCTGCAATCCCACCAACAATGGAGGAGTGTTCCTCTTTCTCCACATCCTCGCCAGCATCTGTTGTCCCCTGTGTTTTTGATCTTAGCCATTCTCACTGGTGTGAGGTGAAATCTCAGGGTTGTTTTGATTTGCATTTCCCTTATGACTAAAGATGTTGAACATTTCCTTAGGTGTTTCTCAGCCATTCGGCATTCCTCAGCTGTGAATTCTTTGTTTAGTTCTGAACCCCATTTTTTAATAGGGTTATTTGTTTCCCTGCGGTCTAACTTCTTGATTTCTTTGTATATTTTGGATATAAGGCCTCTATCTGTTGTAGGATTGGTAAAGATCTTTTCCCAATCTGTTGGTTGCCGTTTTGTCCTAACCACAGTGTCCTTGGCCTTACAGAAGCTTTGCAGTTTTATGAGATCCCATTTGTCGATTCTTGATCTTAGAGCATAAGCCATTGGTGTTTTGTTTAGGAAATTTTTTCCAGTGCCCATGTGTTCCAGATGCTTCCCTAGTTTTTCTTCTATTAGTTTGAGTGTGTCTAGTTTGATGTGGAGGTCCTTGATCCAGTTGGACTTAGGCTTTGTACAATGTGATAAGCATGGATCAATCTGCATTCTTCTACATGTTGACCTCCAGTTGATCCAGCACCATTTGCTGAAAATTCTCTTTTTTCCATTTGATGGTTTTGGCTCCTTTTTCAAAAATCAGGTGACCATATGTGTGGGTTCATTTCTGGGTCTTCAATTCTATTCCATTGGTCTATCTGTCTGTCTATGTACCAATACCATGCAGTTTTCATCACTATTGCTCTGTAATACAGCTTGAGTTCAGGAATAGTGATTCCCCCTGAATTCCTTTTATTGTTGAGGATAGCTTTAGCTATCCTGGGTTTTTTGTTATTCCAGATGAATTTGCAAATTGTTCTGTCTAACTCTTTGAAGAATTGGATTGGTATTTTGATGGGGATTGCATTGAATCTGTAGATTGCTTTTGGTAAAATGGCCATTTTTACTATATTAATCCTGCCAATCCATGAGCATGGGAGATCTTTCCATCTTCTGAGGTCTTCTTCAATTTCCTTCTTCAGTGTCTTATTATACAGATCTTTTTCTTATTATACAGATCTTTTACTTGCTTTGTTAAAGTCACACCGAGGTACTTTATATTATTTGGGTCTATTATGAAGGGTGTCGTTTCCCTAATTACTTTCTCGGCTCGATTCTCTTTTGTATAGAGGAAGGCAACCGATTTATTTGAGTTAATTTTATACCCAGCCACTTTGCAGAAGTTGTGTATCAGCTTCTGTAGTTCTCTGGTGGAACTTTTGGGATCACGTAAGTATACTATCATATCATCTGCAAATAGTGATATTTTGACTTCTTCTTTTCCGATCTGTATCCCCTTGACCTCCTTTTGTTGTCTGATTGCTCTGGCTAGAACATCAAGAACTATATTGAATAAGTAGGGAGAGAGTGGGCAGCCATGTCTAGTCCATGATTTTAGTGGGATTGCTTCAAGTTTCTCTCCATTTAGTTTAATGTTAGCAACTGGTTTGCTGTATATGGCTTTTACTATGTTCATGTATGGGCCTGGAATTCCTTTTCTTTCCAGGACTTTTATCATGAAGGGGTGTTGAATTTTGTCAAATGCTTTCTCAGCATCTAATGAAATGATCATGTGGTTTTGTTCTTTCAGTTTGTTTATATAATGGATCACGTTGATGGTTTTCCGTATATTAAACCATCCCTGCATGCCTGGGATGAAGCCTACTTGGTCATGGTGGATGATTGTTTTGATGTGCACTTGGATTCCGTTTGCCAGGATTTTGTTGAGTATTTTTGCGTCGATATTCATAAGGGAAATTGGTCTGAAGTTCTCTTTCTTTGTTGTGTCTTTGTGTGGTTTAGGTATAAGAGTAATTGTGGCTTCATAGAAGGAATTCGGTAGTGTTCCATCTGTTTCAATTTTGTGGAATAGTTTGGATAATATTGGTATGAGGTCTTCTATGAATGTGTGATTGAATTCTGCACTAAACCCATCTGGACCTGGGCTCTTTTTGGTTGGGAGACCTTTAATGACTGCTTCTATTTCCTTAGGAGTTATGGGGTTGTTTAACTGGTTTATCTGTTCCTGATTTAACTTCGGTACCTGGTATCTGTCTAGGAAATTGTCCATTTCCTGAAGATTTTCAAGTTTTGTTGAATATAGGTTTTTATAGTAAGATCTGATGATTTTTTGTATTTCCTCTGAATCTGTTGTTATGTCTCCCTTTTCATTTCTGATTTTGTTAATTTGGCCGCACTCTCTGTGTCCTCTCGTTAATCTGGCTAAGGGTTTATCTATCTTGTTGATTTTCTCAAAGAACCAACTTTTGGTTTTGTTGATTCTTTCTATGGTCCTTTTTGTTTCTACTTGGTTGATTTCTGCTCTGAGTTTGATTATTTCCTGCCTTCTACTCCTCCTGGGTGTATTTGCTTCTTTTTATTCTAGAGCTCTTAGGTGTGCTGTCAAGCTGCTGACATATGCTCTTTCCTGGAAAACGGGGATTAAAGCATAGAATAAATGACTCTTTCCTTACAGATGGCATATGAAAATGAAGTAAAGAAAGGTCTGAGGCTTGTTTCCACAACATTTGGCATAAGAAGCTCTGAAGAATGGACATTGCCTTGAGGAATAATGATGAAAGCCTTGGCCACTTTTAAAGAGTTTCCTACATTATCTGAGTGATGTCTTGGGAAATGGGAAAGAGGGGTCAAAGGAGTCTGCTCTCCAGACTGGAGGAGAAGTGGAGATCATGCAACTCCACTTCCAGGTAATAAGCCAAGGTTGTATGGAGTTCAGATGAAGATCTTATTGTCCAGAGTGGGATGGAGTGGGCCACAGACTCTGAAGAGCAGTCATACTCACATCCTGCTAATCTCTGTTTGAAACTTTAACTCTTAATGTCACTTAACACATAGCTGAGCCCTTTTTACACAACCATGCAGCAACTATCGAAAACTCACTCCCTTGTTTTCTTGCCTAAGTGCTTGGGTCACTTTACTTTAGAGCTCAAAATAGGACCAAATAGTCACAAATCTACATAATTGAAAGCCATTTTCCAAGCTCTCCTCAAAGACTCCTTATCAAATTCTTCTTATAATAAATTGGGGGCACAATACTAACGCTTTTGGAAGGGCCTGCTCCATGCCCACCCCCTCCTTGCTCTCACTGGAGATTGCCCACCTGGAGGCTCAGGCCTTTCTTCAACCTCGGGCCTGGAGACAGCGATCTGCAGGGTGAGAACAAGAACGTGTTCAGGTACCAGGTCCACGTTATTCCCCGAAGAAATGAGGTGCCTCTCCACCTTTCAACAAACGGCTGATAGCCAATCCCCCAGGTTTATTTCTTCTAAGATATAATATTCAGGACAAGAAAAATAAGTGAATCCTGACTTACCAGTCTTGGTTAGGTCAATGATATTGTCCCTAGTGATTCCATGCGCCTTGCATAGCTTTGCAAACTTTACCTTGGTGTCTGAACTCAGATCCTTTGTTCTGCCTGTGAAAAGAGCAGCAGTGCTTATAGCAGCTGTGTCCTAGGCATTGACCACAGGACTAAGTGAGGGAACAGGGGCTCCCCCAATAGGATGAGAAAATGACTGGTGACATGGTTGACAAGTGTGGATCCAATCTATCCTGAATGTGGCACCCATGGAATGGCCTTCTGGCACACAGAGAGATTTCAGAGTGTGCCCATCACTGTGCTTGAGACAGGGTGCAGGTGAACATTGTCGATCTTCGGGAACTGAGAAAGAGGTGGACCAAGCCGGGAAGACCATGCTAAAGCTAGAGTTCCTTTACTCTTTTCCCACCCCAAGATCAGTGTCCGTGTGGAAATACTTTACCATAAAGCTCCATCAGCTGGAAGGTTTCCCCGTTCTTGACACTAACGAGATGAAACATGACATAATTGTTATAGTCTGTCTTAAGTATAGTAAATGTATTCTCTCCGTCATCTGTGGAGGAAATTTGATACAGCTCAGAAATTCTCTGGTCTGCAAGAAATCATTTAAACCCTTTACCTGTTCTACACCAAACATAAAAAATCATTAAAATACATATCCTGGAAGAGACATGGGGCGGGGATGTCTGCTGCTACCCATCTGTAGCTTTCTGGACTCGATGAAGTAACTTCTAAGGAAGGGGGCCCTGGGACGATGCCCACTAGAGAACACTTAGCCACAGCAGTGACTCACTCTCTCTCTCATCCTCTCTGAGGCTCACCTGCCTCCCTCAGCACCTTCAAATGACACGTCTGTCTTTCATAAGTCTGCCGTCTCACATGGCTACATCCTGAGCAATGTGCATCAGTGCTAGCTACCGGGCAGTATCAGATTCCACCACACCATACTCATCCCCCTTGCCTGCCACTGGGCGCTAGCTATTAGATGGACCCATGTCCCTGGCTAAATCAACCATGTCAGGAAGTTCTTGAGATTCTACAAGGGGTTGTGGTGAGTTCGCTAGTAGAAAGTTTGACTGGGAAGTGCAAGTTCCTGAGTACAATTCCCAGCAACACACACACACACACACACACACACACACACACACACACACACACACGACAAAGGTAGTAGGGTTTACTGAATTCCTTGTGGATAGATATATAGGCATTCTATATACTTACACTCAACAAAATATTCTCCATCATTTTCCATTTTGTAGGCAACCAAAGAAAATTCTGTGCACACTCCATTTTCCCTGTAAAACAGAGCAAGCTGGTGCTTAGGGGATTGTTGATCTGGCTGGCTTTTTCACCCTCTACTCTGTATATATATCCAGTTTCTGATTCCATTTAACTTTTGAATATTTTTGCAAAATTAGCAAAATGGCTGTTTTTTAAATGTTATTTCGTTTCTGTCTGATACTTTAGTAATCATGAATTTGCTCTTATTTCTTCCTCCTCAGCTAAGGGCAGATAGCTCACTTACTTAATACGGAACTTGAAGCCTAAGGAATTCTCCAAGACATTGATGTGCTGCATAAAAACTCTCATGCTGCCATTCTCTTCTATCTTTTCTCTTTTGTCAGAGGCCACGACAATCGAAAAACCAATCCCCATTGAGCTGTAATGGATAAGAAAATGCTTAAGGGATAAGGGGTTAGGGATACCGCATGGATGTGTTTCTTCTTGAATTTGGCTTGATAGAGTTGTCACAATACCTAACATTCTGCCCCTGCCTCTCATTGAGTGCAGAGGTCCCCAAACGTTGTTAGATCTGAATAGCATACAACTGATCTTACTTCAAGGTCTGAAGCCATTCCTTTGTCTAATAGAACAAGCCACTATACCCATCCCCTCAGAGGACCTGCTCAGAGGGAGTCCTCAGAGGACTCAAGAGTTCTCCAAAGCACTCTCTGAGTCAGAAGTTACTATTCGCTGAGCCTACCTTGTCCACATCGAGGTTCCCTATCACGGAACTAGCTTCTTCTGCATGGCCACAGACCAGGGTCAGGCCCAGACACAGCAGCAGCAGCAACAGCTTCATGTTGGTAGGGAATAGAATTGCCTCTCTGTCGGGTCAATCTCTCTGCTGTTGGTGCCCACACTCCACCTCCGGCACTTTGCTCGTCTTTATATGCTCTCTGGGTTCCAGTTTTTTTTTCCTTCTCATGTGGGCCTCCTTCCCTCAGGCTTTGGGGAATGTTTTCTCATGTATTGATGTGAAGCCAAGGATTGTTCCTGTCCTTTTAAAACTTGGCAATGTCATATCTTATGGATTGATTCTATCACTCATTCATTTTGCAAAACATATTCCCAAGAAAAACAGTGGAAGTTCTAGAGGGCTGCCATCAAGAACCAGATGCAAGTTTGGATCTGACTTGGAATCAGAAAGCCAGTTATGGAGTAGGTGGGTACTGAACTGGAAGGTCAAGCATGGAGAGAATCTTTGCTTCAAGACTTGAGTGGAGTGTGGAAGAAGCTGAATTACTTGGGTTTTCTTTGAAAAGGTTCATTCACATTTCATTCATATGAGTATTGGTTTTGCATGTGTACCATGCACACACCTGGGCCCAAGGAAGTCAGAAGGAGTGCAAAAGAAGGAATCTGATTCTTTGAAACCTGTTCTTGCTGAGGACCCAGGTTCAATTCCCAGCACTCACATGGCATCTCACAACTGACTCTAACTTCAGTCACAGGAAATGACCCTCTTTTGGCCCCTGTGATCCCCTGTACACATGTGGTACATATGAACTCACTCATTCAGTCACATATGCATAAAAATAATAAATCTTAACTTAAAAAGATTATCAGGAATGGTCTTCCGAAGCTAAGCTGACAGCCCCACCCCCAAACCCACCCCAAAAGCTTGACCACAGAATGCAAACTGCTAACTTAGTAACGTAAACTGCTTCAGCTGTTTACCACAGAAAACGTTGGACTTTAACTGACTGGACATAATCTCATGTTCAAAGTCATATTTGCTCATGGAAGTCCAAGTGGAAATGATGTCAAGAGTCTGCTTACAAAGAAGCACAGTTATAACGGGAACATATTTTGTATCCTTATAAATTTTATTTACCCTGGAACTAGAAACATATAATAGTGTTTGATGTGGGGAAATAAAGAAATCAAGAAGGAGGCAAGTCCTCGATAGGTTTTATTTCCACTTTGTATCAACTCTCTATAGTTTGTACTATTTATTTTCAACTTTCCATACTGTTAGCTAAGACTCAGAAAGATCAAGTGCAATGCCCACCTCGTCCAGCAAGGAAGATGCAACACCGTTGGATTCTTCTCAACAGCCTTTATTGAAGTAACACCTCATTCTTGATACGGGGACCCCGAGCAACAAAGGCACCAGCCTTATATACAAAACAGGCTATGGCTATATACTTGTCCTCTAGGGATTGGTGGAACATGAAATACCTCATTAGCATGAATATCACTCCAGCCTGATAGCTTGCCAGAGAAATGCCAGGACATGTGCTTTGTGGATGTTAACCACAAATGACCACCAGATGTCAGCGCCATCTTTTATCTATATGTGCCGCTCCCTACAACTCCTCCTTTTTTGTATCATGAAAAAAAAAAGAAGCCAATAGATGGAGGTAGTGGTCTGAGAGAGATCAGACATGTCTCACAGAGTGCCCAACTCGGTTATGGCGGGCTACTCTTGCAATTAGTACTGCACCCCGATGGCAATAAATGAACTTATGCTGTAACACACCATTCTGGGCTATACGTGCGTTTTTATTGGGGAGAAACTGGGCAGAGGAGCATTTCACCAGTCCGTATGTTCAAATGGGGTGTAGCCACCTCTGTCTGTGACTGGTCTAGATCAGGGTGTCACGTCAATATTGTCATTGCTCCTGTCTTAGGTCGTTCCTCCTGGCAGCTCGGCCATTCCCATTACTGGGTTACCCTATCGACACCGGGCCCCTGTCTTAGGTTGGTCCTAGCCTGAGGACACTTGCCCGTCTCTGGAGACAATGAGTTCACATGACAGTGACAAAATAGGATCTAGGGCAAACTCTTAATTTTTCAAAGAGGCCAGCCATATGTTGGGAGAAGCACGACTTTCAATGGCAACCATAGCCTGGTAAACAATCGCTTTGTGTCTGGCATGTTCTCGTTGTAAATTGCAGAAGAGCCATAGACATACTCCACATCCCAAAAGGACAATGGCCCCCCAGGCAACCATGCCAACCCATTCTTTCAAAAAGGAGGAAGCATTGATAATCCATGAGGTGAAATCTCCAAACGTGATACGTTCCAATCTAGTGTTTTTAAGGACAGCAATCTGCATCAGTAATAATCTTGATAGTTACTCCACTTTCATGGAGCAGTTTACTTTCAGATAATTCGAGATTTCTTTGCTCTCTTGAGAATACTGAGAAATATTAGCTTGCAAAGGAGTAATGCATAAACCTCTAAGGGAGGAAATGCAGGACAGCTGTGTCATATGATATAGTGCTTCAATTTGTTCTTGAATTAAATCCATTCGTTGATTAGTTAATAGAAAGCCAGTCAAGTGGGCATTAAATTCTTCTTGTATCTCTAATGCCACTGCGGTTCTTTCCACATTCTGGTTGATAGTCTCAGCCGTCTGTACTTGATTAGTCATAGCAATCTTGGCTGGTGTTGCTGCAGCGGCTGATAGTAAAATGTCTGAAGTTATAGCTGCCATAATACCAATATCCCCTTTGGTTCTTAGTAAATGAAGTATGGGAAAACTATCTGGGTTGGCCTCTACTGGGATTGGCACAAAGGAGGGAATCTTGACCATCACTGCAGTATCATTGGTGCCATCCAAGTATTCAGCTAAATAGCAGACTACATCAGAGTTGTTAAAATTTAAAGCATCATCGTTTACATTAGTGCTTATCAGAAAGAAGAAAGGTGGTCTAACACATACTGAAGCCCCAACGGCAGTATCATTTGCTAAAAGGCCATTAATCTTTACATTTACTAAACTGGTTTTGTTATTTGTTCTAGTGGCTGAAATATTATACACTGTAAAGTCTTCACCTAATAATCAGGCAAAAGGAATTAGAGATGTGTATGCTCCCTGCTCATTTGATAATACCCATTGATACCAAGGCCAAAAATTATTTTTGCCAGACTTATTTTCCCCCTGATCATACTGTACATTCCCAAGAGGAGTGGAAAATTCAAATCGCCGTAGGAATTGTTTTGCTCTATGGAATGGACTCTGACATGGGGTAAAATTAGGTGGAAACGCTTGATATGGGGGCAAGTACGTAGGACTTTACGACAGGTAGAGTTATCTAGTGTGTGATTGCCTTGCCCCAGGCGTGATGGAAAACTACAATTATGCATCATAATCAAAGTTGTAATGTTCAACTCAGCAGAATTATTGATTGATGTGTCTCCACTGCCTGAAGAGGCTCCTTGGGTAACTTGACTCAAAGCAGCCAGGATGGTCAGTGCCCATAGCACTATTGCTCATAGGATCCAACAAATTAGCCAATGTTGTCCTTCGCAGCCATATACAAGGCAGGGAGGAATTTTTAAGAGTGAAACATAATGTATGCAACAAAGAAAGATTAGTGGCAGTATACCGTTGGGACAATTCTCCATTAGGCACTATACAGGGAACATCACGCAAACAGGAGGTGGAGAAGAAGGTTGGCAAAACAGTAGAATTGCTATGAACTGGCATAAGTAATGGCCAGGGTCTGGCAATAGGCCACAGAGTGAGTGAATCAACCTGGATTACCATTTCCAGCAATAATAGAGTGCACAGTTCCATTGTCTGGAGTGGCAGGAGGCAGTTGGCAAGTGAAATGCTCAGGCACCCAAATTGGGTTGTCTTGATTCTGTGGAAAAACACAAACAGCTCCCCTAGATCTCAAAATCACGGTATCTGGGCCACGCCATTCATCAGTTAAGACATCCTTCCACTTGACTTCTGCATTAGTCATAGTTGTAGTGCGGCCATGTGCATCCAAGACTAAAATGTTCAAATTAAAAAGCGCTAATGACAACTGTTCTCTTGGTGTTTTGCCGTAAACAATTATCCCTTTTTGTTTTTGTATAAGCTCTTTTAAGGGACGATGTGCTCTTTCCACAATTCCTTGACCCTGGGGATTTTACCGTAATCCAGTAGTATGCTTGACCTGCATTGTCTGGCAAAATGCCTGAAAGGACTTTGCAGTGTAGGCAGGCTCATTGTCTGTCTTGAGACTATCAGGCTTTCCCCAGGCTGCCGACGCCTCTAAGCAATGACTAATGGCATTACGAGCTTTTTCACCAGTCATCAAAGTGGCATGTATAATACCGCGGAACAGGTATCAAAAGAAACATGAGCATATTTTAAATTTCCAAATTGAGATATGTGTGTGACATCCATCTACCAAATTTTTAGCAGAATCGGACCATGAGGGTTAATTCCCACCTGAGGAGGGTGGTGAAATTGAATAAAATTCTGGCAACGAAATACCACAGCACGAGCTGCAGCTCTAGAGGTTTTAAATTTTTGTTGAAGAGTGAAGGCAGGAACATGAAACTTTTGATGCAAATCTCTAGCGAGATCAACCGGAGCTGCATGAAAAATAAACTCTCTACGAGTACTGGCATCCACCAGGGCGTTATTGCTGGCCATGGGACCAGGCAAATTAGTATGAGCTCGAATATGTTGTCTGAAAAATGTATTTTTCTGGCACCAATAAATTTTTGTAATTCTGAAAGAATTTGACGTACAGTACTAGTCGACCTAATTGGCCCTGCAATTTCAAATGAGCACACAGCATTAACTACATAAGCAGAATCAGAAATTAAATTAAAGGAATCATGAAATCTTTTAACAACTTCCAATACAATATTACATTCTGTAATTTGGCAGGTGCCTGGACTGTATTGAATTAATACTCCTTCTTGAGAATCAACCATATAGGCATCTACACCTGTTTTGGAGCCATCTGTATAAATATCTAATGCTCCAGACAAAGGCTCTGAGGCAGTGACCTTAGGAAAAAATCACTGGATGTTCAGTAAAAAATTGTAACAAAGGATCCTTAGGATAATGATTGTCAAACTCTCCATCAAAACTACAGCGTAATATGGCCCAATCATCTATCACGGCACACAATGTTTCCATCTGAGCTGTAGTATAGGTATAATAATTTTCTTTGGTACAATACCAAAATTCTGAAATCAAGATTTTGCACCTAACATAGCAAGCTGTGCAACAGCAGAAGGGTAATATTCAAGGGTCTTATTAGGAGAAATATGGTGATAAATCCAAAGAAGCGGTCCTTGTTGCCATAGCACTCCTGTAGGCTGATGAAAGATTCTCAGTATACACTAAAGGAGATCTTCCTTTTCCTTGCACCTTCTTATCATTGCTTTATCCAGTCTTTCTTCTACTTTCCTTAAGGATAATTGTGCTTCATTGGTTAAAGCACGGGGTGAAGTAAGCTGAGAATCCCCTTTTAGGATCTCATAGAGTGGTTGTAACTCTACATTGGGCATTTTAATATAGGGTCGAATCCAATTTATGCTTCCTAGTAATTTCTGAAAGTCATTTAAAGTTTCTAAATGATCTTTTCATCAAGTGGCTGACAAAAGAATTGTAACCAGTTCACCTGGGACTTTCAGGACATCAGTAGCAGCCCTTTAACAAACTGTCTCAGTGGGCTAAAGGCCCATGGAAAAGAAAACATTAATCTTGACCTTGGCCACAGCCTCCAGTTGGATTAAGTTGAAGAGCTGGTGCCAAGACTTTCTCCTCTTATCATCATAGAGTAAAGCCTGTTCTGTCTGGGAAAACAAAGTTACTCACAGTCTTCTGCGGACTTTTTCTGAAACTATTTCAGGGGCACCCCTGTCCCCAAACCTGGGGCATTTTGACCATAGGGACAGGAACTGGCTGTTGAAGGGATAGGACCAAAGGCACTCTCCATGTTAATGATGACCAACAGGAAAAGTAACTTAATGTTGGAGATCAACTCCTCTCTTGGAATAAGGCCAGCAGATAAGGCATGCTCCCTTAAAGAACTTCTCTTAATGAACACTCTCCTTCTGTGAGCAAGCGTTGAAGGTCAGGCCACTAAAGGCAGCAACTGGAATTTTTTTTTCTCTTACCCTGTTATTTGAGGGATGGATAAATTCTTTTCTTGTTCTTGTTTTCCTTAGAGTCCTCCCTCGCCTCACTCTCAGCCTTTTCAGATCATTCCTCCTGTAGCATTTCTAACGCAGCCTGTCCCCTTTTTATAGCGTGCTGACAGCATTTCTGATCTCAGCTGCCCACTGTGAGATTCCCAGAGACAGTGAACCAAGGTGCAATGGCATCACATTCACTAAGAAATCTCTCTAGAGTGCTTCTTTTCATCCTAAGCCTTTTTCTTTCAAACAGCTCTTGAAGAGCCAGAAATATTGGGTGAGACTGAGAAGTCCCCATGCTCACTAAAGCAGCTCCACAGCTAGTTTCGCTCCCCCCTACTGTGTGGGCTGCGAGCAGAAGCACAGATAAAACACTATGTTTCAAAAAATAATGTTGGCTATCAACCAACACACTGCCACTAGATCGGGGTCCATAAAATTAAATTTCCTTTTGATTTTAAGCTTACGCTCACCAAGAAGCTCCTGAGGAGCTAACAGGAGCGGGGTGGAGTGTGAGTTTTCCATGTTTTACGAGCTTATTTACAATCCATTTACGAGCAGGGCAGGCTGACGTGTTTATTTACACACGATCTTGTAGCTCATCATTAGTGGGCTCTTCCCAGCAAATGCACTCATGCCCGGGATGGTGGCAATTCAAACAGTACAACACCACCACACAAAAAGGGTAAAAGGCAAAAGTGCTAGTCCAACCCACAGAGGATCCATTGGGGAAAACAACATTGCTGTGTTCCACAAACCTTTTTGCCTCTAAACAAAGGCTTTCATCGACTCTGCTTAGTCCAGAGAACTTTATTGTCCCTAAAAGGGAACTTTATAGTCCCTTGTCCGGGAGCTTTATAGTCCCTCACCCGGGAGCTTTATTGTCCCTTAGCCAGGAGCTTTATTGTCACTTATCCAGGAGCTTTATTGTCCCATCTGGAAACTTACCGACGTCGCCATCCTGAGGTTGAAGAGTTGTGAATCCAGAAGGATGTCCTCGGATCCCAGTAAAGGCCACCAGTTGCAACACCACCTCGTCCAGCATGGAAGACGCAACACCGTTGGATTCTTCTCAACACCCTTTATTGCAGGAAGACCTCATTCTTGATACGGGGACCCCGAGCAACAAAGGCACCAGCCTTAAATACAAAAACAGGCTATGGCTATATACTTGTCCTCTAGGGATTGGTGGATCATGAAATACCTCATTAGCATGAATATCCCACCAGCCTGATAGCTTGCCAGAGAAATGCCAGGACATGTGCTTTGTGGGTGTTAACCACAAACGACCACCAGATGTCAGCACCATCTTTTCTATATGTACCGCTCCCTACAATTAAGTAACTATACAAGGCCATACAGCAAGTCAGCGAGAGAACTTAGACTTAAACCCAAGCCTGTCCATCTGACTCAGGAGCCTTTGTTCTTATTAACTCCACTACACAGGTCGGGATGTTTTTACAGGAAGGGAGGATTGTTAAATAGGAGAAAGAGGAATGAACAGCACTGTAGAGCTCCAGACACATCAGACTGAAACTGCACATGGGTTTCTTTAAAATGTAGAGGAGTGGGTGTAGCTTGAGATTGAATGAGACATGACTACTGGCCCCTCTTGGTCTACAAGTATTTGGTAAATGCTTGACTAGGGGATTATCATTTTTCTTTTCTCCTCTTCCTCTTTCTCCTGCTCCTCTCCCCTCCTCTTCTTTTCTTGGTTGATTGCGGTGTGTGTGCACACATGTGCACACATGTGCACACGCCTGTCCCTTTGCTAGTATACACAGGAGTCAGAACAGGGTGCCAGTTTTCTCCCTCTGTCTCTTTTACTTTATCCCCTTCAGACAGGGTCTCCCTCTGAATCTGGGACTTAGTGTGTTTCAGATAGGCAGGCTGGCCAGTAAGTCCCAGCAATCCTCCAGTCTCCAACATCTAACTAGTGTTGGGGTTAAAGGCAGCCATGACCAGCTTTTTAATGTGAGTTCTGAGCATCTGCTCTGACCTTGCTGGGAGCCCACACAGCCCTCACAGCCAGTACTTCTCCACTGATCTGTCTTCCCAGCAACTCACATAGAGACTGGCCTTGAGCTTCCTGAGTTTCTGAATGGTCTTGGATCTGTGGCAGTCCCCCAGCTCCAGCCTCCTGAATGCTAAGATTACAGGTTGTAGCACCACGTCTGGCTATAGATTATTGCTTTTCTAGTAATGAGAGAAGATGCTTCCGCAGCAGAAGACAACAGAAAGTCCCTTCCACTTAACACTCCTCAGTACATGTGGGCTGCTCGAGTGACTGACGCACTGTTAAGAAATGACTAGACAAAGCACGTGGGTAAGGGGTTTAAGGAGTGTACGTGTAACAGCTAATGGCCCATTTATAACTAGCTAGCATTTCTGAAACTGACTAATAGGAAAATGATTTAATGACCTTTACCTGAGTCTTACCCTCAACTAATTGAATAAATACCCCATTCAGAAAGCCTGCGGAAACGTTCGAGTCACTTACATGGTGTCAGGATGTGTTTGGGGCCAAGAAGAACATCAATAAACACGGGCTTATTTGATTCATGTCCCAGAGAGGAAATATTCTGTAGTCCCTCCAGCAGAGTGACAGCTAGGACTCCTGACCCCAGCTCAACATCAGTTCTAAAGCACCTGCTTCTGTCAGCATCAAAGGATGCTTGGAGCCACTGTAATCCACCTGCTTAACTCCCAAAACCTAGAGCGGTCCCCAGAAAACAGGCAGAAACAAACTTTAGGGGACAAAGAGATTATTGGCCAGGAACTCATGAAGGACGAAGGGAGCTAGGAGACAGCAGAAACAAGGAAGGGAAGTTATCCTGTGTCCGGCAGAAATGCTATGCCCAGTTTTGCTCGATCATAGGCTGGGGGATGTGCACCCCAAAGAGACCAGCATCTCAGCTCAAAGACAAGGGAGTCTGAAGCAGTTAACAGTTGGGACGGCTAGCTATTCACGCTCCTCACAACCAAGCAGTCTTTTTTTCAAGGTTGGGGGTGGACTCTAAGCTATACTGCACCATGATGTCTGGGATTTCATTCTGCTATCCATGAGTAGTCTTTCTTCACAGGTCTCAAGTCCTTTCCCCAACTAGGTATCTGTCACAGGAACATTGCAATACAAAGATATTAACTCAGGGGAATCTGCAAGCCACCGAGGCCAGGAACTATGCATCCACACTACTGCATGCTCAGACGGGTCAGCGACTTGGCAGGCACAGTGTTAGCATTCAGTCACCAATGGATGATGGAGGGAAGGCAGGATGACACCAGAAGAGGGAGAGACAGGAGAGATGACTCCCGGTTAAATTCCCAGCACCCACAGGAATGCATAAGTCTAGTTCCAGGGACCCAACCCACTATGTGGGCACTGCGTGCATGTACTGCACAGACATACATGCAAGCAAAACATTCATACACATAAAATAATCTATTGTTTCAAGCACAAGAGACATTCTTTGATATCTCAAAATTTAAATATGACAACCCCTGATATTCTCTTAATAGTTCTTAAATAAAACATGAAAATCTGTACAAACACATTGTTAACAAAATACTTCCCTGAGCTGCGTGCTGCCGTTCCTGGACTCCCAGCTCCATTGTCCACCCACTGGAAATAAAGAAATGAATTAAGCATTTTCTAGAATTCAATGATACCTAAACCACACAAAGACTCCATAAATAAAGAGAACTTCAGACCAATTTACACTATGAATATTGATGTCTATATTCTTGATAAAATGCTTGCAAACTGAATCCAGGAACACATCAAAAACATTATTCGCCATGATCATGTAGGCTTCATCCCAGGAATATAGGGATGGTTCAATGTACAGAAATCCATCAATGCAATTCACTGTACATACAAACTAAAATAAAAATATCACATGATCATTTCACTAGATGCAGAAAAAGCCTTTGACATAATCCAACACTCCTTCATATTAAATGTCTTGGAGAGATCCGATATATAAGGTGCATTTCTAAACACAATAAAAACAATATACAGCAATCCAAAAGCCAACATAAAAAAAATAAAGAAAAATATAAAGCAGTTCCACTAAAATCAGGGATAAGACAAGGCTGCCCATTTTCTCTCTATAAATTTAACATAGTGCTTGGAGGAAGTTCTAGCTAGAGCACTAAGACAACTAAAGGATATCAAAGGGGAACAAATTGGAAAGGAAGAAGTCAAGGTATCACTATTCACAGATGATGTGATAGTACATGTATATGACTCCCAAAATTCTACCAGCTGATAAACACCTTCAGCAAAGTGGCCAGAGAAAAAATGAACTCAGAATAAATCAGTAGCCCTCCTTTATAAAGCAATAAACAGGCTGAGAAAGAAATTACGGAAGCAGCAATCTTTACATTAGCCATGAATAATGCAAACTATGGTGGTGTAACTCTAACCAAGCAAGTGAAAGACCTGTATGACAAGAACTTCAAGTCCCTGAATAAAGAAATCAAGGGAGTTATCAGGAGATCGAAATAACTCCCATGCTCATAGGTCAGTAGGACTGACACAGCGAAAATGGCCCTAATGCCCGAAGCAATCTATGAGTTCAGGGCAACAACCACCATAATTCCAACGCAATTCATTACAAACCTTTACAGAGCCGTTCTCAACCTCAAATAGAAAACCAAAAACCCAGGATAAACTAAACAATCCTGAACAATAAAAGAACCCCTGGAGGAATCACCATCCTGATTTCAAGCTGCACTACAGATCCAATAATAGTAAAAACTACACCGTGTTGTTACAGAGACAGACAGGTTGATGAATGGAATAAAATCAAAGGACTGGAAATCACACACACATACACACACAAACACACACACACACACACACACACACACACACCTATGGACACCTGATTTTTGATAAAGAAGCCAAAATCATACAATGGAAAAAAGGAGCATCTTAAATCAAATGGTGTTGGTGTAATTGAATGTCTGCATGTAAAAGAATGCAAATAGAGCCATATCTATCACCCTGCACAAAACCAAACTCCAAGAGGATCAAGGACCTCAACATGAAACCGGACATACTGAACCTAATAGAAGAGAAAGTGGGGAACTTCCTTGAACACATTGGAACAGGAGACAAAACCCCAAAAAACGCCAATAACTCTGAGCTACAGAGCTAAACAGAGAATTCTCAACAGAGGAATCTTGAAAGGCTGAGAAGCACTTAGGGAATTTTCAGAGTCCTCGGTCCTCAGGAAATGCAAATCAAATGACTCTGAGATTCCTTCTTATACCAATCAGAATGGCTATAATAAAAAACTGAGATGGCAGCACATGATGGTTAAGATGTGGGGAAAGGAAATATTCACCCATTGCTGGTGGGAGTGCAAACTTGGACAACCACTTTGGAAATCAATTTGGCAGTTTCTCAGAAAATTGGAAATGAACCTGAAGTCTCAGCTATATGCCACAAACATACCTCACTCTACCACAAAGACACTCGCTCAACTGTGTTCATAGCAGCTTTATTTGTAGTAGCCAGGAATTGGGAATAGCTCAGATGTTCCTCAACTGATGAATGGAAAAAAGAAAATGTGGTACATCTACACAATGAAATACTATTCAGCTATTAAAATCAAAGAATTCGTGAAATTTGCAGGCAAATGGATGGAACTAGAAAATATCGTCCTGAGTGAGGTGGTTCAGATCCAGAAAGATAGGCATGGTATCTAGTCACTTATAAGTAGACATTAGCCATAGTGCAGGATAACCATACTAC
Organism: Rattus norvegicus; assembly: GCF_021556685.1. Taxonomy (NCBI): domain Eukaryota; kingdom Metazoa; phylum Chordata; class Mammalia; order Rodentia; family Muridae; genus Rattus; species Rattus norvegicus. The sequence continues at coordinate 80,385,374 of NC_141538.1, forward strand.
AATCCACAGACTCAAAGGTAATTAGGAGGGCCCAAGGGAGGCTTCAAGAATCTCACTCAGAAGGAAACAATATAGTCTTCAAAGGTAGATAGGTGGGAGAGGGGGTGAGGAGGGGAACTGCGATAGGGATCAGGTGTGGGGAGAGGGTGCTGGGGAGGTCTGGATGTGAGAACAGAAACTGGTGGGAGGTAATACTGAAACTAGGAGATCTAGGATAAGGGAGGCTCTGGGGAGTCTATAGGGATGACCTACCCTAGACGCCTACTAGCAGTAATATGGAGATTGAAGTGGCCATCTCCTATAGCCAGGCAGGACTTCCAGTGGAGGGAGAGAGACATTAATCCAGCTGCAAAACCTTCAACCCAAAATTTGTCCTGCCTTCATGATGTTCAGGGACAAAGATGGAGCAGAGTTTGAGGGAATGGCCGACCAATGACTGCCCACCTTGAGATCCATTCCATTTGAGTGTCAACCCTGACGGTCTTAGTGATACTCTGCTATGCCTGGAGACAGAAGCCTGGCATACCTGTCCCCTGAGAGGCTTCATCCAGCACTGAATGGAAACAGATGCAGACACCCACAGTGAAACATCAGGCCGAGCTCGGGGAGTCTTGTAAAAGAGCAGGAGATAGGACTGAGCGCTAAGCTGCACAGGGCAAGGACACCACTTGCACACCTACTGTTGTGCTAGAACCTCTTCTGGTACTAAAATCTTTATTAGTCAGGGTTCTCCAAAGGGACAGAACTTATAGGCTCTAAACTTTACTTCCTCCATTCTGTGATGTAAATTATATTACATCATTTAGAGTTGAGTTTGTCCTTTTTTGGTAGATTCTGGAGGTGTAGAATTTGGTTGCCACTTGAGGTAGTTATATAGAGGGAATCTACTGTTATAACCTTTGACATTGCTTTTTCACCCAGTGAACTGTAACGTCCTGTTCTCATCCCATTGTCTTGCAACATTTTCTAACTTACTTTGAATTTATCCTTTGAACCGATAGTTATCTATATTTGCTTCATTTGATTTCCACGAATTGCTCAAATAAACTCTGCCCACTACCCCAAGTTCTTAACCCTGGATGACTTCTTCAAAGCCTCTACTGTTGGTTTTTAAGCAATATTAATCCATGACCCTGAGGGCCAGACTCTGTCACACAGACACACTTATGAGTCCTAAACCATTCACGGATTCTCAGAAAACAAACACTGTCTGCGTTGATATTATGAGTATCAATAAAGACACCGTGGCCACCAAGATGTGCTCAGATTCTGGATAAATATGAGTTGGTAACAAAGGGAATCTTTTTAGCATGTGAACCTAGTAAAATTGCTTAAGGTTTGCTCGGTCAGTGTTGGATAGAAGGGAGAATCTGGTTTTGACGGGCCGTATTGTCTTGTGTCATTCCCCATATCTAGTCCAGGAGTGATTTTTGGTTTTGTGTTTTAAACTCTTTTTCAGAGAATGGTAGGTTGTGGGTTGAAGTGGAAACTTAAAGGCTGTTGGAATGTCTGTTGTGTAGGATGTCACACAGGTGAAGGCAGGTAAAAGGTAGAATGAGGCCTGCCATTGGATGAGAAGGATGGATGAGTGGAGAAAAGTTTTAGAGAGAGGAGGAGACTGGAGTGAGGCAGAGGAAGCAGCGGAGAGAATATGGAGGCTGATGTGAAGATTCCTCTGTGCACATTTACGGGTTATGAATATTCTTAATGGATGGATGTGTACAGGGCTTTGTATGTATAGGTGGGCAATTGTATCTTATCAATTGGATCAGAGGTTATTGTGTTGTGTGTTCTTTCATGTGGATATTTAAATCGAAGACAGTTATGTGGCAGCCGGAGACACTAAGCTGCCACAGACTTGGGATGTATATTTCTGGCCTGGTTCATCCTGCCTTGGGAACTGGATGGGTAGAGAGATTGTTGCCAGGCTCAGAGAGTAGTCATAGGCAGTGTGGTATGGGATGGAGCAGAGCAGGTGAGAAGCTTTGCTGACTGAGATGAAGATATCTACCAGATATCTTGGGGCAGTTTGGTGCTGTATCTAGTATGGGGTAAAAGAAAGCTTTTTTTCTAATTTTACAGCAACACAGTTGGATGGTGTTTTGCTAAGGCAAACACGTGAAGGTAATTTGGCCAAAGCAGACCCAGGAGAGACAATATTCTGCTAAAGCAAGCACAGGAAAGGACACACCATGAAGGATTCTTTTCTAACAACATGCATGTTTTGGTCCACCTTACATGGCATAGTTGAGGTGCAGTTGTTAGGACTACATAGAGAGAAATCCACAAAAACCTTCTGGTAGAATAGTGGTGTGCTGCAGTTTCTTGGCGGACTCAGGCTGATTGGATGCACATGCTGAGTGTCACGACCCATGCTGAGGCACGACACATGGTGGACACATGATGCTTGGAGGGTGTAAATAGGACACCACAGAGTGACAGACAGAGCCTCACTTATTGTTACAGCTGTGCAAAGCTTGTGGGTCTCAAGGCTTTGTTGATCTTCACATCCCTGAGACACACACAGCCAAGAACTTCTGGTGTTACTGTAGGCCCCTGCTGACTGGATCCTAAGCTGAAGACTGGCTGTCTCCACTAGGTTGTTCCCATTGTTGCTAACTGGATTCTACCAAAATGGACTACTGGTGTATCTGTTAAGTGTTTGCCCGTGGATTGAGCTGCTGCTGATGATGCATGAACTAAAATGCCAATTTCCGGACAACACAGATTGGAGTTGCTCCAAAGAACTTTTCTAAACAAGTCTACTTCCCTTATATCCTTTCCTTTTTACTGCCTCTGGTGGGTGGTGGGTTATAAGGAAGGTTAAAGCGTTTAAGAACCATCATTAAAAATAGGATTTGAAAAAAATTAAGGTTACAGTGGATTGTGTTGGCTTAAATATGCTCGGCTCCTGGGAAGTGACATTAGGGTGTGTGGCCTTGTCAGAATAGGTGTGGCCTTGTTGGCAGAAGTTCATCACTGTGGGGGTGGGCTTTGAGCTACTATCCTCAAGCTCCCCTCCTGGCAGCCCACGTTATACAGTCTCTTCCTAGCTGCCTTTGGATCAAGATATGGAACTCTCAACTCTTCCATGCATGCCTGGAAGCTGCCTCGCTTCCGACAGTGATGATAATGAACTAAATCTCTAAAACTGTAAGCTACCCCAATTACTTGTTTTCCTGTATTAGAGTTACCTTGGTCATGATGTCTCCTCACAGCAATGAAACTCTTAGACACAGATCATTGATTGAAAAGGCGACATAAATCATAAAGTAGAACTTTCTCTTCTCCTTCAGTCTCAGCTGAGGGGAACTTTTCTGCTTCTCTGGAGCTGCTTAGAGCAGATATGGGTGGAACAGAGGGAGACTCACCTTAGGTAGCTATTTCTTCCTCCCTGTGTTCATGCTGCTTAGAGTAAAGGTACCCTGGATGAGAGGCCTGGCCTCTCCCCACGCCACACAGGGAGCAACATTGATTGAGACTGAGAGTCAAGCAACAAAAGAAGCAAGTGCTCCTGCTCCCTGAGTGGGGCACGTGGAGGGTGTGTGTGCGTGTGTGCATGTGTGTGCATGTGTGTGTGTGTGTGTGTGTGTGCATGTGCTTGCAAGTGCGTGTGTGTGTGTGAGTGTGTGTATGTTTCTTTGTTTAGGTGGCCTTGCAAAGCCCAAAGCATTTGGGTCCCCAACAGGATTGGGCATAGGTCTTAAGCTAGGGGCTCTCATAGCAGAGGAATCCACTGGTCATTACAGGTAAACAGAACTGACAGAGACACATAGAAAGACACACAGACACTCAGATGGATTAGGCCCTGAGTTCTGGCAGGCGGTGCTGTCTACACACTGCTTACAGCCTGAATGGTACCTCCATCACGGATGGAGTTATAGGATCTGGGGCCCTCTTACACTCCCACTACAGACATAAGTGTTTGGAGATAAAATGAAGGCTAATTCAGAACCTCTGGGTTCTCTTTTCAAATATATCTTAAACTTGCTCTGTGGGCTCACATCAACCACATTCCTTCCTTGACCCGACCTCCTATTTGTAAAGTATAAAGGTCATTTGGGCCAATACAGGCTGATAAGAGTATCTCCCTTCTAGTGAGAAGCACCTTGGAGTCCAGCTTATCAATCACAAATACATCATAATGTGCTCCCAGTGAACAGGTCCCCAGACTTAGTAGGCCCCAGGACCTGCTGTGTGGGAATCAAAGCCAGATCCTGTGGGAGAGAATCCAGTGCTCACTGGAACCATCTCTCCAGGCCCTACATCCTAAGTCTTAAAGAGCTCTTCTTTAGGACTCTCTGAGCACATGCTTTAGAACCCTGAAGAACAGAAGTTTTGGTTTGAAGAAAACTGCTATATGACAGACACAAGTACAGTGCACATTTGTGGCCAAGCAGAGCCTCTTTCTAGCTCATTGAAGTAGTCACTTAAATTCTGAAAATTAGATATAGTGGGGAGAAATCTGGAGTTCTCTGATGCTTGACCTGGATTTGGTGCAACCCGTGCATGCCTGGCCTTCCTTCCATGTAGTTGCTGGTCCGTATCCTTACACTTCAGTGTCTACTGAACCACCCTCAGTCCTGACATCTAGTTCTCTTACTTTTTCTTCTCATTCACCAAAGAGAGAATTTATTTTTACTACACAAAATGACTCGAAACACTAATGTCTACCATTCAGGATACCCTTCTAAAAAGATGCAGGCTTGGGGATGAGAGATGGTTCAGCGGTTAAAAACACTGACTGCTATTCCAGAGATCCTGAGTTCAATTCCCAGCAACCACATGGTGGCTCACAACAATCTGTAATGAGATCTGATGCCGTCTTCTGGTGTCTGAAGACAGCTACAGTGTACTCACATACATAAAAAAAAAAGATGCAGGCTTTCTGCAGCTCTGTGTACAGTGCCGGACTTCCACTTGGAGAGAAATTACCAATGCCAATGGATCTCATATTCCACTTTCTTCACTGAAGAGCAATTATTTGGATATGAAAGCACAATATTCCTAGGGTAATCAATAATCCCCCATTACAAGCATGCACATGTGAACACACAGACTTTGCCCATATTTATGCTCATTGTTCTCTGAAATGAGCACATTGGGAAGAACCAGAATGAAGTATTTAATCACCTATGTTTGGGGCCTACTATTGTGCTACACTGCTTGTAGATAAAATACTGAGGGGGACGGAACAGGACTAGACAAGTTCTAACGACTGGGCCATGGTGTTTTGAGATGGGATTTAATGAATATGCTGTGAGAATATAAAAGGTTACAGACAATCGAATATTTTCTTTTCAGGGAAGGGGGTGAGATGGGCCGGTTTTTGTCTTGTTTTGTTTCACTTTGTTTTGACTGGAGAGACTGCTGTGGGTGCTGGGAACTGAATGTTTCTTCCTCTGGTTGTGAGATTATCCTTTAATGACCAAGCCATCTCCAGCCCAAGAGTGTATTTTGTAAGCTTGCTTCAGAGACATAATCTTAAACCAGTTTCCCGAGTTGGGATTATGATGTGTGAGGAGATGTCAACTGAGAAAATGCTCCTGCTAGAAGGGTACGTGGGAAAGCCTGTGGTGCACTTTCTTATTTGACAGTTGGCTTGAGAACGCTTCCTAGCTCACTATTGGAGAGGTCACTCTGGGCTGACAGTCCTAATGTACAAGAAAGCAGGTGGAGCATGCTATGAGAAGCAAGCCAGTAAGCAGTACTCCTCTATGACCTCTTACCTCTTGGTTCCTGCCCTGAATTCCCTGGATGGTGAGCTCTAAGCTACCAGATGAAATGAACCCTTTGCTTTTAGTCATGGTGTCTTATCAGCAATAGAACCTAGCTAATGGTTTGCAATGGCAGACAGGTCTCTTGAAAACAGAATCATGCTGCTGTACAGAACCTTCTGGAATGCTTCCCCGCCAAGCATTCTGAAGCAGACTCTGTGAGAAGCTGAGTGAGCAGAGGTATCTGCTTCTGGGTAAGAACAGGGTGTGGAGGCATTTGTCGCAATACAGCTGAAATCCTCGGCTAAGACACTTGTGAATTAGCATTCTGAATATGAAATAGAAACTCATCTTCAACAAGAATCCATTCTTAGTTTTTAATAGCAAACAAGAGAAATAAAGTAGTTACAATTATGAGTCATATTAACAAAATCTGTGTTCTACAAGAAAGTCTTCATGAATATCAAGGTTTAATGCCATACTTCAAACTTGTTGCTCATAAATGAGTATATAAATCTCAGGTCACTTTGTCAAATAGCACTGTGGAATAGACTCGGCTGTATTTTTAAACTGTGTTAATTTGTACATATAAAAGTATTTTAATGTGATATATATTTGAATAAGTCTCATGTACATGATAAAAATGTCAGACATCCATGCTGCACTCCTGTGTTCAGTGGTAGCCACTATTTTCTTCGAGGTTAACAAACCAAGTCTATTCATATACAAATATATCGGTATAAGTGCATATACATGTACACAGAGGCATAAAAAGACAGACACACATACACAGTCTTTGTCCACAGTGAGAACATACTATGTACACTGTTCAACAATCTGATTTCTGTACTTAAACGATATAACAAGTAGCCTTCACTACAACACATTGCCAGCTGTTCAGAACTTAGGGAAAAATTAGTCACTACAACCAAGTAGATAGTTGTGATTAATGTCTGTAACACCAGGGAGAGTGTATTCAGGCATATATTTTAGAAGTTATTAAGGTTAAGGAAAAATCTGTGGCTCCAGGTAGAGAGCTTAACAGATGGATATATTTTGGGTTGAATTCCTGAGTTTTAAGTTATTTATTGGTATTAGAATTGATAGAAGCTGTTTAAGTTTGTTTTAAGGAGAGGAAAGAGATTACTCGAATCATGTGGTGATTTTCATCTATGGTTCGGAACTTAGATAGGGAAAAATTAGTCACTACCTCGAAGTAGAGAGTTGTGATTAAGGTTTGTAACACCAGGGAGAGTGAATGCAGGCATATATTATAGAAGTTATTAAGGTAAAATAAAAATCTGTGGCTCCGGGTAGAGAGTTTGACAGATTGAGATATTTTGGGCTAAATTCCTGGTTTGATGGGTTGCTTATTGATACTGGAATTGATAAAACGTATTTGGTTTGTTTTATGAATTACCCCGCTAAAGGCCATATGGCTCATTGATGCCGGCTAGCAAGGGTTTGTGGTTACTTTTGATATCTACCACCACAGGAAGCTCAGCTTCTCTTAACGTGGGCTCCACGGGAATTTTGGGTTAATTTCCTGATATCCCAGAGTACAAAAGCCTATCAGGCTCATTGTTTAGCTTACTTCCTTTTTAAAAAATTGTTTAGTCTTCATGATGGGTGTGACTTTGAGTTTTATGGTTATATTATTACTCTGGGAGAGAGTGCAAGATACAAGCTTTTCTGGTTTCAGACTAAGGAACACAGTATTTTGGGAGAAATATTTTGTCTTTGTGTTTTTTTAAAAGTGTGATTAGGCTCTGGAAACCTCACAGAGTCATACTGATCAGATTTGATAGAGGTAGACTGCCTGAAAAATTTATTCAGGAGAATCAAACCAAAAGATATCTCGATTCTAAACTTTTGTCTTGAGAGTTGTATTTTACAGAGTGTGCCTACTTGGATTCCTGATCTCAAGGACTTTCTATTGAAGTCTTTAATTCTAGCACTTGGGAGGCAGAGACAGGCACATCTCTGTGAGTTCAAGGCAATCCCGGTCTACATAACATGTTCCAGGTCAGCCTGGTTACATAAAAAATTCCAGGCCGTTTGTTCTGTCTCAAACAAAACAAAACAAAACAAAGCAACTCCCCAGAGTTTTCTATTAATTCAGAAGCTAACAAAGACACTAACAAAGAAAGCTACACGATACCAGAGGATACCCTCACCTGTATTTTACACAGGCGGTAGTATGCAGTAAGCATAAATGCAAATTAAATACTAATTGTGGTGGCTAAGCACATGCCTAAAAAGTTCATGAATTATTGTAATTTACTGTTTGTTGCTCTAATTACCATTTTCCCAAATGGGTGTGTGTGTGTGTGTGTGTGTGTGTGTGTGTGTGTGTTAACACAAGTACTGTTTTTCAGGAGCACTGTACCCTGTCTTTAAAAGTTTTTGATGGTCAAGGAGCCCCTGTTTATGGCTGAGGACCTTCCCACATTGATTACATTCATAAGGTTTCCCAGAGCCTGGAGCCTTGTTGGGTTTAGATGGACTACGGCGGGGCGATTTCCGTTTCTCCCCGGTATGAATTTTGTCTTCCTTGGTATGGGACGCGCTATGACAGCATACTTTCTCACATTTCTTGCCTGTTTGGTTTTTGTCACCTTTACCAAACAATTTATTGTTGGGTGACTTGTCACATTTCTTTCTAGTTGAAATCTCATCTCTGTTCACATCGGATGCAGAATGGCTGAGTGATTTCCTATATTCGTAAGTTGTATCGGGTTTCTTTTTCGCAGAGATTATAATCCGACTGGGTAAGTCTAAATTCTGATTCAAGTTCTTCCCATACAAATTGGATTTATGCAATCTTTTTTCAGAAGGATCATGTTTTGAATGGTCATTTTTCTACTCCAACAAAGTACACTCACTGCTTTTCTTACTATTTGAAGTTTTCTTCCTGAATATCATTTCTGTAGTGAGTTTCCTTTGGAATTTCTGCTTCCCCTCCGTCTGTGCACCATCTTGTTGGACCTCTAGAAGAGAATTGATGAGAGATTCTTGTGAGTTTCTGCACCCCCAATGAACTTCGTTATAAGTTTCCTAAAGAGATGCCCTCCTTGGTGGGGTTGAATATGTACCACCCTAACATCCCAATAATAAAATAAGTGTCAGGAAGGACTGTCTCTGTCCTCTTGGACCAAATGGAAAGAAAGCTACAGTAAACCAGGGAAAAGACAACTGAAAGAGTTGGCTGCTTAGAAACATGATCTTGTAACCTTAGGGTAGAAGATGAAATACACACAAGGAATATTGAACAAACAATGCATTAAGTTAAAAAACAGATTTGTGGTTATGCCAGGTATGGTGGCACATGCCTATTATTCCCAGTACACGGGAGGCTGAAATAACTTTTCATAAATTTGAGGTCAGCCGGGACTACATAGCAAAGCATTACTAGTCTCCCCACTGTGATTAAATTTAGGATGCCATGATGTAAGTGTTATAAAAGCCATACTTATCCTACTTACCCACACACAGAGGGAAGCAGAAATGTAGGACTACTTGTTCTCAAGAACATAGTGTGCATAATTTCACTTCCCTGTGACCTCTAAGTTGACAGTTCTTGTTCCTCGTGGAGTCTGGCTAAAGTCTCTACCCTTGGGTTGTAAGAGGTGTACTTTTGCCTCTTCAATAAATCCCTCTAATTTTACTAAGGCTACCTAAAATAAACTAAAACAGAACACATCTTCCAAGGAGAACTGAAGAGTCAGCAGATGACTGGGGCGCTACGAAGGGCACTGCTCCTCCCTTCTCTTCCATGAGCAACATACCAAGGACATTCTTACTAACAACCAACAACTCCATGGTTCTTCTAAGTTCCCTGATGCTTTTGCAAAGTCATGAAATGCCTAGCAACTCACTTGGGAGATGCTTTACCATCTGGGTTTACAAGGGGTGTCCACCTGTTTTCCCAGTGACTTGTGGAATGCATGCCTTTGATCCTGTCACCATTCCAACAGGTGATGGCCAGTTTCAAGTTGATTCATGGCCCGAACACTTGCTCATGTTCTTTTTCCTACACATTGCCCAATTCAAAAATGTACATTTAGGAACGCTCTACTTCTCTCAGCCTACTCCCTTACCAGCTCTCTGCATAGAAATGGAATGGAGAAATCATCTGAGGTAAGAGTTTTAAACATTTAAAGAGAGTAACATAGTAAGAGTGAATAGCCACTCCAGTTTCTATGCAGAAAATCGGAGCATCTGAATGGATGACTGGAATTCTCGCTTTTATGGAGGGCATTTAGGAGATGCTGGTTTGGGGTAAACTATAGTATCACACATCTTTAATCCCAGCATTCATGAGGCAGAGTTCCAGACCAGTCAGGGCTACATAATAGAAATACATATGTGTGTCTTTGTGATGTGTGTGTGTGTGTGTGTGTGTGTGTGTGTGTGTGTGTGTGAGAGAGAGAGAGAGAGAGAGAGAGAGAGAGAGAGAGAGAGAGAGAGAGAGAGAGTGTGTTTGGTGGAAATCTGTATATCATAGAAGGGGGAGTCCAGAAAAGCTGAACTGGAGCCACTCTTTCACCCAGTGACTCAAGACTCACACCCTGGGATAGAGAGATGAGCAGGACTCTCTGGGCAGCAGGACTCTCCATCTTCTGATACCCAGTGATGATGGGGAAGACAGGGACAAATTTCCTTCTTAAAAGGAAGTAATCAAGACTTACACCGTTCTCTTGACATGTAAGATTAAAACAAACTTTGCCCGTGTGTACACATGTTCATCTGGATGTGTGCACATATCCACATGCCCATGCATGTGCATGCCAGTTTGTCATCAAGCCACTCCTGACTGTTTTCTTCATCTTAGGTTTGCAACAAGCTTTCTCACCAAACAGCTCACCAGTTGGCTAGACACACTGGCCAACAAGTCCCAGCTCCGGTCTCCACCGCCTTGGTGCCAGATTACAGGTGTGCACCTCTAGACACAGCTTCTTACATGGAGGTTGAAGGGCTGAACTCAGGGTCATGCTCATGAGGCCAGTACTTTACAAACTGAGCCATCTCTCTAGCCCCATAACCAACTTCCTACAGGGATGGATGGAGCTGTCACAATGGGTATCCACTCCCCCAAAAGACAGAAAGTATGAAAAGACAACTTCACTATGAAGGTTTTGTGAATCACAGTCCTACTACTCGACAAGATCATACCACGGCACTAATAATTGCTTAACTTTGAAATCATTTTCTCTTCCTTTCTTGCTTTTTTCTTGTTTTTCAAGGCAGGATTTCTTTGTATAGCCCTGGCTGTCCTGAAACTCACTCTGTAGTCCAGGCTGGCCTCAAACTCACATAGATCTCTCTGCCTAAGCCTCCAAAGTGCCAAGATCAGAGGTGTGTGTATCCCCCTTCTCAGAAAAATAATTTTCTTAATTTGAGACAGCAACTGGAACCTGAATTTTAAGAGAAACGAAATGTCACTTCAGAAACTGAAGCATGGGCTCACTGGGACCTGCAAGTGCAGGTAATGCTTATGAGTGACACATCTGTACTGCGAGAATCAGGGAACGTGGACTCGTTAAACCCTCCTAAGTACTAGTCTTAGAGATAAGACAGGCCTGATTTGTGTAGTGTCAGTGACAACTAAGAAAAACCAACAAATGGGACTTGACAATAGGATCAGGGAACACAGGTCAAAAGCAGAGAGGGTTAAGGGAGCCTCTGACTAATAAATATGAGACTTTCTATAGCTGAATTTCCTACAAGACACTCCAATAAGAAGGTATGACAAAGACGTCGGAGATGTCCACCTAGAAGCTGCCAGTCTAGAAAAATTAGCTTGTATTTACATACTGGGAGATCTTTTGGAAAGATGCAATAGAGGACTAGAACACCAGGACACATGACATTAAGGAACCATCAGCAAAGTAAGGGGAGCTGATAACTCATCCATTTAAAGACACAGAAATCCAGGGACTAAGCCACTACCCAAAGACCATGCATGGGCTGACCCTGGGCTCCAACCTCATAGGTAGCAATGAATAGCCTAGTAAGAGCACCAGTGGAAGGGGAAGCCCTTGTTCCTGTCAAGACTGAACCCACAGTGAACGAGATTGTTGGGGGGAGGGTGGTAATGAGGGGAGGATGGGGAGGGGAAGTCCATATAGAAGAGGAGGGGGAGGGACTAGGGGGATGTTGGACCAGAAACCGGGAAGGGGAATACAATCGAAATGTAAATTAGAAATACTCAAGTTAATAAAGATGAAAAAAATAAAGACACAGCAAGAACTTAAAGTTGACAGCCATTAACAAGGGCACTAGAGGGCAAGAAGGTTAACTATAGAGTGATTGCATTAGTTACTTTCATATTGCTGTGATAAAATGCCATGACAGTGACAACAGGGGGCAGATGGTTACAGAGAGATATCTCTCTCTCTACAGTCATGACAGGGAGGCATGGCAGCAAGGGCCCGTCACAGAGCAGGAAGCTGAAAGTCACATCTTGAACTGTAAGTAGGAAACAGGCCATACCTTTGTGTGTGGCACAAACGCAGTTGGGCCAGCCCTAATGAAAACACCCACCAACTGGGTGATGTCTCAAATGCCTGAGACTATGGGGGGATATCTCATTGAAATCATCCCAGGGACTAAGGACGGATGGACACTTACAGAGCAGGGGTATGAGGAGTTTTGTAGGCAATGGAAGGAAACAAAATTATTAGGAGTGTCCACCATCTCCAGAGATGCAGAAAAGAGACTGATCTAAGAATGTCTAAATTTATTATGAGAAAATATGACAATTAGGGAACTGGTGTGCAGGGAGAGGACAGGGAAAATTGAGGATTCTTTTTTAAATATGGTGAAGAGGAACGAGATTGAACATTGAAGAGTCTTCTGGAGGCTAAGCAATAAGTATACAGTAGGGAAAGGGCTAGGTGAGGGAGGTGACCTCAGGCTACTGAGCCCTGGATTTCAGCTTTCTCCCTACCACTGTCAGAATGGTGACTGACTATACTCTTGCTCCTTATGGAAGACCATGAATCTCAGTCTACCCTGTAGCATGGCATTTGGAATTGCTGCACCTCTTCTATAAAGAGTTTATGCATGCCTACCCCTGAGCCAGGCAACTCTCTCTGACCATTTGAAAGTGCGCTACAGCGGGTAACTACCACATCCAAGCAGTGATTTAAGGAGTAATTAAGTGGTTCCATTCACCCATTCTTTTCTTCTCCATGAAATAAAAGCTTGTGGCGAGCTGCTCATGTGGACAGGTTTACAGGAGAAGGTGATAATTAGAATCTCCAAGGTAAGAAAACATCTGTACTGTGAATTCCTTTTCTCGTGGGAGATTCTGGTATTGTTTCTACTAGTTCCTGGTTAAGAGACAAAAACCCGGCACTTTTAAGAAAAAAATTTTTTTTACATATTGGGGATCAATCTAGGTCCTTGTGAGAAATCACTCTCTATTCTGAGCTGTATCCCCAGCCCTAATGAAAGTTTTCAAATTACTCTTTGAAGAATTCCAAGCTTACCACCAAGAAACTAAAGACTTATTGCACCGGTTCCCGTTTTCTTGAGTCTGTGCAGACTACTTGGGCTGTCCTTATTCACCTTTCCTGAAGAACATCGCTCCTCTTCTCCATCCAACTTAGAGACTGGGCCTTGTCTGGGATCATGATTTCCTGCTCATAAGAAATGTTAGACACTGAGGGTTGGACCAACCATTTCAGAAATCAAGCACCAACTTTTTTACTCCAGGGTCTTTCAAGGCTAATGTACTTCTTATGTTTCAAAATAAGGATGCGATGAACCACCCTTTTAAATACACCTTCCCTTTTGGAGGCAATGGCACAAGCATCACTCCTAGCACTTGTTGCTACTCTGTCTAAGTTCCACCCCCACAGCTACTTGGCAGAAGCCAGGTATGCTCTGCCCCACAGTTTCCTAGCAACAGCCATATATATACCTGACACTATAAAAGGAGCTGCTTGCCCCCCCCCACCTCTTATTCCGTCTTACCCTCTCTTTCTCCTCTTGCACTTTATTGTTCTCTGTTCTTTTCTCACCCCTTCCCCCCATGTGCCCATGACTTGGCCACCTTTCCTCTCTTCTACTCTTCTCTCATTAAACCTCGCCCCGTGAACCCATGGTGTCTTAGTATTTTCTGTCCAGGCATGGGCTGAGATTGAAAACCCTAACAGTACTAAAAAGAGAACAAAACTCCCTGACCTACAACCACCACCATCACCACCACTACCAAAATAAAACAAAACAAAACAAGAAAACATCAAGGAGAAACATGAAGGGCTTGAAGAAGAAGGGACCGCAGGGAACATGTTCTGGGTGGTGGGGAACTGTCCTTACCTATTGAGGCTGGATTGCTGCAGTTCTCTAGCTTGTACCCTTGTACTCGTTTCTCTGCCCAGGTTCCAGCTGCTCCCATTCCTTCTGAGGAAACGCCACAGACACATCCATGAACGTTACTGACTCCTATCATTCTTATTCAGTCCACAGAGACTTGTCCAGTTCTACCGTATCAACCCTCACCTCTTCCCTCTCTTCTTCTTTACAAAGGGATTGGCTCTGTCTCTGGTGTTTCTTTCTTCCTTGGCTTTGAATGTTTCTACTATTTCACATTTCATTTCCACAAAGTGTTTGGTATCCAAGGGGGAAGGCTTTAGGGTGAACTCCAGCTGCCATGTTGATCTGGGACTAGCGAGTTTGTCTGTACCTTCTCTGGGTTGTGGTCCTTAGACTTATGGCACCATTGTCAGGCCACTTTCTATCTTCCACAGAGTCCTGGACTGGAACTCTTACCTAATTTTGTAAGTATTTTCAAGGATAGCTTAGCTTGTGAACAATTTGATTTTTTTGTTTGTTTGGTTTGTTTTTTGTTTTTTGTTTTTGTTTTTTTTTGTTTTGTTTTTTTTTTCTCTTAAATTTTTGCCAAGACTAAAAGTGAAAAGCCAGGCACAGTATTGCATGGATGCGGCTGAAGCCACTGAGGAGGCTTTGGTCAGAAAATGATGTGGAGTGTGGCAGGGGTGGGGGAGACAGAGAGACAGAGAGAGATTTCAGCAAAATTGGTTGGCTCTCTGAACAGCGTTTTACCATATTATAGCAAACCACAGCAAGAACTTGATTCAGGATCCTGAGCTTGAACCAAATTAATCTCTTGATCTAGGGGCCAGAGGATGCTATGGGGTGCTGGGCAAACTTTTGTCTTTATCCATTGGGCCTCTAATGACCAGACATCCCCCAACCCCTGGCATATCTGAACCATGTTGAGCAGCCATAACCTTAGAAAGATGTGTCTCTCCTCGATCTGTTGGAAAAGATAGTCTATGGATGGAATAATCGTGCAGGAAGTCTCATGCGTCTATGGTCCTTATAAAGCCTCTAAGGCAGGAGCCCTAGAGAGCATTCATCAGGTCTTGGGACGGCTCCAGAGGTGGTGAAATCCTGAGACTCAGATTAGATTCTGGGACATGAGGAAGGATCTTGGGTACAGGACTAAGGAGGTCCCCTCTTTCTCTCATGGGTTAGCCCTCTGGACACATAGACATACATTTAAGTGCAAGGGTAATCATTTATTGAACTGCAAGAGCAAGAAATTTGTGCGGAATGATCATGGGTGGGGCAAAGAGAAATTTAAGAAAGCTTTTAATTCTCGATGTGTTGTCCTGGGTAACTAGGGAAGACGCTGGAGAGACCAGGATTGCACTTTTCTGTGACACAAGATGGAAATCAAATCGCAGAATTTGGCTCAGGATGCTCCATAGACAGGAAATGTTGATGCTGGAGTCCTGGTGAGAAGTCTCCACTCAGCACTGAGTAATCCAGGAAGAAAGAATACAGGAACCCATTAAGCACTTCTTGGATTGACTTCTGGACAGAGAGGCACTCTATGATGTAGAACAAAGTATGAAGAAATAGATCTTGCCCTGCAATCTAATCAACATTATTTGCCAGAAAACAGGGATTAAAGGCATAGAATAAATTACTCTTTCCTTATGGATGGCATATGAAAAATGAAGTAACGAAAGGTCTGAGGCTTGGTTCCACAACCTTCCACATAAGAAGCTCTGAAGAATGGTCATTGCCTCGAGGAATAATGGTGAAAGCCTTGGCCACTTTTAAAGACTTTCCTACATTATCTGAGTGAAGTCTTGGGAAATGGGAAAGACGGGTCAAAGGAGTCTGCTCTCCAAACTGGAAGAGAAGTGGAGATCATGCAACTCCAATTCCAGGTAAGAAGCCAAGGTTGTACGGAGTTCAGATGAAGATCTTATTTTCCAGAGTGGGAAGCAGTGGGACCACAGACTCTGAAGAGCAATCATACTCGCATCCTGCTACTTTCTGTTTCAAACTTTAACTCTTAATGACAATTAACACATTGCTGAGCCCTTTTTACACAACCATCCAGCAACTATGGAAAACTCACTCACTTGTTTTCTTGCCTAAGTGCTTGTGTCACTTTACTTTAGAGCTCAAAATAGGACCAGATAGTCACAAATCCACATAATTCAAAGTCATTTTTCAAGCTCTCCTCAAAGACTCCTTATCAAATTCTTCTTATAATAATTTGTGTGCACAATACTAACGGTTTTGGAAGGCCTGGTCCATGCCCACCCCTCCTTGCTCTCACTGGAGATTGCCCACCTGGAGGCTCAGGCCTTTCTTCAACCTCGGGCCTGGAGACAGCGATCTGCAGGGTGAGAACAAGAACGTGTTCAGGTACCAGGTCCACGTTATTCCCCGAAGAAATGAGGTGCCTCTCCAGCTTTCAACAAACGGCTGATAGCCAATCCCCCAGGTTTATTTCTTCTATGATATAATATTCAGGACGAGAAAAATAAGTGAATCCTGACCTACCAGTCTTGGTTACGTCAATGATATTCTCCCTAGTGATTCCATGCGCCACACATAGTTTTGCAAACTTTTCCTTGATATCTGAACTCAGATCCTTTGTTCTGCCTGTGAAAAGAGCAGCAGTGAGTGTAGGAGCTGTGTCCTAGGCATTGACCACAAAACTAAGTGAGGGGACAGGGGCTCCCCCATAAGGTTGAGAAAATGGCTGGTGACATGGTTGACAGGTGTGGGTCCAATCTATCCTGAATGTGGCACCCACGGAATGGCCTTCTGGCACACGGAGAGATTTCAGAGTGTGCCCATCACTGTGCTTGAGGCAGCGTACAGGTGAACATCGTCGACCTTCAGGAAGTGAGGGAGAGGCAGGACCAAGCTGGGAAGACCATATTAAAGCTAGAGTTTCCTTCCTGTTTTCCCACCCCAAGATCCGTGTCCTTGTGGAAATACTTTACCTAAGAGATTCATCAGCTGGAAGGTTTCCCCGTCCTTGAAATTAACGAGATGAAACATGACATATCTGTCATAGTCTGTCTTAAGTATATTAAATGTATTCCCTCCGTCATCTGTGGAGGACATGGGACACAGCTCAGAAATTCTCTGGTCTGCAAGTAATTATGTAAACCCTTTACCTGTTCTACCCCAAAGATGAAAATCATTAGAGTATATATCCTGGAAGAGATGGGGGGCAGGGATGTCTGCTGCTTCCCATCTGTAGCTTTCTGGACTTGATGAAGTAACTTCTAAGGAAGGGGTCCTGGGACGACACCCACTAGACAACACTTAGCCACAGCAGCGACTCACTCTCTCTCATCCTCTCTGAGGCTCACCTGCCTCTCTCAGCACCTTCAAGCGACACGTCTATCTTTCATAAGTCTGCTTTCTCACATGGCTACATCCTGATCAATGTGCACCGGTGCTAGCTACCGGACAGTATCAGATTCCACCTCACCATACTTATCCCCCTTGCCTGCCACAGGGTTCTAACTACTAGATGGCCCCCATGTCCCTGGCTAAATCAACCATGTCAGGAAGTGCTTGAGATTCTACAAGGGGTTGTGGTGAGTTCCCTAGTAGAAAGTTTGACTGGGAGGTGCAAGTTCCTGAGTTGAATCCCCAGCAACACACACACACACACACACACACACACACACACACACACACACAGACACACGCACACACACACAAACACACACACACACACACACACACACACATATACACACGATAAAGTTGGTAGGGTTTACTAAATCCTTGTGGATAGACGTATAGACCTTGTATGTACTTACATTCAACAAAATATTCGCCATCCTTTGGCGTTTTGTAGGCAACCAAATAGAGTTCCCTGCACTTTCCATTTACCCTGTAAAACAGAGAAAGCTGATGCTTAGGGGATTTTTGATCTGGCTGGCTTCTTCACCCTCTACTCTATAGGTATCTCCAGTTTCTGATTCCATTTACCTTTTGAATATTTTTGCAAAATTAGCAAAATGGCTTTTTTTAAAGGTTATTTTGTTTCTGTCTGATACTTTAGTAATTACGAATTTGCTCTTATTTCTTCTCCCTCAGCTAAGGGCAGACAGCTCACTTACTTAATATGAAACTTGAAGCCTAAGGAATTCTCCAAGACATCGATGTGCTGCACAAAAACTCTCATGCTGCCATTCTCTTCTATCTTTTCTCTTTTGTCAGAGGCCATGACAATAGAAAACCAATCCCCATTGAGCTGTAATGGATAAGAAAATGCTTAAGGGAGAAGTGGGTAGGAATACCGCATGGACGTGTTTCTTCTTGAATTTGGCTTGATAGAGTTGTCACAGTACCTAACATTCTGTCCCTGCCTCTCAGTGAGAGCAGAGGTCCCCAAATCTTGTTAGATCTGAATAGCATACAACTGGTCTTACTTCAAGGTCTGAAGCCATTCCTTTGTCTAATAGAACAGGCCACTGTACCCATCCCCTCAGAGGACCCGCTTGGCTTCAAGAGTTCTCCAAAACACTTTCTGAGACAGAAGTTACTATTCCCTGAGCATACCTTGTCCACATCGAGGTTCCCTCTCTCGAAACTAGCTTCTTCTTCATGGCCACAGACCAGGGTCAGGCCCAGACACAGCAGCAGCAGCAACAGCTTCATGTTGGTAGGGAATAGAATTGCCTCTCTGTCGGGACAATCTCTCTGCTGATGGTACCCACACTCCACCTCCAGCACTTTGCTCGTCTTTATATTCTCTCTGGGTTCGAGTGTTTTTTTTTTTCTTCTCATATGGGCCTCCTTCCCTCAGGCTTTGTGGAATGTTTTCTCATGTACTGATGTGAAGCCAAGGATTGTTCCTGCCCTTTTCAAACTTGGCAACGTCATCTCCTATGGATTGATTCTATCACTCATACATTTCGCAAAACATATTCCCAAGAGAAACAGTGGGTGTTCTAGAGGGCTGCCATCCGGAACCAGATGCACCTTTGGATCTGACTTGGAATCAGAAAGCCAGTTATGGAATGGGCGGGTACTGAACTGGAAGGTCAAGCATGGAGAGAATCTTTGCTTCAAGACGTGAGTGGAGTGTGGAAGAAGCTGAATTACTTGGGTTTTCTTTGAAAACATTCACATTTCATGTGTATGAGCATTGGTTTTGCATGTGTACCATGCACACACCTGGGGCCAAGAAAGTCAGAAGGATGTAAAAGAAGGAGTCAGATTCTTTGAAACCTTTTCTTGCTGAGGACCCAGGTTCAATTCCTAGCACTCACATGGCATCTCAAACTGACTCTAGCTCCAGTCACAGGAAATGACCCTCTTTTGGTCCTTGTGATCTCCTATACACATGTGGTACATATGAGCTCACTCATTCAGTCACATATGCATAAAAATAATAAATCGTTATTTAAAAAGATTATCAGGAAGGACCGAACCCAGGGCCTTGTGCTTCCTAGGTAAGCGCTCTACCACTGAGCTAAATCCCCAGCCCCAAGAGTAGGAATCTTAACCACACCAAGAAATCTATGCAGGGGGTTCACAGAGCCAGTGCAGCAATGTGTAGGGTTGCCCCCTACTGGCAACCTCAGTGTTGCGCTGTATCCTACAGCCTCATTGCTGGGGCTTCCTTTATGCATGTTAGGTCTCTCTTAGGTTTGTGCTTATAATTTCCAGCCAGTAGCTGGAGAGTTGGAGCACAAAACTTGTACTCATTATCGTCCTTTTTAAAAATAGAAAAGTCGATCCTGGAGAGATAGCTCAGTGGGTAAGAGCGATCGATGCCCTCACAGGGGACCTGAGTTCAGTTTCCGGCATACACAGGATAGCTCGCAACCATCTATACCTCCAGTTTCAATAGATAGGACACCTTATTCTGACCTCTTCAGGCACGAGTTGTATATGTGGTGAATAGACATACATGCAGCCAAAATACTTATACACATAAAATAAAACTAAAAACCGTCTAACTAGACAAGTCAGGACTGGAGAGCTTTGTCACCGGTTAAAAGCATAGGGCTGTTCTTTCAGAGGACTTAGGTTTGGTACATGGCACCCACATGGTGGTTCACAACCATCTGTAACTCCAGCTCCAAAGGATCCATTTTTAATCTACATTAAAATATTAATCTCATCTTTCATTACAAATGTTTCAGGCTAATGTTTCAACTATAAGCCTTGGTTACTGGTCTTGTAACCTCTGAGTTACATTCTGTTCTTTTGTTTTTTGGGTGCTGAGGATTGAATGAGGGTGTCATGGTGACAAAGTCACCATTCACCAGCAGTGGCCTATACCCCTGTTTATAAAGTTCATTCCTTTTACCGGAGTTTGTTAGATAGTCGGAGGTCTTTCTCCATAGGAAACTGTTCTTGGTCCTTTCTTGTGAGTTTGTCTTAGCACTTTTTCTCTGTTCCCGACCTTTTGCGAATGCTTTCATTACTTCTTACCCAATACAAATCAAATGTAAGTGTCTTTGTGGTATTGTATTAAGTGGGGTTCCCTAGAGGAATAAAACTTACAATGTGTGTGTGTGTGTGTGTGTGTGTGTGTGTGTGTGTGTGTGTGTGATTAGTTTATGAGAACGGTCTACAGACTGTAGTTCAGGTAATCTATTAACATAAAGTCCAAGAATTCAGGAGTTGTTTAATCCACAAAGTTGGATGTCATAGCTGTTTTTCAGTGTATGTCAGAATTCCAAAGTAGGCCCTAACACTCATAAAGGAATGGACCTGCTGGCCAGAGTAAGAGGAGGTTCTAGGGAGGGATCTTCCTTCTTCCCCATCTTATATGTAAGCCGTCAGCAGAGGGGGTGACCTAGTTTCAAGGTGGACCTTCCCTCCCCAAAAACACCTGGATGAAAAGTAGGTCTTTCCATCTTCAATTGACTGAACCACTCTCTCACATGTGCATTGGCTGTTAAGGTTTAGTTAATTCTGGATGTCATTGACAACCAAGAACAACCATTACAAGCCCACCCCTGATCAATGTGACACACAATCACATCTCTTTGTCATGCTTCATTTTCAGATGGAATTAATAGCCAGGTCATAACTATGCCTGTGTAACTACCCCATGTACAGCCTCAAAGGTGTTATGTGTTTAACAGAGTCATAATTGTACACAGCGTGAAGTAAGCATCCCTCTTACAAGCATAAACGCATTATACATTTTATGATGTTCCTTCAAGGGACATTCCTTTGATATCTCAAAAGTTAAATATGTCAACCACTGATAGTCTCTTAATCGTTCTGATACTCCATGACAAAGAAATAAAACATGAAAATCTGTACAAACACATTCTTAACAAAATACTGCCCTGAGTGCGTGCTGCCCTCCCCCGGACCCTCAGTTCCATGGTCGAGCCGCTGGAAATAAAGAAATAAATTAAGCACTTTCTAGAATTCAATGATACCTAAACCGCACAAAGACTCAATAAATAAAGAGAACTTCAGACCAATTTCCACTATGAACATTGTTGCAAATGTTCTCGATAAAATGCTTGCAAAATGAATCCAGGAACACATCAAAAACATTATTCACCATGATCATGTAGACTTCACCGCAGGGATAGAGGGATGGTTCAATGTACAGAAATCCATCAATGCAATCCACTGTACATACAAACTAAAAGAAAAATATCACATGATTAATTCACTAGATGCAGAAAAAGTCTTTGACATAATACAACACTCCTTCATATTAAATGTCTTGGAGAGATCCGATATATAAGGTGCATTTCTAAACAAAATAAAAACAATATACAGCAAGCCAAAAGCCAACATCAAAAAAAAATAAAGAAAAATATAAAGCAGTTCCACTAAAATCAGGGATAAGACAAGGCTGCCCATTTTCTCTCTATCAATTTAACATAGTGCTTGGAAGAAGTTCTACCTCGAGCACTAAGACAACTAAAGGATATCAAAGGGGAACAAATTGGAAAGGAAGAAGTCAAGGTATCACTATTCACAGATGATGTGATAGTACACGTATGTGACTCCCAAAATTCTACCAGCTGATAAACACCTTCAGCAAAGTGGCCAGAGAAAAAATGAACTCAGAATAAATGAGTAGCCCTCCTTTATACAACAATAAACAGGCCGAGAAAGAAATTAGGGAAGCAGCAACCTTTACATTAGCCATGAATAATGCAAACTATGGTGGTGTAACTCTAACCAAGCAAGTGAAAGACCTGTATGACAAGAACTTCAAGTCCCTGAATAAAGAAATCAAGGGAGTTATCAGATGATCGAAATAACTCCCATGCTCATGGGTCAGTAGGATTGACACAGCCAAAATGGCCCTAATGCCCGAAGCAATCTCTGAGTTCAGGGCAACAGCCACCATAATTCCAACGCAATTCATTACAGACCTTTACAGAGCAGTTATCAACCTCAAATAGAAAACCAAAAACCCAGGATAACCAAAACAATCCTGAACAATAAAAGAATGTCTGGAGGAATCACCATCCTGATTTCAAGCTGCAGTACAGAGCCAATAATACTAAAAACTACATCGTGTTGTTACAGAGACAGACAAGTTGATGAATGGAATAAAATCAAAGGTCTGCAAATCATACATACACAAACACACACACACACACACAAACACACACACACACACACACACACACACACACACACACACACACACACACACCTATGAACACTTGAGTTTTGATAAAGAAGCCGAAATCATACAATGGAAAAAAGAAGCCTCTTCAATCAAATGGTGCTGGTTTAACTGAATGTCTGCATGTAGAAGAATGCAAATAGAGCCATATCTATCACCCTGAACAAAACCAAGTCCAAGTCGATCAAGGACCTCAACATGAAACCGGACATATTGAACCTAATAGAAGAGAAAGTGGGGGAACTTCCTTGAACACATTGGAACAGGAGACGAATTCCCAAAGAACACCAATAACTCTGGGCTACAGAGCTAAACAGAGAATTCTCAACAGAGGAATCTGGAATAGCTGAGAGCAGTTAATGGAATTTTGAGAGTCCTCAGTCCTCAGGAAATGCAAATCAAATGGCTCCGACATTCCATCATACACCAATGAGAATGGCTATAATCAAAACCTGAGGTAACAGAACATGCTGGTGAAGATGTGGGGAAAGGGAATATTCACCCATTGCTGGTGGGAGTGCAAACTTGAACAACCACTTTGGAAATCAATTTGGCAGTTTCTCAGAAAATTGGAAATGAACCTGAAGTCTCAGCTATATGCCCCAAACATACCCCGCTCTACCACAAAGACACTCGCTCAGCTGTGGTCATAGCAGCTTTATTTGTAGTAGCCAGGAATTGGGAATAGCCCAGATGTTCCTCAACTGCTGAATGGAGAAATGAAATTGTGGTACATGTAGACAATGAGATACTATTCAGCTATTAAAAACAAAGACATCGTGAAATTTGCGGGCCAATGTATGGAACTAGAAAATATCGTCCTGAGTGAGGTGATTCAGATCCAGAAAGATACGCATGGTATCTAGTCACTTATAAGTAGACATTAGACATAAAGTACAGGATAACCATACTACAATCCACAGACTCAAAGGTAATTAGGAGGGCCCAAGGGAGGTTTCATGAATCTCACTCAGAAGGAAACAAAATAGTCATCAAAGGGAGATTGGTGGGAGAGGGGGTGAGGAGGGGAATGTGACAGGGATCAGGTGTGGGGAGAGGGTGCTGGAGAGGTCTGGGTGTGAGAACAGAAACTGGTGGGGGGCAATTCTGGAACTAGCTGGAGATCTAGGATAAGGGATGCTCTGGGGAGGCTATAGGGATGACCTACCTTAGACTCCTACTAGCAGGGAATATGGAGATTGAAGTGGCCATCTCCTACAGCCAGGCAGTACTTCCAGTGGAGGGAGGCAGACATTAATCCACCTACAAAACCTAAAATCCAAAATTTGTCCTGCCTCCATGATGTTCAGGGACAAATATGGAACAGAGTTTGAGGGAATGCCCGACCAATGACTGCCCACCTTGAGATCCATTCCAATTGAGAGTCAACCCCTGACAGTCTTACTGATACTCTGCTATGCCTGGAGACAGGAGCCTGGCATAGCTGTCCCCTGAGAGGCTTCATCCAGCACTGAATGGAAACAGATGCAGACACACACAGTGAAACATCAGGCCGAGCTCGGGGACTCTTGTAGAAGAGCTGGGGATAGGACAGAGCGCTGAGCTGGACAGGTCAAGGACAGCACTTGCAGACCTACTGTTGTGCTAGAACCTCTTCTGTTACTAAAATCTTTATTAGTCAGAGTTCTCCAAAGGGACAGAACTTATAGAATGAAAGAGAGGGGCTCTAATCTTTGCTTCCTCCTTCTGTAATGTAAATTATATTACATCATTATCAGTTGAGTTTGTCCTTTTTCGGTAGTTTCTGGAGGTGTAGAATTTGGTTGCCACTTGAGGTAGTTACACAGGGAGAATCTACTGTTCTAAACTCTGACATTGCTTTTTCACCCAGTGAATTGTAATGTCCTGTTCTCATCCCATTGTCTTGCAACATTTTCTAACTTACTTTTGAATTTATCCTTTGAACTGATAGTTATCTATATTTGCTTCATTTAATTTCCATGTATTGCTCAAATAAACTCTGCCCACTACCCCAAGTTCTTAACCCTGGATGACTTCTTCAAAGCCTCTACTGTTGGCTTTTAAGCAATATTAATCCATGACCCCGAGGGCCAGACTCTGTCACACAGACACCCTTATGAGTCCTAAACCATCAACGGATGCTCAGAAGACAAACACTGTCTGCGTTGATCTTATGAGTATCAATAAAGACACCGTGGCCACCAAGATGTGCTCAGATTCTGGATAAATATGAGTCGGTAACAAAGGGAATCTTTTTAGCATCTGAACTTAGTGAAAATTGCTTAAAGTTTGCTCGCTCAGTGTTGGATAGAGGGAGAATCTGGTTTTTACAGGCTGTATTGTCTTGTGTCATTGCCCATATCTAGTCCAGGGGTGATTTTTGGTTTTGTGTTTTAAACTCTTTTTCAGAGAATGGTAGGTTGTGGGTTGAAGTGGAAACTTAGAGGCTCTTTGGAAAGTCTGTTGTGTGGGATGTCACACAGGTGAAGGCAGGTACAAGATAGAATGAGGCCTGCCATTGGATGAGAAGGAGGGATGAGGGGAGAAAAGTTTTAGAGAGAGGAGGAGACTGGAGTGAGGCAGAGGAAGCAGCACAGAGAATATGGAGGCTGATGTGAAGATTCCTCTCTGCACATTTACAAGTTATGAATATTCTTAAGAGATGGATGTGGACAGGGCTTTGTATGTTTAGGTGGGCAATTATATCTTATCAATTGGATCAGAGGTTATTGTGTTGTGTGTTCTTTCATGTGGAGATTTAAATCAAAGCGAGTTATGTGGCAGTTGGAGACCCTAAGCCGCCACGGACTTGGGATGTATATTTCTGGACTGGTGGCAACCTGCCTTGAGAACTGGATGGGTAGAGAGATTGTTGCCAGGATCAGAGCATAGTCATAGGCAGTGTGGTATGGGATGGAGCAGAGCAGGTGAGAAGCTTTGCTGACTGAGATAAAGATATCTACCAGATTTCTTGGGGCACTATTGTGCCGGATCTAGTACAGGGTAAAAGAAAGCTTTTTTTATAATTTTACAACAACACAGTTGGATGGTGTTTTGCTAAGGCAAAATATGAAGGAATGTTTGACTGAAGCAGACACAGGAGAGATGATATTCTGCTAAAGCATTGAATTTGTAAAGTACTGGTGAGGGGCAGGTACAGGATAGAAGGAGGCCTGTCATTGGAGGAGAAGGAAGGATGGGCGGGAGAGAAGTTTGAAAGAAGAGGCTGAGACTGAGGGAGAGAGGAAGAGACAGAAGGGAGAGATGGAGAGAAGCCATGGCAGGACAAGATGGCAGGTGATGTTAAGATTCTGCTCTGTGTATTTACAGGTTGTTATTAATGCTCTCAAGGGATGGATGGTACCGGGCTTTGTACGTTTAAGTGGACAATTATATCTTACCAATTGGGTCAAAGATTGTTGTTGTGTATTCTTTTATGTGAGGGTTTGAGTGTAAGAAAGTGTGCGGCTAGGATGTGTTTCCGCCAAGATACCTAGCAGACATCTTGGAGCACTGCGGTGCAGACATAGCTGGGTAAAAGACATCCATACTTTTTTATTTTTATATTTTTACAACATATTCATATACAAATATATCGTATGAATGCATATATATGTACACAGAGGCATAAAAAGACAGACACACATACACAGTCTTTGTCCACAGTGAGAACATACTATATACACCGTTCAACAATCTGATTTCTGTACTTAAACGATATAACAAGTACCATTCACTACAACACATTGCCAGCTGTTTTCCACATTTTTATTCAATTCTTATTAACAATATCTAGACAAAATCCCTCAAAGTTTTCTTTGAAGTCTTTAATTCTAGCACTTGGGAGGCAGAGACAGGTACATCTCTGTGAGTTCAAGGCCAGCCCGTTCTACATAAAAAGTTCAAGGTCAGCCTGGTCTACATAACAAGTTCTTGGCTAGCCAGCACTATATGGTAAGATTCTGTCTCAAACAAAACAAAACAAAAGAACTCCCTAAAGTTTTCTATTAGTTCGGAACCTAACGAAGACATTAACAAAGGAAGCTAGGCGATACCAGAGGATACCCTCGCCTATATTTTACACAGGTCCTAGTATTCAGTAAACATAAATGCAAAATAAATACTAATTGTGGTGACTAAGCACACGCATAAAAAGTACATGAATTACTGTATTTTACTGTTTCTTGCTCTAATTAACATTTTCACAAATGAGTGTGTGTGTGTGTGTGTGTGTGTGTGTGTGTGTGAACACGAGTACCATTTCTCAGGAGCACTGTACCCTGTCTTTAAAAGTTTTTCCCTCTGACCTATGGCTTGTAAATTAAACAAGTCTGGTTGGCCAGGTAGTCTCAGGGATTCTCTAATCTCAACTTTCCCAATTATGAGGTTATAAGAGCACAGCAGCACATTTAGATTTTGATGTGGGTCCTAGGGATGGGATTCAGATCTCTGTACCGCTTAACAAGCTTTTACTGATTACGTTATCTCCTCATCTCCTTGTTCACAATTTTAAGGGTTTCCTATTTTAAACTAAATACATCTTGAAGGTTAAACAATACCAAACCACTCAGCTGTCAGAGTTCCCACATTAATCTTCCTCCAGAGATTGCTCTTCCGAGTGAATTTTCATATGTTTGGTAAGAGAAGCATTTTGTTTGAAGGCTTTACCACATTCAACACACTCATAGGGTTTCTCTCCAGTGTGGGATCTCTGATGAATAACAAGTGGTGATTTTGCATTGAAGGCTTTTCCACACTCATAACATTCAAAGGGCTTCTCCCCTGTATGAGTTCTCTGATGTACAATGAGGTGTGACTTCTGACTAAAGGCTTTTCCATATTCTACACACTCATAGGGTTTCTCTCCTGTATGAACTCTCTGGTGTTGAGTAAGAACCTCAATTTGCTTAAAGGCCTTATCACATTGATTATATTCAAAGGGGCAACCCCCGGTGGGAGTTCTCAGATGGTAGGTAAGAGATGAGCTATGTCCAAAGGCTGCCGCACTCCTTACATTTATAAGGTTTCTTCTTCATGTGAGTTCTCTGATGGATAACTAGGTGTGACTTTTTGCTAAAAGTCTTCCCACATTCAGTACATTCAAATGGCTTCTCGCCTGTATGAATTCACATGTGTTTAGTCAGGGATGAGCCATACTTAAAAGCTTTGCCACATTCATTACATTCATAGGGTATTTCGCCCGTGTGTGTTCTCACATGTTCGGTGAGAGATGAATTATATCTGAAGGATTTGCCACATTCCTTACACTTGTACGGCTTCTCGCCCGTGTGAGATCTTATGTGTTGCATAAGGTTTGAGCTATGCCTAAAGGTTTTGCCACATTTGTTACATTTGTAGGGCTTTTCTCTGGTATGGATTCTCAGGTGGTCAGTGAGGGCATGATTGTGACCGTGGGCTTTGCCACACTGGACACACTTGTATGGCTTTTCCCCAGTGTGAGTTCTCTGATGTACGACGAGGTGGGACTTTTGGCTGAAAGCTATCCAGCATTCGTTACATTCATATGGTTTCTCCCTGGTATGAGTTCTTTGATGGTGAAGGAGCCCCTGTTTATGGCTGAGGACCTTCCCACATTGATTACATTCATACGGTTTCCCAGAACCCGGAGCCTTGTCGAGATTAGATGGACTATGGCAGGGTGATTTCCGTTTCTCCTCGGTCTGAATTTTGTCTTCCTTGTTATGGGACGCGCTATGATGGCATACTTTCTCACATTTCTTGCCTGTTTGGTTTTTGTCACTTTTACCAAACAATTTATTGTTGGGTGACTTGTCACATTTCTTTCTAGTTGAAATCTCATCTCTGTTCACATCGGATGCACAATGGCTGAGTGATTTCCTATGTTCGTTAGCTGTATCAGGTTTCTTTTTCGCAGAGTTTTTAATCTGACTGGGCAAGTCTAACTTCTGATTCAAGTTCTTCCCATACAAATTGGATTTATGCAATCTTTTTTCAGAAGGATCGTGTTTTGAATGGACATTTTTCTTCTCCAACAAAGTACACTCACTGCTTTTCTTACTGTTTGAACATTTCTTCCTGAATGTCACTTCTGTAGTTAGTTTCCTTTGGAATTTCTGCTTCCCCTCCGTCTGTGCACCATCTTGTTGGACCTCTAGAATAGAATTGATGAGAGATTCTTGTGATTTCTACACCCCCACTGAACTTCTGTATAAATTTCCTAAAGAGATGCCATCCTTGGTGGGGTTAAATATGTACCACCCTAACATCCCAATAATAAAATAAGCATCAGAAAGGACTGTCTCTGTCCTCTTGGACCCAATAGAAAGAAAGCTATAGTAAACCAGGGAAAAGAAAACTGAAAGAGTTCGCTGCTTAGAAACAGGATCTTGTAACCTTAGGGTAGATGATGAAATACACACAAGGAATGTGGAACAAACAATGCATTAAGTTAAAAAACAGATTTGTGGTTATGCCAGGTATGGTGGCACATGCCTATTATTCCCAGTACACGGGAGGTTGAAATACCTTTTCATAAGTTTGAGGTCAGCCAGGGCTACATAGCAAAGCATTACTAGTCTCCCCACTGTGATTAAATTTAGGATGCCATGATGTAAGTGTTATAAAAGCCATTCTTATCCTACTTACCCACACACAGAGGGAAGCAGAAATGTAGGACTACTTGTTCTCAAGAACATAGTGTACATAGTTTCACTTCCCTGTGACCTCTAAGTTGACAGTTCTTGTTCCTGGTGAAGTCTGGCTAAAGTCTCTACCCTTGGGTTGTAAGAGGTGTACTTTTGCCTATTCAATAAATCCCTCTAATTTTACTAAGGCTACCTAAAATAAACTAAAACAGAACACATCTTCCAAGGAGTACTGAAGAGCCAGCGGATGACTGGGGTGCTACCAAGGGCACTGCTCCTCCCTTCTTTTCCATGAGCAACGTACCAAGGACATTCTTACTAACTACCAACAACTCCATGATTCCTCTAAGTTCCCTGATGCTTTTGCAAAGTCATGAAATTCCTAGCAACTCACTTGGGAGATGCTTTACTGTATGGGTTTACAGTGGGTGTCCACCTGTTTTCCCAGTGACTTGTGGATTGCATGCCTTTGATCCTGTCACCATTCCAACAGGTGATGGTCAATTTCAAGTTGATTCATGGCCTGAACACTTGCTCATGTTCTTTTTCCTACACATTGCCCAATTGAAAAATGTACATTTAGAAACGCTCTTCTTCTCTCAGCCCAATCCCTTACCAGCTCTCTGTATAGAAATGGAACGGAGAAATTATCTGAGGTAAGAGTTTTAAACATTTAAAGAGAGAAACATAGGTAAGAGTGAATAGCCACTCCAGTTTCTATGGAGAAAACCAGAGCATCTGAATGGATGTCTAGAATTCTCACTTTTATGGAGGGCATTTAGGAGATCCTGGTTTGGGGTAAACTATGGTGGCTGCATTCATGGGGCAGAGTTCCAGACCAGTCAGGGCTACACAATAGAAATTTATGAGAGAGAAAGAGAGAGAGAGAGAGAGAGAGAGAGAGAGAGAGTGAGAGAGAGAGAGAGAGAGAGAGAGAGAGAGAATGTTTGGTGGAAATCTGTATAGTATAGAAGAGGGAGTCCAGAACTGAACTGGAGCCACTCTTTCACCCAGGAACTCAAGACTTGTACCCTGGGATAGAGAAATGAGCAGGACTCTCCGGGCAGCAGGACTCTCCATCTTCTGATACCCAGTGATGATGGGGGAAGACAGGGACAAATTTCCATCTTAAAGGACGTGATCAAGAATTATACCTGTTCTCTTGACATGTAAGATTAAAACAATCTTTGCCCGTGTGTACACATGTTCATCTGGATTTGTGCACATACCCACATGCCCGTGCATGTGCATGCCAGTTTCCCATCAAGCCATTCCTGGACTGTTTTCTTCATCTTAGGTTTGCAACAAGGTTTCTCACCAAACAGCTCACCAGTTGGCTAGACACGCTGGCCAACAAGTCCCAGCTCCGGTCTCCACCGCCTTGGTGCCAGATTACAGGTGTGCACCTCCAGGCACACCTTCTTACATGGAGGTTGAAGAGCTGAACTCAGGGTCATGCTCATGAGGCCAGTACTTTACAAACTGAGCCATCTCTCTAGCCCAATAACCAACTTCCTACAGGGATGGATGGAGCTGTCACAATGAGTATCCACTCCCCTAAAAGACAGAAAGTATGAAAAGACAACTTCACTATGAAGGTTTTATGAATCACAGTCCTACTACGCGACAAGATCATACCAGGGCACTAATAATTGATGAAGGTTAAATAATTTTCTCTTCCTTTCTTGTTTTTTTCTTGCTTTTCAAGGCAGGGTTTCTTTGTATAGCCCTGGCAGTCCTTGAACTCACTCTGTAGTCCAGGCTGGCCTCAAACTCACATAGATCTGTCTGCCTATGACTCCTAAGTGACAAGATCAGAGGTGTATGTATCCCCCTTCTCAGGAAATAATTTTCTTAATTTGAGACAGCAACTGGAACCTGAATTTTAAGAGAAACCAAATGTCACTTCAGAAACTGAAGCATTGGCTCACTGGGACCTGCAAGTGCAGGTAATGCTTATGAGTGACACATCTGTACTGCGAATCAGGGAATGTGGACTCGTTAAACCCTCCTAAGTACTAGACTTAGAGATAAGACAAGCCGGATTCGTGTAGTGTCAGTGACAACTAAGAAAAACCAACAAATGGGACTTGACAAGAGGATCATAAAACACACGTCATATGCAGGGAGGGTTAAGGGAGCCTCTGACTAATAAGAATGAGACTTTCTATTTCTAATTCTATTCTAATTCTAATTCTTTTCTAATTCTATATAGCTGAATTTCCTACAAGCCACTCCAATAAGAAGGTATGAAAAAGACGTCGGAGATGTCTACCCATAAGCTGCCAGTCTAGAAAAATTAGCTTGTATTTGCATACTGGGAGATCTTTTGGAAAGATGCAATAGAGGACTAGTACACCAGGACAAATGACATTAAGGAACCATCAGCAAACTAAGGAGAGCTGGTAACTCATCCATTTAAAGACACAGCAATCCAGAGACTAAGCCACTACCCAAAGACCATACATGGGCTGACCCTGGGCTCCAACCTCATAGGTAGCAATGAATAGCCTAGTAAGAGCACCAGTGGAAGGGGAAGCCCTTGGTCCTGCCAAGACTGAACGCCCAGTGAACGTGATTGTTGAAGGAGGGTGGTAATGGGGGGAGGATGGTGAGGGGAAGCCCATATAGAAGTGGAGGGGGAGGGATTAGGGGGATGTTGGCCAGGAAATCTGGAAGGGGAATACAATCGAAATGTAAATAAGAAATACTCAAGTTAATAAAGATAAAAAAAATAAAGGCACAGCAAGAACTTAAGGTTGACAGCCATTAACAAGGGCACTAGAGGGCAAGAAGGTTGACTAGAGAGTGATTGTGTAAGTTACTTTCATATTGCTGTGATAAAATGCCATGACTGTGTCAACAAGGGGCAGATGGTTTCAGAGAGATACGCCCCTCTCTACACTCATGACAGGGAAGCATGGCAGCCAGGGACCGTCACAGAGCAGGAAGCTGAAAGTCACATCTTGACCTGTAAGTAGGAAACAGGCCATACCTCTGTGTGTGGCACACACATGCTGGGCCGGCCCTAATGAAAACACCCACCAACTGGGTGATGTCTCAAATGCCTGAGACTATGGGGGAATATCTCATTCAAATCATCCCAGGGATTAAGGACCAATGGACACTTACAGAGCAGGGGTATGAGGAGTTTTGTAGTCAATGGAAGGAAACAAAATTATTGGGAGTGTCCACCATCTCCAGAGATGCAGAAAAGAGACTGATCTAAGAATGTCTAAATTTATTACGAGAATATATGACAATTAGGGAACTTTTGTGCAGGGAGGGGACAGGAAAAATTGAGGATTCTTTTTTAAATATGGTGAAGAGGAATGAGATTGAATGTTGAAGAGTCTTCTGGAGGCTAAGCAATAAGTATACAGTAGGGAAGGGGCTAGGTGAGGGAGGTGACTTCAGGCTACTGAGCACTGGATTTCAGCTTTGTCCCTACCACTGTCAGAATGGTGACTGACTATACTCTTACTCCTTATGGAAGACCATGCCTCTCGGCTACCCTATAGCATGGCATTTGGAATTGCTGCACCTCCTCTATAAAGAGATTATCCATGCCTACCCCTGAGCCAGGCGGCTAGCTCTTACCATTTGAAAGTGAGCTACAGTGGGTAACTATCACATCCAAGCAGTGATTTAAGGAGTAATTAAGTGGTTCAATTCACCCATTCTTTTCTTCTCCATGAAATAAAAGCTTGTGGCGAGCTGCTCATGTGGACAGGTTTACAGGAGAAGGTGATATTAGAATCTCCAAGGTAAGAAAATTCCTGTACTGTGAATTCCTTTTCTCCTGAGAGATTCTGGTGTTTTTTCTACTAGTTCCTGGTTAAGAGACAAAAACCGGGAATTTTAAGAAAAAAATATTTTTTCCATATTGGGGATCAAATCTAGGTCCTTGTGAGAAATCACTCTCTATTCTGAGCTGTATCCCCAGCCCTAATGAAAGTTTTCAAATTACTCTTTGAAGAATTCCAAGCTTACCACCAAGAAACTAAAGACTTATTGCACTGGTTCCCGTTTTCTTGAGTCTGTGCAGACTACTTGGGCTGTCCTTATTCACCTTTCCTGAAGAACACCGCTCCTCTTCTCCATCCAACTTAGAGACTGGGACTTGTCTGGGATCTTGATTTCCTACTCATAAGAAATGGTAGACACTGAGGGTTGGACCAACCACTTCAGAAATCAAGCCCCAACTTTTTACTTCAGGGTCTTTCAAGGCTAATGAACATATATGGCTTCTGATGTTTCAAAATAAGGATGCCCATGAACCTCAACTAAGCACACCTTCCCTTTTGGAGGCAATGACACAAGCATCATTCCTAGCACTTGTTGCTATTCTGTCTAAGCTCCACCCCCACAGCTACTTGTCAGCAGCCAGGTATGCTCTGCCCCACAGTTGGCTAGCAAATGGCATGTATAGTACCTGACACAATAAAAGGAGCTGCTTGCCCCCCCCCACCTCTTATTCCCTCTTACCCTCTCTTTCCCCTCTTGCTCTTTCTTGTTCTCTGTTCTTGTCCCATCCCCCTCCCCCATGTGCCCATGACTGGGCCACCTGTCCTCTCTCCTACTCTTCTCTCATTAAACCTCGTCACGTGAAACCATGGTGTCTTAGTATTTTCTGTCCAGTCAAGGGTTGAGATAAAAAAACCCTAACAGTACTAAAAAGGGATCAAAAGTCCCTGACCAACCAACCAACCACCACGACCACCACCACCACCACCACCACCACCACCACCACCACTGCCAAAATAAAACAAAACAAAACAAGAAAACATCAAGGGGAAAAATGAAGGACTTGAGGAAGAAGGGACCGCAGGGAACATATTCTGGGTGGAGGTGAACTGTTCTTACCTATTGAGGCTGGATTGTTGCAGTTCTCTAGCTTTGTATCCTTGTACACATTTCTCTGCCCAGGTTCCAGCTGCTCCCATTCTTCTGAGGAAAAGCCACAGACACATCCATGAATGTTACTGACTCCTATCATTCTTATTCAGTCCACAGAGAATTAGACAGTTCGACCACAACAACGCTCACCGCTTCCCCCTCTTCTTCTTTACAAAGGGATTGGCTCTGTCTCTGGTGTTTAGAATTTCTTCCTTGGCTTTGAATGTTTCTCCTATTTCACATCTCATTTCCACAAAGTATTTGTTATCGAAGGGGGAAGGCTTTAGGTGAACTCCAGCCGCCATGTTGACCTGGGACTAGCGAGTTTGTTTGGACCTTTCTCTGGGTTGCGGTCCCTTGGCTTATGGCAACATTGTCAGACCATTTTCTATCTTCCACAGATTCCTGGACTGGAACTGTTACCTAATTTTGTAAGTATTCTCAAGGATAGCTTAGCTTGTGAACACTTTGTTATTTTGTCTCTAAACTTTTGCCAATACTAAAAGTGAAAAGCCAGGCACGGTGGTGCATGGATGAGGCTGAAGTCACTGAGGAGGCTTTAGTAAGAGAATGATGTGGACCGTAGCAGGGGGGGGGAGACAGAGAGACAGAGAGAGATTTCAGCAAAATTGGTTGGCTCTCTCAACAGCTTTTTGCCATAATATACCAAACCACAACAAGAACTTGATTCAGGATCCTGAGCTTGATCCAAATTTAATCTCTCGAACTAGGGGCCAGAAGATGCTATGGGGTGCTGGGCAAACTTTTGTCTTTATCCATTGGGCCTCTAATGACCAGACCTCCCCCGACCCCTAGCGTGTCCTGAACCATGCTGAGCAGCCATAGCCTTAGAAAGATGTGTCTCTCCTAGATCTGTTAGAAAAGATAGTCTATGGATGGAAGAATCGTGCAGCAAGTCTCATGTGTCTAAGGTCCTTATAAAGCCTCTAAGGCAGGAGCCCTAGAGGGCATTCATCAGGTCTTGGGACTGCTCCAGAGGTGGTGAGATCCTGAGACTCAGCTTAGATTCTGGGACATGAGGAAGGATCTTGGGTACAGGACTAAGGAGGTCCCCTCATTCTCTCATGGGTTAGCCCTCTGGACACATAGACATACATTTAAGTGCAAGGGTAATCATTTATTGAACTGCAAGAGCAAGAAATTTGTGCGGAATGATCATGGGTGGGGCAAAGAGAAATTTAAGAAAGCTTTTAATTCTCGATGTGTTGTCCTGGGTAACTAGGGAAGATGCTGGAGAGACCGGGATTGCACTTTTCTGTGAGACAGGATGGAAATCAGATCGCAGAATTTGTCTCAGGATGCTCCATGGACAGGAAATGGTGATGCTGGAGTCCTGGTGAGAAGTCTCCACTCAGCACTGAGTAATCAAGGAAGAAAGGATACAGGAACCCATTAAGCACTTCTTGGATTGACTTCTGGACAGAGAGGCACTCTGTTGTATAGAACAAAGGATGAAGAAATAGATCTTGCCCTGCAATCTAATCAACATTATTTGCCAGAAAACAGGGATTAAAGACATAGAATAAATTACACTTTCCTTATGGATGGCCTATGAAAAATGAAGTAATGAAAGGTCTGAGGCTTGGTTCCACAACCTTTGGCTCTGAAGAATGGTCATTGCCTTGAGGAATAATGGTGAAAGCCTTGGCCACTTGTAAAGACTTTCCTACATTATCTGAGTGAAGTCTTGGGAAGTGGGAAAGAGGGGTCAAAGGAGTCTGCTCGCCAGACTGGAAGAGAAGTGGAGATCATGCAACTCCACTTCCAGGTAAGAAGCCAAGGTTGTATGGAGTACAGATGAAGATCTTATTCTCCAGAGTGGGATGGATTAGGACCACAGACTCTGAAGAGCAGTCATACTCACATCCTGCTACTCTCTGTTTCAAACTTTAACTCTTAATGACACTTAACACATCGCTGAGCCATTTTTACACAACTGTGCAGCAACTATGGAAAACTCACTCCCTTGTTTTCTTGCCTAAGTGCTTCGTTCACTTTACATTAGAGCTCAAAATAGGACCAGATAGTCACAAATCCACATAATTCAGTCATTTTTCAAACTCTCCTCAAAGACTCCTTATCAAATTATTCTTATAATAATTTGGGGGCACAATACTAATGCTTTTGGAAGGCCTGGTCCATGCCCACCCACCCCTTGCTCTCACTGGAGATTGCCCACCTGGAGGCTCAGGCCTTTCTTCATCCTCGGGCCTGGAGACAGCGATCTGCAGGGTGAGAGCAAGAACGTGTTCAGGTACCAGGTCCACGTTATTCCCCGAAGAGAAAATGAGGTACCTCTACAGCTTTCAACAAATAGCTGATAGCCAATCCCCCAGGGTCATTTCTTCTATGATATGATATTCAGAACGAGAAAAATAAGTGAGTCCTGACTTACCAGTCTTGGTTAGATCAATGATATTGTCCCTAGTGATTCCATGCGCCTCACATAGTTTTGCAAACTTTTCCTTGATGTCTGAACTCAGATCCTTTGTTCTGCCTGTGAAAAGAGCAGCAGTGAGTGTAGCAGCTGTGTCCTAGGCATTGACCACAGAACTAAGTGAGGGGACAGGGGCAGCCCCATAAGGTTGAGAAAATGGCTGGTGACATGGTTGACAGGAGTGGGTCCAATCTATCCTGAATGTGGCACCCACGGAATGGCCTTCTGGCACACGGAGAGATTTCAGAGTGTGCCCATCACTGTGCTTGAGGCAGGATGCAGGTGAACATCGTCGACCTTCAGGAAGTGAGGAAGAGGCAGGACCAAGCTGGGAAGACTATACTAAAGCTCGAGTTTCCTTCCTGTTTTCCCACTCCAAATCAGTGTCCGTGTGGAAATACTTTACCGTAGAGCACCATCGCCTGGAAGGTTTCCCCGTTCTTGAAATTAATGAGATGAAACATGACATATCTGTCATAGTCTGTCTTCAGTATAGTAAATGTATTCCCTCCGTCATCTGTGGAGGAAATGGGACACAGCTCAGAAATTCTCTGGTCTGCATGAAATTATGTAAACCCTTTACCTGTACTACCCCAAACATAAAAATCATTAAAATACATATCCTGGAAGAGATGTGGGGCGGAGATGTCTGCTGCTTCCCATCTGTAGCCTTCTGGACTTGATGAAGTAACTTCTAAGGAAGGGGCCCTGGGACCATGCCCACTAGAGAACACTTAGCCACTGCAGTGACTCACTCTCTCTCATCCTCTCTGAGGCTCACCTACCTCCCTCAGCACCTTCAAGCGACACGTCTGCCTTTCATAAGTCTGCCTTCTCACATGGCTACATCCTGAGCAATGTACACCGGTGCTAGCTACTGGGCAGTATCACATTCCACCTCACCATACTTATCTCCCTTGCCTGCCACAGGGTGCTAGCTATTAGATGGCCCCCATTTCCCTGGCTAAATCAACCATGTCAGGAAGTGCTTGAGATTCTACAAGGGGTTGTGGTGAGTTCCCTAGTAGAAAGTTTGACTGGGAGGTGCAAGTTCCTGAGTTCAATTCCCAGAAACACATAGACACACACACACACACACACACACACACACACACACACACACACACAAGATAATGGTAGTAGGGTTTACTAAATTACTTGTGGATAGATATATAGACATTCTATATACTTACACTCAACAAAATATTCGCCATCCTCTGGCGTTTTGTAGGCAACCAAATATAGTTCCCTGCACTCTCCATTTTCCCTGTAAAACAGAGCAAGCTGATGCTTAGGGGATTTTTGATCTGGCTGGCTTCTTCACCCTCTACTCTATAGGTATCTCCAGTTTCTCATTCCATTTTACTTTTGAATATTTTTGCAAAATTAGCAAAATGGCTTTTTAAAGGTTATTTCGTTTCTGTCTGATACTTTAGTAATCAGGAATTTGCGCTTATTTATTCTTCCTCAGCTAAGGGCAAACACCTCACTTACTTAATACGGAACTTGAAGCCTAAGGAATTCTCCAAGACATCGATGTGCTGCATAAAAACTCTCATGCTGCCATTCTCTTCAATCTTTTCTCGTTTGTTAGAGGCCACGACAATAGAAAACCAATCCCCATTGAGCTGTAATGGATAAGAAAATGCTTAAGGGAGAAGGGGGCAGGGATATCACATGGACGTGTTTCTTCTTGAATTTGGCTTGATAGAGTTGTCACAATACCTAACATTCTGCCCCTGCCTCTCAGTGAGAGCAGAGGTCCCCAAATCTTGTTAGATCTGAATAGCATACAACTGGTCTTATTTCAATGTCTGAGGCCATTCATTTGTCTAATAGAACAGGCCACTGTACCCATCCCCTCAGCGGACCCGCTTGGCTTCAAGAGTTCCCCAAAACACTCTCTGAGTCAGAAGTTACTATTCGCTGAGCCTACCTTGTCCACATCGAGGTTCCCTCTTGTGGAACTAGCGTCTTCTGCATGGCCACAGACCAGGGTCAGGCCCAGACTCAGCAGCAGCAGCAACAGCTTCATGTTGGTAGGGAATAGAATTGCCTCTCTGTCGGGACAATCTCTTTGCTGATGGTGCCCACACTCCACCTCCAGCACGTTGCTCATCTTTATACTCTCTTTGGGTTCGAGTGTTTTTTTTTCCTTCTCATATGGGCCTCCTTCCCTCAGGCTTTTTGGAATGTTTTCTCATGTACTGATGTGAAGCCAAGGATTGTTCCTGCCCTTTCCAACTTGGCAATCTCATCTCCTATGGATTGATTTTTTTCACTAATACATTTCACAAAGCATATTCCCAAGAAAAACAGTGGGTGTTCAAGAGGGCTACCTGGAACCAGATGCAACTTTGGATCTGACTTGGAATCAGAAAGCCAGTAATGGAGTGGGCGGGTACTGAACTGGAAGGTCAAGCATGGAGAGAATCTTTGCTTCAAGACTTGAGTGGAGTGTGGAAGAAGCTGAATTACTTGGGTTTTCTTTGAAAACATTCACATTTCATGTGTATGAGCATTGGTTTTGCATGTGTACCATGCACACACCTGGGGCCAAGAAAGTCAGAAGGATGTAAAAGAAGGAGTCAGATTCTTTGAAACCTTTTCTTGCTGAGGACCCAGGTTCAATTCCTAGCACTCACATGGCATCTCAAACTGACTCTAGCTCCAGTCACAGGAAATGACCCTCTTTTGGTCCTTGTGATCTCCTATACACATGTGGTACATATGAGCTCACTCATTCAGTCACATATGCATAAAAATAATAAATCGTTATTTAAAAAGATTATCAGGAAGGATCTTCCGAAGCTAAGCTGACAGCCCCCAACCCCAAACCCACCCCAAAAGATTGACCTCAGAATGCAAACTGCTAACTTAGTAAGGTGAACTGCTTCAGCTGTTTACCTCAGAGAATGTTGGACTTTAAATGACTGGACATAATCTCATCATTAAAGAAAAACAAAGGTATTTTTCAAAGTCATATTTGCTGATGGAGGTCCAAGTAGAAATGATGTCAAGAGTCTGCTCACAAAGAAACACAGATATAATAGGAACATATTTTGTATCTGTATAAATTGTATTTACCCTGGAACTAGAAACATAAAATAGTGTTTGATGTGGGGAAATAAAGAATTCAAGAAGGAGGCAAGTCCTCGATAGGGTTTATTTCCACTTTGCATCAACTGTCTATAGTATGTACTATTTATTTTCATCTTTCCATAGTGTTAGCTAAGACTCAGAAAGATCAAGTAACTATACAAGGCCATACAGCAAGTCAGCGAGAGAACTTAGATTTAAACCCAAGTCTGTCCATCTGACTCAGGAGCCTTTGTTCTTATTAACTCCACTACACAGGTCGGGATGTTTTTACATGAAGGGAGGATGGTTAAATAGGAGAAAGAGGAATAAACAGCACTGTAGAGCTCCAGACACATCGGACTGAAACTGCACGTGGGTTTCTTTAAAATATGGAGGAGTGGATGTAGCTTGAGATTCAATGAGACATGACTACTGGCCCCTCTTGGTCTATAAGCACTTGGTAAATGCTTGACTAGGGGACTATCATTTTTCTTTTCTCCTCCTCCTCTTTCTCCTGCTCCTCTCCCCTCCTCTTCTTTTTTTGGTTGATTGCGGTGTGTGTGCACACATGTGCACACATGTGCACACGCCTGTCCCTTTGCTAGTATACGCAGGAGTCAGAACAGGGTGCCAGTTGTCTCCCTCTGTCTCCTTTTACTTTATCCCCTTCAGACAGGGTCTCCCTCTGAATCTGGGACTTAGTGTGTTTCAGATAGGCTGTCTGGCCAGTAAGTCACAGCAATCCTCCAGACTCCACCATCTACCTAGTGGTGGGGTTAAATGCAGCCATGACCACGTTTTTTAATGTGAGTTCTGAACATCTGATCTTACCTTGCTGGGAATCCATACAGCCCTCACAGCCAGTACTTCTCCACTGATCTGTATTCCCAGCAACTCACATAGAGACTGGCCTTGAGCTTCCTGAGTTTCTGAATGGTCTTGGATCTGTGGCAATCCCCTAGCTCCAGCCTCCTGAATGCTAAGATTATAGGTTGTAGCACCACGTCTGGCTATAGATTACTGCTTTTCTAGTAATGAGCAAGAAGTTGCTTTCCCAGCAGAAGGCAACAGCCAGTTCCTTCCACTTAACACTCGTCAGTACATGTGGGCTGTTCCTGTGACTGAAGCACTGAGGCTGTTAAGAAATGACTAGACAAAGCACGTGGGTAAGGGGTTTAAGGAGTGTACGTGTAACAAGCTAATGGCCCATGTGTAACTAGCTAGCATTTCTGAAACTGACTAATAGGAAGATGATTTAATGACTTTTACCTGAGTCTCAACTAATTGAATAAATAACCCATTCAGAAAGCCTGCGGAAACATTCGAGTCACTTACCTGGTGCCAGAGTGTGTTTGGGGCCAAGAAGAACATCAATGAACACGGGCTTATTTGATTCATGTCCCAGAGAGGAAATATTCTGTAGTCCCTCCAGCAGAGTGACAGATAGGACTGCTGACCCCAGCTCAACATCAGTTCTAAAGCACCTGCTTGTGTCAGTGTCAGAGGATGCTTGGAGTCACTGGAATCAATCTGCTTAACTCCCAAAACCTAGAGCAGGCCCCAGAAAACAGGCACAAACAAACTTTAAGGGACAAAGAGATTATTGGCCAGGAACTCGTGAAGGACAAAGGGAGCTAGGAGACAGCAGAATCAAGGAAGGGAAGTTATCCTGTGTCAGGCAGAAATGCTATGCCACAGTTTTGCTCGATCATGCAGTGGGGGATGTGCACCCCAAAGAGACCAGCATCTCAGCTCAAAGACAAGGGATTCTGAAGCAGTTAACAGTTGGGACGGCTAGCTATTCACACACCTCACAACCAAGCAGTCTTTACTTCAAGATCGGGGGTGGACTCTAAGCTATACTGCATCATGATGTGTGCGATTTCATTCTGCTGTCCATGAGTATTCTTTCCTCACAGGGCTCGAGTCCTCTCCCCAATTAGGTATCTGTCACAGGAACATTGCAATACAAAGATATTTATCTCAGGGGAATCTGTAAGCCACCGAGGCCAGGAACCATGTGTCCACACTATTGCATGCTCAGATGGGTCAGCGCCTTGGCAGTGTTAGCCTTCAGTCACCATTGGATGATGGAGGGAATGCAGGATGAACCAGAAGAGGGAGAGACTGGAGAGATGACTCCTGGTTAAATTCCCAGCACCCACAGGAATCCATAAGTCTTGTTCGAGGGATCCAACACCCTATGTGGGCACTGCGTGCATGTGCTGCACAGACATACATGCAAGCAAAACATTCATACACATAAAATAATCTATTGTTTTAAGCACAAGAGAATTGACCAGACTAACAGGAACTAGGCAGAGGGCCTTCTAGGGTGTGGGGAGAATGGATACATACGTGAAGGCCATGGCAAACAGGAGTACAAATAGTTCAGAGAGCCAAAGGAAACCTTGCTGGAATACAGTGAACACAGGAATTACGAAATGAGTTAAGGCTAGAAAGGGAGTTGTGTCAGTTTGCAGGGGCTGCCCTCTCGAACTCATGCAGTATGGGTGACTTCAAAAATTAGACTCTCCTTTCTGGCAGCCAGAACTCTGGGAGCAATGTGTTTGATGCGTCCTGCTTCTTCTGAGCTCTTCCTCATTGGTGGAATCGTCTTCCCGGGTCTTCAGGAAGTCTCTTCTCTAATCCATCCTGTATCCTAGTCTTTTCTTTTGAGGACACTTGTCAGTCATTTTGACTTAGGTTCACGCCGAAGACCTCATCTTACCATAATTACACCAAATCACAGCCTCAGGCACTATGGGTAAGGCTTCTAATGTATGTATTTTTGGTATGCACACTTATCCTGGATCAGCTTATGTGGGCCTGTGAGGAGCTTGGTAGGGGTTGGTTTTCATGTGTCTGGGAAGGACCTGAAGCATTTTAGAATTACAGTAGGAGCATGGTCAGAGGTGTGCTTTCAAAGTTCATCTGGCTGCATTTGGATAACAAAGACCAACAGGAAGGCAGGAGAAGAGAGAAAAAAGTTGCTATCTGTGGTTCTCAAACGTGTGGATCGGGACCCTATATGGGTTCTCAATGTGTGGGTTGTGACCCCCACCTGAGTTACATGTCCTATATCCTGCATATCAGATATTTACATTTCAATTAATAAAAGCAGCCAAATGACATTTATGAAGTAGCAAGGAAATAAGTTTATGGTTGGAGGCCACCATAACATGAGGAACTGAATTAAAGGGTCATAGCATCAGGAAGGTTGAGAAACTTTAGGCAAGAGATCATGAAGGAAGTTACTGGAACGTGCTGGCAAGAGATCATGT
This sequence comes from Rattus norvegicus, assembly GCF_021556685.1. NCBI lineage: Eukaryota > Metazoa > Chordata > Mammalia > Rodentia > Muridae > Rattus > Rattus norvegicus. The sequence goes on from NC_141538.1 coordinate 80,428,354, forward strand.
AAGCTTACTCTCGATAGCTGCAATTAGAGGGACGTCTATAGAGAAAGTACATGGTGTTCATAGAATGTGAGGTGTTAAGAAAACATTGGTATTCTGTATCCTTATATAGATACAATTTAGAGTTATTGTGATTAATATCATGACCAAAAGAAACTTGAGGAGGAAAGGGTTTATTTTAGCTTACAGTCTATCATGAAGGGAAGGTGTGTGTGTGTGTGGGAGGGGACTCTATGAGAGAGAACTGGTTTTCTGAAGACATGATTGCTTTGGATTTATTTAGATGCAAAGGAACTTTAAATAGTTTTAAAAGGACTACAAAGAATGGACCTACTTAAGATGGAAATTTAAAAAAAAGAGAGAGAGTCCACTCTTAAATACAGTATAAATCTAGTGTCAGAGATTTGTTTATAAATAATAAAATAACTATAACTGTGTTAGAGTGCAGAGAAGTACCAATCTGTATGACATTCCGTGTTAATTGGTTGTGGCGCTCAGCTTAGTCGCATACAGTTTCATCCATCCACTATGCAATGCAATTTTAATTAGATATATAAAAATATAGAGGAGCCAGTCAAATACTACTGACAAACCAAATAAGGACTGAAACTCTGGAGATAATAGGACAGACCCGATAACCACACCAAGGCCTTTGTAATTACGCAAGCGTAGTTATGTTAAGCTCATCTACAGAGGAAAGAGTTAGAATCTTAACCACACCAAGAAATCGATGCTGGGGGTTCACAGGGCCAGTTCAGCAAGGTGTAGGTTTGCCCCATACTGGCCAACCTCAGTGTTGCGCTGTATTCTACAGCCGCATTGCTGGGGCTTCCTTTGTGCATGTTAGGTCTCTGTTAAGTTTGTGCTTATAATTTGCAGCCAGTAGCTGGCGAGTTGGAGCACAAAACTTGTACTCATTATCGTCCTTTGTAAAAATAGATAAGTCGAGGCTGGAGAGATAGCTCAGTGGGGAAGAGCACTCGATGCTCTAACAGAGGACCTGAGTTTCCGGCATACACAGGATAGCTCGCAACCTCCAGTTTCAGAAGATATGACACCTTATTCTGAACTCTTCAGGCACGAGTTGTATATGTGAACAGACATACAGACAGCCAAAACACTTATACCCATAAAATAAAACTAAAAAATTCTAACTAGACAAGTCAGGACTGGAGAGCTTTGTCACCGGTTAACAGCATAGGGCTGTTCTTCCAGAGGACTTAGGTTACGTTCACGGCACCCACATGGTGGTTCACAACCATCTGTAACTCCAGCTCCAAAGGATCCATTTTTAATCTACGTTAAAATATTAATCTCATCTTTCATTATAAATGTTTCAGGCTAATGTTTCAACTAAAAGCCTTGGTTACCGGTCTTCTAACCTCGGAGTTACATTCTGTTCTTTTGTTTTTTGAATGCTGAGGATTGAATGAGGGTGTCATGGTTACAAAGTCACCATTCACCATCAGCGGCCTATCCCCTATTTCTGAAGTTCGATTCTTTTATTGGAGTTACTTTAGATAGTCTGAGGTCTTTCTCCATAGGAAACTGTTCTTGGTCCTTTCTTGTGAGTTTGTCTTAGCACTTTTTTTCTTTTCTCGTCCTTTTGGGAATGCTTTCATTACTTCTTACCCAATACAAATCAAATTTAAGTGTCTTTGTGGTATTGTATTAAGTGGGGTTCCCTAGAGGAATAAAACTTACTCTGTGTGTGTGTGTGTGTGTGTGTGTGTGTGTGTGTGTGTGATTAGTTTATTAGAATGGTCTACAGACTGTAGTTCAGGTAATCTGTTACCATAAAGTCCAAGAATTCAGGAGATGTTTAGTCCACAAGGTTGGATGGCATAGCTGTTTTTCAGTATATGTCAGAATTCCAAAGTAGGCCCTAACGCTCATGAAGGAATGGACCTCCTAGCCAGAGGCTCTAGGGAGGGATCTTCCTTCTTCCACATCTTCTATGTAAGCTGTCAGCAGAGGGATTGACCCAGTTTCAAGGTGGACCTTCACTCCTCAAAAACATCCGGATGAATAGTGGGTCTTTCCATCTTCAATTGACTCAGCCACTCTCTCATTCGTGCATTGGCTGTTAAGGTTTAGTTAATTCTGGATGTCATTGACAACCAAGAACAGCCATTACAAGCCCACCCCTGGTCAATGTGACACACAATCACATGCTTAATTTTCAGGTGGAAGTAACAGCCAGGTCATAACTATGCCTGTGTAACTACCCCATGTACAACCTCAAAGGCGTTATGTATTTAATAGAGTCATAATTGTACACAGCATGATGTAAGCATCCCTCGTACAACCATAAATGCATTATAAATTTTATGACGTTCCTTCAAGGGACATTCTTTTGATATCTCAAAATTTAAATATGACAACTAGTGATATTCTCTTAATCATTCTGATACTACATAACAAAGAAATAAAACATGAAAATCTGTACAAACACATTCTTAACAAAATACTGCCCTGAGCTGCGTGCTGCCCTCCCCCGGACCCCCAGTTCCATTGTCCAGCCACTAGAAATAAAGAAATGAATTAAGCACTTTCTAGAATTCAATGATACCTAAACCACACAAAGACTCAATAAATAAAGAGAACTTCAGACTAATTTCCACTATGAACATTGATACAAATATTCTCGATAAAATGCTTGCAAACTGAATCCAGGAACACATCAAAAACATTATTCAGCATGATCATGTAGGCTTCATTCCAGGTTCAATGTACAGAAATCCATCAATGCAATCCACTGTACATACAAACTAAAAGGAAAATATCACATGATCATTTCACTAGATGCAGGAATAGTCTTTGACATAATCCAACACTCCTTCATTTTAACTGTCTTGGAGAGATCCGAGATATAAGGGGCATTTCTAAACACGATAAGAACAATATACAGCAAGCCAAAAGCCAACATCAAAAAAAATAAAGAAAAATATTAAGCAGTTCCACTAAGATCAGGGATAAGACAAGGCTGCCCATTTTCTCTCTATCAATTTAACATAGTACTTGGAGGAAGTTCTACCTCGAGCACTAAGACAACTAAAGGAAATCAAAGGGGACCAGATTGGAAAGGAAGAAGTCAAGGTATCACTATTCACAGATGATGTGATAGTACACGCATGTGACTCCCAAAATTCTACCAGCTGATAAAACACCTTCAGCAAAGTGGCTGGATACAAAATTAACTCAGAATAAATCAGTAGCCCTCCTTTATACAACAATAAACAGGCCGAGAAAGAAATTAGGGAAGCAGCAACCTTTACATTAGCCATGAATAATGCAAACTATGGTGGTGTAACTCTAACCAAGCAAGTGAAAGACCTGTATGACAAGAACTTCAAGTCCCTGAATAAAGAAATCAAGGGAGTTATCAGATGATCGACATAACTCCCATGCTCATGGGTCAGTAGGATTGACACAGCGAAAATGGCCATATAGCCCAAAGCAATCTATGAGTTCAGGGCAACTGCCATCATAATTCCAATGCGATTCATTACAGACCTTTACAGAGCAGTTCTCAACCTCAAATAGAAAACGAAAAACCCAGGATAACCAAAACAATCCTGAACAATAAAAGAACCTCTGGAGGAATCACCATCCTGATTTCAAGCTGCACTACAGAGCCAATAGTAATAAAAACTACACTGTGTTGTTACAGAGACAGAGAGGTTGGTGAATGGAATAAAATCAAAGGACTGGAAATCATACACACACACACACACACACACACACACACACACCTATGAACACCTGATTTTTGATAAAGAAGCCAAAATCATACAATGGAAAAAAGAAGCATCTTCAATCAAATGGTGCTGGTTTAACTGAACGTCTGCATGTAGAAGAATACAAATAGAGCCATACCTATCACCCTGCACAAAACCAAGTCCAAGTGGATCAAGGACCTCAACATAAAACCGGACATACTGAACCTAATAGAAGAGAAAGTAGGGGAACTTCCTTGAACACATTGACACAGGAGACAAATTCCCAAAGAACACAAATAACTCTGGGCTACAGAGCTAAGCAGAGAATTCTCAACAGAGGAATCTGGAATAGCTGAGAAGCACTTAAAGGAATTTTCAGAGTCCTCAGTCCTCAGGAAATGCAAATCAAATGACTCCGAGAGCCCTTCTTATACCAATCAGAATGGCTATAATTAAAAACTGAGGTGACAGCACAGGCTGGTGAAGATTGGGGAAAGGGGTTATTCACCCATTGCTGGTGGGAGGGCAAACTTGGACAATCACTTTGGAAATCAATTTGGCAGTTTCTCAGAAAATTGGAAATGAACCTGAAGTCTCAGCTATATGCCCCAAACATACCCCGCTCTACCACAAAGACGCTTGATCAGTTGTGATCATAGCAGCTTTATTTGTAGTAGCCAGGAATTGGGAATAGCCCAGATGTTCCTCAACTGCTGAATGGAGAAATGAAAATGTGGTACATGTAGACAATGAGATACTATTCAGCTATTAAAAACAAAGACAGCGTGAAATTTGTGGGCCAATGTATGGAACTAGAAAATATAGTCCTGAGTGAGGTGATTCAGATCCAGAAAGATACGCATGCTATCCAGTCACTTACAAGTAGACATTAGCCATAAAGTACAGGATGACCATACTACAATCCACAGACTCAAAGGTAATTAGGAGGGCCCAAGGGAGGCTTCATGAATCTCACTCAGAAGGAAACAAAATAGTCATCAAAGGGAGATAGGTGGGAGAGGGGGTAATGAGGGGAACTGTGATCAGGTGTGGGGAGAGGGTGCTGGGGAGGTCTGGGTGTGAGAACAGAAACTGGTGGGGACAATTCTGGAAGTAGGAGATCTAGGATAAGGGAGGCTCTGGGGAGTCTATAGGGATGACCTACCTGAGACTCCTACTAGCAGGGAATTTGGAGATTGAAGTGACCATCTCCTATAGCCAGGCAGGATTTCCAGTGGAGGGAGGGAGACATTAATCCACATACAAAACCTTCAACCCAAAATTTTCCTGCCTACATGATGTTCAGGGACAAATGTGGAACAGAGTTTGAGGGAATGGCCAACCAATGACTGCCCAACATGAGATCCATTCCATTTGAGAGAGTCAACCCCTGACAGTCTTAGTGATACTCTGCTATTCCTGGAGACAGGAGCCTGGCATAGCTGTCCCCTGAGAGGCTTCATCCAGCACTGAATGGAAACAGATGGAGACACCCACAGTCAAACATCAGGCCGAGCTCGGGGACTCTTGTAGAAGAGCTGCGGATAGGACTGAGCGCTAAGCTGAACAGGGCAAGGACACCACTTGCAGAACTACTGTTGTGCAAGAACCTCTTCTGGTAGTAAAATCTGTATTAGTCAGGGTTCTCCAAAGAACTTGTAGAATGAAAGAGAGGGGCTCTAATCTCTACTTCCTCCATTCTGTAATGTAAATTATATTTCATCATTTTCAGTTGAGTTTTTCCTTTTTCGGTAGTTTCTGGAGGTGTAGAATTTGGTTGCCACTTGAGGTAGTTATACAGGGGGTATCTACTGTTATAACCTTTGACATTGCTTTTTCACCCAGTAAACTGTAACGTCCTGTTCTCATCCCATTGTCTTGCAACATTTTCTAACTTACTTTTGAATTTATCCTTTGAACCGATAGTTATCTATATTTGCTTTATTTAATTTCCACCAATTGCTCAAATAAACTCTGCCCACTACCCCAAGTTCTTAACCCTGGATGACTTCTTCAAAGCCTCTACTGTTTGTTTTTAAGCAATATTCATCCATGACCCTGAGGGCCAGACTCTGTCACACAGAAACGCTTATGGGTCCTAAACCATTCACGGATTCTCAGAAGACAAACACTGTCTGCGTTGATCTTATGAGTATCAATAAAGACACCGTGGCCACCAAGATGTGCTCAGATTCTGGTTAAATATGAGACGGTAACAAAGGGAATTTTTTAGCATCTGAACATAGTGAAAATTCCTTAAGGTTTGCTCGGTCAGTGTTGGATAGAGGGAGAACCTGGTTTTGACAGGCTGTACTGTGTTGTGTCATTCCCCATATCTAGTCCAGGGGTGATTTTTGGTTTTGTGTTTTAAACTCTTTTTCAGAGAATGGTAGGTTGTGGGTTGAAGTGGAAACTTAGAGGCTCTTTGGAAAGTCTGTTGTGTGGGATGTCACACAGGTGAAGGCAGGTACAAGATAGAATGAGGCCTGCCATTGGATGAGAAGGGGGGATGAGGGGAGAAAAGTTTTAGAGAGAGGAGGAAAATGGAGTGAGGCAGAGGAAGCAGCAGAGAGAATATGGAGGCTGATGTGAAGATTCCTCTCTGCACATTTACGGGTTATGAATATTCTTAAGGGATGGATGTGGACAGGGCTTTGTATGTATAGGTGGGCAATTGTATCTTATCAATTGAATCAGAGGTTATTGTGTTGTTTGTTCTTTCATGTGGACATTTAAATCAAAGAGGGTTATGTGGCAGCTGGACACCCTAAGCTGCCACGGACTTGGGAGGTATATTTCTGGCCTGGTTCAACCTGCCTTGGGAACTGGAGAGATTGCTGCCAGGCTCAGAGAGTAGTCATAGGCAGTGTGGTATGGGATGAAGCAGAGCAGGTGAGAAGCTTTGCTGAGTGAGATGAAGATATCTACCAGATATCTTGGGGCACTATGATGCTGGATCTAGTACAGGAGAAAAGAAAGGTATATTTTATAATTTTACAGCAACACAGTTGGATGGTGTTTTGCTAAGGCAAACACATGAAGGAATGTTTGGCTGAAGCAGACACAGGAGAGATGATATTCTGATAAAGCAAGCACAGGAAAGGACACACGATGAAGGATTCTTTTCTAACAACATGCATTATTGGTCCATCTTACATGGCATGTTCAGGTGCAGTTGTTAGGACTACATAGAGAGAAATGCACCAAAACCTTCTGGTAGAATAGTGGTGTGCTGCAGTTTCTTGGCAGGCTCGGACTGATTGGATGCACATGCTGAGAGTCAGAACCCATGCTGAGGCACGACATATGGTGGACACATGATGCTTGGAGGGTTTAAATAGGGCTCCACAGAGTGACAGACAGGGCCTAGCTTACTTGTACAGCTGGCTGTACAAAGCTTGTGGATCTCAAGGCTTTGTCGCTCTTCACTTCCATGAGACAGACACAACCAAGAACTTCTGGCGTTCCTGTTGGCCCCTGCTGACTGGATCCAGGCTGAAGCCTGGCTGTCTCCACTAGGTTGTTCCCATTGTTGCTAACTGGATTCTACCAAACTTGACTACTGGTGTATCTGTGAAGTGTTTCCCCGTGGATTGAGCTGCTGCTGCTGACGCACGAACCTAACTGCCAATTTCTGGACAACACAGATTGGAGTTGCTCCAAAGTGTCCTGCGCGCGACCTCTCGCCAGCAAGAAAACACGCGGGGACATACGGATCCTTGCGGCAGCCAAAACTTTTATTCAATCTTAAGGAGAGCCCTGCGCGCCCACATGGGGCAGCTTATATACACCCTAGTGCGGCGCATCCACACCTGATTGGTCGCTTACCCATGATCTCATTGGGCACGCCCCGGAGTGGGCAAAGACCTGGCACAAAGGCACTCTTGCACATGCGCATACAGTCAAGTTCCTGAAAGGAAGTCGGCTGGCACGGCAGAGGCCAGCGCCATCTTGTAATGGCAGAAGCTATCCTGGCCTTCCACGTGGGGCACAGTGGAAGCCAGCGCCATCTTGTGGTGGCGAATGTTAAAGCGGCCCTCTACATCTCCCCCTATTTATTTATGTATTAATAACAGTCATGATTACCTTATCGCATGCAATGAGGAAACCTCAGCGATGTGGAAGGGCTGATCAAAGGATCATTGAGTCTCTCTCATCCCAGTGCAATGGATCCACAGATCCAAGGGGTGCAAGAGCAGAGAACTCAGATACAGAGAGAGAGTCTCTCTCATCCCAGTGCAATGGATCCACAGATCCATGGGGTGCAAGAGCAGAGAACTCAGATACTGACTAATTTTTGAAGATAGATAACCAAATTCCAGGGGAGGCCCCTAGTTCAATGGCCACAAGTGCTTGAGTGATAACGGCCTTGTCACGTTTCTGTCGAGATCTGAGTTTGAAAACCAACCATAGCATGAACACTAATCCACAGCATAGGGCTGCACCAAACAGAGCCACTCCCGATAAGTAGTGGGCACCTCATTTGGTTCTCTACAGCTGTTACCACCAAGGGCCGTAGTCAAGCCGCTCCTATAATAAAATTTTGAACTCGCAATTGTTAGCAACTACTCCAGAAAGTTCACCCACTGTGTTTGTCTAACAATAGATTGGGGGAGGATAACTCTAGACACTGCAGACACAATGTCTGCAGCAGTAATGGCTGCAAAAGTGTCAAGCGAAATACAATAGCAGCGAAAGTGTCAAGGTCTTTTCTGGGACAGTTTAGGATCAGTCATTTTTCTCTGGAACAACCAGCAGACAATGGAACTATTTCTGAGATCTGTACATCCAGTGAAGAGTTCCCCAGTCCACAGCAGCTTTACGCAGGTGGCATTTCTGTGAAGCTACAGTCTGTAAAATAACCAGTTAAGGCAGCAAGAGTCACCAGGGAATGAGGGGGGCAGTAACGGCTGGAGTCCAGTCTTCTCCAGCAAGCAGCAGTGCAAAGAGGGTCAGAGAGCGGGCCATAGTTGGACGGGACACACGCAGCGGTAACACTGACTGCAGCAATGCCAAAATCTCTGTGATGACAAAAGGTGAGGGGGAATCTTCTATCTTCCTCTCAGGGCAGAGGAATGACTCCAGGGACCCGAACCATGAGAGCTGAATCTTCATGTAACCAGGATCCGCAAGTCTCAGCAACCACTCAGGCAGCTGGCACACTCTTGTAGCATCCTGTAGAAAAAACACAAACATTCCCTCTTCCCCATATAAAATATCTGGACAGGTTCATGTCAATATGTGGATCTCTCTATTTCACCTATGCAGAAGTATGCCTAGTTGTAGGGTACCATAAACTTTGGCATCCAAATTTTAAAATTGAAATAAAAGGAGCATTATTTAGCGTACAAGGATAACTCCCCTTTTTATTTATTAAGATATAGTGAAGATATTATTTATTAAGGTAAGTCCTCGAGGATTAAATTGAGGACACTGAGCACTTGACTTGTATACCAAATTATTGTCTCCAGCATTATTGTTTTGGATATATAAAGAATGAGATTTTTTGACTAATTGTTCCTATGTAAGGCCTACAATCTGTCTGGTATCATTGTCCTCCCTTGTTAAGGAGCCCAGACAATCCAGTTTGAGTTCTTAAATGGTCTATTAAGGAACAGTACTTAGTGCTCTTAACCACTAAGCAATTTCTCTAGCACCTCACAAACTTTATTTACCTAAACATAAGCATTAATTAGAAATGTCAAATCCTGTAAATATTGTCCAATTTCAGTCTTACTAGAAATCCCTGAGCTGGCAGGACGAGGCTGAGAATTGAAAGTAAGCAAATGGAGTCTTCCTCTTTTTATATTAACTCCATTACCATTTTCAAAGAGCTGGGTCTATGGTTTTGTTTAGTTGTCTGAGCCAGGGCACTGAAAGGACAGTGAGTTGTCAGACAATTCACACTGAAATCATCACTCACTGATTTCATGTAGAAAACGTGCCTCTAATAAAGCATTAAGTAATTGAAATCAATTGTAAACCACAAGCCACACATTGGCTATCAGTATATGATTTGAAGGCTTGATTTAAAAAGTGGCTAAAGCACGGAATTTAATAATGTACTGAAGCAACAGAAACTCAAGAGAATAAACAAGTGATCCAATCATACATGTAGCCTTTTCATTAGATGAACCACCTATAAATACAGTAAGCACATTTCCTATGGGTTGTATGCACAAATATACAGGAAGTACAAAAGCATGCAAAGAGTAAAATTATCAATTTTGCCTGAAAAATTTGTATATGTAATAGGCCAAATATCAGGCCAAATATTTTGTAATAACCAATTAACTGTTGTTTGGAATAAGATATGTTTTATCAGCTTTCTTTTTAAAATACTTCCATGACTCTAGTCCACAACTCTGTATTAACACAGCTGAAGCTTTATCTCCAATGTGCATAACAAAGACCTAAGTCCTCTGGTAAGGTGAGGTACTTAGCCAATTAACATATCCTTAGAAGCTTGAAATTAGTTTCAAATATTCTTTTCTGGAGTAGTGCAACAGCTACTCCCCAAATATTAAAGCTCATTTTGAGAGCAAAGGTTTGTAGTAAAAATTTCCATATACACTGAAAGATTTAAAGTTCTAACTTTTTACATTGAAGAAGCGACAAAATTACATAATATAAGGCTGTTAGCCATTCTTAATGATATCACTTTATGGGCTCTCCAAAACTATAAGCAAGCTCACGGAATGAAAACTCAAAATCAATCCTCTAAATCTATCTTGAAATGGCAGTTGGAGTAAACATTCTGGCTGTAATGTTCTCACAAGTTCTAAAACCTCATCAATCTTTCATAAATCTTGTAACAATCTCTACCTGTTTGATTTTTTCTTAATTAAAAATAAGTTTGAGTTAGTCAATGTAACACTGGCAATCCTTAATCACAATCTTTAAGTTCTCTTTGTAACACTAGAGCATAACCACAAGGTCACCTGAGTTCTGAGTACATGACTAGGCAGCTGTCCTTGGGGTAGTGGAATTAGCATCAAAATACAGATAGCTTTAGGGCAAACCACAACTTTGGAAAGCAAAACTCGACCTCCAACAAACTAGTACAAAGTTTGACTGCCAATTCCTATATATGAACGCACGATGGTGTAGTCTCCAGTACCTCAACAAAGAGACATTGTCCTAAATTCTTTTAGAAGCCTGGTTTCTAGGATAAGAATTCCATAAAAATACTATCTCAATTTAGACCTGTTTCCCTGGGTGGGCTCATGCCACATGTTGTCTAGAATGTCTCCATACAAATTACCAGTTTTATGTCAACTTTCTGCTACCAATATTACACCTTTTTAACCACATCTAATAACTAAAAAGGCCAACAATCTATGACCAAGGCAAGTAGAGCATATTTACACATTTAAAACCAATCAGAAACAAAATTGAAGTGGCTACACATATCTTTAATATTTAGACCTAACACCATTTTTACCTTTTTAGCTATGATTTTAAGAGAAGCACCTTGTCACCTGTTGAGTCAAATAATAAGTCAGGGATATCTCTAAGAGAAACAGCTGTCAGCTCTTGTATCAAAGAAGCTGAGAAGCTGCTGGCGCCTTTAATATCAGCTCGTGCAGACGCTTAGCTCCTGGGCAGCTTCTCCAGCTGACCCAGACTCCTGGCTGCAGGTGTAGGGCTCTAAAGGCCTGATTGAAACTGTTTTTTATTCAATTGTTCCTTTTTGAAACGAGTTAAAACCAAATCAAGGTGTGAACAACCAGCAGATAAAGTTTTTACCATTTTTTCTTTTGAACATGAAACATAAAACATTTAAACAACAAGAAGCAAGAACCACAGACATAAACTGACAGACATGGGGACATCCTGGTGCACCAAGGACAGACAATAGACAAAGAGGGAAAAAAACCAGATGGTGTTCATGGTGACTATCCACTCGAGTGGAGTCGATATGGACGATGGATTGTCTCAATTCCTGGACTAGTCCATCAACGTGTTGAAACCCAATTCCTATAAGATATTGAGATATATTATCTGACCAGCACGACTGACATTCGCCAATGGTATGGAAGTGAAACACAACCCTGAATATTTTCACTCACAACCCAATTACATTAACTCCATCAAGCTGTGCATGGGCATTGAGATGTTCTTTTGTTTGATTCTCCTGAATAAATTTTCAGCGGTCTGCCTCTATCAAGTCTAATCAGTATGACTCTGCAAAGCTTCCAGAACCTAATCACGCCTTTTACAAGCACAAAGACATAGTTTTTCTACCAAAATACTGTGTTCCTTTTATCTCCTTTTCTTTTCGTTTTTTTCTTCAGAGACCTTTTCTCCCTCCAACATACTTTCTTGTTGTTCTGTAAGGACCCTCTGACCTGTCCTAACGGCTGTAACGGCTTCCCACACAAAGAAAAAAATACACAAAATTACCTGCCTTGTCCACGAAGGATCCATAACTTTTGGTTTCTTCACAGTGGCTCTCCACCTAGGCCCATATCTTTCTTCTTCATAGCGAGCTGCCTCATCTTCTAAATCCTCTTCCTCAGAGGAGCCAAGCTCGTCTGTTTCTGAACTATCAAGCCCCAAAACCTCTAACTCCATTACCAGATAAAGGCTTTTTTTCGGGGTTTTCTCCTCCTTTGCCTGTTTGTTTAATTTAATCTTAGCAGGGAGGCCCCCTTTTTTATTCAGGTTCCCTTTGTCTTCGGGGACCCCGTTTTTGCAGGGGTCCCTCCCTCAGTAGCTGAGGTGGCCACTGTCCCCGGGGCGTCCTTTCCCCGTTCTAGCACCTCTGACGGTGGTAAGACCGCAGAGGGGCCTGGTGCTTGAGATCGATCAGTATCATTTTTTCATTGCAACCTTTCACTACGCTCCGTTTCTGACATGCTTTCCTGAATTTCGTCCAGGGTCTCTTGGCCTGCCGCTATTATAGGACGAAAAATGTCTTTACCTAAACAATCCTTAACCATCTGCCAAATTCCTAACGTTCCCGGCCTCAGACTATCATGTAATAGAGGCCTCAACATCACCCTCAGCAGAAGGAGAAAGATACGTTAGGTCAAGACCAAACAATTCGGAAATTATCATGTCTCTCGGAGCTTACCTCAATTCTTGCCGCTTCTGGATTCTCTCCCTGGACGGAGGACTCCCTCTCGGCACCTGGCGATGGTGTGGCTTTTTTTATCCCAGGTTCTCGGCACCAGATGTCCTGCGCGCGACTTCTCGCCAGCAAGAAAACACGCGGGGACATACGGATCCTTGCAGCAGCCAAAACTTTTATTCAATCATAAGGAGAGCCCCTTGCGCCTGCATGGCATGGCTTATATACACCCTAGCACGGTGCATCCACACCTGATTGGCCGCTTACCCATGATCTCATTAGGCACGCCCCAGAGTGGGAAAAGACCTGGCACAAAGGCATTCTTGCACATGCACACACAGTCAACATCCTGAAAGGAAGTCAGCTGGCGCAGCGGAGGCCAGCGCCATCTTGTAATGGCAGAAGCTATCCTGGCCTTCCACGTGGGGCACAGTGGAAGCCAGCGCCATCTTGTGGTGGCAAATGTTAAAGCAGCACTCTACACCAAAGAACTTTTCTAAACAGGTCAACTTACCTTATATCCTTTCCTTTTTACTGCCTCTGGTGGGTGGTGGGTTACAAGGAAGGATAAAGTGTTTAAAAACCATCATTAAAAATAGGATTTGAAAAAAATTAAAGTTACAGTGGATTGTGTCACCTTAAATATGCTTGACTCCTCGGAAGTGACATTAGGATGTGTGGCCTTGTCAGAATAGGTGTGGCCTTGTTGGCAGAAGTTCATCACTGTGGAGTCGGGCTTTGAGTTCCTATCCTCAAGCTCCCCCTTGGCTACCCACATTAGACAGTCTCTTCCTGGCTGCCTTTGGATCAAGATATGGAACTCTCAACTCTGCCACGTCTGCCTGGATGCTGCCTCGCTTCCCACGGTGATGATAATGAACTAAACCTCTAAAATTGTAAGCTGCCCCAATTAAATGTTTTCCTGTATAAGAGTTACCTTGGTCATGATGTCTCCTCACAGCAAGGAAACCCTAAGGCACAGATCATTGAGTTTAAAGTCAACATAAATCATAAAGGAGAACTTTCTCTTTCACTTCAGGCTCAGCTGAGGGGAACTTTTCTGCTTCTCTGGAGCTGCTTAGAGCAGATATGGGTGGAACAGAGGGAGACTCACCTTAGGTAGCTATTTCCTCCTCCCTGTGTTCATGCTGCTTAGAGGAAAGGGACCCTGGATGAGAGGCCTGGCCTCTCCCCACGTCCTCACAGGGAGCAACATTGATTGAGACTGAGAGTCAAGCAACAAAAGAAGCAAGTGCTCCTGCTCCCTGAGTGGGTCATGTGGAGGGTGTGTGGGTGTGTGTGTGTTTGTGCGCGTGCATGTGCGCAAGTGTGTGTGCATGTGTGTGTGTCTGTGTGTGTGTGCATGTGTGTGCATGTGTGTGTGTGTGTGTGTGTGTGTGTGTGTGTTTCTTTCTTTTGGTGACCTGGCAAAGCTAAAAGCATTTGGGTCCCCAACAGGATTGGGCATAGGTCTTAAGCAAGGGGCCTTTCATACCAGAGGACGCCACTGGTCATTACAGGTAAACAGAACTGACAGAGACACATAGAAACACACAGACTCACAGATGGATTAGGCCCTGAGTTCTGGCAGTCAGTGCTGTCTACACACTGCTTACAGCCTGAATGGTACCTCCATCACGGATGGAGTTATAGGATCTGGGGCCTCTTACACTCCCACTACAGACATAAGTGTTTGGAGATAAAATGAAGGCTAATTCAGAAACTCTGGGTTCTCTTTTCAAATACATCTTAAACTTGCTCTGTGGGCTCACATCAACCACATTCTGTCATTGACCCACCCTCCTATTTCTAAAGTATAAAGGTCATTTGGGCCAAAAGAGGCTGATAAGAGTGTCTCCCTTCTAGTGAGAAGCACCTTGGAGTCCAGTTTATCAGTCACAAATATGTCATAATATGCTCCCAGTGAACAGGTCCCCAGACTTAGTAGGCCCCAGGACTTGCTGTGTGAGTGCAGGGAATCAAAGCCAGATCCTGTGGGAGAGAATCCAGTGCTCACTGGAACCATCTCTCCAGCCCCTACATCCTAAGTCTTAAAGAACTCTTCTTTAAGACTCTCTGAGCACATGCTTTAGAACACTGAAGAACAGAAGTTTTGCTTTGAAGAAAACTGCTATATGACAGACACATGTACAGTGCACCTTTGTCGCCAAGCAGAGCCTCGTTCTAGCTCATTGAAGCAGTCACTTAAATTCTGACATTTAGATATAGTGGGGAGAAATCTGGAGTTCTCTGATGCTTGACCTGGATTTGGTGCAACCCGTGCATGCCTGGCCTTCCTTCTATGTAGTTGCTGGTCCTTATCCTTACATTTCAGTGTCTACTGAACCACCCTCAGCCTGAACATCTACTTCTCTTACTTTTTTTTTTCATTCACCAAAGAGAGAATTTATTTTTACTACACAAAATGACTTGAAGCACTCATGTCTACCATTCAGGATACCCTTCTAAAAAGATGCAGGCTTGGGGTTGGAGAGATGGCTCAGCAGTTGAGAGCACTGACTGCTCTTCCAGAGGTCCTGAGTTCAATTCCCAGCAACCACATGGTGGTTCACAACCATCTGTAATGGAATCTAATGCTGTCTTCTGGTGACTGAAGACAGCTACAGTGTACTCACAAACATAAAAAAAAAAGATGCAGGCTTTCTGCAGGTCTGTGTACAGTGCCGGACTTCCACTTGGAGAGAAATTACCAATGCCAATGGATCTCATATTGCACTTTTTTCACTTAAGAGCAATTATTTGGATATGAAAGCATAATATTCCTAGGGTAATCAATAATCCCCCAATACAAGCAGGCACATGTGAACACACAGACTTTACCCATATGTATGCTCATTGTTCTCTGAAATGAGCACATTGGGAAGAACCAGAATGAAGTAATTAATCACCTATGTTTGGGGCCTACTATTGTGCTACACTGCTTGTAGATAAAATACTGAGGGGAACGAAACAGGTCTAGACAAGTTCTAACGACTGGGCCATGGTGTTTTGAGATGGGATTTAATGAATATGCTGTGAGAATATAAAAGGTTACAGACAATCAAATATTTTCTTTTCAGGGAAGGGGGTGAGATGGGCCTGTTTTTGTTTTGTTTTGTTTCACTTTGTTTTGACTGGAGAGACTGCCGTGGGTGCTGGGAACTGAATATTTCTTTCTCTGGTTGTGAGATTATCCTTTAATGACCAAGCCATCTCCAGCCCAAGAGTATATTTTGTAAGCTTGCTTCAGAGACATCATCTTAAACCAGTTTCCCAAGTTGGGATTATGATGTGTGAAGGGGATGTCAACTGAGAAAATTCTCCTGCTAGAAGGGTATGTGGGAAAGCCTGTGGTGCACTTTGTTTGACGTTTGACTTGAGAACGCTGCCCAGCTCACTATTGGAGAGGCCACCCTGTTCTGACAGTCTTAATGTACAAGAAAGCAGGCAGAGTATGCTATGATAAGCAAGCCAGTAACCAGTACTCCTCTATGGCCTCTTACCTCTAGGTTCCTGCCCTGAATTCCCTGGATGGTGAGCTCTAAGCTACAAGATGAAACGAATCCTTTGCTTTTAGTCATGGTGTCTTATCAGCAATAGAACCTAGCTAATAGTTTGCAATGGCAGACAGTTCTCTTGAAAACAGAATCATGTTGCTGTACAGAACCTTCTGGAATGCTTCCCCACCAAGCATTCTGAAGCAGACTCTGTGAGAAGCTGAGTGAGCAGCGGTATCTGCTACTGGGTAAAAACAGGGTGTGGAGGCATTTGTCGCAATAAAGCTGAAATCTTCGGCTAAGACACTTGTGAATTAGCATTCTGAATATGAAATAAAAACTCATCTGCAACAAGAATCCATTCTTAGTTTTTAATAGCAAACAAGAGAAATAAAGTAGTTACAGTTATGAGTCATGTTAACAAAATCTTGGTTCTATAGGAAACTCTTCATGAATATCAATACTTCAAACTCATTGTTCATAAATGAGTATAGAAATCTCAGGTCACTTTGTCAACTAACACTGTGGAATAGGCTCGGCTGTATTTTTAAACTGTGTTAATTTGTACATATAAAAGTATTTTAATGTGATATATATTTGAATAAGTCTCATGTACATGATAAAAATGTCAGACATCCATGCTGCACTCCTGTGTTCAGTGGTAGTCCCTATTTTCTTCTAGGTTAAAAAAAAACAAGTCTATTCATGTAGAAATATATCGGTATAAATGCATATATATGTACACAGAGGAATAAAAAGACAGACACGCATACACAGTCTTTGTCCACAGTGAGAACATACTATATACACTGTTCAACAATCTGTTTTCTGTACTTAAACGATATAACAAGTAGCATTCACTACAACACATTCCCAGCTGTTTTCCACATTTTTATTCAACTCTTATTAACAATGTCTAGACAAAATCCCTCAAAGTTTTCTATTGAAGTCTTTAATTCTAGCACTTGGGAGGCAGAGACAGGCACATCTCTGTGAGTTCAAGGCCAGCCCAGTCTAGTAACAAGTTCCAGGCTAGCCAGGACTATATGGTAAGATTCTGTCTCAAACAAAACAAAACAACTCCCCAACATTTTCTATTAATTCAGAAGCTAACGAAGACATTAACAAAGAAAGCTAGATGATACCGAAGGGTACCCTCACCCTAACATCCAGATAATAAAATAAGTGTCAGGAAGGAATGTCTCTGTCTTCTTGGACCCAATGGAAAGAAAGCTACAGTAAACCAGGGAAAAGATCACTGAAAGAGTTGGCTGCCTAGAAACAGGTCTTGTAACCTGTAGAAGATGAAATACACACAAGGATTATTGAACAAACAATGCATTAAGTTAAAAAACAGATTTGTGGTTATGCCAGGTATGGTGGCACATGCCTATTATTCCCAGTACACAGGAGGCTGAAATACCTTTTCATAAGTTTGAGATCAGCTGGAGCTACATAGCAAAGCATTACTAGTCTCCCCACTGTGATTAAATTTAGGATGCCATGATGTAAGTGTTATAAAAGCCATACTTATCCTACTTACCCACACACAGAAAGAAGCAGAAATGTAGGACTACTTGTTCTCAAGAACATAGTGTGCATAGTTTCACTTCCCTGTGACATCTAAGTTTCCAGTTCTTGTTCCTGTTGGAGTCTGGCTAAAGTCTCTACCCTTGGGTTGTAAGAGGTGTACTTTTGCCTCTTCAATAAATCCCTTTATTTTTACTAAGGCTACCTAAAATAAACTAAAACAGAACACATTTTCCAAGGAGAACTGAGGAGCCAGCAGATGACTGGGGCGCTACGAAGGGCAGCTGCTCTTCCCTTCTCTTCCATGAGTAACGTACGAAGGACATGTTTACTAACAACAAACAACTCCATGGTTCCTCTAAGTTCCCTGATGCTTTTGCAAAGTCATGAAATTCCTAGAAACTCACTTGGGAGATGCTTTACCATCTGGGTTTACAGTGGGTGTCCACCTGTTTTCCCAGTGACTTGTGGAATGCATGCCTTTGATCCTGTCACCATTCCAACAGGTGATGGCCAGTTTCAAGTTGATTCATGGCCCGAACACTTGCTCATGTTCTTTTTCCTACACATTGCCCAATTGAAAAATATACATTTATAAACGCTCTTCTTCTCTCAGCCTACTCCCTTACCAGCTCTCTGCATAGAAATGGAATGGAGAAATCATCTGAGGTAAGAGTTTTAAACATTTAAAGAGAGAAACATAGGTAAGAGTGAATAGCCACTCCAGTTTCTATGGAGAAAATCAGAGCATCTGAATGGATGTCGGAAATTCTCATTTTTATGGAGGGCATTTAGGATATCCTGGTTTGGGGTAAACTATAGTGGCTGCATTCATGGGGCAGAGTTCCAGATCAGTCAGGGCTACATAATAGAAATTCATGAGAGAGAAAGAGAGAGAGAGAGAGAGAGAGAGAGAGAGAGAGAGAGAGAGAGAGAGAGAGAGAGAGAATGTTTCGCGGAAATCTGTATAGCATAGACGGGAGAGTCCAGAAAAGCTGAACTGGAGCCACTCTTTCACCCAAGGACACAAGATTCGCATCCTGGGATAGAGAGATGAGCAGGACTCTCCAGGCAGCAGGACTCTCCGTCTTCTGATACCTAGTGATGATGGAGACAGGGACAAATTTCCTTCTTAAAAGGAAGTGATCAAGACTTACATCTGTTCTCTTGACATGTAAGATTAAAACAATCTTTGCCCGTGTGTACACATGTTCATACAGATGTGTGCACATATCCACATGCCCATGCGTGTGCGTGACAGTTTGTCATCAAGCCATTCCTGGACTGTTTTCTTCATCTTAGGTTTGAAACAAGGTTTCTCACCAAAGAGCTCACCAGTTGGCTAGACATGCTGGCCAACAAGTCCCAGCTCCGGTCTCCACCACCCTGGTGCCATATTACATGTGTGCACCTCCAGGCACAGCTTCTTACATGGAGGTTGAAGAGCTGAACTCAGGGTCATGCTCATGAGGCCAGTACTTTACAAACTGAGTCATCTCTCTAGCCCCATAACCAACTTCCTACAGGGATGGATGGAGCTGTCACAATGGGTATCCACTCCCCTAAAAGACAGAAAGTATGAAAAGACAACTTCACTATGAAGGTTTTATGAATCACAGTCATACTACACGACAAGATCATACCAGGGCACTAATAATTGATGAAGGGTGAAATAATTTTCTCTTCCTTTCTTGTTTTTTTCTTGTTTTTCAAGGCAGGGTTTCTTTGTTTAGCCCTGGCTGTCCTGGAACTCATCTGTAGACCAGGCTGGCCTCAAACTCACATAGATCTGTCTGCCTATGCCTCCTAAGTGCCAAGATCAGAAGTGTGTGTATCCCCCTTCTCAGGAAAATAATTTTCTTAATTTGAGACAGCAAGTGGAAACTGAATTTTAAGAGAAACCAAATGTATCTTCAGAAACTGAAGCATGGGCTCACTGGGACCTGCAAGTGCAGGTAATGCTTATGAGTGACACATCTGTACTGCAAATCAGGGAACTTGGACTCGTTAAACCCTCCTAAGTACTAGACTTAGAGATAAGACAAGCCGGATTCGTGTAGTGTCAGTGACAACTAAGAAAAACCAACAAATGGGACTTGACAAGAGGATCATGGAACACAGGTCAAAAGTAGGGAGCGTTAAGGGAGCCTCTGACTAATAAAAATGAGACTTTCCATAGCTGAATTTCCCACAAGCCACTCCAATAAGAAGGTACGACAAAGATGTCAGAGATGTCCACCTAGAAGCTGCCAGTCTAGAAAAATTAGCTTGTATTTGCATACTGGGAGATCTTTTGGAAAGATGCAATAGAGACTAGAACACCAGGACACATGACTTTAAGGGACCATCAGCAAAGTAAGGGAGCTGGTAACGCATACATTTAAAGACACAGCAAGAACTTAAGGTTGACAGCCATTAACAAGGGCACTAGAGGGCAAGAAGGTTGCTAGAGAGTGATGGTATTAGTTACTTTCATATTGCTGTAATAAAACGCCATGACTGTGACAACAGGGGGCAGATGGTTTCAGAGAGATATGTCTCTCTCTATAGTCATGACAGGGAGGCATGTCAGCAAGGGACCGTCACAGAGCAGGAAGCTGAATGTCACATCTTGAGCTGTAAGTAGGAAACAGGCCATACCTCTGTGTGTGGCACACACACAGTTGCGGCAGCCCTAATGAAAACACCCACCAACTGGGTGATGTCTCAAATGCCTGAGACTATGGGGGGATATCTCTTTCAAATCATCACAGGGATTAAGGACAGATGGACACTTACAGAGCAGGGGTATGAGGAGTTTTGTAGTTCATGGAAGGAAACAAAATTATTAGGAGTGTCCACCATCTCCAGAGATGCAGAAAAGAGACTGATCTAAGAATGTCTAAACTTACTATGAGAAAATATGACAATTATGGAACTGGCGTGCAGGGTGAGGACAGGGAAAATTGAGGTTTCTTTTTTAAATATGGTGAAGAGGAACGAGTTTGAACGTTGAAGAGTGTTCCGGAGGCTAAGCAAGAAGTATACAGTAGGGAAGGGGCTAGGTGATGGAGGTGATTTCAGGCTACTGAGCCCCGGATTTCAGCTTTCTCCATACCACTGTCAGAATGGTGACTGACTATATTCTTGCTCCTTATGGAACACCATGCCTCTCGGGCTACCCTGTAGCATGGCATTTGGAATTGCTGCACCTCCTCTATAAAGAGATTATGCATGCCTACCCCTGAGCCAGGCGGCTCGCTCTGACCATTTGAAAGTGAGCTACAGTGGGTAACTACCACATCCAAGCAGTGATTTAAGGAGTAATTAAGTGGTTCCATTCACCCATTCTTTTCTTCTCCGTGAAATACAAGCTTGTTGTGAGCTGCTCATGTGGACAGGTTTACAGAAGGTGATAATTAGAATCTCCAAGGTAAGAAAACATCTGAACTGTGAATTCCTTTTCTCCTGAGAGATTCTGGTGTTTTTCTACTAGTTCCTGGTTAAGAGACAAAAACCCGGAATTTTTAAGAAAATTTTTTTTTTCCATATTGGGGATTAAATCTAGGTCATTGTGCGAAATCACTCTCTATTTTGAGCTGTATCCCCAGCCCTAATGAAAGTTTTCAAATTACTCTTGGAAGAATCCCAAGCTTACCATCAAGGAACCAAAGACTTACTTGCACTGGTTCCTGTTTTCTTGAGTCTGTGCAGACTACTTGGGCTGTTCTTATTCACCCTTCCTGAAGACCACCGCTCTTCTTCTCCATCCAACTTAGAGACTAGGCCTTGTCTGGGATCTTGATTTCCTACTCATAAGAAATGGTAGACACTGAGGGTTGGACCAACCATTCAGAAATCAAGCCCCAAATTTTTTACTTCAGGGTCTTTCAAGGCTAGTGAACATATATGGCTTCTGATGTTTCAAAATAAGGATGCCCATGAACCTCCCTTTTAAGCACACCTTCCTTTTTGGAGTCAATGGCACAAGCATCATTCATAGCACTTGTTGCCATTCTGTCTAAGCTCCACCCCCACAGCTACTTGGCAGCATCCAGGTATGCTCTGCCTCACAGTTGCCTAGCAACAGCCATATATAGTACCTGACACTCTATAAGGAGCTTCTTCCCCCGCCCTCCTCTTATTCCCTCTTACTTTTTCTTTCCCTCTTGCTCTTTGTTCTTCCTGTTCTTGCCCCACTGCCCCCATGTACCCATGACTGGGCCACCTTTCCTCTCTTCTACTCTTCTCTCATTAAACCTCACCATGTGAAACCATGGTGTCTTAGTATTTTCTGTCCAGGCATGGGCTGAGATTCAAAACCTTAACAGTATTAAAAAGGTCTCAAAACTCCCTGATCAACCACTACCACCACCACCACTACCAAAATAAAACAAAACAAAACAAGAAAACATCAAGGGGAAACATGAAGGACTTGAGGAAGGAGGGACCACAGGGAACATGTTCTGGGTGTTGGGGAACTGTCCTTACCCATCGAGGCTGGATTACTGCAGTTTTCTAGCTTTGTATCCTTGTACACATTTCTCTGCCCAGGTTCCAACTGCTCCCATTCCTTCTGAGGAAAAGCCACAGACACATCCATGAACGTTACTGAGTCCTATCATTCTTATTCAGTTCACAGAGAATTGGACAGTTCGACCATATCAACCCTCACCTCTTCCCTCCCTTCTTCTTTACAAAGGGATTGGCTCTGTCTCTGGTGTTTAGAATTTCTTCCTTGGCTTTGAATGTTTCTACTATTTCACATCTCATTTCCACAAAGTGTTTGGTATCGAAGGGAGAAGGCTTTAGGGTGAACTCCAGCTGCCATGTTGACCTGGGACTAGTGAGTTTGTCTGGACCTTTCTCTGGGTTGCAGTCCCCTGGCTTATGGCACCATTATCAGGCCATTTTCTATCTTCCACAGAGTCCAGGCCTGGAACTGTTACCTAATTTTGTAAGTATTCTCAGGGATACCTTAGCTTGTGAACAATTTGTTTTGTTTTGTTTTTTTCTTTTTGTCTCTTAAATTTTTCCCCAGACTAAAAGTGAAAAGCCAGGCACAGTGGTGCATGGATGTGGCTGAAGCCACTGAGGAGGCTTTCGTCAGAGAATGATGTGGACCGTGGCAGGGGTGGGGGAGACAGGGAGATAGAGAGACAGAGAGAGATTTCAGCAATATTGGTTGGCTCTCTCAACAGCATTTTGCCATATTGTAGCAAACCACAGCAAGAATTTGATTCAGGATCCTGAGCTTGAACCAAATTTAATCTCTCGATCTATGGGCCAGCGGATCCTATGGGATGCTGGGCAAACTTTTGTCTTTATCCATTGGGCCTCTAATGACCAAACCTCCCCCGACCCCTAGCATGTCCTGAACTCTAGAGAGCTGCGACGTGCCGCGCCTCAAAGATGGCGCTGGTTACTGCCTTCCACCCTCCCAACAGTGAGTGCTGCTTGCAGTAAACAAGTCCTTATTTGGCTATGTCTGGCTAGCCTGCTATCTTCCACATAGTGACAGCCTATCTACATGACCCACGTGGCTTGTTAGGAGTGGCCAGTCCTAGCTATTTAAGTATGATGCAGGGCGTTCCCTGGGGAGAGAGAGCCAGAAGAGAGAGAGAGTCAGAATATTGTATCAAGGTTCCTGAGTAAAACTGCTTGAAGAAGATCTCCTGTGGTCATGTCTTCCTTGCTGGTCGAGGTTGGGCGTGGCAAGTGGTGGCCCGTACGGGGAATCCTTGAATCCAGCATAAAGGGACTCAACTCTCTCCGAGATCAGAACTTCTTTCAGTCAGGGCAGTGCTGGAAAGTTTCCAAGGTAAGGTGGGACAATAAGGACCGCAGGAAATAAGCGGCTATAAAGTCTCAGGGTAGTGAGCAAGTAAAGTTCACGGTAACAGCGAACTGAAAGTAAAGTTTGTGGTAGCAGCGAACTGAAAGTAGCAAGACGCGCGGTGAATTTAGCCATAGCAGCATAGAAAGTTTTTGTCATAGGGACCTCACAGTCTCGTCCAATTTTTCTGGCTCTTCAAGAGCTGTTTGAGCGAAAGAAACTAAAAATAAAAAGAAGCACCATAGAGAGATTTTTGAGCGAATGCGATGCCATTGCACCCTGGTTCGCAGCCTCTGGTAATCTCATGGTGGCGAGCTGGGACAAGTTAGGGAAAGACCTTGATTTTGCCCGGGAACAGGGGACTCTAAGACCTGGGGTCCGTACAGTATGGTGCTTAGTGCGTAGCTGCCTTGAGGATCAGAAATGTTGTCAGGCAGCTATAGAGAAGGGGCAAGCTGCCCTAGAAATGCTTCAAGAGGAGAGGTCAGAAAAGCAGGGAAGCGCAAAAGAGACAGACTCAGAAAAGACAGATACAGAGGAGGAAACAGATGAAACAGATTCAGAAGAAGAGTTACAAGAGTTGATAGATCAAATGCGGAAACAGTCTCTAAGGAATAGACAGAAGAAGAAAAGGAAAAAGCCTAAAATGGTGGAGGAACCTCCTGGGCAGTTCCCCTCGGCTCCTCCTCCCTGCAATGTTGTAGAGGGAGGAAGTAGAGGTTCGGGTAGTACATTCTGCCCAGAATGTGGAAGGCAGTCCGCACAGAACTATATCTGGCCTATCCTGTTTATGTGGATGCTAATCAACAAAGGTATCATGAGCCTTTAGACTTTAAGGTGATCAATTCCCTGTCGGAATCAGTCAGGACATATGGCATTACGGCCTCATTTGCCGTAGCTCAGGTTGAGGCCTTACACAGATTTTTCATGACTCCTGGTGATTGGACTAACCTTGCTCGGGCCTGTCTTAGTCCGGGACAGTATTTGGACTGGAAAGCTTTTCTTATTGAGTTTGCCAATGAACAGGCTACCACTAATTTGGCAGCGGGGGTAGGCCAGGCTGCCTGGGATAGGGATATGTTGCTGGGTCAGGGACGCTTTGCCAATGCTCAGACAGGGTATCCAGGACAGGTTTACCAGCAGATTAATGAAGTTGCAACAAAGGAATGGAAATCCTTACCTAATAAGGGAGAAGTGAGTGGAAACCTCACCAAGATCCTTCAAGGACCTATGGAGCCATTCTGTGACTTTGTAGCCTGATTAGTAGAAGCAGCGGGGAAAGTCTTTGGAGACCCCGATACTGCTATGCCCTTGATTAAACAGTTGGTCTATTAACAGTGCACAAGGGAATGCCGAGCCGCTATCACTCCTTACAAGAACAAGGGACTTGAAGCTTGGATGAAGGTCTATAGAGAAATAGGGGGACCTTTGACTAATGCTGGACTTGCGGCTGCTGTTATGCAGATGACGCAGAGAAAAGGAGGAAGCTCGGGAGCGTGTTTTAAATGTGGTAAACAGGGGCACCTAAAAAGGCAATGTCCAGAAAGGGGAAGTCTAGTTAGTACAGGAAGTGGCCAATGCCCAAGGCAACCAGGGCTGTGCCCCAAGTGCAAAAAGGGGAATCATTGGGCTAATGAGTGCCACTCGGTAAAAGACATCAATGGGCAGCCTCTTAGCTCGGGCTTTGGTGGAGCACGTCCAAAAAATGGACACCGGGGCCCCCGACCCCAGGGCCCACAAATATATGGGGCAGTCTAGAATCAGGATGTAGGACAGAGTCACGAGAGATGGCCGTCCCTTCGCCATCTGAGGGGCCAAGGAGAGCCACTAAGGGCTCCACAGGACTGGACCTCCGTTCCACCACCAGACTCGTACTAATTCCTCGGATGGGGGTCCAGTTGATAGAAATTGATTTTAAAGGACCCCTTGAGCCTGGCACAGTAGGGTTACTTATAGGGAGATCATCTACAGCTTTAAGAGAACTACATGTCCATCCAGAAGTTATTGACCCAGATTATACCGGGGTTGTCAAGATCATGGTAGAATCACCAAAAGGAATTACTGCTATTTCCCCTGGAGATAGAATAGCTCAGTTGTTACTTTTGCCTAGCCTTCATGAAAGATTTGCCGCTCAACAGAGAGAAGGGAATCAGGACCTGGGTTTTTCCTAGGGGCAGCTGAGGAAGGCATTCCCATTACCTGGAAAACAGAGGAGTCGGTGTGGGTTCCTCAGTGGCCGCTTTCCTCTGAGAAGCTTGCTGCAGCTAAAGACCTGGTAAATGAACAGCTGGCTATGAAGCATATGAAACCATCAGTGTCACCTTGGAATACCCCAATATTTGTGATTAAAAAGAAGTCAGGGAAATGGAGACTGTTGCATGATTTACGGGTTATTAATCAACAGATCCAAATCATGGGCCCAGTGCAACGCGGGCTTCCTCTTTTATCCTCTCTACCAGCCTGTTGGCCTGTTGTAGTGATTGATATAAAAGATTGCTTTTTCTCCATACCTCTTTGTCCAAGGGATAGTGAAAGATTTGCTTTTACTGTTCCATCATGCAATCATGAAGAACCTGATCAAAGATATGAATGGGTGGTTTTACCACAAGGTATGGCCAATAGCCCTACTATGTGTCAACTTTTTGTGGGCAACGCCATCGCCCCATTAAGACAAAAGTTTCCCACACTGAGATGTGTACATTTTATGGATGATACCCTTTTAACTGCAAAGAATGAAGAGATTTTAGATTTAGCATATGGATATTTAGTTAAATTGCTAGAAAGTAAAGGATTGATTATTGCCCCTGAAAAGGTACAAAAGAGCAATCTTGTAAATTATTTAGGAACAAAAGTAAGCCCTTATATCATTATCCCCCAAAAGGTTGAATTGAGGAAAGATAACCTTAAGATTCCTAATGATTTTCAAAAATTATTGGGAGATATTAATTGGGTCAGATGTTATTTAAAATTACCAAATTATGAATTAAAACCATTGTATAATATTTTGGCTGGGAATTCGGCCTTGGATTCTCCTAGACAATTGACTGATGAAGCAAGGGAAGCTTTAAAGAAGGTTGAAAAAGGATTACAAGGCACAATGTTACATCGATGGAAGGAGGGTGTGCTATGCATTCTAGCCACCTACATGCAGCCCACAGCATTGTTGTGGCAAGATGGCCCTCTGCTTTGGGTTTATCCCAGAGCTTCTCCAGCTAGATCAGTAGAGTATTATCCTATAGCAGTTGCACGATTAGCCCTGAATGGGATTCAACAGTGCATACAATATTTTGGTGTTTCCCCAACCTCAATCATAGCGCCCTATACAGGTCAGCAGATGAAGATCTTGTGTGGCACTGTGGATGACTGGGCTATATTACGCTGTGGATTCCATGGAGAGATAGATAGTCATTATCCAAAACACCCTCTGCTATCCTTCTTTAAGGAACATCCTGTGATTTTTCCTAAGGTAACCTCCAGTGTTCCCATACAGGGGGCCCCAAATATTTTTACAGATGGATCCAAAAATGGCTGTGGAGCCTATATGGTTGACCATCAAGAGCCAATTTTGTGTCAATATCAACCCTGCTCTCCACAAGAAATTGAACTCAAAATTGTGCTGGAAGTGTTTAAAATTGTTCTTTTGCCTTTAATTTGCTCTCTGATTCATCATATGTTGTTAATGCAGTGAAGATATTAGAAGTGGCTGGCCCTATTAAAATTAGCAGCACGGTATGCCAGCTGCTGAGGGAACTTCAGGAATTGATCTGGAAATGAGGTCACAAGTTTTTTGTCCAACATATTAGAGCTCATACAGGTTTGCCTGGTCCTCTCAGTGAGGAAAATGATCTTGTGGATAGATGTACCCGAATGGAGTTTATCTTCTTAAGCTCATCATTGGATCAAGCCCGACAGTTTCATCAACAATTTCATGTGCCTACCAAAACCTTACAGCAGAAGTTTCATCTGTCT
Organism: Rattus norvegicus; assembly: GCF_021556685.1. Taxonomy (NCBI): domain Eukaryota; kingdom Metazoa; phylum Chordata; class Mammalia; order Rodentia; family Muridae; genus Rattus; species Rattus norvegicus. Next base: position 80,455,960 of record NC_141538.1, read on the forward strand.
CGAGCAGATGCTCGACAGATAGTTTTAGGATGTCAACAGTGTATCACTTTCCATCATCCCCCTAGTGTGGGGGTTAATCCCAGGGGCTTACTGCCTCTAAAGATTTAGCAAATGGATGTAACTCACATATCTGGATTTGGGACTCTAAAATGCATTCATGTTTCTGTGGATACCTGCTCAGGTGTCATTCATGCTACCCCTATGAGTGGGGAAAAGACACACAATGTTATTAGACACTGCCTAGGAGCCTGGGCTGCTTGGGGAAAGCCTCAACACTTAAAAACTGATAATGGCCCAGCATACACTGCCCAATCTTTCAAATCCTTTTGTAAACAGATGGATGTGCAGTTGAGCCATGGTCTGCCTTATAATCCCCAAGGTAAAGGTATTGTTGAGCGAGCACATCATACCTTGAAGGAATGCTTAATTAAACAAAAAGGGGGAATAGGCCATGGCAGAACTCCTAAGGAACAGATATCCTTAGCCCTTTTTACTCTTAATTTTTTAATTTTGGTTGATGATGGCCTTTCTGCCGCTGACCAACATCAGTGTTGGGCGGGCACATTGAAAGGTTATGTGAAGTGGAAAGATGTGCTCACTGGCTTATAGCATGGGCCAGACCCTCTGTTGGTGTGGGCAAGAGGGTCTGTTTGTGTGTTTCCTCAGGACCGGCAAGATCCGTTGTGGGTCCCTGAAAGATTGACCAGGAGGTGCAACAAGAATGAAGATCCTGCTGTTGCTGACACTTCTCGGTGTGACCCTAATGCTGGTCAAAAGGGAGCCCCAGTGGGGGATACTACCGGTGTTCCCGAGACTCATGCCAATACGTCATGACCTTTAAGCCCACTCCTCTAATTTGTCTAAACAGTTGTCAAGTTATCTTTTAGGTAATTGGACTGGAGAATTCGATTTCTTAATGGATCAGCTACATGTAGCCATCGTGACCGTGAACTCCACATGTGCAGACGCTAGACTGGCTATGGAATTGTCATCTTGGATTGCTGTTGCTATGAATCATCTTAGAGAGTGGGTGGGTATGGGAGCCCTGGCTGGACTCTTGCTGCTGGTCTCCCTAGTGAGCCTGTGGTGTCTCTGTAGAATGAGGTTTATTCAGAGGCGGCACGTGGCTATGGTGGTACAGACATTTACAGCCATTGAAGCAGGACAGTCCCCTAAAGCCTGGCTTATGGTCATTCAGAAGACCTAGTTGTACCTCGCCCCTGAGTATATGTGAATGACCTTGCCCAGCGACAGGCAACTACCTTTCTACCTAAGGCACGGAACCTTGTGGGCGACGAGGTGTCCTACGATGGGTTTAATGAAGGGATGAGCCTAAGACAAGGGGGGTCGCCATGCTCAGTGGTACCTTGCCTGCTTGATTAATTAAACAAAAAGGGAGAACTGTAGAGAGCTGCGACGTGCCAAGCCTCAAAGATGGCTCTGGTTTCCGCCTTCCACCCTCCCAACACTGAGCGCTCCTTGCAGTAAACAAGTCCTTATTTGGCTATGTCTGCCTGGCCCACTAGCTTCCGCATACTGACAGCCTATCTACATGACCCACGGGGCTTGCTAGGACTGGCCAGTGCTAGCTATTTAAGTATGGTGCAGGGCGTTCCCTGGGGAGAGAGAGCGAGAAGAGAGAGAGAGTCAGAAGGTTGTATCAAGGTTCCTGAGTAAAACTGCTTGAAGAAGATCTCCTGTGTTCGTGTCTTCCTTGCTGGTCGAGGTTGGGCGCGGCCCTTGTTAATGGCTGTCAACCTTAAGTTATTGCTATGTCTTTAAATGGATGAGTTACCAGCTCCCTTACTTTGCTGATGGTCCCTTAAAGTCATGTGTCCTGTTCTAGTCGTCTATTGCATCTTTCCAAAAGATCTCCCAGTATGCAAATACAAGCTAATTTTTCTAGACTGGCAGATTCTAGGTGGACATCTCCGACATCTTTGTCGTACCTTCTTATTGGAGTGGCTTGTGGGAAATTCAGCTATGGAAAGTCTCATTTTTATTAGTCAGAGGCTCCCTTAACGCTCCCTGCTTTTGACCTGTGTTCCATGATCCTCTTGTCAAGTCCCATTTGTTGGTTTTTCTTAGTTGTCACTGACACTACACGAATCCGGCTTGTCTTATCTCTAAGTCTAGTACTTAGGAGGGTTTAACGAGTCCAAGTTCCCTGATTTGCAGTACAGATGTGTCACTCATAAGCACTACCTGCACTTGCAGGTCCCATTGAGCCCATGCTTCAGTTTCTGAAGTGACATTTGGTTTCTCTTCAAATTCAGGTTCCAGTTGCTGTCTCAAATTAAGAAAATTATTTTCCTGAGAAGGGGGATACACACACTTCTGATCTTGGCACTTAGGAGGCATAGGCAGACAGATCTATGTGAGTTTGAGGCCAGCCTGGTCTACAGATGAGTTCCAGGACAGCCAGGGCTAAACAAAGAAACCCTGCCTTGAAAAACAAGAAAAAAACAAGAAAGGAAGAGAAAATTATTTCACCCTTCATCAATTATTAGTGCCCTGGTATGATCTTGTCGTGTAGTATGACTGTGATTCATAAAACCTTCATAGTGAAGTTGTCTTTTCATACTTTGTCTTTTAGGGGAGTGGATACCCATTGTGACAGCTCCATCCACCCCTGTAGGAAGTTGGTTATTGGGCTAGAGAGATGGCTCAGTTTGTAAAGTACTGGCCTCATGAGCATGACCCTGAGTTCAGCTCTTCAACCTCCATGTAAGAAGCTGTGCCTAGAGGTGCACACCTGTAATATGGCACCAAGCTGGTGGAGACCGGAGCTGGGACTTGTTGGCCAGCATGTCTAGCCAACTGGTGAGCTGTTTGGTGAGAAACCTTGTTGCAACCTAAGATGAAGAAAACAGTCCAGGAATGGCTTGATGAGAAACTGGCATGCACATGCATGGGCATGTGGATATGTGCACACATCCAGATGAACATGTGTACACACGGGCAAAGATTGTTTTAATCTTACATGTCAAGAGAACAGGTGTAAGTCTTGATCACTTCCTTTAAGAAGGAAATTTGTCCCTGCCTTCCACCATCATCACTGGGTATCAGAAGATTTGTGCTGCCATGCTACCTAGAGAGTCCTGCTTCCCGGAGAGTCCTACTCATCTCTCTATCCCAGGGTGCGAGTCTTCAGTCCCTGGGTGAAAGGCTCCAGTTCAGCTTTTCTGGACTCTCCCTTCTATACTCTACAGATTTCCACCAAACCTTCTCCCCCCTCCCCACTGAGAGCTGAGAGTCTCTCTCTCTCTCTCTCTCTCTCTCTCTCTCTTTCTCTCTCTTTGTCTCTCTCTGTCTCTGAGTGTGTGTGTGTGTGTGTGTGTGTGTGTGTGTCTTTCTGGTTCTCTGTCTCACTGTTATGTGTTTTCCTTTCTGTTCTTTCTGTATCTGTATTTGTCTCGGTATCTCTGCAGCTCTCTCTCTCTCTCTCTCTCTCTCTCTTCTCTCTCCTCTCTCTCTCTCTCTCTCTCTCTCTCTCTCTCTCTCTCTCTCTCTCTCTCTCTAACATGAATTTCTATTATTTAGCCCTGACTGGTCTGGAGCTCTGCCTCATGAATGCTGGGATTAAAGATGTGTGCCACCGTAGTTTACCCCAAACCAGGATCTCCTAAATGCCCTCCATAAAAGTGAGAATTCCAGACATCCATTCAGATGCTCTTATTTTCTCCACATAAACTGGAGTGGCTATTCACTCTTACCTATGTTTCTCTCTTTAAATGTTTAAAACTCTTACCTCAGATGATTCCTTCAAGATGGTCTCAGTTTGATGATGTTAGAGTCTTTTTTAGGAGTATGAATCTTTACATGAAATCATTAGATGGTAATAAAGTTTAAACTTCATCCTAAACCTTTACATGAAATACTGTGTTTTTACACTTGTTACAAATTTTTCTCCATATTTAGATTAAAATAGGAAACTCTTAAAATTGTGAACAAGGAGATGAGGAGATAGCGTAATCAGTAAAAGCTTGTTAAGCGGTATATGAATCCCATCCCTACGACCCACTTCAAAATCTAGATGTGCTGCTTTGTTCTTGCAACCCCATAATTGGGAAAGTTGAGACAGGAGAATCCCTGAGACTACCTGGCCAACCAGACTTGCTTAATTTACAAGCCATAGGTCAGAGGGAAAAACTTTTAAAGACAGGGTACAGTGCTCCTGAAAAACAGTACTTGTGTTAACACAGAGACACACACACACACACACACGCTCATTTGTGAAAATGTTAATTAGAGCAACAAACAGTAAAATACAATAATTCATGAACTTTTTACGCGAGTGCTTAGCCACCACAATTAGTATTTAATTTGCATTTATGCTTACTGCATACTTATGGCCTGTGTAAAATACAGGTGAGGGTACCCTCTGGTATTGCCTAGCTTTCTTTGTTAATGTCTTTGTTAGCTTCTGAATTAATAGAAAACTTTGTGGAGTTGTTTTGTTTTGTTTTGTTTGAGACAGAATCTTACCATATAGACCTGGCTAGCCAGGAACTTGTTATGTAGACCAGGCTGACCTTGAACTTTTTATGTAGACCCGGCTGGCCTTGAACTCACAGAGATGTACCTGTCTCTGCCTCCCAAGTGCTAGAATTAAAGACTTCAATAGAAAACTTTGAGGGGTTTTTGTCTAGATATTGTTAATAAGAGTTGAATAAAAATGTGGAAAACAGCTGGCATTGTGTTGTAGTGAATGCTACTTGTTATATCGTTTAAGTACAGAAATCAGATTGTTGAACAGTGTATAAAGTATGTTCTCACTGTGGACAAAGAGTGTGTATGTGTGTCTGTCTTTTTATGCCTCTGTGTACATATATATGCATTTATACCGATATATTTGTATATGAATATGTTGTTGTAAAAATATAAAAATAAAAAAAAAGTATGGATATCTTTTACCCCGTTATGTCTGCACCGTGGTGCCCCAAGATGTCTGCTAGGTATCTTGGTCGAAACACATCCTGGCCGCACACTTTCTTACACTCAAACCCTCACATAAAGGAACACACAATACAACAATCTTTGACCCAATTGGTAAGATATAATTGCCCACTTAAACATACAAAATCCGGTACCATCCATCCCTTGAGAACATTAATAACAACCTATAAATACACAGAGCAGAATCTTAACATCACCTGTCATCTTGTCCTGCCACGGTTTCTCTCCCTCTCTCCCTACTGTCTCTTCCTCTCTCCCTCAGTCTCCTCCTCTTCCTTCAAACTTCCCTCCCGCCCATCCTTCCTTCTCCTCCAATGACAGGCCTCCTTCTATCCTGTACCTGCCCCTCCCCAGTACTTTACAAATTCAATGGAGAGGTGGTTCTGGTGAAGTCACCTGAGTTCTGAGTCCTTGACTAGGCAGCTGTCCTTGGGGCAGTGGAATTAGCATCAAAATACAGTAACTTCAGGGCAAACCACAACATTTCACCCTTTTTGTCCAGTTAAAAAGCCTTGTCACTTATATATTGAGTACAATTACCATTCTACAATTTATAAAGCATTTGATATACTCAACACCCAGTCCATCACTATATCAGTTAAACAGAACATTCCATTCCATTCCAGCTTAAGAAAGGCTTAAAATCTATATCTTGCCTAGCTTGTATACTACCTGATAACTATCCAATAAAATATGTATATTTAGAGTTAAACAGCCTGATAGGCTATTTGACATCTTCAACCCCGTCAGAAATCTGGGAATGACCAAATATCTATACACAAAGGAAGCCTAACACAGCTTCCAGAACTGAGAGGTTGTAGAGACAAATCTCCACTAGCACAGTCCCCTGTTAGCAACATGTGAGCGCAAGACTTCAGCCTTCTGGCCCAAAATCAACTGAAAGACTCTTGAAATGCAGATTTTGAAGGGCTGATCACCCTGTTTTGGCAGAGTTTATCAGTCAACTATACTGCATAATTTGTCCTTTTCTGGACAGTATTAGTCTGCAGATGAAACATGCAGATTTGCCTAGTGGCTGCCTAGCCACAATGTATTGCCTCACCTAGAGGTAGAGATGTTCACAATCTTCATTAAATCCACCAAAGGGTAACTGTTAGGAGCAGATATGTCTCAACAAAAGATAAATAACTTTAAATCTCAAATTTTGTGGATTTCTGATGTTTTTGAAAATCATCTATCTATATAAGACAATCTGGACTGTTGTCCCCATATCCTAAATTTTATCTTGAAAGCACTCTCAAAAGCTCAGAGCCATGACTTTGCTATTTGAATCTTAACTCACAGGTGTAATCAACTCAGAAGTTTGTAATGACAACAATAGAAGGACTGGCTCTAAACCTTGTACTTTTAAACTTTAAACAAATAAGTTCTACATCAAAGCAAAGATATGATTTTAGCTTAGTTACCAAATGAGATTATGACTGTACAATTCAATCTAGCTAATTACTCCCTGTTAAATTACTACCAATTTTAAATTCCTCATAAAAACAATGTTAGAATAACCACTTTCAGCCCCCCAAAGTCCAGGGAATTGGGGCGATGACTCCTCCATAACTTCTTCAAGCTGTACATGGGCGTTGAGATATCCTTAGGGGTAGGGGGAAGGAAGAATGAAGCAAATGCTGTAGCAGGATGTGTCCTGACTGGACCCAGGTGAAAGTCCTTGAGACCAGGAATCCAAGTAGGCACACTCTGTAAAATACAACTCTCAAGACAAAAGTTTAGAATCGAGATATTGAAAGAGCGTACGCCCAAAACGGGGAGCCGCGTCTCTCGCTCCGATCGCAGGGTGGGGTGCCCCCAGGAATCACGAGGAGCCATTCTTGATGTAACAGCAAGAGGTAGCTTTATTAACGAGATCCCGGGTCTTAGCGGGATCCTGGGTCGACACGTGTCTCACACAGGAGACAGAGGAATCGACCCTGAGCTTCCAAACTCAGGGGTTTATATAGGGGAGGTTAGGGGCATTCGCGAGGGTGCACATGATTGGTCAATTCAAATGGTGCACAGTTACTTTCGGCGCAAAATTACATCAGCAAGGAGTACGTGTTATCTAGCAGCTCGGCAGGCAGGTAGGGTAGCTCATCTCACTCAGGGGGGTGAAGGAAGGGGAGGGTGTCCTTGGGGAAGGAAGGATGGTCAGTGTCCTTGGGGCTGATAGCTGGTTTGGCAAGTCCTATCTCTGGCTCTCCCTCAGGCATGTCCGGCCCTGCACATCCGGACTCTGACAATGAGCAACCTTTATGAAACTCTAGTTCTACATTCCCCACTTCTTTTTTTTTTGTTAATAGTTCTACTCCTAGAACTTCATGGAGAACTCAGCTTCATCTAGCATAACAGCTTGGTATTGTAGTCTTAACATGAGGATTCTAACCTGGACACTATCCAAGCCTATCCACCAAGGTCATGAGTAGCTTTTAGAACTTCTAAGCTTATACAGACTGTGATCCCTGAGGCACAGTCCCAAGAAGTGTTAAGAGTACTAACATATGCAATGTTACATCATTTGTAATGGAAATCAAGCCTATCCCACACCTATCTTGATAGAACCCAGTACAAACATGACTGAATTTCCCTCTAGGTCCCATCTCTCAGCCCCAACAGCTAGTATGCGGCTGGTGAGGGCTGAGAATTGACAGCTCTCAGGGTGGTCAGCAGCACCAGGTACGGTCCTTTCCAGCGAGGCTCGAGTGTCTGGGCTCAGTGTAGCTGCAATCTCCGACCTGGAACTGATGGGATGTCTCAGGGGTCTCCGGGGCATAGGCTGCTGTCAGCTGTGAGCAGATTTCTTTCTGTATCACCTGAAGGTCTTTCAGCCTGGCACACAAATCATTATTACTATGGCACTATGACATGTTGGTTCAGTAACATCATCTAATACAGTCAGGGGAGCTGAGGCCCCATATAAGATCTCAAAGGGGGTAAGGCTGAATCTGGAAGGGGTATTTCTTGCTCTGAAGAGAGCAAGAGGGAAGGAGTGTCACCCAGTCTGCGCCAGTCCCCATGGTTAATTTAATTTGGTCAGGGTCTCTCTTAAAATTTTATTTATTTACTCTACCTGTCCTGAACTTTGAGGTCTGTAAATACAATGTAATTTCCAATTGACCTCTAAATACTTGGCCACACCCTGGCTTACCTTGGCAACGAAAGTAGGGCCTTTGTCTGACCAGATTACCTTGGGCATTCCAAACCTGGGGAAGATTTCTTCCAGTATCTTCTTGATGATTGCAGAGGCCGTCTCTCGTTTGGTGAGGAAAGCATCTATCTATTCCTGAAAAAGTATCTACAAGCACTAGGAGATACTTGTGATTATATTTTTCTGGTTTTATCTCAGTGAAGTTCACTTCGACTTTTCACTAAACTCTCTAGGTCTCTTTGCCCTGTTTGCTTGCTAAGCATTCACTTATTGACATACCTTATACTTTTTACTGTCTCTCTGGCTAAAATCTTAAAGTCTGTTACATACACCTTAACTACTTGGACACACTTCTTATCTCCTAAATGAGTCCATTTCTGTATTTGGCAAAGTGAGTCTTTTCTTTGTTCTCTGGGGAGTATAGCTTTCCCCTCAAGTGTGCCATTGTCCTTTATCTTTTAAGCAATTTGGGCCTTTTCTAAGTGAGGCCATCCCTTAGTCCGATCCTAGTTCTCAGTGGCTGTCTCTTGCAGGCCTGCAACCAGGATAGGCTCCTGCTGAAAAGCTCTCAGGGAGAACTTTCCCTCGGGATGGAGACCCTCCAACTCCAAAGACCAGACCGAGACACCACAGGATGCAATCAGCAAGAGGATTTGGTTTATTGTCGGGATACACAGGCACAGGCACCTGCGGGCGCTTCAGTCACTCGGGGGACTGGCGCGCCCCACGGAACCAAGGATGGGCTTTTTATGGGATTTTGGGGAGCAGAAGCAAGCATACAGAAGCAGATGCATGGTTACAGGGATATAATTGGTGGATTCTAATGTGGCAAGGGTTTAGCCCGGGGGCGAGTTTCCTAGCTACCTTCCTGAAACATAAGGACTGACTTGGCCCCCCAAGGGTTCAGCCCGGGGGCAAGTTTCTTAGCTACCTTCTTGGAACATAACGACTGACTCGGCCCCCCACCAGGGTGTGGGACCTCTCCTGGGGCTTTTTTTTCATTGTCAGGTGCTCAACCGAAGTCGTCCTGTTGCCAGGCCTTCAACCAAACACATCCTGTTTGGCAGCCGCTGTGTACTCAGTGTTCTAACCTTTCCCTGAACCAGTCATCTTAAGTACAGCCTTGCAAAATGGCGTTACTGCTGTTAAGCTGGGGTCTTTCACTGCATAGCCATTTTTTGAGCCACTTGATCTGCTTCGTTATTGCCCCATCCCACTGAATCTCTTCCCTCCTGATATCCTGAGCAATGAATAGTACTCACAGTGGTTGGCTTCACCAGGGCATCCAAGAGATGGCAAAAGCATCTGAAGTGCTAATGTGCTGGGGGGGTAGAGGTTCAGCCATCCCAGATGACATTGTGTTGTCCACCATGGCAGCACCCACTTGTCTCTGACCTTCATTCATGAAGAGAACTGTTCCCGTCTGTGGACAAGGTCCTCGGCTTTCAGCAGGGGTCAATCAGCCAGTCGCAGAGGTCTTTCCTCCACCCATGGGCTTCTGCCAGTACTTGACACTCGTGCTGTGGTGGCTCCAGGTCCGGATTGGGCAGCAAGGTGACCAGATTGTTCCCAACCGGTGGAGAATCTAGTCCATGGCAGCTGACCAGTGGTCCCATCTTTTGGGACACTCTATTCAAAGGCAGAACATCAGCCACTCTATCACAGTTTAAGTCCTGGATTGGGTGATAATTGTTAGTGCCCGGCTGGCAGGAGTGATGTGTTCCAGGCAGATCAGGACTAAGTCACACATCTCCCAGCATCAGGTACTGGTGCACTGAGACAGGTCTTAAGCTCCACATACACAGTCTGTAGATATGCATACACATGGCCTCACCCAGCCATTTCAGCCCACGCAAGCCATTTTGGAGAGCAATTTTCTCATGAACAAGGGATAGGGGCAGTCAGGGATGACTATGAACTAGTGGGTGGGTTACCGGGCCCACGCCAAGGTCCACTGTTCTTCGGGCAGTCCATAAGTATTGTTCGTTGCCAGTAGCCCCTTGCACTCAAGGTCTTTGGATATTGGCCCACTGGGGGGCATAGGAGCACAGAGCATTGGGTCCCTGTATCCACACTTCCCTTCTATCTCTGTACATAGCCAGCACTCTAGGACCAAGAGGCTCTCCAGTGTCCCCTCTTGTTCTTTCTGGGGCAGTCCCTGACCCAGTGTCTTTTTTTTCTTTGCATTAGGCACACTGATCTTTAGCCAGGAATTCTCTTCTGTTGCCAGGTACTGTCTTCCTTGGTTCCCTAACTACTGTGGCCAGTATATGTTCCTCTCTTGTCTTTTATCTCTCTTTAGCTCTCTAGCTTCCTCTTCTTTTAGTCTCTTTTCTTCCCTAGCTTCCTGCTCTTTTTACCTTCTTTCTTTCTTTCTTTTTTTTCAGTCTCTCTGCATCTTCTTCTACAGCTATTAGGTGCTGTCCACTTTTCTGCACAGACCCTGAACCACGCATCAACTTATTTTCTCTGCAACTTACAATAACTCTCTCAGTGACTTAGCTTAACCCTTCAAGTTTCTTTAACTTTCTCTTCATATCTTTTCCTTATCTTAGCTAGATTGGTGGGGCACTTTCCAGCCCCTCAGAGACCCACCCTTGGAGCCTGGCGGCAGACCTGGCACTCCCTACCTTCAGGCGTCTGAAGAGAGCAGGCAGAAGTGAGGGCCTTCTATCCGTGTCTGGAACATTTTTTTCTGGTCTCCAGTAGGATTCCGTCTTTCATCAGTGGTAAAGAAGACCTGTAACAGTTACTAACAAGCATCTCAAATGGGATGGTGAGAAAACAAGAGAATCTTGTGAAGAGGGCAAACAGCATTTATCTCTCTTCAGTGTCAGCTCTGTGGCTTTGCCTCTCAAGAGAACCAGCCTTCAAATGACACTAGGCTTTTAGTAACAACTAATAACAAAAGGATGGAGAGATGGTTAGAACCTGGTTGCTAGATGCCAGGTGGCTGACAGAAGAATCGTAATCAGTTCACCTGGGGCTATCAGGACCTCAGTAGTAGCCCTTTACCAAACTGTCTCACTGGGTTTAAAGGGCCCAAGGAAAAGAAAACATTAATCCTGACCTTGGCCACCTCCAAGTAATTTAGTGCTGGAGACTGACTCCTCCCTTGGAATAAAGACAGCAGATAAGGCAGGCTTCCTTAAAGAACTTCTCTAAATGAGTGCTCTCCTACTGTGAGCAAATGTCAGAAATTCCTTTCCTGTTCTTGTTTTCCTTATAGCCCCACCTAGCTCTTAGCCTTTTTAGATTATTCTTCCTGTAGCATTTCTAACACAGCCTGTCCCCCCTTTTTTTTTAGCCTGTTAACAGCATTTCTGATCTTTTAGGCAGTTATGCACTAAGTGTCATACCGGCTGAAACTCTACCTTTAAGATTCTTTGCTCCCAAGCAATATTTACTCACTTCTCTAGCTTATTTCAGCTGGCTGCGAGCACAAGCACAGATAAAACACTGTTTTAAAAACTAACTTTGGCTATCAACCAACACACCGCCACTAGAGCGGGGTCCACAAAATTAAGTTCCTTACTCACTAAGCATTAAGGGGACCAAGTAAAACTCTTCAACGAACAAAGCAAACAGTTTCATGATTTCAAACACAGTCGTCGGTCCAAGATTTTAAACACGGTCGTCAGTCCAAATTCAAACACGAAACAAAAGCCAAAAAAAGACACTCGGCAATACCACAGAAAACAAACCAGACAAGCAAGACTAAAACAAAGCATCCTATAACCAATTTCACAGATGCCTGGTACCTTCAGTACCTGGCCCAAACTGCAGCTTAACCTTAGCTGCTTCTGGGATACCAAACACAGAAACAGAATACAGACAACAAACACTAACACACCTAAGCACACTTGTCCGTGCCTATACTTAAATAGGCAGCCGAACATGACCTCCAAAGTCACAGTCAGATCTTTTTGACTGTCCGTTGCCGGGTCCTCCTGACAAAATTCGGCTCGTGGAACGTCTCTCACGCGTCCCAGAGCCAGGACCCAACAAAGACTGGCTCGTGGAACGTCTCTCACGAGTCCCAGAGCCTGCGCGATTGGGGCGTCCCCTGGTGCGCTTTCTAAAAAGGAAAAAAAGAAAGAAAAAGACTATTCGGAGTAGGAATCCTTCATCTACTCACAGGCGCCATTTCGGGGTGGGGAACCTTCTTCCACCCGTGCACAGGGCAGGAATCCTCCTTCTGCCCAGACAGTACACTCTCAAGCTAGCTTTCTACGGGGTGGGGAACCTTCTTCCACCCGGGCACAGGGCAGGAATCCTTCTTCTGCCCAGACAGTGCACTCTCAAGCTAGCTTTCTACGGGGTGGGGAACCTTCTTCCACCCATGCACAGGGCAGGAATCCTTCTTCTGCCCAGACAGTGCACCAAGACACTAAACCGGTACCGAAAAACACAGACTACAGGACTTAATTCATACACACTCACACACAGCGGCCGCTTTCCGGCACTCACACTTACGTACCTCCAAGTGGCATTTGGGGTTCCGGGGGGTCACACTCCGATCCCGGACGAGCCCCCAAATGAAAGAGCGTACCCCCAAAACGGGGAGCCGCGTCTCTCGCTCCTATCGCAGGGTGGGGTGCCCCCAGGAATCACGAGGAGCCATTCTTGATGTAACAGCAAGAGGTAGCTTTATTAACGAGATCCTGGGTCTTAGCGGGATTCTGGGTCGACACGTATCTCACACAGGAGACAGAGGAATCGACCCTGAGCTTCCAAACTCGGGGGTTTATATAGGGGAGGTTAGGGGCATTCGCGAGGGTGCACATGATTGGTCAATTCAAATGGTGCACAGTTACTTTTGGCGCAAAATTACATCAGCAAGGAGTACGTGTTATCTAGCAGCTCGGCAGGCAGGTAGGGTAGCTCATCTCACTCAGGGGGGTGAAGGAAGGGGAGGGTGTCCTTGGGGAAGGAAGGATGGTCAGTGTCCTTGGGGCTGATAGCTGGTTTGGCAAGTCCTATCTCTGGCTCTCCCTCAGGCATGTCCGGCCCTGCACATCCGGACTCTGACAATGAGCAACCTTTATGAAACTCTAGTTCTACAATATCTTTTTGTTTGATTCTCCTGAATAAATTTTTCAGGCAGTCTACCTCTATCAAATCTGATCAGTATGACTCTGTGAGGTTTCCAGAGCCTAATCACACTTTTAAAAGAACACAAAGACAAAATGTTTCTCCCAAAATACTGTGTTCCTTAGTCTGAAACCAGAAAAGCTTGTATCCTGCACTGTCTCCCAGAGTAATAATATAACCATGAAACTCAAAGTCACACCCATCATGAAGACTAACCAATTTTTTAAAGAGGAAGTAAGCTAAACAATGAGCCTGATAGGCTTTTGTACTCTGGGATATCAGGAAATTAACCCAAAACTCCCATGGAGCCCACGTTAAGAGAATCTGAGCTTCCTGTGGTGGTAGATATCAAAAGTAACCACAAACCCTTGCTAGCCGGCATCAACAAGCCATATGGACTTTAGCGGGGTAATTCATAAAACAAACCAAATACCTTTTATCAATTCCAGTATCAATAAGCAACACATCATACGAGGACTTTAGCCCAAAATGTCTCAATCTGTCATGTAGTGCCATATTGGATTTGGGCCTGGCTGCTTTGTAACTGCATGGCCACAGTTAAGAAGTCATGGGATTGTTGGACAGAGGCCTCTCCCATGTATTTACGGCACAGGAAGAAAATACCAAGTAGTAAACACCCGGTGTCTCCACTGCATGACCTCTGCTGAGCCCAGCTGATGCATGTGGAACCGACACACCTGGACCACACCTGGGTGGTGGTCAATTTACTTCTGCCTTTTACTTCCTCAGCCTTTATCCTTGAGATTTAGGCTGGTCTTCTGGGATTTCTCCCTAATTAATTAAGGTCTCCTAGTCGGTCTTTCGTTACCTAAGTCACGAGCCAGGTAGACACGAGTCAGGGTTTCCCACTGTGCTTCCCAGATATTTTCTACCTGGAGACTTGGGTATATAAGTGGTGAATAAAGCTACAGGAGACTCTCACTCTCACTCTTCTTCCTAACTCTCACTCTTCTTCCTCACTCTCACTCTTCCTTCCGCTCTTCCACTCTTCCTCTGTCTCTCTGTCTCTGTCTCTCTCTCTGTCTCTGTCTGTCTGTCTGTCTGTCTGTCTGTCTCTCTCTCTCTCTCTCTTCCTCCCTCTCTCTCTTCCTCTCTTCCTCTCCTGGCTTGACACGATAACCTGTGTGTGTGTGTGTGTGTGTGTGTGTGTGTGTGTGTGTGTGTGTGTGTTTCTTTCATCCTGTAGGCTTTCGCCCGATTCTCGGTACTGTGTCGGTGCTGGCGCCAACACTGTCAAGCTCTCTACCCGGAGACACAGATTTTTATTTAACCTTAATAACTTCTATAATATATGCCTGCATTCACTCTCCCTGGTGTTATAGACATTAATCACAACTCTCTACTTGAAGGTAGTGACTAATTTTTCCCTATCTAAGATCCGAACCATAGATAAAAATCACCACATGATTCGGGTAATCTCTTTACTCTCCTTAAAACAAACAGCTTCTATCAATTCTAATACCAATAAACAACTTAAAACTCAGGAATTTAATCCAAAATATATCCATCTGTTAAGCTCTCTACCCGGAGCCACAGATTTTTCTTTAACCTTTATAGCTTCTAAAATATATGCCTGCATTCACTCTCCCTGGTGTTACAGACATTAATCACAACTCTCTACTTGGAGGTAGTGCCTAATTTTTCCCTAAGTTCTGAACATCTGGCAATGTGTTGTAGTGAATGCTACTTGTTATATCGTTTAAGTACAGAAATCAGATTGTTGAACAGTGTATATAGTATGTTCTCACTGTGGACAAAGACTGTGAATCTGTGTCTGTCTTTTTATGCCTCTGTGTACATGGATATGCATTTATACCAGTATATTTGTATATGAATAAACTTGGTTTTTTAACCTAGAAGAAAATAGGGGCTACCACTGAACACAGGAGTGCAGCATGGATGTCTGACATTTTTATCATGTACATGAGACTTATTCAAATATATATCACATTAAAATACTTTTCTATGTACAAATTAACACAGTTTAAAAATATAGCCGAGTCTATTCCACAGTGTTATTTGACAAAGTGACCTGAGATTTCTATACTCATTTATGAAAAACAAGTTTGAAGTATGGCATTAAACTTTGATATTCATGAAGACTTTCTTGTAGAACACAGATTTTGTTAACGTGACTCATAACTGTAACTACTTTATTTCTCTTGTTTGCTATTAAAAACTAAGGATGGATTCTTGTTGCAGATGAGTTTTTATTTCATATTCAGAATGCTAATTCACAAGTATCTTAGTCGAGGATTTCAACTGAATTGCGACAAATGCCTCCACACCCTGTTCTTACCCAGTAGCAGATACCTGTGCTCACTCAGCTTCTCACAGAGTCTGCTTAAGAATGTTTGGTGGGGAAGCATTCCTGAAGGTTCTGTACAGCATCATGATTCCGTTTTCAAGAGACCTGTCTGCCATTGCAAACTATTAGCTAGGTTCTATTGCTGATAAGACACCATGACTAAAAGCAAAGGGTTCATTTCATCTTGTAGCTTAGAGTTCACCATTCATGGAATACAGGGCAGGAACCTAGAGGTAACAGGTCATAGAGGAGTACTGCTTACTGGCTTGCTTCTCATAGCATGCTCCTCTTGCTTTCTAGAACATTAGGACTGTCAGCCCAGGGTGGCCTCTCCAACAGTGAGCTGGGCAGTGTTCTCAAGGCAACCGTCAAACAAGAAAGTGCACCACAGGCTTTCCCACGTACCCTTGTAGAAGGAGAATTTTCTCAGTTGACATCCCCCTCACACATCATAATCCCAACTCGGAACTGGTTTAAGATGATGTCTCTGAAGCAAGCTTACAAAATATACTCTTGGGCTGGAGATGGCTTGGTCATTAAAGGATAATCTCACAACCAGAGGAAGAAACACTCAGTTCCCAGCACCCACAGCAGTTTCTCCAGTCAAAACAAAGTGAAACAAAACAAAACAAAAACAGGCCCATCTCACCCCATCCCTGAAAAGAAAATATTCGATTGTCTGTAACCTTTTATATTCTCACAGCATATTCATTAAATCCCATCTCACAACACCATGGCCCAGTCATTAGAACTTGTCTAGTCCTGTTCCGTCCCCCTCAGTATTTCATCTACAAGGCAGTGTAGCACAATAGTAGGCCCCAAATATAGGTGATTAAATACTTCATTCTGGTTCTTCCCAACATCCTCATTTCAGAGAACAATGAGCATAAATATGGGCAAAGTCTGTGTGTTCACATGTGCATGCTTGTATTGGGGGATTATTGATTACCCTAGGAATATTGTGCTTTCATATCCAAATAATTGCTCTTCAGTGAAGAAAGTGCAATACGAGATCCATTGGCATTGGTAATTTCTCTCCAAGTGGAAGTCCGGCACTATACACAGAGTGGCAGAAAGCCTGCATCTTTTTTTTTTTTTAAGTACGTGAGTACATTGTAGCTGTCTTCAGACACCAGAAGACAGCATTAGATTCCATTACAGATTCCATTACAGGTGGTTGTGAGCCACCATGTGGTTGCTGGGAATTGAATTCGGGATCTCTGGAGGAGCAGTCAGTGCTCTTAACCGCTGAGCCATCTCTCCAACCCCAAGCCTGCATCTTTTTAGAAGGGTATCCTGAATGGTAGACATGAGTGCTTCAAGTCATTTTGTGTAGTAAAAATAAATTCTCTCTTAGGTGAATGAAAAAAATTAATAGAACTAGATATCAGGGCTGAGGGTGGTTCAGTAGACACTGAAGTGTAAGGATAAGGACCAGCAACTACATAGAAGGAAGGCCAGGCATGCACAGGTTGCACCAAATCCAGGTCAAGCATCGGAAAACTCCAGATTTCTCCCCAATATATCTAATTGTCAGAATTTAAGTGACTGCTTCAGTGAGCTAGAATGAGGCTCTGCTTGGCCACAAATGTGCACTCTACTTGTGTCTGTCATATAGCAGTTTTCTTCCAAACAAAACTTCTGTTCTTCAGTGTTCTAAAGCATGTGCTCAGAGAGTCCTAAAGAAGAGCTCTTTAAGACTTAGGATGTAGGGGCTGTAGAGATGGTTCCAGTGAGCACTGGATTCTCTCCCACAGGATCTGGCTTTGATTCCCTGCACTCACACAGCAGGTCCTGGGGCCTACTAAGTCTAGGGACCTGTTCACTCGGAGCATATTATGGCATATGTGTGATTGATAAGCTGGACTCCAAGGTGCTTCTCAATGGAAGGGAGACACTCTTATCAGCCTGTGTTGGCCCAAATGACCTTTATACTTTAGAAATAGGAGGGTAGGTCAATGAAGGAATGTGGTTGATGTGAGCCCACAAGTTTAAGATGTATTTGAAAAGAGAACCCAGAGTTTCTGAATTAGCCTTCATTTTATCTCCAAACACTTATGTCTGTAGTGGGAGTGTAAGAGGGCCCCAGATCCTGTAACTCACTCCATGATAGAAAGTACCATTCAGGCTGTAAGCAGTGTGTAGACAACACCGCCTGCCAGAACTCAGGGCCTAATCCATCTGTGTGTCTGTGTGTCTTTCTATGTGTCTCTGTCAGTTCTGTTTACCTGTAATGACCAGTAGTTTCCTCTGGTATGAGAAGCCCCTGGCTTAAGACCTATGCCCAATCCTGTTGGGGACCCAAATTCTTTTGGCTTTGCCAGGTCACCTAAACAAAGAAACACACACACATGTACACGCATGCACACGCACACGCACACAGGCACACACGCACACACACACACCCTCCACGTGACCCACTCAGGGAGCAGGAGCACTTGTTTCTTCTGTTGCTTAACTCTCATTCTCATTCAGGGTTGCTCCCTGTGTGGAGGTGGGGAGAGGCCAGGCCTCTCATCCAGGGTCCCTTTCCTCTAAGCAGCATAAACACAGGGAGGCAGCATCCAGGCAGACGTGGCAGAGTTGAGAGTTCCATATCTTGATCCAAAGGCAGCCAGGAAGAGACTGTCTAATGTGGGCAGCCAAGGGGGAGCTTGAGGATAGGAACTCAAAGCCCGACCCCACAGTGATGAACTTCTGCCAACAAGGCCACACCTATTCTGACAAGGCCACACAACCTAATGTCACTTCCCAGGAGCCGGGGATATTTAAGCCAATACAATCCACTGTAACTTTAATTTTTTTCAAATCCTATTTTTCAATGCTTTAACCTTCCTTGTAACCCACCACCCACCAGAGGCAGTAAAAAGGAAAGGATATAAGGGAAGTAGACCTGTTTAGAAAGTTCTTTGGAGCAACTCCAATCTGTGTTGCCAGAAATTGGCAGTTTAGTACATGTGTCAGCAGCAGCAGCTCAATCCACGGGCAAACACTTCACAGATACACCAGTAGTCCAGTTTGGTAGAATCCAGTTAGCAACAATGGTTACAACCTAGTGGAGAGAGCCAGGCTTCAGCCTAGAATCCAGTCAGCAGGGGCTAACAGGAACACCAGAAGTTCTTGGCTGTGTCTGTCAGGGAAGTGAAGATCGACAAAGCCTCGAGACCCACAAGCTTTGCACAGCTGTACCAGTACGCTAGGCTCTGTCTGTCCCTCTGTGGAGTCCTATTTATACCCTCCAAGCATCATGTGTCCACCATGTGTCGTGCCTCAGCATGTGCATCCAATCAGCCCGAGTCCGCCAAGAAACTGAGCACACCACTATTCTACCAGAAGCTTTTTGGTGCATTTCTCTCTATGGAGTCCTGACAACTGCACCTCAACTATGCCATGTAAGGTGGACAAACACATGCATGTTGTTAGAAAAGAATCCTTTGTAGTGTGTCCTTCCTTGTGCTTGCTTTAGCAGAATATCATCTGTCCTGTGTCTGCTTCAGTCAAACATTCCTTCACATGTTTGCCCTAGCAAAACACCATCCACCTGTGTTGCTGTAAAAATATAAAAAAAGCTTTCTTTTCCCCGTACTAGATCCGGCACCATAGTGCCCCAAGACAACTGGTAGATATCTTCATCTCAGTCAGCAAAGCTTCTCACCCGCTCTGCTCCATCCCATACCACACTGCCTATGACTACTCTCTGAGCCTGGCAACAATCTCTCTTCCCATCCAGTTCCCAAGGCAGGTTGCCACCAGGCCAGAAATGTACATCCCAAGTCCATGGCAGCTTAGGGTCACTGGCTGCCACATAACTGTCCTTGATTTAAATCTCCACATGTAAGAACACACAACACAATAACCTCTGATCCAATTGATAAGATATAATTGCCCACCTAAATATACAAATATACAAAAATATACAAAGCCCTGTCCACATCCATCCATTAAGAATATTCATAACCTGTAAATGTGCAGAGAGGAATCTTCACATCAGCCTCCATATTCTCTCCGCTGTTTCCTCTGCCTCACTCCAGTCTCCTCAACTCTCTAAAACTTTTCTCCCCTCATCCCTCCTTCTCATCCAATGGCAGGCCTCATTCTATCTTGTACCTGCCTTCGCCTGTATGACATCCTACACAACAGACTTTCCAAACAACCTTTAAGTTTCCACTTCAACCCATAACCTACCATTCTCTGAAAAGGAGTTTAAAACACAAAACCAAAAATCACCCCTGGACTAGATATGGGGAATGACACCAGACAGTACAGCCTGTAAAAACCAGATTCTCCCTTCGATCCAGCACTGACTGAGCAAACTTTAAGCAATTTTCACTAAGTTCAGATGCTAAAAAGATTCCCTTTGTTACCGACTCATATTTAACCAGAATCTCAGCACATCTTGGTGGCCACAGTGTCTTTATTGATACTCATAAGATCAACGCAGACAGTGTTTGTCTTCAGAGACTCCGTGGATGGTTTAGGACTCATAAGGGTGTCTGTGTGACAGAGTCTGGCCCTCAGGGTCATGGATTAATATTGCTTAAAAACCAACAGTAGAGGCTTTGAAGAAGTCATCCAGGGTTAAGAACTTGGGGTAGTGGGCAGAGTTTATTTGAGCAATTCATGGAAATTAAATAAAGCAAATATAAATAACTATCGGTTCAAAGGATAAATTCAAAAGTAAGTTAGAAAATGTTGCAAGACAATGGGATGATAACAGGACGTTACAGTTCACTGGGTGAAAAAGCAATGTCAAAGGTTATAACAGTAGATTCCCCCTGTGTAACTACCTCAAGTGGCAACCAAATTCTACACCTCCAGAAACTACCAAAAAAGGACAAACTCAACTCAAAATGATGTAATATAATTTACATTACAGAAGGAGGAAGTAAAGATTAGAGCCCCTCTCTTTCATTCTATAAGTGCTGTCCCTTTGCAGAACCCTGACTAATACAGATTTTAGTACCAGAAGAGGTTCTAGCACAACAGTAGGTCTGCAAGTGCTGACCTTGCCCTGTCCAGCTCAGCGCTCAGTCCTATCCCCAGCTCTTCTACAAGAGTCCCCGAGCTCGGCCTGATGTTTGACTGTGGGTGTCTGCATCTGTTTCCATTCAGTGCTGGATGAAACCTCTCAGGGGACAGCTATGCCAGGCTTCTGTCTCCAGGCATAGCAGAGTATCACTAAGACTGTCAGGGGTTGACTCTCAAATGGAATGGATCTCAAGGTGGGCAGTCATTGGTCGGGCATTCCCTCAAACTCTGCTCCATCTTTGTCCCTGAACATCATGGAGGCAGGACAAATTTTGGGTTTTAGGTTTAGTAGCTGGATTAATGTCTCCCTCCCTCCACTGGAAGTCCTGCCTGGCTGTAGGAGATGGCCACTTCTATCTCCATATTCCCTGCTAGTAGGTGTCTAAGGTAGGTCATCCCTATAGACTCCCCAGAGCCTCCCTTATCCTAGATCTCCAGCTATTTCCAGAATTGCCCCCCACCAGTTTCTGTTCTCACACCCAGACCTCTCCAGCACCCTCTCCCCACACCTTATCCCTGTCACATTCCCCTCCTCACCCCTCTCCCACCTATCTCCCTTTGATGACTATTTTGTTTGCTTCTGAGTGAGATTCATGAAACCTCCCTTGGGCCCTCCTAATTATCTTTGAGTCTGTGGATTGTAGTATGGTTATCCTGCACTTTATGGCTAATGTCTACTTATAAGTGACTAGATACCATGCATATCTTTCTGGATCTGAATCACCTCACTCAGGACGATATTTTCTAGTTCCATCCATTTGCCCGCAAATTTCAAGATGTCTTTGTTTTTAATAGCTGAATAGTATTTCATTGTGTAGATGTACCACATTTTCTTTTTTCCATTCATCAGTTGAGGAACATCTGAGCTATTCCCAATTCCTGGCTACTACAAATAAAGCTGCTATGAACACAGTTGAGCAAGCGTCTTTGTGGTAGAGTGGGGTATGTTTGGGACATATAGCTGAGACTTCAGGTTCATTTCCAATTTTCTGATAAACTGCCAAATTGATTTCCAAAGTGGTTGTCGAAGTTTGCACTCCCACCAGCAATGAGTGAATATTCCCTTTCCCCACATCTTCACCAGCATGTGCTGTCACCTCAGTTTTTTATTATAGCCATTCTGATTGGTATAAGAAGGAATCTCGGAGTCATTTTGTTTTGCATTTCCAGAGGACTGAGGACACTGAAAATTCCTTTAAGTGCTTCTCAGCCATTCAAGATTCCTCTGTTGAGAATTCTCTGTTTAGCTTTGTAGCCCAGAGTTATTGGTGTTCTTTGGGCATTCGTCTCATGTGCCAATGTGTTCAAGGAAGTTCCCCCAATTTCTCTTCTATTAGGTTCAGTGCGTCCGGTTTTATGTTGAGGTCATTGATCCACTTGGACTTGGTTTTGTGCAGGGTGATAGATATGGCTCTATTTGCAGTCTTCTCCATGCAGACATTCATTTAGTTAAGCCAGCACCATTTGATTGAAGATGCTTCTTTTTTCCATCGTATGATTTGGCTTCTTTATCAAAAATAAGGTTTCCATGGGTGTGTGTGTGTGTGTGTGTGTGTGTGTGTGTGTGTGCGTGTGTATGATTTCCAGACCTTTGATTTTATTCCATTCATCAACCTGTCTCTGTAACAACACAGTGTAGTTTTTATTACTATTGGCTCTGTAGTGCAGCTTGAAATCAGGATGGTGATTCCTCCAGAGATTCTTTTATTGTTCAGGATTGCTTTGGTTACCCTGGGTTTTTGCTTTTCTATTTGAGATTGAGAACTGCTCTGTAAAGGTCTGTAATGAATTGTGTTGGAATTATGATGGGAGTTGCCCTGAACTCATAGACTGCTTTGGGCTATCTGGCCATTTTTGCTGTGTCAATCCTACTGACCCATGAGCATGGGAGTTATTTCAATCTCCTGATAACTGCCTTGATTTCTTTATTCAGGGACTTGAAGTTCTTGTCATACAGATCTTTCACTTGCTTGGTTAGAATTATACCACCATAGTTTGCATTACTCATGGCTATTGTAAAGGTTGCTGCTTCCCTAATTTCTTTCTCGGCCTGTTTATTGTTTTATAAAGGAGGGCTACTGATTTATTCTGAGTTAATTTTGTATCCAGCTACTTTGCTGAAGTTGCTTATCAGCTGGTAGAATTTTGGGAGTCACATACGTTTACTATCTCATCATCTGTGAATAGTGATATCTTGACTTCTTCCTTTCCAATTTGTTCCCCTTTGATCTCCTTTAGTTGTCTTCTACTCTACCGAGAACTTCCTCCAAGCACTATGTTAAATTGATAGAGAGAAAATGGGCAGCCTTGTCTTATCCCTGATTTTAGGGGAACTGCTTTATATTTTTCTTTATTTTTTTGATGTTGGCTTTTGGCTTGCTGTATATTGTTTTTATTGTGTTTAGAAATGCACCTTATATCTCAGATCTCTCCAAGACATTTACTATGAAGGAGTGTTGGATCATGTCAAAGACTTTTTCTGCATCTAGTGAAATGGTCATGTGATATTTTTCTTTTAGTTTGTATGTACAGTGGATTTCATTGATAGATTTCTGTACATTGAACCATCCCTGTATCCCTGGGATGAAGCCTACATGATCATGGCGAATAATATTTTTGATGTGTTCCTGGATTCAGTTTGCAAGCATTTTATCGAGAATATTGGCATCAATGTTCATAGCGGAAATTGGTCTGAAGTTCTCTTTATTTATTGAGTCTTTGTGTGGTTTAGGTATCATTGAATTCTAGAAAGTGCTTAATTCATTTCTTTATTTCCAGTGGCTGGACAATGGAGCTGGGGGTCCGGGGGTGGGCAGTACGCAGCTCAGGGCAGTATTTTGTTAAGAATGTGTTTGTACAGATTTTCATGTTTTATTTCTTTGTCATGGAGTATCAGAATGATTAAGAGAATATCAGTGGTTGTCATATTTAAATTTTGAGATATCAAAGGAATGTCCCTTGAAGGAACATCATAAAATTTATAATGCACTTATGGTTGTATGAGGGATACTTACATCACGCTGTGTACAATTATGACTCTGTTAAACACATAACGCCTTTGAGGCTGTACATGGGGTAGTTACACAGGCATAGTTATGACCTGGGTGTTACTTCCACCTGAAAATTAAGCATGACAAAGAGATCTGACTGTGTGTCACATTGATCAGGGGTGGGCTTGTAATGGCTGTTCTTGGTTGTCAAGGACATCTGGAATTAACTAAACCTTAGCCAATGTATGAGTGAGAGAGTGGCTAAGTCAATTGAAGATGGAAAGACACACTTTTCATCTGGATTTTTTTGAGGACGGAAGATCCACCTTGAACCTGGGTCACCCCCTCTGCTGACAGCTTACATAGAAGATGTGGAAGAAGGAAGATCCCTCCCTAGAGCCTCCTCTTACCCTGGCTAGCAGGTCCACTCCTTCATGAGTGTTAGGGCCTACTTTGGAATTCTGACATACACTGAAAAACAGCTACGACATCCAACCTTGTTGACTAAACAACTCCTGAATTCTTGAACTTTATGTTAATAGATTACGTGAACTAGAGTCTGTAGACCATTCTAATAAACTAATCACACACACATACACACACACACACACACACACACACACACAGACACATACTGTAACTTTTATTCCTCTAGGGAACCCCACTTAATACAATACCACGAAGACACTTACATTTGATTTGTATTGGGTAAGAAGTAATGAAAGCATTCACAAAAAGACTGGAACAGAAAAAAAGTGCTAAGACAAACTCACAAAAAAGGACCAAGAATAGTTTCTTATGGAGAAAAACCTAAGACTATCTAAAGTAACTCCGGTAAAAGAATCTAACTTCAGAATTAGGGGTATAGGCCGCTGGTGGTGAATGGTGACTTTGTAACCATGACACCCTCATTCAATCCTCAGCACCCAAAAAACAAAAGAACAGAATGTAACTTTGAGGTTAGAAGACTAGTAACCAAGGCTTTTAGTTGAAACATTAGCCTGAAACATTTGTAATGAAAGATGAGATTAATATTTTAATGTAGATTAAAAATGGATCCTTTGGAGCTGGAGTTACAGATGGTTGTGAACCACCATGTGGGTGCCATGAACCAAACCTAAGTCCTCTGGAAGAACAGCCCTATGCTTTTAACCGGTGACAAAGCTCTCCAGTCCTGACTTGTCTAGTTAGAACTTTTTTTAGTTTTATTTTATGTGTATAAGTGTTTTGGCTGCATGTATATCTGTTCACCACATATACCACTCGTGCCTGAAGAGGTCAGAATAAGGTTTCATATCTTTTGAAACTGAAGGTATAGATGGTTGCGAGCTATCCTGTGTATGCCGGAAACTGAACTCAGGTCCTCTGTGAGGACACTGAGCGGTCTTACCCACTGAGCTATCTCTCCAGCCTCGACTTTTCTACTCTTAAAAAGGACGATTAAGAGTACAAGTTTTGTGCTCCAACTCTCCAGCTACTGGTTGTAAATTATTAGCAGAAACCTAACAGAGACCTAACATGCACAAAGGAAGCCTCAGCAATGTGGCTGTAGGTACAGCGTAACACTGAGGTTGGCCAGTAGGGAGCAACCCTACACACATTGCTGCACTTGCTCTGTGAGCCCCCAGCATCAATTTCTTCCTGTGGTTAAGATTCTTACACTTTAGTCTGTAGATGAGCTTAACAGAACTACACATGCGTAATTACAGAGGCCGTGGTTTGGTTATCGGGTCCGTCCTATTATCTCCAGAGTTTCAGTCCTTATTTGGTTTGTCAGTAGTATTTGACTGGCTCCTCCATATTTTTATATATCTCATTAATACCCTATTGCATAGTGGATGGATGAAACTGTATGCTACTAAGCTGAGTGCCACAACCAATTAACACGGAATGTCACAGAGATTGGTACTTCTCTGCACTCTAACACTTATAGTTATTTTATTATTTATAAATAAATTTCTGACACTAGATTTATACTGTATTTAAGACTGGACTTTCTTTTCTTTTCTTTTTTTTAATTTCTATCACATGTAGGTCCGTTTTTTGTAGTCATTTGATAACTATTTACAGTTCCTTTGCATCTAAATAAAACCAAAGCGATCACCTCTTCAGAAAACCAGTTCTCAGGCTTACAATGAAATTACTTCTGAATTGCTATGTATCAAATAAATTAAGAGGGATAAAGCCAATCATTGCCATATCATCTTCATAGACACATATAATAAGCCTATTTTTGACATTTCTTGTTATATTTCCATTTATATTAATTTTAATGAGTGTGTGTGTGTGTGCGCGCGCGCGCGCGCGTGCATGCGCGCAGGCACGCAAGTGCATGCCGAGGCCTGACAAGGGCACTTGGCCTACAGGTGGTTGTGAGTTGTTCGATGGGGCTGCTGGGAACTTCTGTCCATCCTGCCCTCTGGAAGCATGTCTCGAGACAGTATCAACTACCGAGGTGACTCCCAGCCCTAAGCACTTCTTCAGGTATCCAGTCTTAAGTTTTTCACATCCGTGGCCAAAATATTTTTACATTCTGAATTTTAAAACCACTAATCATGCTTCAGTTAAAAAAGAACTAACGTCCACGGAAGCATCCACTGTTCAGGTGAACTGTATGAACCGCCAGCACAATTCAGTTTCTGACCTGTAAATGGTGGTTATATATGGTTCGGTTCAGTTAATGTCAGTGGGAGAAGTCCTGAGATAACTTATAAAACTATTTGCAACAGAAAACACAGAAAATTATGAGTAATGAAGAAAGAAGAAGAAAAGGAAGACAGAAGCAAGAGGCGCCTACATCACGAAGGTTGAAACCAGCATCACACCGACTCTCATGCATCCAGCATCTGTGTGGATCAGTCAACGGCACATAGATGCCTTCACGTCCACCTGTACACAGGGATACGGGCGTCAGGTTTCAAAACACTAGGCAGAGGAGTTATCTTTATTGTTTCTCATGTAGAGTTGGTTTTTGTTTGTTTTGGTGTTTTGTTTTTTCTTTCCTTCATGAGTAACCTCTAGTGCACTTGTTATATGGCTTCTGATGTTTCAAAATAAGGATGCCCATGAACCTCAACTAAGCACACCTTCGCTTTTGGAGGCAATGGCACAAGCATCATTCCTAGCACTTGTTGCTATTCTGTCTAAGCTCCACCACACAGCTACTTGGCAGCAGCCAGGTATGTTCTGCCCCACAGTTGCCTAGCAACAGCCATATATAGTACCTGACACTATAAAAGGAGCTGCTTCCCACCCCAAAAGCTTGACCTCAGAATGCAAACTGCTAACTTAGTAAGGTGAACTGCTTCAGCTGTTTACCTCAGAGAACATTGGACTTTAAATGACTGGACATAATCTCATCATTAAAGAAAAACAAAGGTATTGTTCAAAGTCATATTTGCTGATGGAGGTCCAAGTAGAAATGATGTCAAGAGTCTGCTTACAAAGACACACAGTTATAAATGGGAACATATTTTGTATCCATATAAATTGTATTTACCCTGGAACTAGAAACATAAAATAGTGTTTGATGTGGGGAATTAAAGAATTCAAGAAGGAGGCAAGTCCGCGATAGGTTTATTTCCACTTCGCATCAACTCTCTAGTATGTACTATTTATTTTCATCTTTCCATAGTGTTAGCTAAGACTCAGAAAGATCTAGTGCAATGCCCACCTCATCCAGCAAGGAAGATGCAACACTGTTGGATTCTTCTCAACACCCTTTATTGCAGGAACACCTCATTCTTGGTACGGGAACCCCAAGCAACAAAGGCACCAGCCTTATATACAAAACAGGCTATGGCTATATACTTGTCCTCTAGGGATTGGTGGATCATGAAATACCTCATTAGCATGAATATCACTCCAGCCTGATAGCTTGCTGGAGAAATGCCAGGACATGTGCTTTGTGGGTGTTAACCACAAATTACCACCAGATGTCAGCGCCATCTTTTATCTATATGTGCCGCCCCTACAACTCCTCCTTTTTTGTATTATAAAAAAAAAGAAGCCATTAGATGGAGGTAGTGGTCTGAGAGAGTTCAGACATGTCTCACAGAGTGCCCAACTCGGCTATGGCAGGCCACTCTTGTACCCCAATGGCAATAAATGAACTTATGCTGTAACACACCGTTCTTGGCTATATGTGCCTTTTTATTGGGGAGAAATTGGGCAGAGGACCATTTGACCAGCCCGTATGTTCAAACGGGGTGTAGCCACCTCTGTCTATGACTGGTCTAGATCAGGGTGTCACGTCAATATTGTCATTGCTCCTGTCTTAGGTCATTCCTCTCGGCAGCTTGGCTATTCCTGTCACTGTGTTACCCTATTGCCACCGGGACCCTGTCTTAGGTTGGTCTGAGCCCAAGGAAAGTTGCCCGTCTCTGGATACAATGAGTTCACATGACAGTGACAAAATAGGATCTAGGGAGAACTCTTAATTTTTCAAAGAGGCCAGGCATGTGTTGGGAGAAGCACGACTTGCAATGGCGACCATAGCCTTGTAAACAATCGCTTTGTGTCTGGCATGCTCTTGTTTTAAATGGCAGAAGAGCTATAGACATACTCCACATCCCAAAAGATCAATGGCCCCCCAGGCAAACATGCCAGCCCATTCTTTAAAAAAGGAGGAAGCATCGGTAATCCATGAGGTCAAATCTCCAAACGTGATAGGATTCAATCTAGTGTTGTTAACGACAGCAATCTGCATCAGCAATTGTCTCGATAGTTGCTCCACTTTCATGGACCAGTTTCCTTTCAGATAATTCGAGATTTCTTTGCTCTCTTGAGAATACTGAGAAAAATTAACTTGCAAAGAAGTAATGCATAAACCTCTAAGGGAGGAAATGCAGGACAGCTGTGTCATATGATATATTGCTTCAATTTGTTCTTGAATTAAATCCATTCATTGATTAGCTAATAGAAAGGCAGATGTCAAGTGGGCATTAAATTGTTCTTGTATCTCTAATGCCTCTGCTGTTCTTTCCACAATTTGAATGATAGTCTCAGCCGTCTGTACTTGATTAGTCATAGCAATCGCGGCTGGTGTTGCTGCAGCGGCTGATAGTACAATGTCTGAAGTTATAGCTGCCATAATACCAAAATCCCCTTTGCTTCTTAGTAAATGAAGTGTGGGAAAACTATCTGGGTTGGCCTCTACTGGGATTGGCACAAAAGAGGGAATCTTGACCATCACTGCAGTATCATTGGTGCCATCCCAGTATTCAGTTAAATAGCAGACTACATCAGAGTTGTTACATTTTATAGCATCATCACTTACATTAGTGCTTATCAGAAAGAAGAAATGTGGTCTAACACATACTGAAGCTCCAACGGCAGTATCATTTGATAAAGGCCATTAATCTTTACATTTACTAAACTGGTTTTGTTATTTGTTCTAGTGACTGAAATATTATACAATGTAAAGTCTTCACCTAATAATTGGGCAAAAGGAATTAGAGATGTGTATGCTCCCTGCTCATTTGATAATACCCATTGATACCAAGGCCAAAATAAGGCTTGCCAGACTTATTTTCCCCCCGATCATACTGTACATTGCCAAGAGGAGGGGAAAATTCAAGTCGCCATAGGAATTGTTTTGCTCTATGGAATGGATTCTGACATGGGGAAAAATTAGGTGGAAACGTTTGATATGGGAGCAAGTAGGTAGGACTCTACGACAGGTAGACTTATCCAGTGTGTGATTTCCTTGCCCCAGGCGTGATGGAAAACTACAATTATGCATCATAATCAAAGTTGTAATGTTCAACTCAGCAGAATTATTGATTGATGTGTCTCCACGGCCTGAAGAGGCTCCTTGGGTAACTTGATTCAAATCAGCCAGGATGGTCCCAGTGCCCATAGCACTATTGCTCATAGGATCCAACCAATTAGCCAATTTTGTCCTTCGCAGCCATATACAAGGCTGGGAGGAATTTTTAAGAGTGAAACATAATGTATGCAACAAAGAAAGATTAGTGGCAGTATACCGTTGGGACAATTCTCCATTAGGCACTATACAAGGAACATCACGCAAACAGGAGGTGGAGAAGAAGGTTGGCAAAACAGTAGAATTGCTATGAACTGGCATAAGTACTGGCCAGGATCTGGCAATAGCCCACAGAGTGAGTGAATCAACCTGGATTACCATTCCCAGCAATAATAGAGTGCATAGTTCCATTGTCAGGAGTAGCAGGAGGCAGTTTGCAAGTCAAACGCTCAGGCACACAAATTGGATTGTCTTGATTCTGTGGAAAAACACAAACAGCTCCCCTAGATCTCGAAATCACGGGATCTGGGCCACGCCATTCATCAGTTAAGGCATCCTTCCACTTTACTTCTGCATTACTCATAAGTGTAGTACAGCCATGTCCGTCCAAGATTAAAAAGTTCAAAGTAAAAAGCGCTAATGACAACTGTTCTCTTGGTGTTTTGCCATAGGCAATTCCCCCTTTTTGTTTTTGTATAAGCTCTTTTAAGGTAGGCTGTGCTCTTTCCACAATTCCTTGACCCTGGGGATTGTAGGGTAATCCAGTAGTATGCGTGACCTGCATTGTCTGGCAAAATGCCTGAAAGGACTTTGCAGTGTAGGCAGGCTCATTGTCTGTCTTGAGACTATCAGGCTTTCCCCAGGCTGCCTACGCCTCTAAGCAACGACTAATGGCATTACGAGCTTTTTCACCAGTCATCAGAGTGGCATGTATAATACCGCGGAACAGGTATCAACAGAAACATGAGCATATTTTAAATTTCCAAATTGAGATATGTGTGTGACATCCATCTGCCAAATTTTTAGCAGAATCAGACCACGAGGGTTAATTCCCACCTGAGGAGGGTGTGAAATTGAACAAAATTCTGGCAACGAAATATCACAGCATGAGCTGCAGCTCTAGAGATTTTAAATTTTTGTTGAAGAGTGAAGGCAGGAACATGAAACTTTTGATGAAAATCTCTAGCGAGATCAACCGGAGCTGCATGAAAAATAAACTCTCTACAAGTACTGGCATCCACCAGGGCGTTATTGCTGGCAATGGGACCAGGCAAATTAGTATGAGCTCGAATATGTTGTCTGAAAAATGTATTTTTCTGGCACAAATCAATTTTTGTAATTCTGAAAGAATTTGACATACAGTACTAGTCGACCTAATTGGCCCTGCAATTTCAAGTGAGCGCACAGCATTAACTACATAAGCAGAATCAGAAATTAAATTAAAGGAATCATGAAATCTTTTAAGAACTTCCAATACAATATTACATTCTATAATTTGGCAGGTGCCTGGACTGTATTGAATTAATACTCCTTCTTGAGAATCAACCATATAGGCATCTACACCTGTTTTGGAGCCATCTGTATAAATATCTAATGCTCCAGACAAAGGCTCTGAGGCAGTGATCTTAGGAAAAATCACTGGATGTTCAGAAAAAAATTGTAACAAAGGATCCTTAGGATAATGATTGTCAAACTCTCCATCAAAACTACAGCATAATATGGCCCAATCATCTATCAGGGCACACAATGTTTCCATCTGAGCTGTAGTATAAGGTATAATAATTTTCTTGGGTACAATACCAAAATTCTGAATGCAAGATTTTGCACCTAACATAGCAAGCTGTGCAACAGCAGAAGGGTAATATTCAAGGGTCTTATTAAGAGAAATATGGGGATAAATCCAAAGAAGCGGTCCTTGTTACCATAGCACTCCTGTAGGCTGATGAAAAATTCTCAGTATACACTAAAGGAGATCTTCCTTTTCCTTGCACCTTCTTAGCATTGCCTTTTCCAGTCTTTCTTCTACTTTCCTTAAGGATAATCGTGCTTCCTTGGTTAAAGCACGGGGTGAAGTAAGCTGAGAATCCCCTTTCAGGATCTCATAGAGTGGTTGTAACTCTACATTGGGCATTTTAATATAGGGTCGAATCCAATTTATGCTTCCTAGTAATTTCTGAAAGTCATTTAATGTTTTTAAATGATCTTTTCATCAAGTGGCTGACAAAAGAATTGTAACCAGTTCACCTGGGACTTTCAGGACATCAGTAGCAGCCCTTTATCAAACTGTCTCAGTGGGCTAAAGGCCCATGGAAAAGAAAACATTAATCTTGACCTTGGCCACAGCCTCCAGTTGGAGTAAGTTGAAGAGCCGGTGCCAAGACTTTCTCCTCTCATCATCATAGAGTAAAGCCTGTTCTGTCTGGGAAAACAAAGTTACTCACAGTCTTCTGCGGACTCTTTCTGAAACTATTTCAGGGACTCCCCTGTCCCCAAACCTGGGGCATTTTGACCATAGGGGCAGGAACTGGCTGCTGAGGGGATAGGACCAAAGGCACTCTCCATGTTAATGATGACCAATGGGAAAAGTAACTTAATGTTGGAGATCAACTCCTCTCTTGGAATAAGGCCAGCAGATAAGGCAGGCTCCCTTAAAGAACTTCTCTTCATGAACGCTCTCCTTCTGTGAGCAAGCGTTGAAGGTCAGGCCACTAAAGGCAGGAACTGGAATTTTTTTTCTCTTACCCTGTTACTTGAGGTATGGATAAATTCTTTTCTTGTTCTTGTTTTCCTTAGAGTCCTCCCCCGCCTCGTTCTCAGCCTTTTCAGATCATTCCTCCTTAGCATTTCTAACACAGCCCGTCCCTTTTTTATAGCCTGCTGACAGCATTTCTGATCTCAGCTGCCCACCGTGAGATTCCCAGAGACAGAGAACCAAGGTGCAATGGCATCGCATTCACTAAGAAATCTCTCTAGAGTGCTTCTTTTCATCCTAAGCCTTTTTCTTTCAAACAGCTCTTGAATAGTCAGAAAAATTGAGTGAGACTGAGAAGTCCCCATGCTCACTACAGAAGCTCCACAGCTAGTTTCGCTCCCCCCTACTGTGTGGGTTTCGAGCAGAAGCACAGGTAAAACACTATGTTTCAAAAAATAATGTTGGCTATCAACCAACACACCGCCACTAGAGCGGGGTCCATAAAATTAAATTTCCTTTCAATTTTAAGTTTACGCTGACCAAGAAGCTCCTGAAGAGCAAACGGGAGCGGGGTGCAGTGTGAGTTTCCCATGCTTTACGAGCTTATTTACGATCCATTTATGAGCAGGGCGGGCTGACGTGTTTATTTACACACGATTGTAGCTCATCATTAGTGGGCTCTTCCCAGCAAATGCACTCATGCCCGGGAAGGTGGCAATTCAAACAGTAACAACACCACCACACAAAAAGGGTAAAAGGCAAAAGTGCTAGTCCAACCCACAGAGCATCAATTGGGGAAAACAACATTGCTGTGCTCCACAAACCTTTTTGCCTCTAAACCAAGGCTTCCATCGCCTCTGCTTAGTCCAGAGAACTTTACTGTCCCTAATAGGGAACTTTATAGTCCCTTGTCCAGGAGCTTTATATTCCCTCACCCAGGAGCTTTATTGTCCCTTATCCAGGAGCTTTATTGTCACTTATCCAGGAGCTTTATTATCCCATCTGGAAACTTACCGACGTCGCCGTCCTGAGGTTGAAGAGTTGTGAATCCACGAGGATGTCCTCGGGTCCCAGTAAAGGCCACCAGTTGCAACGCCCACCTCGTCCAGCATGGAAGACGCAACACCGTTGGATTCTTCTCAACACCCTTTATTGCAGGAACACCTCATTCATGATACAGGGACCCCGAGCAACAAAGGCACCAGCCTTAAATACAAAAACAGGCTATGGCTATATACTTGCCCTCTAGGGATTGGTGGATCATAAAATACCTCATTAGCATGAATATCACTCCAGCCTGATAGCTTGCCAGAGAAATGCCAGGACATGTGCTTTGTGGGTGTTAACCACAAACGACCAGCAGATGTCACCGCCATCTTTTATCTATATGTGGCGCTCCCTACAATTAAGTAACTATACAAGGCCATACAGCCAGTCAGCGAGAGAACTTAGATTTAAACCCAAGCCTGTCCATCTGACTCAGGAGCATTTGTTCTTATTAATGCCACTACACAGGTCTGGATGTTTTTACCGGAAGGGAGGATGGTTAAATAGTTGAAAGAGGAAGAAACAGCATTGTAGAGCTCCAGACACATCGGACTGAAACTGCACGTGGGTTTCTTTAAAATATGGAGGAGGGGGTGTAGCTTGAGATTGAATGAGACATGACTACTGGCCCCTCTTGGTCTACAAGTATTTGGTAAATGCTTGACTAGGGGATTATTATTTTTCTTTTCTCCTCTTCTTCTTTCTCCTGCTCCTCTCCCCTCCTCTTCCTTTTTTTGGTTGATTACGGTGTGTGTGACACATGTGCACATATGTGCACATGCCTGTGCCTTTGCTTGTATACTCAGGAGTCAGAACAGGGTGCCAGTTGTCTCCCTCTGTCTCCTTTTACTTTATCCCCTTCAGACAGGGTCTCCCTCAGAATCTGGGACTTAGTATATTTCAGGTAGGCTGGCTGGCCAGTAAGTCCCAGCAATCCTCCAGTCTCCACCATCTACCTAGTGTTGGGGTTAAAGGCAGCCATGACCAGCTTTTTTAATGTGAGTTCTGAGCATCTGCTCTGGCCTTGCTTGGAGCCCGCACAGCCCTCACAGCAAGTACTTCTCAACTGATCTGTCTTCCCAGCAACTCACATAGAGGCTTGCCTTGAGCTTCCTGAGTTTCTGAATGGTCTTGTATCTGTGGCAGTCCCCCAGCTCCAGCCTCCTGAATGCTAAGATTACAGGTTGTAGCACCACGTCTGGCTATAGATTACTGCTTTTCTAGTAATGAACGAGAAGATGCTTCCCCAACAGAAGGCAACAGCCAGTCCCTTCCACTTAACACTCCTCAGTACATGTGGGCTGTTCATGTGACTGAAGCACTGAGGCTGTTAAGAAATGACGAGACAAAGCACGTGGGTAAGGAGTTTAAGGAGTGTACGTGTAACCAGCTAATGGCCCATGTGTAACTAGCTAGCATTTCTGAAACTGACTAATAGGAAAATGATTTAATGACTTTTACCTGAGACTTACCCTCAGCTAATTGAATATATAACCCATTCAGAAAGCCTGCGGAAACATTCGAGTCACTTACATGGTGCCAGGCTGTGTTTGGGGCCAAGAAGAACATCAATGAACACGGGCTTATTTGATTCATGTCCCAGAGAGGAAATATTCTGTAGTCCCTCCAGCAGAGTGACAGATAGGACTGCTGACCTCAGCTCAACATCAGTTCTAAAGCACCTGCTTCTGTCAGTCTCAGAGGATGCTTGGAGCCACTGGAATCTACCTGCTTAACTCCCAAAACCTAGAGCAGTCTCCAGAAAACAGGCAGAAACAAACCTTAGGGGACAAAGAGATTATTGGCCAGGAACTCATGAAGGATGAAGGGAGCTAGGAGACAGCAGAATCAAGGAAGGAAAGTTATCCTGTGTTAGGCAGAAATGCTATGCCACAGTTTTGCTCGATCATGGGGTGGGGGCTGTGCACCCCAAAGAGACCAGCATCTCAGCTCAAAGACAAGGGAGTCTGAAGCAGTTAACAGTTGGGACAGCTAGCTATTCACACTCCTCACAACCAAGCAGTCTTTTTTTCAAGGGTGGGGGTGGACTCTAAGCTATACTGCATCATGATGTCTGGGATTTCATTCTGCTATCCATGAGTATTCTTTCTTCACAGGTCTCGAGTCCTTTCTTCAACTAGGTATCTGTCACAGGAACATTGCAATACAAAGATATTAACTCAGGGGAATCTGAAAGCCACCGAGGCCAGGAACCATGCGTCCACACTACTGCATGCTCAGAAGGGTCAGTGCCTTGGCAGTGTTAGCCTTCAGTCACCAATGTCTGATGGAGGGAAGGCAGGATGACACCAGAAGTGGGAGATACTGGAGAGATGATTCCCGGTTAAATTCCCAGCACCCACAGGAATCCATAAGTCTAGTTCCAAGGACCCGACACCCTATGTGGGCACTGCGTGCATGTGCTGTACAGACATACATGCAAGCAAAACATTCATACACATAAAGTAATCTATTGTTTTAAGCACAAGAGAATTGACCATACTAACAGGAACTAGGCAGAGGGCCTTCTAGGGTGTGGAGAGAATGGATACATATGTGAAGGCCATGGCAAACAGGAGTACAAATAGTTCAGAGAGCCAAAGGAAACCTTGCTGGAACACAGTGAACACAGGAATTACGAAATGAGTTAAGGCTACAAAGGGAGTTGTGTCAGTTTACAGGGGCTGCCCTCTCTATCTCATGCAATATGGGTGACTTCAGCAAAAATTAGACTTTCTCATTTCTGGCAGCCAGAACTCTGGGAGCAAGGTGTTTGATGGGGCTTGCTTCTTCTGAGCTCTTTCTCATTGGTGGAATCATGTTCCCCGGTCTTCAGAAAATCTCTTCTCTGATCCATCCTGTATCCTAGTCTTTTCTTTGAGGACACTGGTCAGTCATTTTGACTTAGGGTTCACTCTGAAGACCTCATCTTACCATATTTACACCAAATCACACCTTCAGGCACTATGGGTAAATCTTCCAATATATGTATTTTTGGTGGGCACACTTATCCCGAATCAGCTCATGTGGGCCTGTGAGGAGCTTGGGAGGGGTTGGTTTTCATGTAGCCCAAGTGCCCTTCTCAGGGCTCGGCATGCACCTGCATGCGTGCGCATGCACACACACACACACACACACACACACACACACACACATACACACACACACACATTAAAATTAATCTAAATGGTCAAATATAACAAGAAATTCTAAAAATGGGCTTATTATATGTGTCTATGAAGATGATATGGCAATGATTGGTTTATCCGTCATAATTTATCTGATAAACAGCAATGCAGAAGTAATTTCATTGTAAGCCTGAGAACTGGTTTTCTGAAGAGATGATCGCTTTGGTTTTATTTAGATGCAAAGGAAATGTAAATAGTTTTCAAATGACTACAAAGAATGGACCTACTTGAGATGGATATTAAAAGAAAAAGAAACTCCAGTCTTAAATACGGTATAAATCTAGCGTCAGAAATTTGTTTATAAATAATAAAATAACTATAAGTGTTAGACTGCAGAGAAGTACCAATCTGTGTGACATTCCGTGTTAATTGTTTGTGGCGCTCAGTTTAATCTCATACAGTTTCACACATCCACTATGCAATACAGTTTTAATTAGATATATGAAAATATGGAGGAGCCAGTCAAATGCTACTGACAAACTAAATAAGGACTGAAACTCTAGAGATAATAGGACAGACCCGACAACCACACCACAGCCTCTGGAATTACACATGCATAGTTCTGTTAAGCTCATCTACAGATGAAAGAGTAAGAATCTTTTTTTTATGTTGTGTTCACTTTTTTTTTTTATTATTAACTTGAGTATTTCTTATATACATTTCGAGTGTTATTCCCTTTCCCGGTTTCCGGGCAAACATCCCCCTAATCCCTCCCCCTCCCCTTCTTTATGGGTGTTCCCCTCCCCATCCTCCCCCCATTGCTGCCCTCCCCCCAACAATCTAGTTCACTGGGGGTTCAGTCTTAGCAGGACCCAGGGCTTCCCCTTCCACTGGTGCTCTTATTAGGATATTCATTGCTACCTATGAGGTCAGAGTCCAGGGTCAGGCCATGTATAGTCTTTAGGTAGTGACTTAGTCCCTGGAAGCTCTGGTTGCTTGACATTGTTGTACATATGGGGTCTCGAGCCCCTTCAAGCTCTTCCAGTTCTTTCTCTGATTCCTTCAACAGGGGTCCTATTCTCAGTTCAGTGGTTTGCTGCTGGCATTCGCCTCTGAGTTTGCTGTATTCTGGCTGTGTCTCTCAGGAGCAATCTACATCTGGTTCCTGTCCACCTGCACTTCTTTGCTTCATCCATCTTGTCTAATTGGATGGCTGTATATGTATGGGCCACATGTGGGGCAGGCTCTGAATGGGTGTTCCTTCTGTGTCTTTTTTAATCTTTGCCTCTCTCTTCCCTGCCAAGGGTATTCTTGTTCCCCTTTTAAAGAAGGAGTGAAGCATTCACATTTTGATCATCTGACTTGAGTTTCATTTGTTCTATGCATCTAGGGTAATTCAAGCATTTGGGCTAATACCCACTTATGAATGAGGGCATACCATGTGTGTTTTTCTGTGATTGGGTTACCTCTCTCAGGATGATATTTTCCAGTTCCAACCATTTGCCTACGTATTTCATAAAGTCATTGTTTTTAATAGCTGAGTAATATTCCATTGTGTAGATGTACCACATTTTCTGTATCCATTCCTCTGTTGAAGGGCATCTGGATTCTTTCCAGCTCCTGGCTAGTATAAATAAGACTCCCATGAACATAGTGGAGCACGTGTCTTTTTTATATGTTGGGGCATCTAATCTTAACAACACCGAGAAATCAATACTGGGTCTCACAGAGCAAGTGCAGCAAGGTGTATGGTTGGCCCCTACTGGCCAACCTCAGTGTTGCGCTGTATCCTACAGCCGCATTGCTGGGGCTACCTTTGTGCTTGTTAGGTCTCTATTAGGTTTGTGCTTATAATTTGCAGCCAGTAGTTGGAGAGTTGGAGCACAAAACTTGTACTCATTATCGTCCTTTTTAAAAATAGAAAAGTCTAGGCTGGAGAGATAGCTCAGTGGGTAAGAGCACTCGATGCCCTCACAGAGGACCTGAGTTCAGTTTCTGGCATACACCAGATAGCTCACAACCATCTATAACTCCAGTTTCAGAAGATATGACACCTTATTCTGACCTCTTCAGGCACGAGTTGTATATGTGTTGAACAGACATACATGTAGCCAAAACACTTATACACATAAAATAAAACTAAAAAAGTCTAACTAGACAAGTCAGGACTGGAGAGCTTTGTCACCGGTTAAAAGCATAGGGCTGTTCTTTCAGAGGACTTAGGTTTGGTTCATGGCACCCACATGGTGGTTCACAGCCATCTGTAACTCCAGCTCCAAAGGATCTATTTTTAATCTACATTAAAATATTAATCTCATCTTTCATTACAAATGTTTCAGGCTAATGTTTCAACTAAAAGCCTTGGTTACTAGTCTTCTAACCTCAAAGTTACATTCTGTTCTTTTGTTTTTTGGGTGCTGAGGATTGAATGAGGGTGTCATGGTTACAAAGTCACCATTCACCACCAGCGGCCTATACCCCTAATTCTGAAGTTAGATTCTTTTACCGGAGTTACTTTAGATAGTCTTAGGTTTTTCTCCATAAGAAACTATTCTTGGTCCTTTTTTGTGAGTTTGTCTTAGCACTTTTTTTCTGTTCCAGTCTTTTTGTGAATGCTTTCATTACTTCTTACCCAATACAAATCAAATGTAAGTGTCTTCGTGGTATTGTATTAAGTGGGGTTCCCTAGAGGAATAAAAGTTACAGTGTGTGTGTCTGTGGGTGTGTGTGTGTGTGTGTGTGTGTGTGTGTGTGTGTGATTAGTTTATTAGAATGGTCTACAGACTGTAGTTCAGGTAATCTATTAACATAAAGTCCAAGAGTTAAGGAGTTGTTTAGTCCACAAGTCTGGATGTCATAGCTGTTTTTCAGTGTATGTCAGAATTCCAAAGTAGGCCCTAATGCTAATGAAGGAATGGACCTGCTAGCCAGAGTAAGAGGAGGCTCTAGGGAGGGATCTACCTTCTTCCACATCTGTCAGCAGAGGGGGTGACCCAGTTTCATGGTGGACCTTCCCTCCTCAAAAAGATCTGGATTAAAAGTGGGTCTTTCCATCTTCAATTGATTTAGCCACTCTCTCATACGTGCATTGGCTGTTAAGGTTTAGTTAATTCCGGATGTCATTGACAACCAAGAAGTAATTACAAGCTCACCCCTGGTCAATGTGACACACAGTCAGATCTCTTTGTCATGCTTAATTTTCAGGTGGAAGTAATAGCCAGGTCATAACTGTGCCTGTGTAACTACCCCATGTAGAGCCTCAAAGGTGTTATGTGTTTAACAGAGTCATAATTGTACACAGCGTGATGTAAGCATCCCTCGTACAACCAAAAATTCATTATAAATTTTATGATGTTCCTTCAAGGGACATTCCTTTGATATCTCAAAAGTTAAATATGACAACTATTGATAATCTCTTAATCGTTCTGATACTCCATGACAAAGAAATAAAACATGAAAATCTGTACAAACACATTCTTAACAAAATACTGCCCTGAGCTGCATACTCCCCTCCCTGGACCCCCACCTCTATTGTCCAGCCACTGGAAATAAAGAAATGAATTAAGCACTTTCTAGAATCCAATAATACCTAAATCACACAAAGACTCCATAAATAAAGAGAACTTCAGACCAATTTACACTATGAACATTGATACATATATTCTGGATAAAATGCTTGCAAACCGAATCCAGGAACACATCAAAAACATTATTCACCATGATCATGTAGGCTTCATCCCAGGGATACAGGGATGTTTCAATGTACAGAAATCCATCAATGCAATCCACTGTATATACAAACTAAAAGAAAAATATCACATGATCATTTCACTTGATGCAGAAAAAGTCTTTGACATAATACATCACTCCTTCATATTAAATGTCTTGGAGAGATCTGAGATATAAGGTGCATTTCTAAACACAATAAAAACAATATACAGCAATCCAAAAGCCAACATCAAAAAATAAAGAAAAATATAAAGCAGATCCACTAAAATCACAGATAAGACAAGGCTGCCCATTTTCTCTCTATTAATTTAACATAGTACTTGGAGGAAGTTCTAGCTAGAGCACTAAGACAACTAAAGGAGATCAAAGGGGAACAAATTGGAAAAGAAGAAATCAAGGTATCACTATTCACAGATGATGTGATAGTACACGTATGTGACTCCGAAAATTCTACCAGCTGATAAACACCTTCAGCAAAGAGGCCACAGACAAAATTAATTCAGAATAAATCAGTAGCCCTCGTTTATAAAGCAATAAACAGGCCGAGAAAGAAATTAGGGAAGCAGCAACCTTTACAATAGCCATGAATAATGCAAACTATGGTGGTATTACTCTAACGAAGCAAGTGAAAAACCTGTATGACAAGAACTTCAAGTCCCTGAATAAAGAAATCAAGGGAGTTATTAGGAGATTGAAATAACTCCCATGCTCATGGGTCAGTAGGACTGACACAGCGAAATGGCCATATAGCCTAAAGGAATCGATGAGTTCAGGTCAACTGCCACCATAATTCCAATGCAATTCATTACAGACTTTTACAGAGCAGTTCTCAACCTCAAATAGAAAACCAAAACCCCAGGATAACCAAAACAATCCTGAACAATAAAAGAACCTCTGGAGGAATCACCATCCTGATTTCAAGCTGCACTACTGGGCCAATAATAATAAAAACTACACCGTGTTGTTACAGAGACAGACAGGTTGATGAATGGAATAAAATCAAAGGTCTGGAAATCACACACACACACACACACACACACACACACACACACACACACACACACACCTATGGACACCTGATTTTCGATAAAGAAGCCAAAATCATACGATGGAAAAAAGAAGCATCTTCAATCAAATGGTGGTGGTTAAACTGAATGTCTGCATGTAGAAGAATGTAAATAGAGCCATATCTATCACCCTGCACAAAACTAAAGTCAAATGGATCAAGGACCTCAACATGAAACCGGACATACTGAACCTAATAGAAGAGAATGTGGGGGAACTTCCTTAAACACATTGGCACAGGAGTTGAATCCCCAAAAACCGCCAATAACTCTGAGCTACAGAGCTAAACAGAGAATTCTCAACAGAGGAATCTTGAGTAGCTGAGAAGCACTTAAAGGAATTTTCAGTGTCCTCAGTCCTCAGGAAATGCAAAACAAATGACTCTGAGATTCTTTCTTATACTAATCAGAATGGCTATAATCAAAAACTGAGGTGACAGCATATGCTGGTGAAGATGTGGGGAAAGGGAATATTCACCCATTGCTGGTGAGAGTGCAAACTTGGACAACCACTTTGGAAAACAATTTGGCAGTTTCTCAGAAAATTGGAAATAGTTCTACCTGAAGTCTCAGCTATATGCCCCAATCATACCCCGCTCTACCACAGAGACACTCGTTCAGCTGTGATCATAGCAGGTTTATTTGTAGTAGCCAAGAATTAGGAATAGCTCAGATGTTCCTCAACTGCTGAATGGAAAAAAGAAAATGTGGTGCATCTACACAATGAGATACTATTCAGCTATTAAAAACAAAGACATCGTGAAATTTGCGGGCAAATGGATGGAACTAGAAAATATCGTCCTGAGTGAGGTGATTCAGATCCAGAAAGATACGCATGGTATCCAGTCACTTATAAGTAGACATTAGCCATAGTGCAGGATAACCATACTACAATCCACAGACTCAAAGGTAATTAGGAGAGCCCAAGGGAGGTTTCATGAATCTCACTCAGAAGCAAACAAAATAGTCATCAAAGGGAGATAGGTGGGACAGGGGGTGAGGAGGAGAACTGTGATCAGGTGTGGGGAGAGGGTGCTGGAGAGGTCTGGGTGTGAGAACAGAAACTGGTGGGGGCAATTCTGGAAATAGCTGGAGATCTAGGATAAGGGAGGCTCTGGGGAGTCTATAGGGATGACCTACCTTAGACGCCTACTAGCAGGGAATATGGAGATTGAAGTG
This sequence comes from Rattus norvegicus, assembly GCF_021556685.1. Classification (NCBI taxonomy): domain Eukaryota; kingdom Metazoa; phylum Chordata; class Mammalia; order Rodentia; family Muridae; genus Rattus; species Rattus norvegicus. The sequence goes on from NC_141538.1 coordinate 80,498,123, forward strand.
GCCATCTCCTACAGCCAGGCAGGACTTCCAGTGGAGGGAGGGAGACATTAATCCAGCTGCAAAACCTTCAAACCAAAATTTGTCCTGCCTCCATGATGTTCAGGGACAAAGATGGAGCAGAGTTTGAGGGAATGGCCGACCAATGACTGCCCACCTTGAGATCCATTCCATTGGAGAGTCAACTCTGACGGTCTTAGTGATACTCTGCTATGCCTGGAGACAGCAGCCTGGCATAGCTGTCCGCTGAGAGGCTTCATCCAGCACTGAATGGAAACAGATGCAGACACCCACAGTGAAACATCAGGCCGAGCTCGGGGAGTCTTGTAAAAGAGCTGGGGATAGGACTGAGCACTGAGCTGGACAGGTCAAGGACAGCACTTGCAGACCTACTGTTGTGCTAGAACCTCTTCTGGTACTAAAATCTGTATTATTCAGGGTTCTCCAAAGGGAGAGAACTTATAGAATGAAAGAGAGGGGCTCTAATCTTTACTTCCTCCTTCTGTAATGTAAATTATATTACATCATTTTGAGTTGAGTTTGTCCTTTTTCGGTAGTTTCTGGAGGTGTAGAATTTGGCTGCGACTTGAGGTAGTTGTACAGCGGGAATCTACTGTTCTAAACTCTGACATTGCTTTTTCACCCAGTGAACTGTAATGTCCTGTTCTCATCCCATTGTCTTGCAACATTTTCTAACTTACTTTTGAATTTATCCTTTGAACCGATAGTTATCTATATTTGCTTTATTCAATTTCCATGAATTGCTCAAATAAACTCTGCCCACTACCCCAAGTTCCTAACCCTGGATGACTTCTTCAAAGCCTCTACTGTTGGTTTTTAAGCAATATTAGTCCATGACCCTGAGGGCCAGACTCTGTCACACAGACACACTTATGAGTCCTAAACCATCCACGGATTCTCAGAAGACAAACACTGTCTGCGTTGAGCTTATGAGTATCAATAAAGACACCGTGGCCACCAAGATGTGCTCAGATTCTGGTTAAATATGAGACGGTAACAAAGGGAATCTTTTCAGCATGTGAACTTGGTGAAAATTGCTTAAAGTTTGCTCGGTCAGTGTTGAATCTAAGGAAGAATCTGGTTTTTACAGGCTGTATTGTGTTGTGTCATTCCCCATATCTAGTCCAGGGGTGATTTTTGGTTTTGTGTTTAAACTCTTTTTCAGAGAATGGTAGGTTGTGGGTTGAAGTGGAAACTTAGAGGCTCTTTGGAAAGTCTGTTGTGTAGGATGTCACACAGGCGAAGGCAGGTACAAGATAGAATGAGGCCTGCCATTGGATGAGAAGGAGGGATGAGGGGAGAAAAGTTTTAGAGAGAGGAGGGCAGAGGAAGCAGCAGAGATAGAGGCTGATGTGAAGATACCTCTCTGCACATTTACAGGTTATGAATATTCTTAAGGGATGGATGTGGACAGGACTTTGTATGTTTAGGTGAGCAATTATATCTTATCAATTTGATCAGAGGTTATTGTGTTGTGTGTTCTTTCATGTGGAGATTTAAATCAAAGGGAGTTATGTGGCAGCCAGAGACCCTAAGCTGCCATGGACTTTGGATATATATTACTGGCCTGGTTCAACCTGCCTTGGGAAATGGATGGGTAGAGAGATTGTTGCCAGGCTCAGAGTAGTCATAGGCAGTGTGGTATGGGATGGAGCACAGCAGGTGAGAAGCTTTGCTGACTGAGATGAAGATATCCACCAGATGTCTTGGGGCACTATGGTGCAGAATCTAGTACGGGGTAAAAGAAAGCTTTTTTTTTTTTATAATTTTACAGCAACACAGTTAGATGGTGTTTTGCTAGGCCAAACAGGTGAAGGAATTTTTGGCCAAAGCAGACACAGGAGAGATGATATTCTGCTAAAGCAAGCACAGGAAAGGACACACGAGGAAGGATTCTTTTCTAACAACATGCATGTGTTGGTCCAACTTACATGGCATAGTTGAGGTGCAGTTGTCAGGACTCCATAGAGAGAAATGCACCAGAAACCTTCTGTTAGAATAGTGGTGTGCTGCAGTTTCTAGGCAGACTCGGTCTGATTGGATGCACATGCTGAGGTATGACACATGGTGGACACATGATGCTTGGAGGTTGTAAATAGGATTCCACAGTGTAACATACAGGACTTAGCTTACTGGTACAGCTGGCTGTACAAAGCTTGTGGGTCGCGAGGCTTTGCCGATCTTCACTTCCCTGACAGACACAGACAAGAACTTCTGGTGTTCCTGTTGGTCCCTGCTGACTGGATCCTAGGCTGAAGCCTGGCTGTCTCCACTAGGTTGTTCCCATTGTTGCTAACTGGATTCTACCAAACTGGACTACTGGTGTATCTGTGAAGTGTTTGCCTGTGGATTGAGCTGTTGCTGCTGCTGACGGACGAACTAAACTGCCAATTTCCGGACAACACAGATTGGAGTTGCTCCAAAGAACTTTTCTAAACAGGTCTACTTCCCTTATATCCTTTCCTTTCTAACTGCCTCTGGTGGGTGGTGCGTTATAAGGAAGGTGAAAGCGTTTAAAAACCATCATTAAAAATAGGATTTGAAAAAAATTAAAGTTACACTGGATTGTGTCAGTTTAAATATGCTCGGCTCCTGGGAAGTGACATTAGGGTGTGTGGCCTTGTCAGAATAGGTGTGGCCTTGTTGGCAGAAGTTCATCACTGTGGTGGTGGGCTTTGAGCTCCTACCGTCAAGCTCCCCTCCTGGCTGTCCACATTAGACAGTCTCTTTCTGGCTGCCTTTGGATCAAGATATGGAACTCTCAACTCTGCTATGTCTGCCTGGATACTGCCTCGCTTCCCACGGCGACAATAATGAACTAAACCTCTAAAACTGTAAGCTGCCCCAATTAAATGTTTTCCTGTATAAGAGTTACCTTGGTCATGATGTCTCCTCACAGCAATGAAACCCTAAGAAAAAGATCATTGATTTAAAAGGTGACATAAATCATAAAGGAGAACTTTCTCTTTCCCTTTAGGCTCAGCTGAGGGGAACTTTTCTGCTTCTCTGGGGGTGCTGCTTAGAGCAGATATGGGTGGAACAGAGGGAAACTCACCTTAGGTAGCTATTTCCTCCTCCCTGTGTTCATGCTGCTTAGAGGAAAGGGACCCTGGATGAGAGGCCTATCTTCTCCCCACCTCCACCCAGGGAGCAATCTTGATTGAGACTGAGAGTCAAGCAACAAATAAGCAAGTGCTTTTGCTCCCTGAGTGGGGCACGTGGAGGGTGTGTATGTGCATGTGTGAGAGTGTTCATAAATGAGTATAGAAATCTCAGGTCACTTTGTCAAATAACACTGTGGAATAGACTCGGCTGTCTTTTAAAACTGTGTTAATTTGTACATATAAAAGTATTTTACTGTGATATATATTTGAATAAGTCTCATGTACATGGTAAAAATGTCAGACATCCATGCTGCACTCCTGTGTTCAGTGGTAGCCCCTATTTTCTTCTAGGTTAAAAAAACAAGTCTATTCATATACAGATATATCGGTATAAATTCATATATATGTACACAGAGGCATAAAAGACAGACACACATACACGGTCTTTGTCAACAGTGAGAACATACTATATACACTGTTCAACAATCTGATTTCTGTACTTAAACGATATAACAAGTAGCATTCACTACAACACATTCCCAGCTGTTCTCCACATTTTTATTCATCTCTTATTAACAATATTTAGAAAAAACCCATCAAAGTTTTCTATTGAAGTCTTTAATTCTAGCACTTGGAAGGCAGAGACAGGCACATCTCTGTGAGTTCAAGGGCAGCCCGGTATACAAAACAAGTTCCAGGTCAGCCTGGTCTACATAACAAGTTCCAGGCTACCCAGCAGTATATGGTAAGATTCTGTCTCAAACAAAACAAAACAAAACAACTCCCCAAAGTTTTCTATTAATTCTGAAGCTAACGAAGACATAAACAAAGAAAGCGAGACGATACCAGAGGGTACCCTCACTTGTATTTTACACAGGCCCTAGTATGCAGTAAGCATAAATGCAAATTAAATACTAATTGTGGTGGCTAAGCACATGCCTAAAAAGTTCATGAATTCTTTTATTTTACTGTTTGTTGCCCTAATTAACATTTTCACAAATGAGAGAGAGAGAGAGAGAGTGTGTGTGTGTGTGTGTGTGTGTGTGTGTGTGTGTGTGTTTGTGTGTGTGTGTGTGTCAACATGAGTACCGTTTCTCAGGAGCACTGTACCCTGTCTTTAAAAGTTTTTCCCTCTGACCTATGGCTTGTAAATTAAGCAAGTCTGGTTGTCCAGGTAGTCTCTGGGATCTCCTTTCTCAACTTTCCCAATTATGAGATTGCAAGAGCACAGCAGCACATCTAGATTTTGACGTGGGTCCTATACCGCTTAACAAGCTTTTACTGATTACGCTATCTCCTCATCTCCTTGTTCACAATTTTAAGAGCTTCCTATTTTAATCTAAATATGGAGACAATTTGTAACAAGTGTAAAAACACAGTATTTCCTGTAAAGGTTTAGGATGAAGTTTAAACTTTATTACCATCTAATGATCTCATGTAAAGATACATACTCCAAAAAAAAGACTCTACCATCATTAAACTGAGACCATCTTGAAGGTTAAACAATACCAAACCAGTCAGCTGTCAGAGTTCCCACATTAATCTTCCTCCTGAGATTGCTCTTCCAAGTGAATTTTCATATTCTTCTCTAGTAAGACAAGCATTTTGTTTGAAGGCTTTACCACATTCAACACACTCATAGGGTTTCTCTCCAGTGTGGGATCTCTGATGAATAACTAGTTGTGATTTTGCATTGAAGGCTTTTCCACACTCATAACATTCAAAGGGCTTCTCCCCTGTATGAGTTCTCTGATGTACAATGAGGTGTGACTTCTGACTAAAGGCTTTTCCATATTCTACACACTCATAGGGTTTCTCTCCTGTATGAACTATCTGGTGTTGAGTAAGGCCCTCAATTTGCTTAAAGGCATTACCACATTGATTACATTCAAAGGGGCAATCCCCGGTGGGAGTTCTCAGATGGTAGGTAAGAGATGAGCTATGTCCAAAGGCTGCTGCACTCCTTACATTTATAAGGTTTCTCCTTCGTGTGAGTTCTCTGATGGATAACTAGGTGTGACTTTTTGCTAAAAGTCTTCCCACACTCAGTACATTCAAATGGCTTCTCGCCTGTATGAATTCGCATGTGTTTAGTCAGGGATGAGCCATACGTAAAAGCTTTGCCACATTCATTACATTCATAGGGTATTTTGCCCGTGTGTGTTCCCACATGTTCGGTGAGAGATGAATTATATCTGAAGGATTTGCCACATTCCTTACACTCGTACGGCTTCTCGCCCGTGTGAGATCTTATGTGTTGCATAAGGTTTGAGCTGTGCCTAAAGGTTTTGCCACATTCGTTACATTTGTAGGGCTTTTCTCTGGTCCGGATTCTCAAGTGGTCAGTGAGGGCATGTTTGTGACCGTGGGCTTTGAAACACTGGACACACTCGTACGGCTTTTCCCCAGTGTGAGTTCTCTGATGTACGACAAGGTGGGACTTTTGACTGAAAGCTATCCAGCATTCGTTACATTCATATGGTTTCTTCTCGGTATGAGTTCTTTGATGGTCAAGGATCCCCTGTTTATGGCTGAGGACCTTCCCACATTGATTACATTCATAAGGTTTCCCAGAGATTGGAGCCTTGTCAGGTTTAGATGGACTACGGCAGGGTGATTTCCATTTCTCCCAGGTCTGAATTTTGTCTTCCTTGGTATGGGATGCGCTATGACGGCATACTTTCTCACATTTCTTGCCTGTTTGGTTTTTGTCACCTTTACCAAACAATTTATTGTTGGGTGACTTGTCACATTTCTTTCTATTTGAAATCTCATCTCTGTTCACATTGGATGCAGAATGGCTGAGTGATTTCCTATATTTGCTAGCTCTATCGGGTTTCTTTTTCGCAGAGTTTTTAATCTGACTGGGCAAGTCTAACTTCTGATTCAAGTTCTTCCCATACAAATTGGATTTATGCAATCTTTTTTCAGAAGGATCGTGTTTTGAATGGACATTTTTCTTCTCCAACAAAGTACACTCACTGCTTTTCTTACTGTTTGAACTTTTCTTCCTGAATGTCACTTCTGTAGTGAGTTTCCTTTGGAATTTCTGCTTCCCCTCCATCTGCACACCATCTTGTTGGACCTCTAGAATAGAACTGATGAGAGATTCTTGTGAGTTTCTGCACCCCCACTGAACGTCTTTATAAGTTTCCTAAAGAGATTCCCTCCTTGGTTGGGGTTGAATATGTACCACCCTAACATCCCAATAATAAAATAAGTGTCAGGAAGGACTGTCTCTGTCCTCTTGGACCCAATGGAAAGAAAACTACAGTAAACCAGGGAAAAGACAACTGAAAGAGTTGGCTGTGTAGAAACAGAATCTTGTAACCTTAGGGTAGAAGATGAAATACACACAAGGAATATTGAACAATGCATACGTTAAAAAACAGATTTGTGGTTATGCCAGGTATAGTGGCACATGCCTATTATTCCTAGTACACGGGAGGCTGAAATACCTTTTCATAAGTTTGAGGTCAGCCGGAGCTACATAGCAAAGCATTCCTAGTCTTCCCACTGTGATTAAATTTAGGATGCCATGATGTAAGTGTTATAAAAGCCATACTTATCCTACTTACCCACGCACAGAAAGAAGCAGAGATGTAGGACTACTTGTTCTCAAGAACATAGTGTGCATAGTTTCACTTCCCTGTGACTTCTAAGTTGCCAGTTCTTGTTCCTGGTGGAGTCTGGCTAAAGTCTCTACCCTTGGGTTGTAAGAGGTGTACTTTTGCCTCTTCAATAAATCCCTCTATTTTTACTAAGGCTACCTAAAATAAACTAAAACAGAACACATCTACCAAGGAGAACTGAGGAGCCAGCAGATGATTGGGGCACTTCGAAGGGCGGCTGCTCCTCCCTTCTCTTCCATGAGCAATGTACCAAGGACATCCTTACTAACAACCAATGACTCCATGGTTCCTCTAAGTTCCCTGATGCTTTTGCAAAGTCATGAAATTCCAAGCAACTCACTTGGGAGATGCTTTACTGTCTGGGTTTACAGTGGGTGTCCATCTGTTTTCCCAGTGACTTGTGGATTGCATACCTTTGATCCTGTCACCATTCCAACAGATGATGGCCAATTTCAAGTTGATTCATGGCCCGAACACTTGCTCATGTTCTTTTTCCTACACATTGCCCAATTGAAAAATGTACATTTAGAAACGCTCTTCTTCTCTCAGCCTACTCCCTTACCAGCTCTCTGCATAGAAATGGAATGGAGAAATCATCTGAGGTAAGAGTTTTAAACATTTAACCAGAGAAACATAGGTAAGAGTGAATAGCCACTCCAGTTTATATGGAGAAAATCAGAGCATCTGAATGGATGTCTGGAATTCTCACTTTCATGGAGGGCATTTAGGAGATCCTGGTTTGGGGTAAACTATGGTGGCACACATCTTTAATTCCAGCATTCATGAGGCAGAGTTCCAGACCAGTCAGGGCTACATAATAGAAATTCATGAGAGAGAGAGAGAGAGAGAGAGAGAGAGAGAGAGAGAGAGAGAGAGAGAGAGAGAGGGCTTCAGAGATGAGGAGACAAAAACAGATACACAAAGAATGGAAAGAGGAAAACACATACACAATGAGACAGAGAAACAGAAAGACACACATAAACACACACAAACTCAGAGAGAGAGAGAGAGAGAGAGAGAGAGAGAGAGAGAGAGAGAGAGAGAGAGCGCATTGCAGAGATGAGGAGACAAAAACAGATACAGAAAGAATGGAAAGAGGAAAACACATACACAGTGAGACAGAGAAACAGAAAGACACACACACATAAACTCAGAGAGAGAGAGAGAGAGAGAGAGAGAGAGAGAGAGAGAGAGAGAGAGAAAGAGAGAGAGAGGGAGCATTGCAGAGAGGAGGAGACAAAAACAGATACAGAAAGAACAGAAAGAGGAAAACACATACACAGTGAGACAGAGAAACAGAAAGACACACATAAACACACACAAACTCAGAAAGAGAGAGAGAGAGAGAGAGAGAGAGCATTGCAGAGATGAGAAGACAAAAACAGATACAGAAAGAACAGAAAGAGGAAAACACATACACAGTGAGACAGAGAAACAGAAAGATACACACACACACACTCAGAGAGAGAGATGGGGGGGGGACACACACTTTCAGATGGTGGGGGAGTATGTTGGGTGGACATGTGTATAGTATAGAAGGGGGAGTCCAGAAAGCTGAACTGGGGCCGCTCTTTCACCCAGGGATTCAGGACTCGCACCCTGGGATAGAGAGATGAGCAGGACTCTCCGGGCAGGATGGCAGCACTAGTCTTCTGATACCCAGTGATGATGGGGGAAGACTGGGACAAATTTCCTTCTTCAAAGGAAGTGATTGGGTTGGGGATTTAGCTCAGTGGTAGAGCGCTTGCCTAGCAAACGCAAGGACCTGGGTTCGGTGTTCAGCTCCAAAAAAAAAAAAAAATAGGAAGTGATCAACACTTACACCTGTTCTCTTGACATGTAAGATTAAAACAATCTTTGCCCGTGTGTACACATGTTCATTTGGATGTGTGCACATATCCACATGCCCATGATGTGCGTGACAGTTTGTCATCAAGCCGTTCCTGGACTGTTTTCTTCATCTTAGGTTTGAAACAAGGTTTCTCACCAAACAGCTCACCAGTTGGCTAGACACGCTGGCCAACAAGTCCCAGCTCCGGTCTCCACCGCCTTGGTGCCAGATTACAGGTGTGCACCTCCAGACACAGCTTCTTACATGGAGGTTGAAGGGCTGAACTCAGGGTCATGCTCATGAGGCCAGTACTTTACAAACTGAGCCATCTCTCTAGCCCCATAACCAACTTCCTACAGGGATGGATGGAGCTGTCACAATGGGTATCCACTCCCCTAAAAGACAGAAAGTATGAAAAGACAACTTCACTATGAAGGTTTTATGAATCACAGTCCTACTACGTGACAAGATCATACCAGGGTACTAATAATTGATTAAGGTGGAAATCATTTTCTCTTCCTTTCTTGTTTTTTTTCTTGTTTTTCAAGGCAGGGTTTCTTTGTATAGCCCTGGCTGTCCTGGAACTCACTCTGTAGACCAGGCTGGCCTCAAACTCACATAGATCTGTCTGCCTATGCCTCCTAAGTGCCAAGATCAGAAGTGTGTCTATCCCCCTTCTCAGGAAAATAATTTTCTTAATTTGAGACAGCAAGTGGAAACTGAATTTTAAGAGAAACCAAATGTATCTTCAGAAACTGAAGCATGGGCTCACTGGGCCCTGCAAGTTCAGGTAATGCTTATGAGTGACACATCTGTACCACGAATCAGGGAACGTGGACTTGTTAACCCTCCTAAGTACTAGACTTAGAGATAAGGCAAGCCAGATTCGTGTACTGTCAGTGACAACTAAGAAAAGCCAACAAATGGGACTTGACAAGAGGATTATGGCACACAGGTCAAAAGCAGGGAGGGTGAAGGGAGCCTCTGACTAATAAGAATGAGACTTTCCATAGCTGAATTTCCTACAAGCCACTCCAATAAGAAGGTAAGACAAAGACGTCGGAGATGTCCACCTAGAAGCTGCCAGTCTAGAAAAATTAGCTTGTATTTGCATACTGGGAGATCCTTTGGAAAGATGGAATAGAGACCAGAACACCAGGATGCCTGACTTTAAGGGACCATCAGCAAAGTAAGGGAGCTGGTAACTCATCCATTTAAAAACACAGCAAGAACTTAAGGTTGACAGCCATTAACAAGGGCACTAGAGGGCAAGAAGGTTGACTAGAGAGTGATTGTATTAGTTACGTTCACATTGCTGTGATAAAACGCCATGACCGTGTCAACAGGGGGCAGATGGTTTCAGAGAGATACATCTCCCTCTCTACACTCATGACAGGGAGGCATGGCAGCAAGGGACCGTCACAGAGCAGGAAGCTGAAAGTCACATCTTGACCTGTAAGTAGGAAACAGGCCATACCTCTGTGTGTGGCACACACACAGTTGGGCCAGCCTTAATGACAACACCCACCAACTGGGTGATGTCTCAAATGCCTGAGACTATGGGGGGATATCTCATTCAAATCATCCCAGGGATTAAGGACGTATGGACACTTACAGAGAAGGGGTATGAGGAGTTTTGTGCTTAGTGGAAGGAAACAAAATATTAGGAGTGTCCACCATCTCCAGAGATGCAGAAAAGAGACTGATGTAAGAATGTCTAAAATTATTACAAGAAAATATGAAAATTAGGGAACTTGTGTGCAGGGAGAGGACAGGGAAAATTGAGGATTCTTTTTTAAATATGCTGAAGAGGAACGAGATTGAACATTGAAGAGTCTTCTGGAGGCTAAGCAATAAGTATACAGTAGGGAAGGGGCTAGGTGAGGGAGGTGACTTCAGGCTACTGAGCACTGGATTTCAGCTTTCTCCCTACCACTGTCAGAATGGTGACTGACTATACTCTTGCTCCTTATGGAAGACCATTACTCTCAGGCTACCCTGTAGCATGGCATTTGGAATTGATGCACCTCTTCTACAAAGAGATTATGCATGCCTACCCCTGAGCCAGGCGACTCGCTCTGACCATTTGAAAGTGCGCTACAGCGGGTAACTACCACATCCAAGCAGTGATTTAAGGAGTAATTAAGTGGTTCCATTCACCCATTCTTTTCTTCTCCATGAAATTAAAGCTTGTTGTGAGCTGCTCATGTGGACAGGTTTACAGGAGAAGGTGATAATTAGAATCTCCAAGGTAAGAAAACATCTGTGCTGTGAATTCCTTTTCTCCTGAGAGATTCTGGTGTTTTTTTCTACTAGCTCCTGGTTAAGAGACAAAAACCCGGGACTTTTAAGAAAAAATTATTTTTTCCATATTGGGGATTAAATCTAGGTCCTTGTGAGAAATCACTCTCTATTCTCAGCTGTATCCCAAGCCCTATGGAAATTTTTCAAATTACTCTTTGAAGAATTCCAAACTTACCACAAAGAAACTAAAGACTTACTTGCACTGGTTCCTGTTTTCTTGAGTCTGTGCAGACTACTTGGGCTGTTCTTATTTACCTTTCCTGAAGAACGTCACTCCTCTTCTCCATCCAACTTAGAGACTGGGACTTGTCTGGGATCTTGATTTCCTACTCATAAGAAATGGTAGACACTGAGGGTTGGACCAACCACTTCAGAAATCAAGCCACAACTTTTTTACTCCAGGGTCTTTCAAGGCTAATGAACATATATGGCTTCTGATGTTTCAAAATAAGGATGCCCATGAACCTCAACTAAGCACACCTTCCCTTTTGGAGGCAATGACACAAGCATCATTCCTAGCACTTGTTGCTATTCTGTCTAAGCTCCACCCCCACAGCTACTTGGCAGCAGCCAGGTATGCTCTGCCCCACAGTTGGCTAGCAAATGGCATGTATAGTACCTGACACAATAAAAGGAGCTGCTTGCCCCCCCCACCTCTTATTCCCTCTTACCCTCTCTTTCCCCTCTTGCTCTTTGTTCTTCTCTGTTCTTGTCCCATCCCCCTCCCCCATGTGCCCATGACTGGGCCACCTGTCCTCTCTTCTACTCTTCTCTCATTAAACCTCGTCACGTGAAACCATGGTGTCTTAGTGTTTTCTGTCCAGTCAAGGGTTGAGATAAAAAACCCTAACAGTACTAAAAAGGGATCAAAAGTCCCTGACCAAACAACCAACCACCACGACCACCACCACCACCACCAACACCACCACCACCACCACCACCACTGCCAAAATAAAACAAAACAAAACAAGAAAACATCAAAGGGAAACATGAAGGACTTGAGGAAGAAGGGACAGCAGGGAACATGTTCTGGGTTGTGGGGAACTGTCCTTACCCATCGAGGCTGGATTACTGCAGTTCTCTAGCTTTGTATCCTTGTACACATTTCTCTGCCCAGGTTCCAGCTGCTCCCATTCCTTCTGAGGAAAAGCCACAGACACATCCATGAACGTTACTGACTCCTATCATTGTTATTCAGTCCACAGAGAATTGGACAGTTCGACCATATCAACCCTCACCTCTTCCCTCTCTTCTTCTTTACAAAGGGATTGGCTCTGTCTCTGGTGTTTAGAATTTCCTCCTTGGCTTTGAATGTTTCTACTATTTCACATCTCATTTCCACAAAGTATTTGGTATCAAAGGGGGAAGGCTTTAGGTGAACTCCAGCTGCCATGTTGACCTGGGACTAGCGAGTTTGTCTGGATCTTTCTCTGGGTTGCTGTCCCTTGGCTTATGGCACCATTATCAGGCCGTTTTCTATCTTCCACAGAGTCCTGGACTGGAACTGTTACCTAATTTTGTAAGTATTCTCAAGGATAGCTTAGCTTGTGAACAATTTGTTTTTTTGTCTCTAAACTTTTGCCAAGACTAAAAGTGAAAAGCCTGGCACGGTGGTGCATGGATGAGGCTGAAGCCACTGAGGAGGATTTGGTCACAGAATGATGTGGACTGTGGCAGGGGTTGAGAAGACAGAGAGACAGAGGGAGATTTCAGCAAAATTGGTTGGCTCTCTCAACAGCTTTTTGCCATAATGTACCAAACCACAGCAAGAACTTGATTCAGGATCCTGAGCTTGAACCAAATTTAATCTCTCGAACTAGGGGGCAGAAGATGCTATGGGGTGTTGGGCAAACATTTGTCTTTATCCATTGGGCCTCTAATGACCAGACCTCCCCCGACCCCTAGCATGTCCTGAACCATGTTGAGCAGCCATAGCCTTAGAAAGATGTGTCTCTCCTAGATCTGTTGGAAAAGATAGTCTATGGATGGAAGAATCGTCAGCAAGTCTCATGCGTCTATGGTCCTTATAAAGCCTCTAAGGCAGGAGCCCTAGAGAGCATTCATCAGGTCTTGGGACTGCTCTAGAGGTGGTGAGATCCTGAGACTCAGATTAGATTCTGGGACATGAGGAACGATCTTGGGTACAGGACTAAGGAGGTCCCCTCATTCTCTCATGGGTTAGCCCTCTGGACACATAGACATACATTTAAGTGCAAGGGTAATCATTTATTGAACTGCAAGAACAAGAAATTTGTGCGGAATGATCATGGGTGGGGCAAAGAGAAATTTAAGAAAGCTTTTAATTTTCGATGTGTTATCCTGGGTATCTAGGGAAGATGCTGGAGTGACGAGGATTGCACTTTTCTGTGAGACAGGATGGAAATCAGATCGCAGAATTTGTCTCAGGATGCTCCATGGACAGGAAATGGTGGTGCTGGAGTCCTGGTGAAAAGTCTCCACTCAGCACTGAGTAATCCAGGAAGAAAGGATACAGGAACCCATTAAGCACTTCTTGGATTGACTTCTGGACAGACAGGCACTCTATTGTATAGAACAAAGGATGAAGAAATAGATCTTGCCCTGCAATCTAATCAACAGTATTTGCCAGAAAACAGGGATTAAAGGCATAGTACAAATGACTCTTTCCTTATGGATGACCTATGAAAAATGAAGTAACAAAAGGTCTGAGGATTGTTTCCACAATCTTTGGCATAAGAAGCTCCGAAGAATGGTCATTGCCTTGAGGAATAATGGTGAAAGCCTTGGCCACTTTTTTTTTATATTTTTAAATTTTTATTTATTTTATTTTATTTTTTTTTTTAGCTTGAGCATTTCTTATTTACATTTCGAGTGTTATTCCCTTTCCTGGTTTACTGGCCAACATCCCTCTAATCCCTCCCCCTCCCCTTCTTTATGGGCTACATGGTGTTTTTTTGTTTTTTATTCTTTTTTTTAAAATTTAATTATATTTTTTTATTAACTTGAGTATTTCTTATTTACATTTGAGTGTTATTCCCTTTTCCGGTTTCCGGGAAAACATCCCCCTAACCCCTCCCCCTCCCATTCTTTATGGGCTACATGGTGTTTTTTGTTTTTTATTATTTTTTTAAATTTTATTTTATTTTTTTATTAACTTGAGTATTTCTTTTTTTTTTAACTGTCAGAAACAACCAAACCTTAGTGGTTTATTTATCCATTTATTTGTCCCTCCACAGTTGTCAGTTGCCTATAAGGGAAGCATGCAAGGAAAATTGTTTATATTCACCAAAACCACACATTTGAACATCATATAAAAATGCATTTCCCAATTATTTTAAATAATTTTTAATTTGATGCATTGTGGTGATTTTCTAACATACTTTAACATAGTCTTCAGTCCCACCCAGTATAAGATCATGTTTTCCTCTCCCCCCCCCCCAATCCTACCCTCTTTCCCTCTTAGGGCCCTCCCTCCATATACCCTTGTTGCTTTCTTCTCCCTCCCAAGTGGGACTGAGGCATCCTCATGTGAGCTCCTCAGTTTGTTGACCTTTTTGAATTATGTGGACTGTATCTTGGTTATTCTGTATTTTTTAATTTTTGTGTAATATCCACTTATTAGTGAGACCATACTGTGCATGTCTTTTTGGGTCTGAGTTACCTCACTCAGCATGATATTTTCTAGCTCCATCCATTTGTCTGCAAAACTCAGATTATCCTTGTCCTTAATAGCTATATAGTATACTATTGTGTAAATTAACCACATTTTCTGTATCTGTTCTTCTGTTGTGGGACATCTGGATTGTTTCCAGCTTCTGGGCATCACAAATAAGGCCTCTATGAACATAATGGAACATGTGCCCCTGTGGCATGGTGGGGTATCTTTTGGGTATATTCCCAAGAATGGTATTGCTGGGTCTTTAGGTAGGTCTATTTTCAATTTTCTGAGGAACCTCCAAATTGATTTCCAGAGAGGTTGTACCACCCACGTGCAATCCCAACAACAATGGAGGAGTGTTTCTTTCTCCACATCCTTGCCAACATGTTTGTCACCTGAGGTTTTGATCTTAGCCATTCTGGTTGGTGTAAGGTGGAATCTCAGGGTCGTTTTGATTTGCATTTCTCTGTCATTAAGGACATTGAAGACTTCTTAGGTGCTTCTCAGCCATTTGAGATTCCTCTGTGTGAATTCTCAGTTTAGTTCTTTTTTTTTTTATTAACTTGGTACTCTATTGTATAGAACAAAGGATGAAGAAATAGATCTTGCCCTGCAATCTAATCAACATTATTTGCCAGAAAACAGGGATTAAAGGCATAGTACAAATGACTCTTTCCTTATGGATGACCTATGAAAAATGAAGTAACGAAAGGTCTGAGGATTGTTTCCACAATCTTTGGCATAAGAAGCTCCGAAGAATGGTCATTGCCTTGAGGAATAATGGTGAAAGCCTTGGCCACTTTTTTTTATATTTTTAAATTTTTATTTATTTTATTTTATTTTTTTTAGCTTGAGCATTTCTTATTTACATTTGAGTGTTATTCCCTTTCCCGGTTTCCGGGAAAACATCCCCCTAATCCTCCCCCTACCCTTCTTTATGGGCTACATGGTGTTTTTTGTTTTTTATTATTTTTTTAAATTTAATTTTATTTTTTTATTAACTTGAGTATTTCTTATGTACATTTCGTGTGTTATTCCCTTTCCCGGTTTCCGGGAAAACATCCCCCTAACCCCTCCCCCTCCCATTCTTTATGGGTGTTCCCCTTTCCATCCTCCCCCCACTGCCGACCTCCCCCCAACAATCCCGTTCACTGGGGGTTCAGTCTTAGCAGGACCCAGGGCTTCCCCTTCCACTGGTCCTCTTACTAGGATATTCATTGCTACCTATGAGGTCAGAGCCCAGGGTCAGTCCATGTATAGTCTTTAGGTAGTGGCTTAGTCCCTGGAAGCTCTGGTTGCTTGGCATTGTTGTACATATGGGGTCTCTAGCCCCTTCAAGCTCTTCCAGTTCTTTCTCTGGGGGTCCTATTCTCAGTTCAGTGGTTTGCTGCTGGCATTCGCCTCTGTGTTTGCTTTATTCTAGCTGTGTCTCTCAGGAGCGATCTACATCCGGCTCCTATCAGACTGCACTTCTTTGCTTCATCCATCTTGTCTAATTGGATGAGCCTTGGCCACTTTTAAAGACTTTCATACATTGTCTGAGTGAAGTCTTGGGAAATGGGAAAGAGGGGTCAAAGGAGTCTGCTCTCCAGACTGTAGGAGAAATGGAGATCATGCAACTCCACTTCCAGGTAAGAAGCCAAGGTTGTACGGAGTTCAGATGAAGATCGTATTGTGCAGAGTGGGATGGAGTGGGACCGCACTCTCTGAAGAGCAGTCATACTCACATCCTGCTACTCTCTGTTTCAAACTTTAACTCTTAATGACACTTAACACATCACTGAGCCCTTTTTACACAACCGTGCAGCAACTATGGAAAACTCATTCCCTTGTTTTCTTGCCTAAGTGCTTAGGTCACTTTGCTTTAGAGCTCAAAATAGGACCAGATAGTCACAAATCCACATAATTCAAAGCCATTGTTCAAGCTTTCCTCAAAGACTCCTTATCAAATTATTCTTATAATAATTTGGGGGCACCATACTAATGCTTTTGGAAGGGCCTGGTCCATGCCCACCCACCCCTTGCTCTCACTGGAGATTGCCCACCTGGAGGCTCAGGCCTGTCTTCATCCTCGGGCCTGGAGACAGCGATCTGCATGGTGAGAACAAGAACATGTTCAGGTACCAGGTCCACGTTATTCCCTGAAGAGGAAATGAGGTGCCTCTCCAGCTTTCAACAACTGGCTGATAGCAAATCCCCCAGGTTCATTTCTTCTATGATATAATATTCAGGACGAGAAAAATAAGTGAGTCCTGACTTACCAGTCTTGGTTAGGTCAATGATATTGTCCCTAGTGATTCCATGCGCCTCACATAGTTTTGCAAACTTTTCCTTGATGTCTGAACTCAGATCCTTTGTTCTTCCTGTGAAAAGAGCAGCAGTGAGTGTAGCAGCTGTGTCCTAGGCATTGACCAGAGGACTAAGCGAGGGGACAGGGGTTCCCCCATAAGGGAGAGAAAATGGCTGGTGACATGGTTGACAGGTGTGGGTCCAATCTATCCTGAATGTGGCACCCACGCAATGGCCTTCTGGCACACGGAGAGATTTCAGAGTGAGCCCATCACTGTGCTTGAGGCAGGGTGTTGGTGAACATCCTCGACCTTCAGGAAGTGAGAAAGAGGCAGGACCAAGCTGGGAATACCATACTAAAGCTAGAGTTTCCTTCCTCTCTTCCCACCCCAAGATCAGTGTCCGTGTGGAAATACTTTACCATAGAGCTCCATCAGCTGGAAGGCTTCCCCATTGTTGACATTAACGAGATGAAACATGACATATCTGTCATAGTCTGTCTTAAGTATAGTAAATATATTCCCTCCGTCATCTGTGGAGGAAATGGGACACAGCTCAAAAATACTCTGGCCTGCAAGAAATTATGTAAACCCTTTACCTGTTCTACCCCAAATATAAAAATCATTAAAATACATATCCTGGAAGAGATGGGGGGCAGGGATGTCTGCTGCTTCCCATCTGTAGCTTTCTGGACTTGATGAAGTAACTTCTAAGGAAGGGGCCCTGGGAGGATGCCCACTAGAGAACACTTAGGCACAGCAGCAACTCACTCTCTCTCATCCTCTCTGAGGCTCACCTGCCTCCCTCAGCACCTGCAAGCGACACGTCTGTCTTTCATAAGTCTGCCGTCTCATATGGCACATCCTGAGCAATGTGCACCGGTGCTAGCTACCGGGCAGTAACAGATTCCACCTCACCATACTTATCTCCCTTGCCTGCCACAGGGTGCTAGCTATTAGATGGCCCCTGTGTCCCTGGCTAAATCAACCATGTCAGGAAGTGCTTGAGATTCTACAAGGGGTTGTGGTGAGTTCGCTAGTAGAAAGTTTGACTGGAAGGTGCGAGTTCCTGACTTCAATCCCCAGTAAAACACACGCACACACACAGACACACAGACACACACACACACACACACACACACACACACACAAACACACACACGATAAAGTTGGTAGGGTTTACTAAATTCCTTGTGGATATGTAGACAGATATTGTATATACTTACACTCAAGAAAATATTCGCCATCCTTTGGCGTTTTGTAGGCAACCGAATATAGTTTCCTGCACTCTCCATTTTCCCTGTAAAACAGAGCAAGCTGATGCTTAGGGGATTTTTGATCTGGCTGGCTTCTTCACCCTCTACTCTATAGGTATCTCCAGTTTCTGATTCCATTGTCCTTTTGAATATTTTTGCAAAATTAGCAAAATGGCTTTTTTTAAAGGTTATTTCATTTCTGTCCAATACTTTAGTAATCACGAATTTGTGCTTATTTCTTCTTCCTCAGCTAAGGGCAGACACCTCACTTACTTAATACAGAACTTGAAGCCTAAGGAATTCTCCAAGACATCGATGTGCTGCACAAAAAATCTCATGCTGCCATTCTGTTCTATCTTTTCTCTTTTGTCAGAGGCCACGACAATAGAAAACCAATCCCCATTTAGCTGTAATGGATAAGAAAATGCTTAAGGGAGAAGGGGGTCGGGATAACGCATGGACATGTTTCTTCTTGAATTTGGCTTGATAGAGTTGTCACAATACCTAACATTCTGCCCCTGCCTCTCAGTGAGAGCAGAAGTCCCCAAACATTGTTAGATCTGAATACCATACAACTGGTTTTACTTCAAGGTCTGAAGCCATTCGTTTGTCTAATAGAACAAGCCACTGTACCCATCCCCTCAGAGGACCCACTTGGCTTCAAGAGTTCTCCAAAGCACTCTCTGAGTCAGAAGTTACTATTCACTGAGCCTACCTTGTCCACATCGAGGTTCCCTCTCTCGGAATTAGCTTCTTCTGCATGGCCACAGACCAGGGTCAGGCCTAGACACAGCAGCAGCAGGAACAGCTTCATGTTGGTAGGGATAGAATTGCCTCTCTGCTGGGACAATCTCCCTGCTGATGGTGTCCACACTCCACCTCCAGCACTTTGCTCGTCTTTATACTCTCTCTGGGTTCGAGTTTTTTTTTTTTTTCCTTCTCATATGGGCCTCTTTCCCTCAGCTATGTGGAATGTTTTCTCATGTATTGATGTGAAGCCAAGGATTGTTCATGCTCTTTTCAAACTTGGCAATGTCATATCCTATGGATTGATTCTATCACTCATACATTTCGCAAAACATATTCCCAAGAAAAACAGTGGAAGTTCTAGAGGGCTGCCATCCGGAACCAGATCCAACTTTGGATCTGACTTGGAATCAGAAAGCCAGTTATGGAGTAGGTGGGTATTGAACTGGAAGGTCAGGCATGGAGAGAATCTTTGCTTCAAAACTTGAGTGGAGTGTGGAAGAAGCTGAATTACTTGGGTTTTCTTTGAAAAGATTCATTCACATTTCATGCGTATGAGCATTGGTCTTGCATGTGTACCATGCACACACCTGGGCCCAAGGAAGTCAGAAGGAGGGCAAAAGAAGGAATCCGATTCTTTGAAACCTGTTCTTGCTGAGGACCCAGGTTCAATTCCCAGCACTCACATGGCATCTCACAACTGACTCTAACTCCAGTCACAGGAAATGACCCTCTTTTGGCCACTGTGACCTCCTGTACACATGTGGTACATATGAACTCACTCATTCACGCACATATGCATAAAAATAATAAATCTTAACTTAAAAAAATTATCAGGGTCTTCTGAAGCTAAGCTGACAGCCCCTACCCCAACCCCCACCCCAAAGCTTGACCTCAGAATGCAAACTGCTAACTTAACAAGGTAAACTGATTCAGCTGTTTACCTCAGAGAACGTTGGACTTTAACTGACTCGACATAATCTCATCATTAAAGAAAAACAAAGGTATTGTTCAAAGTCATATTTGCTGATGGAGGTCCAAGTAGAAATGATGTCAAGAGTCTGCCTACAAAGACACACAGTTATAAATGGGAACATATTTTGTATCTGTATAAATTGTATTTACCCTGGAAGTAGAAACATAAAATAGTGTTTGTAGTGGGGAAATAAAGAATTAAAGAAGGAGACAAGTCCTCGATAGGTTTTATTTCCATTTTGCATCAACTCTCTATACTATGTACTATTTATTTTCATCTTTCCATAGTGTTAGCTAAGACTCAGAAAGATCAAGTAACTATCCAAGGCCATACAGCCAGTCAGCGAGAGAAATTAGATTGAAACCCAAGCCTGTCCATCTGACTCAGGAGCCTTTGTTCTTATTAACTCCACTATATATGTCGGGATGTTTTTACAGGAAGGGAGGATGGCTAAATAGGAGAAAGAGGAATAAACAGCACTCTAGTGCTCCAGACACATTGGACTGAAACTGCACGTGGGTTTCTTTAAAATATGGAGGAGGGGGTGTAGCTTGAGATTGAATGAGACATGACTACTGGCCCCTCTTGGTCTACAAGCATTTGGTAAATGCTTGACTAGGGGACTATCATTTTTCTTTTCTCCTCTTCCTCTTTCTCCTGCTCCTCTCCCCTCCTCTTCCTTTTTTGGTTGATTATGGTGTGTGTGCACACATGTGCACACATATGCAAAGGCCTTTGCTCGTATATGCAGGAGTCAGAACAGGGTGCCAGTTGTAGCCCTCTGTGTCCTTTTACTTTATCCCCTTTAGACATGGTCTCTGGGACTTAGTGTGTTTCAGATAGGCTGACTGGCGAGTAAGTCCCAGCAATCCTCCAGTCTCCACCATCTACCTAGTGTTGGGGTTAAAGGCAGCCATGACCAACTTTTTAATGTGAGTTCTGAGCATCTGCTCTGACCTTGCTGGGAGCCCACACAGCCCTCACAGCTAGTACTTCTCCACTTATCTGTCTTCCCTGCAACTCACATAAAGGCTTGCCTTGAGCTTCCTGAGTTTCTGAATGGTCTTGTATCTGTGGCAATCCCCAGCTCCAGCCTCCTGAATGCTAAGATTACAGGTTGTAGCACCACGTCTGCCTATAGATTACTACTTTTCTAGTAATGAACGAGAAGATGCTTCCCCAGCAGAAGGCAACAGTCAGTCCCTTCCACTTAGCACTCCTTAGTACATGTGGGCTGTTCATGTGACTGAAGTACTGTGGCTGTTAAGAAATGACTAGACAAAGCAGGTGGGTAAGGGGTTTAATGAGTGTTGGTGTAACCAGCTAATGGCCCATATGCAACTATCTAGCATTTCTGAAACTGACTAATAGGAAGATGATTTCACTTCTTTACCTGAGTCTTACCCTCAACAAATTGAATAAATACCCCATTCCAAAAGCCTGCGGAAACATTCGAGTCACTTACATAATTCCAGGGTATGTTTAGGGCCAAGAAGAACATCAATGAACACGGGCTTATTTGATTCATGTCCCAGAGAGGAAATATTTTGTAGTCCCTCCAGCAGAGTGATAGATAGGACTGCTGACCCCGGCTCAACATCAGTTCTAAAGCACCTGCTTGTGTCAGTGTCAGAGGATGCTTGGAGCCACTGGAATCCACCTGCTTAACTCCCAAAACCTAGAGCGAGCCCCAGAAAACAGGCAGAAACAAACTTTAGGGGACAAAGAGATTATTGGCCAGGAACTTGTGAAGGACGAAGGGAGCTAGGAGAACGCAGAATCAAGGAAGGGAAGTTATCCTGTGTTAGACAGAAATGCTATGCCAAGTTTTGCTCGATCATAGGGGCGGGATGTGCACCCCAAAGAGACCAGTATCTCAGCTCAAAGACAAGAGAGTCTGAAGCAGTTAACAGTTGGGAAGGCTAGCTATTCACACTCCTCACAACCGAGCAGTCTTTTCTTCAAGGTTGGGGGTGGACTCTAAGCTGTCCTTCATCCTGATTTCTGGAATTTCATTCTGCTATCCATGAGTAGTCTTTCCTCACAGGGCTTGAGTCCTCTCCCCAATTAGGTATCTGTCACAGGAACCTTGCAATACAGAGATATTTAACTCAGGGTAATCTGTAAGCCATCGAGCCCAGGAACCATGCGTCCACACTACTGCATGCTCAGAAGGGTCAGCGCCCAGGCATTGTTAGCCTTCAGTCACCAATGGCTGATGGAGCGCAGGCAGGATGAACCAGAAGAGGGAGAGACTGGAGAGATGATCCCCGGTTAAATTCCCAGCATCCACAGGAATCCATAAGTCTAGTTCCAGGGATCCGACACCCTATGTGGGCACTGCGTGCATGTGCTGCACAGACATACATGCAAGCAAAACATTCATACACATCAAATAATCTATTGTTTTAAGCACAAGAGAATTGACCAGACTAACAGGAACTAAGCAGAGGGCCTTCTAGGGTGTGGGGAGAATGTACACATAGGTGAAGGCCATGGCAAACAGGAGTACAAACAGTTCAGGGAGCCAAAGGAAACCTTGCTGGAACACAGTGAACACAGGAATTACGAAATGAGTTAAGGCTAGAAAGGGAGTTGTGACAGTTTGCAGGGGCTGCCCTCTGGAACTCATGCAGTATGGGTGACTTCAGCAAAAATTAGACTTTGTCCTTTCTGGCAGCTAGAACTCTGGGAGCAAGGTGTTCGCTGGGGCTTGCTTCTTCTGAGCTCTTCCTCGTTGGTGGAATCGTGTTCCCGAGTCTTCAGGAAGCCTCTTCTCTGATCCATCCTGTATCCTAGTCTTTTCTTTTGAGGACACTGGTCAGGCATCTTGACTTAGGTTCACCCTGAAGACCTCATCTTACCATAATTGCACCAAATCACACCCTCAGGCACTATGGGTAAATCTTCCAATGTACGTATTTTTGGTGGGCACTCTTATCACATATCAGCTTATGTGGACCCGTGAGGAGCTATGTAGGGGTTGGTTTTCATGTATCTGGTAAGGACCTGAAGCATTTTAGAATTACAGTAGGAGCATGGTCAGAGGTGTGCTTTCAAAGTTCATCTGGCTGCATTTGGATAACAAAGACCAACAGGAAGGCAGGAGAAGAGAGAAAAAAGTTGCTATCAGTGGTTCTCAAACGTGTAGATCGAGACCTTACATGGGTTCTCAATGTTTGGGTTGTGACCCCCACCTGGGTCACATGTCCTATATCCTGCATATCAGATATTTACATTTCAATTAATAACAGCAGCAAAATGACATTTATGAAGTACCAACGAAGTAAGTTTATGGTTGGAGGCCACCATAACATGA
Organism: Rattus norvegicus; assembly: GCF_021556685.1. NCBI lineage: Eukaryota > Metazoa > Chordata > Mammalia > Rodentia > Muridae > Rattus > Rattus norvegicus. The sequence goes on from NC_141538.1 coordinate 80,521,235, forward strand.
GGAACTGTATTAAAGGGTCATAGCATCAGGAAGGTTGAAAACCTTTAGGCAGGAGATCATGAAGGAATTTACTGGAACATGCTGGGAAGAGATCATGTAAGCTTACTCTCCATAGCTGGAATTAGAGGGAGGTCTATAGAGAAAGTACATTGTGTTCAGAGAATGTGAGGTGTTAAGTACACATTGGTATTCTGTATCCTTATGTAGATACAATTTAGAGTTATTGCCATTAATATCATGACCAAAAGAAACTTAAGTACGAAAGGGTTTAATGTAGCTTACAGTCTATCATGAAGGGAAGTTGTGTGTGTGTGTGTGTTTTGTGTGTGTGTGTGTGTGTGTGTGTGTGTGTGTGTGTGTGGTGGGAGGACTCTATGAGAGAGCGTGGAGGCAGGGACTAAAGCAGAGTCCTTAGGAGAACATTGCTTCCTGGCTTGTTCCCTGTGGATTGTGAGCCTGCCTTCTTATATAACTCAGAACACCCTGCCTAGGGTGGTACATCCATAGTGAGGTGGGTCCTCCCGAATCAGTTTCCTAGAGGCATTTTCTCACTTGAGGGTGCCTCCTTCCAAATAACTCTAGCCTGTGTGGAATTGAAACAAAAACAAAAATAAAAATATGACCCAAGAAAGTTAGTAATGAAGGAAAAAAACAAAACAAAACACCAAAACAAACAAAAAACAACTGTACATGAGAAACAAAAAGGATAACGCCTCTGCCTAGTGTTTTGAAACCTGACGTCTGTATCCCTGTGTACAGGTGGGCGTGAAGGCATCTATGTGCCGTTGACTGATCCACACAGATGCTGGATGCATGAGAGTTGGTGAGATGCTGGTTTCAAACTTCCTGATGTAGGCACCTCTTGCTTATGTCTTCCTTTTCTTCTTCTTTCTTCATTACCCATAATTTTCTGTGTTTTATGCTGCAAATAGTTTTATAAGTTATCATAGGACTTCTCCCCCTTGACATTAACTGAACCGAACCTATATAACCGCCCTTTACAGGTCAGAAACTGAATTGTGCTGGCGGTTCATACAGTTCACTGAACGGTGGATGCTTCCGTGGACGTTAATTCTTTTTTACCTGAAGCATGATTAGTGGTTTTAAACTTCAGAATGTAAAAATATTTTAGCCACGGATGTTAAAAACTTAAAAGTGGATACCTGAAGAAGTGCTTAGGGCTGAGAGGCACCTCGGTCGTTGATACTGTCTCAAGACATGCTTCCAGAGGGCAGAATGGACAGAAGTTCCCAGCAGCCCCACCGAGCAACTCACAACCACCTGCAGCCCAAGTGCCCTTGTCAGACCTCGGCGTGCACCTGCACGCGCGCACACGTGCACACACGCACACACATTAAAATTAATCTAAATGGTCAAATATAACAAGAAATGCTACAAATGGGCTTATTATATGTGTCTGTGAAAATGATATGGCAATGATTGCTTTATCCCTCATAATTTATTTGATAAACAGCAATTCAGAAGTAATTTCATTGTAAGCCTGAGAACTGGTTTTCTGAAGACATGATCACTTTGGTTTTATTTAGATGCAAAGGAACTTTAAATAGTTTTCAAATGAGTACAAAGTATGGACCTACTTGAGATGGAAATTAAAAAAAAAAAGAAACTCCATTCTTAAATACAGTATAAATGTAGTGTCAGAAATTTGTTTATAAATAATAAAATAACAATAACTGTGTTAGAGTGCAGAGAAGTACCAATCTGTGTGACATGCCGTGTTAATTGGTTGTGGCGCTCAGCTTAATCTCATACAGTTTCATCCATCCACTATGCAATACAGTTTTAAATAGATATATAAAAATATGGAGGAGCCAGTCAAATACTACTAACAAACCAAATAAGGACTGAAACTCTGGAGATAATAGGACAGACCTGACAACCACACCACGGCCTCTGGAATTACTCATGCGTAGTTCTGTTAAGCTCATCTACAGAGGAAAGAGTTAGAATCTTAACCACAGCAAGAAATCTATGCAGGGGGTTCACAGAGCCAGTGCAGCAATGTGTAGGGTTGCCCCCTACTGACCAACCTCAGTGTTGCGCTGTATCCTACAGCCGCATTGCTGGGGCTTCCTTTGTGCATGTTAGGTCTCTCTTAGGTTTGTGCTTATAATTTGCAGCCAGTAGCTTGAGAGTTGGAGCACAAAACTTGTACTCATTATCGTCCTTTTTAAAAATAGAAAAGTCGAGGATGGAGAGATAGCTCAGTGGATAAGAGCACTCAATGCCCTCACAGAGGACCTGACTTCAGTTTCCGGCATACACAGGATAGCTCACAACCTCCAGTTTCAGAAGATAGGACACCTTATTCTGACCTCTTCAGGCACGAGTGGTATATGTGGTGAACAGATATACATGCAGCCAAAACACTTATACACATAAAATAAAACTAAAAAAACGTCTAACTAGACAAGTCAGGACTGGAGAGCTTTGTCACCGGTTAAAAGCATAGGGCTGTTCTTTCAGAGGACTTAGGTTTGGTTCTTGGCACCCACTTGGTGGTCCACAACCATCTGTAACTTCAGCTCCGAAGGATCCATTTTTAATCTATGTTAAAATATTAATCTCATCTTTCATTACAAATGTTTCAGGCTAATGTTTCAACTAAAAGCCTTGGTTACTAGTCTTCTAACCTCGGAGTTACATTCTGTTCTTTTGTTTTTTGGGTGCTGAGGATTGAACCCAGGGTGTCATGGTTACAAAGTCACCATTCACCACCAGCGGCCTGTACCCCTATTTCTGAAGTTCGATCCTTTTACTGGAGTTACTTTAGATAGTCTGAGGTCTTTCTCCATAGGAAACTGTTCTTGGTCCTTTTTTGTGAGTTTCTCTTAGCACATTTTTTCTGTTCCTGTCCTTTCATGAATGCTTTCATTACTTCTTACCCAATACAAATCAAATGTAAGTGTCTTTGTGGTATTGTATTAAGTGGGGTTACTTAGAGGAATAAAACTTACAGTGTCTGTGTGTGTGTGTGTGTGTGTGTGTGTGTGTGTGTGTGTGTGATTAGTTTATTAGAATGGTCTACAGACTGTAGTTCAGGTAATCTGTAACATAAAGTCCAAGAATTCAGGAGTTGTTTAGTCTACAAGGTTGGATGTCATAGCTGTTTTTCAATGTATGTCAGAATTCCAAAGTAGGCCCTAAATCTCATGAAGGAATGGACCTCCTAGCCAGAGTAAGAGGAGGCTCTAGAGAGGGATCTTCCTTTTTCCCCATCTTCTATGTAAGCTGTCAGCAGAGGGGGTGACCCAGTTTCAAAGTGGACCTTCCCTCCTCAAAAAAATCCGGATTAAATGTGGATCTTTCCGGGATGATCAAAATGAGAATGCTTCACTCCTTCTTTAGAAGGGGAACAAGAATACGCTTGGCAGGGAATAGGGAGGCAAAGATTAAAACAGAGGCAGAAGGAACACCCATTAAGGACCTGTCCAACATGTGGCCCATACATATATAGCCACCCAAATAGATAAGATGGATGAAGCAAAGAAGTACAGGCCAACAGAAACGGATGTAGATCTCTCCTGAGAGACACAGCAAGAATACAACAAACACAGAGGCGTATGCCAGCAGCAAACCACTGAACTGAGAACAGGACCCCTGTTGAAGGAATCAGAGAAAGGACTGAAAGAGCTTGAAGGGGCTCGAGACCCCATATGAACAACAATGCCAACCAACCAGAGCTTCCAGGGACTAAGCCACTACCTAAAGACTATACATGGACTGACCCTGGGCTCCAACCTCATAGGTAGCAATGAATGGCCTAGTAAGAACACCAGTGGAAGGGGAAGCCCTTGGTTCTGCCAAGACTGAACCCAGAATGAACATAATTGCTGGGGGGAGGGCAGTAATGGGGGGAGGATGGGGAGGGGATCACCTATATGGAAGGGGAGGGGGAGGAGTTAGGGGGATGTTTGCCCAGAAACCGGGAAAGGGAAATAACATTCAAAATGTAAATGAGAAATTCTCAAGTTAATAAAAAAAAAAGAAAAAAAAGTGGGTCTTTCCATCTTCAATTGACTTAGCCACTCTCTCACTCATGCATTGTCTGTTAAGGTTTAGATAATTCCGGATGTCTTTGACAACCAATAACAGCCATTACAAGCCCAACCCTGGTAATGTGACACACAGTCACATCTCTTTGCCATGCTTAATTTAAGGTGCATTTCTAAACACAATAAAAGCAATATACAAGCAGTTTGCTGCTCCCAAACCCCATGGGAGAGAGAACTCACCGCCTGAGACTGCAGAGTGGAAGAGACCACCAACACTGCCCACCCCTGCCCACATCATTGGCCCAAGAGGAAACTGTATACGGCCTCTGGGTTCCCGTAGAGGAGGGCCCAGGAGCAGCAGGTCCGCTGCATCTGAGACACCTCTGGAACCTGAAGGGACCGACCGGATAAACAGTTCTCTGCACCCAAATCCCGTGGGAGGGCGAGCTAAACCTACTGAGAGGCAGACACGCCTGGGAAACCAGAAGAGACTGCACTCTGCGCACATCTCTGACGCCAGAGGAAAACACCAAACGCCATCTGGAACCCTGGTGCACGGAAGCTCCCGGAAAGGGCGGCGCAGACATTCCTGGTTGGTACCCCCACGGAGAGCTCATGACCAACACCCCAAAAGCAAACTTGAGCCTCGGGACCACAGGTAAGACAAACCTTCCTACTCCAAATGACCTGCCTAGTGATCTCAGGACACAGGCCCACAGGAACAGCTGAAGACCTGTAGATAGGAAAAACTACACGCCCGAAAGCAGAACACTCTGTCCCCATAACTGGCTGAAAGGAAACAGGAAAACAGGTCTACAGAACTCCTGAAACACAGGCTTATAGGACAGTCTACCCACTGTCAGAAATAGCAGAACAAAGTAACACTACAGATAATCTGATGGCGAGAGGCAAGTGCAGGAACCAAAGCAACAGAAACCAAGACTACATGGCATCATCAGAGCCCAATTCTCCCACCAAAGCAAACAATGAATATCCAAACACACCAGAAAAGCAAGATCTAGTTTCAAAATCATATTTAATCATTCTGCTGGAGGACTTCAAGAAAGATGTGAAGAACTCCCTTAGAGAAACACAGGAAAACATAAATAAACAGGTAGAAACCTACAGAGAGGAATCACAAAAATCCCTGAAAGAATTCCAGGAAAACACAATCAAACAGTTGAAGGAATTAAAAATGGAAATAGATGCAATCAAGAAAGAACACATAGAAACAACCCTGGATATAGGAACCAAAAGAAGAGACAAGGAGCCGTAGATACAAGTTTCACCAACAGAACAGAAGAGATAGAAGAGATAATCTCAGGAGCAGAAGATTCCATAGAAATCATCGACTCAACTGTCAAAGATAATGTAAAGTGGAAAAAGCTACTGGTGCAAAACATACAGGAAATCCAGGACTCAATGAGGAGATCAAACCTAAGGATAATAGGTATAGAAGAGAGTGAAGACTCCCAGCTCAAAGGACCAATAAATATCTTCAACAAAATCATAGAAGAAAACTTCCCTAACCTAAAGAAAGAGATACCCATAAGCATACAAGAAGCCTACAGAACTCCAAATAGATTGGACCAGAAAAGAAACTCCTCCCGTCACATAATAGTCAAAACACCAAACGCACAAAATAAAGAAAGAATATTAAAAGAAGCAAGAGAAAAAAGTCAAGTAACGTATAAAGGCAGACCTATCAGAATCTCACCAGACTTTTCCCCAGAGACTATGAAAGCCAGATGATCCTGGACAGATGTCATACAGACCCCAAGAAAACACAACTGCCAGCCCAGGTTACTGTATCCTGCAAAACTCTCAATTAACATAGATGGAGAAACCAAGATATTCCATGACAAAAACAAATTTATACAATATCTTTCTACAAATCCGGCACTACAAAGGATAATAAATGGTAAAGCCCAACATAAGGAGGCAAGATACACCCTAGAAGAAGCAAGAAACTAATCGTCTTGGCAACAAAACAAAGACAAGAAAAGCACACAAACATAACCTCATATCCAAATATGAATATAACAGGAAGCAATAATCACTATCCCTTAATATATCTCAATATCAATGGCCTCAACTCCCCAATAAAAAGACATAGATTAACAAACTGGATACACAACGAGGACCCTGCATTCTGCTGCCTACAGGAAACACACCTCAGAAACAAAGACAGACACTACCTCAGAGTGAAAGACTGGAAAACAACTTTCCAAGCAAATGGTCAGAAGAAGAAAGCTGGAGTAGCCATTCTAATATCAAATAAAATCAATTTTCAACTAAAAGTCATCAAAAAAGATAAGGAAGGACATTTCATATTCATCAAAGGAAAAATCCACCAAGATGAACTCTCAATCCTAAATATCTATGCCCCAAATACAAGGGCACCTACATACGTAAAAGGAACCTTTCTAAAGCTCAAAACACACATTGCACCTCACACAATAATAGTATGAGATTTCAACACCCCACTCTCATCAATTTAGAGATCATGGAAACAGAAATTAAAGAGACGTAGACAGACTAAGAGAAGTCATGAGCCAAATGGATTTAACAGATATTTATAGAATATTCTATCCTAAAGCAAAGGATATACCTTCTTCTCAGCTCCTCATGGTACTTTCTCCAAAATTGACCATATAATTGGTCAAAAAACGGGCCTCAACTCGTACAGAAAGCAATAATCCCATGCGTGCTATCAGATCACCATCAGCTAAAGCTGGTGTTCAGTAACAATAAGGGAAGAACGCCCACATATACGTGGAAGTTGAACAATGCTCTACTCAACGATAACCTGGTCAAGGAAGAAATAAAGAAAGAAATTAAAGACTTTTTAGAATTTAATGAAAATGAAGGTACAACATACCCAAACTTATGGGACACAATGAAAGCTGTGCTAAGAGGAAAACTCATAGCTCTGAGTGCCTGCAGAAAGAAACAGGAAAGAGCATATGTCAGCAGCTTGACAGCACACCTAAAATCTCTAGAACAAAAAGAAGCAAATACACCCAGGAGGAGTAGAAGGCAGGAAATAATCAAACTCAGAGCTGAAATCAACCAAGTAGAAACAAAAAGGACCATAGAAAGAATCAACAGAACCAAAAGTTGGTTCTTTGAGAATATCAACAAGATAGATAAACCCTTAGCCAGACTAACGAAAGGACACAGAGAGTGTGTCCAAATTAACAACATCAGAAATGAAGAGGGAGACATAACTACAGATTCAGAGGAAATTCAAAAAATCATCAGATCTTACTATAAAAGCCTATATTCAACAAAACTTGAAAATCTGCAGGAAATGGACAATTTCCTAGACAGATACCAGGTACTAAAGTTAAATCAGGAACAGATAAACCAGTTAAACAACCCCATAACTCCTAAGGAAATAGAAGCAATCATTACAGGTCTCCCAACCAAATAGAGCCCAGGTTCAGACGGGTTTAGTGCAGAATTCTATCAGACCTTCATAGAAGACCTCTTACCAATATTATCCAAACTATTCCACAAAATTGAAACAGATGGAGCACTACTGAATTCCTTCTTTGAAGCCACAATTACTCTTATACCTAAACCACACAAAGACCCAACAAAGAAAGAGAACTTCACACCAATTTTCCTTATGAATATCGACGCAAAAATACTCAATAAAATTCTGGCAAACCGAATCCAAGAGCACATCAAAACAATCATCCACCATGATCAAGTAGGCTTCATCCCAGGCATGCAGGGATGGTTTAATATATGGAAAACCATCAACGTGATCCATTATATAAACAAACTGAAAGAACAAAACCACATGATCATTTCATTAGCAGCTGAGAAAGCATTTGACAAAATTCAACACCCCTTCATGATAAAAATCCTGGAAAGAATAGGAATTCAAGGCCCATACCTGAACATGGTAAAAGCCATATACAGCAAACCAGTTGCTAACATTAAACTAAATGGAGAGAAACTTGAAGCAATCCCACTAAAATCAGGGACTAGACAAGGCTGCCCACTCTCACCCCACTTATTCAATATAGTTCTTGAAGTTCTAGCCAGAGCAATCAGACAACAAAAGGAGGTCAAGGGGATACAGATCAGAAAAGAAGAAGTCAAAATATCACTGTTTGCAGATGATATGATAGTATATTTAAGTGATCCCAAAAGTTCCACCAGAGAACTACTAAAGCTGATAAACAACTTCAGCAAAGTGGCTGGGTATAAAATTAACTCAAATAAATCAGTAGCCTTCCTCTACACAAAAGAGAAACAAGCCGAGAAAGAAATTAGGGAAATGACACCCTTCATAAGAGTCCCAAATAAAATAAAATAAAATAAAATAAAATTCCTCAGTGTGACTTTAACCAAGCAAGTAAAAGGTCTGTATGATAAGAACATCTAGCCTATGAAGAAAGAAATTGAAGAAGATATCAGAAGATGGGAAGATCTCCCATGCTCATGGATTGGCAGGATTAATATAGTAAAAATGGCGATTTTACCAAAAGCAATCTACAGATTCAATGCAATCCCCATCAAAATTCCAATCCAATTCTTCATAGAGTTAGACAAAAAAATTTGCAAATTCATCTGGAATAACAAAAAACCCAGGATAGCTAAAACTATCCTCAAGAATAAAAGGACTTCTGGGGGAATCACTATCCCTGAATTCAAACAGTATTACAGAGCAATAGTGATAAAAACTGCATGGTATTGGTACAGGGACAGACAGATAGACCAGTGGAATAGAATTGAAGACCCAGAAATGAACCCACACACCTATGGGCACTTGATTTTTGACAAAGGAGCCAAAACCATCCAATGGAAAAAAGATAGCATTTTCAGCAAATGGTGCTGGTTCAACTGGAGGTCAGCATGTAGAAAAATGCAGATTGATCCATTCTTAATCACCCTGTACAAAGTTTAAGTCCAAGTGGATCAAGGACCTCCACATCAAAGCAGATACACTAAAACTAATAGAAGAAAAACTAGGGAAGCATCTGGAACACATGGGCACTGGAAAAAATTTCCTGAACAAAACACCAATGGCTTATGCTCTATGATCAAGAATCGACAAATGGGATCTCATAAAACTGCAAAGCTTCTGTAAGGCAAAGGACACTGTGGTTAGGACACAACGGCAACCAACAGATTGGGAAAAGATCTTTACCAATCCTACACCAGATAGAGGCCCTATATCCAAAATATACAAAGAACTCAAGAAGTTAGACCGCAGGGAGACAAATAACCCTATTAAAAATGGGGTTCAGAGCTAAACAAATTCACAGCTGAGGAATGCCGAATGACTGAGAAACACCTAAAGAAATGTTCAACATCTTTAGTCATAAGGGAAATGCAAATCAAAAGAACCCTGAGATTTCACCTCACACCAGTGAGAATGGCTAAGAACAAAAACTCAGGTGACAGCAGATGCTGGCGAGGATGTGGAGAAAGAGGAACACTCCTCCATTGTTGGTGGGATTGCAGACTGCTACAACCATTCTGGACATCAGTCTGGAGGTTCCTCAGAAAATTGGACATTGAACTGCCTGAGGATCCAGCTATACCTCTCTTGGGCATATACCCAAAAGATGCCCCAACATATAAAAAAGACACGTGCTCCACTATGTTCATCGCAGCCTTATTTATAATAGCCAGAAGCTGGAAAGAACCCAGATGCCCTTCAACAGAGGAATGGATACAGAAAATGTGGTACATCTACACAATGGAATATTACTCAGCTATCAAAAACAATGACTTTATGAAATTCATAGGCAAATGGTTGGAACTGGAAAATATCATCCTGAGTGAGGGAACCCCATTACAGAAAAACATACATGGTATGCACTCATTAATAAGTGGCTATTAGCCCAAATGCTTGAATTACCCTAGATGCCTAGAATAAATGAAACTCAAGACGGATGATCAAAATGTGAATGCTTCACTCCTTCTTTAAAAGGGGAACAAGAATATCCTTGGCAGGGAAGAGAGAGGCAAAGATTAAAACAGACACAGAAGGAACACCCATTCAGAGCCTGCCCCACATGTGGCCCATACATATACAGCCATCCAATTAGACAAGATGGATGAAGCAAAAAAGTGCAGGCCAACAGGAGCCGGATGTAGATCGCTCCTGAGAGACACAGCCAGAATACAGCAAATACAGAGGCGAATGCCAGCAGCAAACCACTGAACTGAGAATAGGACCCCCGTTGAAGGAATCAGAGAAAGAACTGGAAGAGCTTGAAGGGGCTCGAGACCCCATATGTACAACAATGCCAAGCAACCAGAGCTTCCAGGGACTAAGCCACTACCTGAAGACTATACATGGACTGACCCTGGACTCTGACCTCATAGGTAGCAATGAATAACTTTTTAGAGCACCAGTGGAAGGAGAATCCCTGGGTCCTGCTAAGACTGAACCCCCAGTGAACTGGATTGTTGGGGGGAGGGCGGCAATGGGGGGAGGGTGGGAAGGGTAATAACCATAAGGAAGGGGAGGGGAGAGGGGGATGTTTGCCCGGAAACCGGGAAAGGGAATAACACTCGAAATGTATATAAGAAATACTCAAGTTAATAAAAAAGAAAAAGAGAGAGAATTACTCATTTCTTTTCCAATCAAAATTCCAACTCAATTCTTCATAGAGTTTGAAAGAGTAATTCTCAAATTCATTTGGAATACCCAAAAATCCAGGATAGGGAAAACTCTTCTCAACAAAAACAGAAGTTCTGGGGGAATCAGCATCCCTGACCTCAAGCTGTACTACAGAGCAATAGTTATAAAAACTGCATGGTATTGGTGCAAGGACAGGCAGGTAGAACTATGGACTAGAATTGAAGACCCAGAAGTGAACCCACACACCTATGGTCACTTGATAATTGAGAAAGAAGCTAAAATGATCCAGTGGAAAAAGATAGCATTTTCAGCAAATGGTGCTGGTTCAACTGGCAATCATTATGTAGAAGAAGGAAAATCAATCCATTCTTATCTCTTTGGACAAAGCTCAACTTCAAGTGGTTCAATGACCTCCACATAAAACCAAATAAACTGAATCCAATAGAAGAGAAAGTGGGGAAGAGCCTTAAACACATGGGCACAGGAAAAATTTTCCTAAACAGAACATCAGTGGCTTATGCTTTAAGATCAACAATGGACAAATAGGATATCATAAAACAGAAAAGCTTCTATAAGGCAAAGGACACTGTCATTAGGGCAAAACGACAATCAACAGATTGGGAAAGGATATTTACCAATTCTACATCTGACAGAGGGCTAATGTCCTGTATATACAAAAAACTCATTAAGTTAAAATCAAGAGAACCAAATAACCCTATTAAAAATGGGGTACAGAGCTGAACACAATTCTCAATTGAGGAATCCCAAATAGATGAGAAGCACCTAAAAATGTTCAACCTCCTTAGTCATCAGAAAATTAAAACAACACTGAAATTCTACCTCACAACAGTTAAAATGGCTAAGATCAAAACCTCAGGTGACAGCAGAAATAGGAACACTCCTCCATTGTTGGTGGGATTGCAAGCTGGTATAACCACTCTGAAAATCAGTCTGGAGTTTCCTCAGAAAAGTGGAGGTCCTGAGGACCCAGCTATTCCACTCCTGGGCATATACCCAAAAGATGCTCCAACATATAACAAGGGTATACAGTCCACTATATTCATAGCAGCCTTATTTATAATAGCCAGAAGCTGGAAAGAACCCAGATGTCCCTTAACAGTGCAATGGATACGGAAATGTGGTACATTTACACAATGGAGTACTATTCCGTTATTAAAAACGGAGACTTCATGAAATTTACAGGCAAATGGATTGAACTGGAAAATATCATCCTAAGTGAGATAACCTAGTCACAAAAGAACACACGTGGAATGTAGTCACTAATATGTGGCTATTAGGTGAGAAGCTCAGAATACCCATGATTCAATTCACAGATCATATGAAGCTCAAGAAAAAGGATGACCAAAGTGTGGATGCTTCAGTTCTATTTAGAAGGGGAAACAAAAGACTTATGGAAGGTAGAGGGTGGGACTGATTTAGGAGGAAGTGAGGAGGTGGAGGAGGGGGAAAAGTGGCAGTATCAGGTATGGGAGGAGACAGGGAAGATGTACAGATGGTCAGGAAAATGAAAAGAGGTGTGTAGTAATGAGGGACAGGGATCTGGCGGTAGCCACAAGAAAGTCTCACATACCAGAAAAGCAAGTGTCTCCCAGTACCCAACAGGGATGATATTAGCTGAAATATCCTACAAAGGGGAGAGAAAATCTGTAGAGACCATATACAGAGGTTAGACATGGCTCATAAGTGAGGGATGGGGCCACCCACCGACATCCAAAATTTTAACCCAGAATTGCTTCTGCCTAATGGAAATACAGGGACAAACAGGGGAGCAGAGACTGAAGGAAAAGCCATCCACAGACTGCCCCACCTGGAGATCCCTCTCATATTTAGCCAGAAACACAGACACTATTGCTGATGCCAAGAACTAAATGGACAATTTTCTAGACAAATATCAGGTTCAAAAGTTAAATAAGGAACAGGTAAAACATCTAAGCAACCACATAACTCCTAAAGAAATAGAAGCAGTTATTAAAAGTCTCCCAACCAAAAAGAGCCCTAGACCATATAGGTTTAGTGCAGAATTCTACCAGACCTTCACAGAAGACCTCATACCAATACTGTCCAAACTATTCCACAAAATAGAAACAGACAGAGCAGTACCAAATTCCTTCTATGGAGCCTCAATTATTCTTGTACCTAAATTACACAAAGACCCAACAAAGAAAGAGTATTTCAGACCAATTTCTCTCATGAATATTGGTGCAAAAATACTCAATAACATGCAAACTGAATCCAAGAATACATCAGAACAATCACTCATCATGATCAAGTAGGCTCCATCTGCTGTGGCCAGAGTGGGTGAGTGAGTGGGAGATCACCCTCATAAAAGCAAGATGAGGGGTATGGATAGGGGGCTTGTGGAGGGGAAGCTGAGAAAGGGGATAACATTCAAAATGTAAGTAATAATATATCCAATAAAAAAAGGTGTTACCCTGCAAGCGACAGCTGACTTCATTTTGCTATGGTAGGCAGCATCCCTGTAATTGTGGCTTGATGGTCTGTGATAAGTCACAGGCACAGATATGTCATTTCTTATATAAACACTAGTGGAGGACTAATTCTCTCATTTAATTCTTGTAGACAATTGCCTTACTGTGGTCTTAAGACTCTGTTGTCCCAGAAGCATACTTTGAAACTTTTTATGATGAGGAAGTTGTTGTGAGAGGTGTTTTTGGAACATCATTATGGCTCTCAATTTATGAATGGGTTTAGCGCTCTTCTAAAGTGGTCCAAGGATTCCTATCTCTACCTTGCCTCCACAGTGTGAAAATGCAGTAAGGAGGCATCATCGTCTGTGAGTCTCTTAAGAGACAGCCTGCTAGTGATGTATTTTGATCTTCCATGATTTCAAAGTTGTTTATGTACTATGAGCTGATAAGCAATCCCATCTAAAGTATTTGGTTATATTAGCCCATATAGGGTAGGGTAAGTCTGTAGACACAATTCTTGTGTGCAGCGCAGAGTGATAGGGAGTAGTAAGTAGGCATGGGGAATTTTATTAAAAGATGGAGAAAATGAGAGGGTATGGGGAGAAAGGGGTACATGCAAGTGGAGAGGAAAGCATGAGTTGTGACTCAAGAGCAGGCCTTTCCCCAACTTCCCACCTGAAGGCAGAAATGCTGTTGAAAGCTCCTATTGGTAAAGGAGGAAAACTGTCTTATCCAAGCTTCTGAGCTTAGTCCAGCAGTAATTCTCCTTGGCGTATGGAGGACTATTCGTGTCAGAGTTTAATGTATGACACCAATCCCTCTAAAGAGAGCTGGTATTCTTTTCTTCCAGAATATTGTGAGTTTATAAAAATAGAAGGAATGAGTACATATGCTTTTGTCACCTCTGTGATAGCTTTGTGCCAAGTCTACACCAATTTCAGATAGGAGCTTCCTAGAGCAAAGGTGTGGAACAATTGGATAATTTTAGTTTCCTTGAATAAAATGTATTTGCAAATTGTACAGAGACGATAGAAGACAGAAGTCACTTGTCTGCGGAAAGAGCCGTGTCATATTCGATTTTCAGTAAATTACCACGACTAAGAAATGTAAATATATGTGATTCAAATGCAAAGGTGGGTAGAAAAAACTAGAAGGGAGAAAGGAAGGGCTTTGAAAGAAAGGTGAAACTCATGTGTATATCCACAGAAATCACTACAGGAAGAGGCCTGAGAGCTGCCAGCATGTCTCATACAAGCACAAGCCAGTACAAGGAGGAAAGACTGAAGGAAGCTGTCACTCACCTTCAGGTAGAAACAGGAAGGTAATCAAAAGGCAAAGGCTACGCTCAATCTGTTTGTGCCACTCCAGACACAAGACAGTTTGCAAGAATCCATTTCCATTCTGCTCTGTTATGTGGCAAATTTGAGCCTTCTAAATTATCTTTACATTCTTCCTAAGTTTACATTATTCTGAAGGTTACACAACAAAATATTTATTCACAACTTAGTCCAAGGCTGGCAGTTTTGCAGTAATATTAAAAAGCATTTAACGGAAACAAAGAGAATAAAGTTTCCCTTACACCAAACCTTATCCATTATTAATTAAAAATGCTTAGTTCAATATAATTTATGGCTAAGAATATAGAAGCAAACAACTCATACAGGCAAACAAAGACACACGACCACCTAGGCATGTACTGAACCAAGCATTTTAAATGAAACTCAGGCACACCATTTGTTCCCTTTCGATGACCTGTTTTAATGACTGATTCTAAACCACACAAAATGGAATTCCCAAAACATGAGTAATTTCCTAGTGTATGTGTAAAATCCCCTATGTAACTAATAATGGTATATTTTAAAATATCATATACATCAAAGCGAAAGTAAGAAATAGTTGTTTCTTTTTGCTTTGTGTGATTTTAAAACCTCATTCCTATAAACATTTGTAGATAATAAAATATCTACACTGATCTCTCATTAAAATAATACACCCAATTACAAGATAATCCTGCCCCTAAAAGTATATTCTCTTAAGATGATATCCAATTAATTAAAGCACATACTTATCTGCCACTTAAGTAAATTCCTAGGACAATTTTAGATTCATTTGTAATAGATAATTTTGAGATGGTAAGATAAATTTCAATCTTTTTGGGTCATTGCCCCTCTTACTAGTTTGTGTATAATTATTAAATTAAGTTTATGTTTTCAGTTACCTTTTCCTACTGAGTGTCCTGCAGAATATTCTCTGACAAAGCAGGGGAAAGAGGAGAAATGTTCCTGTCACCATGGCAAATCGTGAAGCATTTTCAAACAGGAGAGAATCTTTATCAAGAAATCAGGGTAAAATGGCAGTTACAATGGTAGGTGCGTAGCCACTCCTTTCTAAGAAGAACTCACTCTCTCCTGGGTCCACACGTATACTAAAATTAAGATGGAAACCAGTCATCTCTGCCTCACTCTTCATGTCTATATTTCTTTGGGATATCTCTGTATATGGGGATTTAAACCCTCTAAAAAGCACTGAGCTAGACTATAAATCTATCTCATTTCCTATTAAAGATGAGGATTTGAAGCTAACAGTAACTGAGGCATTTTATAGCTTTTTAAAATGTTCTTTTCCAGACTTCCAAAAATTAGGCAAAGGTTCTAACCCCGCAGTCACCCTGGAGTCCAGGAAGAGTAGAGTTCTCAGGAGAGATCATCCATGACACTGGACTCTGGAGCAGAAGTTCTCATTTTCTAAGCACCAGCCTATCTCGTAAATCAATAAAGATGTCTTTTAACCACATTGCAAATTGGGAACTGACACAATGACTAACCAGATTGTACTTTGCTCAGGTATTGCACCAAACAAAGTAACTATTCCATCCAGTCTTCATAGGGAAACCACTGAATTTATTAGTTTATGTACAAAAAGACAATATGAGTGACCAGAAATGAGTTTTTCAATGAAAAGTATCACTATAGCATGGATGAAGACTTCATCACAGCAGCCTAGATGGGATTCCCTCTTCAGTTAACTTTCTACCTTCTATTTCTTCTAGCACCTCTTGAGAGGAGACAATGTGCAACTGGGACAGAATTACATATATGTGGTGAGGGAGTGTCTAAAAGCCAGATTTTGACCTCTCCTGAATAGTCAGCTTTTGAGGATTATAACACCTTTTATGCAGGGGAAGAATGTTGTGATCTCCAACATCAGAACTATGTAGTCCTGACTTAATTTGGGGTAATTATTTTATTTATTTATTTATTTATTTATTTATTTATTTATTTATTCATTTATTTATTCACTTTAAGAAACTTCTTTCTCTGCTTCTTATCATTACTCTTTAATTGCTATACATGGATGATGTTGAGACTACTCCTTTGGGATTTCCACAGAGAAGGCTTTTGCCTTGAAACTCTAGAGATGTGACCATGAGCTAAGGTATAAAATGTAGGTGTTGTTTAGAAGATTTTTGTCAGAAGACACAAGTTTGTTAGGCAGGGGTAATAGATTTAGAGATAACGTGATGTGCATAATTAAACACAATATATTATTGGTGCATTCTTAAAGAAATTTACATGTTACAAATGTAATAAAAATATAAGGTAATGTACTAAGTTATCAGTATGATTTAGCCATTACATATGTATGTATATAAAACATCATTGTGTTATAAATTATTAATGCAATTTGGTCCATCAAGAGGAGAATTTTAAAAATGAAAAGTAACGTTGATAGCAAATATTCCAGACTACTTGTGTAAACCTAATAATTCTGGAAGATTTCCTGTTCACATCACCTTACATTAATAACTAAAATGATATTTTTATTTAAATTCTACCAAATGTTAACACCATGGAAGTGACAACAAAGTAAGAAATTGCTAGATTAGTATTGCAATTTGGTCTATTGCTATATATTGTAATGCTAAATTCTATACCTGAGAGTCTAAGACTATGAGTGATTTCTCATGTTTACAAGCTTTTGCTGTGCAAATTTTGTTCCTTGTTTTAAAAGTATTGGCTTAAAAGTTGGCAACAGCCAATTACTGGAGGGATTTGAGGTAGGTGGGTTATGAGTGATCTGAATGGAGGAGAGGAGATCTAGAGGAAAGAGGAAGAAGGAGAAAGAAAAGGAGGAGGAAGCTGCCATGAGGGGAGAGGAATCATGAGTACATGGACAGGAGAAAGAACTAGTATCTTGGGTACAACTCGGCAATTAGAGGAGTTGATTAGGAACCAGTAGACATTTCCAGAATGGTTGTACCAGCTAACAATCCCATAAACAGTGGAGGAGTATACCTCTTTCTCTATATCCTTACCAGCATCTGCTGTCATCTGAATTCCTCATATTAGCTATTCTGACTGGTGTGAGGTGGAATCTCAGGGTTGTTTTGATTTGAATTTCCCTATGTCTAAGGATGTTGAAGATTTCTTTAGGTGCTTTGCAGCCATTCACTATTCCTCAATTGAGAATTATTTCTTTAACTGGGTATACCATTTTTAAGAGGATTATTTGGTTCTCTGGAGTTCTTTGTGTATATTAGATATTAGCCATCTATCAGATGTAGGATTGGTAAATATTTTTCCCAATCTGTTGGTTGCAATTTGTCCTATTGACAGTGTCCTTTGCCTTACAGAAGCTTTAAGGTCCCATTTGTTGACTGTTGATCTTAAAGTATAAGCCATTGGTGTTCTGTTCAGGAAATTTTCCCTGTGCCTATGTGTCCAGGCTCTTCCCACTTTCTCTTCTATTAGTTTCAGTGTATCAGGTTTTATCTGGAGGACATTGAACCACTTAGACTTGAGCTTTGTACAAGGAGACAAGAATGGATTGATTTGCATTCTTCTTGGTTCTTAAGAAAATTGGACATAGTGCTACCTGAGTATCCAGCTATACCTCTCTTGGGCATATACCCAAAAGATGCTCCAACGTAATGCAAGGGCACATACTCTACTATATTCGTAGCAGCCTTATTTATAGTACCCAGAAGCTGGAAAGAACCCAGATGCCCTTCAACAGAGGAATGGATATAGAAAATGTGGCACATTTACACAATAGGGTTCTCCTCAGCTATCAAAAACAATGACTTCATGAAATTCTAGGCAAATGAATGGAGCTAGGAAATATCATTCTGTGTGAGTAACTGACTCACAAGAGAACACACATGGCATGTACTCAATATGGATATTAGCCCTAAAGCTCGGAACACCCAAGATAAAATTCACACACCATATGAAGCTCAAGAAGAAGGAAGACCACAATGTGGATGCTTCAGTCCTTCATAGTAGGGGAAACAAAATAATCATGGAAGAACAGACAGGGACAGAGACTGAAGAAAATGCCATCCAGAGACTGCCCCACCTGAAGATCCATCCCATATGCAACCACCAAACCCAGACACTATTGCTGATGTCAAGAGTGCTTGCTGATAGGAGCCAGGTACAGTGTCTCCTGAGAGGCTTTGCCAGAGCCCTACTGATACAGATGAGGATGCTGGCAGCTAACCATCAGATTGAGCATGGGGATTCCTGTGGAGGAGTTAGAGAAAGGACTGAAGGAGCTGGAGGGATTTGCAACCCCATAGGAAGAGCAACAATATCAACCAACCAGAACCCCCAGAGCTCCCAGCAACTTAACTGCCAACTGAAGAATACACATAGAGGCACCCATGGCTTCAGCAGTATATGTAGCAGAGGATGGCATTATCTGGCATCAATGGGAAGGGAGGACCTTGGTCCTGTGAAACTTGTTTCCCCAGTGTAGAGGAGTGCCATGGTGTTAAGGTGGGAGTGGGTGGGTGGGAGGGGGGTGTCCTCATAGAAGTAGGGGGAAGGGGTATGAGAGGGAGGGTTTCCAGAGGGGAAAGTGGGAAAGGGGATAACATTTGAAATGTAAATACACAAACTATCCAATGTTTTAAAAAAGTGAACATATAAAATAAAAACAAAGAAAAATCCCCTAAAAAAAGAAGAGTTAATAAGGGTGTCCCCATTCTCTGAAACTGTTTGTGCTACAGGTTAGTGTTCGTAGGTTCCTTTTCTTTTGGATATAGGGTCACTGAATAAAATTAAAAAATTATGGTGGTATGCAGGGACTTCTTTGGTGTTAAGGAGCAACATATAAAGTCATCTTCATAATGATCAATTTAAATAATAGTGTATTTACTACAAAATGAAACATTTCCTAAAATTTCAGGTTCCATTAAATTTAATGACTTTATAGGCACATAAAATTATGAGATAAATATTGACATTTTAATAAAGTTACATAGAGCCTTATGATATAAATCTTAAAATAATTGTAATGTAATTACATTGTCTTATGCCACTCTAGTTTACATTATCACTACTTTGCAAATTGCCTTTGTACATTATTCATTTCTGTTCTGTCCTTGGAACCATGGATTCTAAGTAAAAGCACCATTGCATAAGTGAGAAACTGCCAGAGTCAGCTAGAACATGGCCAAAAATCAGGTAAACGTGTTGCAAGACTCTCTAGTCTATCATTTTACTGAGCCCGGGACATTTGATCATGTTGCAATGAGATAATAATATGGGCTACATGTATTCTAATTCTCTTGAACTAGAGGCAAAATTACATTTAACATAAGGAAATAACGTACTTACTTAAAGAATCACAGAGGCTGGTCTAGAAGTTAAAATAGCGATCTCAAGGATATAACAATGAAAGGAGAAGAAAACACAGTCCTGACTGATGGCCACTGCTTAGCATGTAGCAAGTAAAACACACCCTGAATAAATGCCTCTGCTTAGCATATAGCAATCCTGACCTCATTCCCCTTTCTTCCTGCAAAAGTCACCCGTAAGTGCCTGTGGACCTGAGGATGGATTTTGTTTAAGTGATGATACTCTTCCCATTTTCTCAGGGCTGACAATTTATTCCTCATTGATCCTGTTTCCTTAATACTGGTTTTTAAAGTAGAGTAAACATACTTGTTTCCTGAAAAATGTTACTCTGTGATTTACATTAGAAGACAATCCTATTATTTGCTATTGAAATCTCTATGACTTAAAACCCTAATACTCACCAGCAAGCATATAAATATACACATATAACTTTGGTGCTAGGATTTTTCCCTTGCTGACCAGGTCTTGGCATGCTGTAGTAGGTTTGGTGAGTCATCTGGGCATAAATCCTGTTATATCTAGAAGACATTGTTTCATGAGAGTCAGGCTCTTAAAATCTTTCTGCTTCTTCTTTAAAACAATTCCCGAGTCTCTAAAGGAGGGCTTTGATGAAGAGTAAATACTTCAAAGTCTCACTGACTTTGCATATTTTCCAGTAGTCATTCTCTGTGCTAATTCCCATCCACTGCAAGAAGTTATTCTGATGAGGGCTTAATTTTAATGAACTGATCTACGGCTATAGCAATGTGTCATTAACAGTAACTTTATTGTTATGTTCCTTTATTGAATATTATTGAAAAATAATATTAGGATTTCTCCTAGGCTCATAACCTATTACTAATCATGCATTCTTGGTTCTTGACTGCTTTAGAAATGTCGGCTCTGAGGTGGGTTTCATCTCATCCCGTGTGCCTTAAATCCAGTTTTAAAAGTGTTTTGGTTACTGCCCTCACATTTGTACCTCTATTGTTCCAGTGCCTTTACAAGCGGGTAACTGTTTTATGTCACACTGTTTAGAACTGGGTGAAAACCATTAACTCTCTCCTCCTCTAGCATGGTAAAATCACTTTCAGTACTGTGAGTAGCAGGCAGTATGGCTGAAGTTTCTTGCCAGGCATCAGAACCATCGCTCCGCATTTGGTGGTGTACATAAGTGTTCTCGGTTTATAGGGCCTTATCATCAAGTTATGGAAAACAACAAAATACCTTGATAATATCCAGTGATGTTTGTTGGTTCTGTGGGAACTTTTGGCCAACGACTCAACAAAATGTAGCCTATTCCTATCACTGGAGGTTTTATTTGGTGGCAGGAGATACCAAGCGGAGCCATTCTCACCACCATGACATGATGATTCCATTTCCCTATGGCTATTAAAGAGGGCATTAGTGTTACGTCCAGCACCTTAGTACTCAGGAGGATTCTCAATCTAGTCCTTGACCTCCTTGTGCTTGTTTAACAATCAAAGCATTTTCCACTTGAATTGAGTTTTTCCCCTTTTGAAAGTAATTTCAGGGCACAGATCTTCCTGGTTGCTGCTGCCACAGAGAGCTCTTGGGCAGCACCCCGCAAGCAAACTTGAGCCTCGGGACCACAGCTAAGACCAACTTTTCTGCTGCAAGAGACCTGTCTGGTGATCTCGGGACACACAGAGGCAGAATTCCTCTAGGACCGGGCACCTCCTGTGTTTACCGGGAGTCCCAAACCCGCGGATCCCGGCCTGCAGCAGCTCTCTGCTCCCAGACACCGTGGGAGAGAGACCCGACCGCATGGTCAGGTGGGCACTCCTGAGGCTGCAGAGTGGAAGAGACCACCAACACTGCCCACCCCTGCCCACATCCCTGGCCCAAGAGGAAATTGTATAAGGCCTCTGGGTTCCCTTGGGGGAGGGCCCAGGAGCGGCAGGACTGCTGCGTCTGAGACACCGCCGGAACCTGAAGGAAACAGACCGGATAAACAGTTCTATGCACCCAAATCCTGTGGGAGGGAGAGCTAAACCCTCAGAGAAGCAGACACGCCTGGGAAACCAGAAGAGACTGCACTCTGCATACACATCTCGGACTTCAGAGGAAAACACCAAATGCCATCTGGAACCCTGGTGCACTGAAGCTCCCAGAAACACAGATCTTCCTGGTTGCTGCTGCCGCGGAGAGCTCTTGGGCAGCACCCCTCGAGCAAACTTGAGCCTCGGGACCACAGGTAAGACGAAATTTTCTGCTGCAAGTGACCTGTCTGGTGAACTCAAGACACAGGCCCACAGGAACAGCTGAAGACCTGTAGAGAGGGAAAACTACACGCCCGAAAGCAGAACACTCTGTCGCCATAACAGGCTGAAAGAAAACAGGAAAACAGGTCTACAGCACTCCTGACACACAGGCTTATAGGGCAGTCTAGCCACTGTCAGAAATAGCAGGACAAAGTAACACTAGAGATAATCTGATGGCGAGAGGCAAGTGCAGGAACCCAAGCAACAGAAACCAACACTACATGGCACCATCGGAGCCCAATTCTCTCACCAAAACAAACATGGAATATCCAAACACACCAGAAAAGCAAGATCTAGTTTCAAAATCATATTTGATCATGATGCTGGAGGACTTCAAGAAAGACGTGAAGAACTCCCTTAGAGAACAAGTAGAAGCCTACAGAGAGGAATCACAAAAATGCCTGAAAGAATTCCAGGAAAACATAAATAAACAAGTAGAAGCCCATAGAGAGGAGTCTCAAAAATCCCTGAAAGAATTCCAGGAAAACACAATCAAACAGTTGAAGGAATTAAAAATGGAAATAGAAGCAATCAAGAAAGAACACATGGAAACAACCCTGGATATAGAAAACCAAAAGAAGAGACAAGGAGCTGTAGATACACGCTTCACCAACAGAATACAGGAGTTGGAAGGGAAAATCTCTGGAGCAGAAGATTCCATAGAAATCATTGACTCAACTGTCAAAGATAATGTAAAGCAGAAAAAGCTACTGGTCCAAAACATACAGGAAATCCAGGACTCAATGAGAAGATCAAACCTAAGGATAATAGGTATAGAAGAGAGTGAAGACTCCCAGCTCAAAGGACCAGTAAATATCTTCAACAAAATCATAGAAGAAAACTTCCCTAACATAAAAAAAGAGATACCCATAGGCATACAAGAAGCCTACAGAACTCCAAATAGATTGGACCAGAAAAGAAACACCTCCCGTCACATAATAGTCAAAACACCAAACACACAAAATAAAGAAAGAATATTAAAAGCAGTAAGGGAAAAAGGTCAAGTAACATATAAAGGCAGACCTATCAGAATGACACCAGACTTCTCGCCAGAAACTATGAAGGCCAGAAGATCCTGGACAGATGTCATACAGACGCTAAGAGAACACAAATGCCAGCCCAGGTTACTGTATCCTGCAAAACTCTCAATTAACATAGATGGAGAAACCAAGATATTCCATGACAAAAACAAATTTACACAATATCTTTCTACAAATCCAGGACTACAAAGGATAATAAATGGTAAAGCCCAACATAAGGAGGCAAGCTATACCCTAGAAGAAGCAAGAAACTAATTGTCTTGGCAACAAAACAAAGAGAAGAAAAGCACACAAACATAACCTCACATCCAAATATGAATACGACAGGAAGCAATAATCACTATTCCTTAATATCTCTCAACATCAATGGCCTCAACTCCCCAATAAGGAGACATAGATTAACAAACTGGATACGCAATGAGGACCCTGCATTCTGCTGCCTACAGGAAACACACCTCAGAGACAAAGACAGACACTACCTCAGAGTGAAAGGCTGGAAAACAATTTTCCAAGCAAATGGTCGGAAGAAGCAAGCTGGAGTAGCCATTCTAATATCAGATAAAATCAATTTTCAACTAAAAGTCATCAAAAAAGATAAGGAAGGACATTTCATATTCATCAAAGGAAAAATCCACCAAGATGAACTCTCAATCCTAAATATCTATGCCCCAAATACAAGGGCACCCACATACGTAAAAGAAACCTTACTAAAGCTCAAAACACACATTGCACCTCATACAATAATAGTAGGAGATTTCAACACCCCACTCTCATCAATGGACAGATCATGGAAACAGAAATTAAACAGAGACGTAGACAGACTAAGAGAAGTCATGAGCCAAATGGACTTAACGGATATTTATAGAACATTCTATCCTAAAGCAAAAGGATATACCTTCTTCTCAGCTCCTCATGGTACTTTCTCCAAAATTGACCATATAATTGGTCAAAAAATGGGCCTCAACAGGTACAGAAAGATAGAAATAATCCCATGCGTGCTATCGGACCACCACGGCCTAAAACTGGTCTTCAATAACAATAAGGGAAGAATGCCCACATATAAGTGGAAATTGAACAATGCTCTACTCAATGATAAACTGGTCAAGGAAGAAATAAAGAAAGAAATTAAAGACTTTTTAGAATTTAATGAAAATTAAGGTACAACATACCCAAACTTATGGGACACAATGAAAGCTGTGCTAAGAGGAAAACTCAGAACGCTGAGTGCCTGCAGAAAGAAACAGGAAAGAGCATATGTCAGCAGCTTGACAGCACACCTAAAAGCTCTAGAACAAAAAGAAGCAAATACACCCAGGAGGAGTAGAAGGCAGGAAATAATCAAACTCAGAGCTGAAATCAACCAAGTAGAAACAAAAAGGACCATAGAAAGAATCAACAGAACCAAAAGTTGGTTCTTTGAGAAAATCAACAAGATAGATAAACCCTTAGCCAGACTAACGAAAGGACACAGAGAGTGTGTCCAAATTAACAAAATCAGAAATGAAAAGGGAGACATAACTACAGATTCAGAGGAAATTCAAAAAATCATCAGATCTTACTATAAAAGCCTATATTCAACAAAACTTGAAAATCTGCAGGAAATGGACAATTTCCTAGACAGATACCAGGTACCGAAGTTAAATCAGGAACAGATAAACCAGTTAAACAACCCCATAACTCCTAAGGAAATAGAAGCAGTCATTAAAGGTCTCCCAACCAAAAAGAGCCCAGGTCCAGACGGGTTTAGTGCAGAATTCTATCAGACCTTCATAGAAGACCTCATACCAATATTATCCAAACTATTCCACAAAATTGAAACAGATGGAGCACTACTGAATTCCTTCTTTGAAGCCACAATTACTCTTATACCTAAACCACACAAAGACCCAACAAAGAAAGAGAACTTCAGACCAATTTCCCTTATGAATATCGACGCAAAAATACTCAATAAAATTCTGGCAAACCGAATCCAAGAGCACATCAAAACAATCATCCACCATGATCAAGTAGGCTTCATCCCAGGCATGCAGGGATGGTTTAATATATGGAAAACCATTAACGTGATCCATTATATAACAAACTGAAAGAACAAAACCACATGATCATTTCATTAGATGCTGAGAAAGCATTTGACAAAATTCAACACCCCTTCATGATAAAAGTCCTGGAAAGTATAGGAATTCAAGGCCCATACCTTACCATAGTAAAAGCCATATACAGCAAACCAGTTGCTAACATTAAACTAAATGGTGAGAAACTTGAAGCAATCCCACTAAAATCAGGGACTAGACAAGGCTGCCCACTCTCTTCCTACTTATTCAATATAGTTCTAGATGTTCTAGCCAGAGGAATCAGACAACAAAAGGAGGTCAAGGGGATACAGATCGGAAAAGAAGAAGTCAAAATATCACTGTTTGCAGATGATATGATAGTATATTTAAGTGATCCCAAAAGTTCCACCAGAGAACTACTAAAGCTGATAAACAACTTCAGCAAAGTGGCTGGGTATAAAATTAACTCAAATAAATCAGTAGCCTTCCTCTATACAAAAGAGAAACAAGCCGAGAAAGAAATTAGTGAAACGACACCCTTCATAATAGACCCAAATATATAAAGTACCTCGGTGTGACTTTAACCAAGCAAGTAAAAGATCTGTACAATAAGAACTTCAAGGCACTGAAGAAAGAAATTGAAGAAGACCTAAGAAGATGGAAAGATCTCCCATGCTCATGGATTGGCAGGATCAATATAGTAAAAATGGCCATTTTACCAAAAGCAATCTACAGATTCAATGCAATCCCCATCAAAATACCAATCCAATTCTTCAAAGAGTTAGACAGAACAACTTGCAAATTCATCTGGAATAACAAAAAACCCAGGATAGCTAAAACTATCCTCAACAATAAAAGGACTTCAGGGGGAATCACTATCCCTGAACTCAAGCAGTATTACAGAGTAATAGTGATAAAAACTGCATGGTATTGGTACAGAGACAGACAGATAGACCAATGGAATAGAATTGAAGACCCAGAAATGAACCCACACACCTATGGTCACTTGATTTTTGACAAAGGAGCCAAAAGCTTCCAATGGAAAAAAAGATAGCATTTTCAGCAAATGGTGCTGGTTCAACTGGAGGTCAATATGTAGAAGAATGCAGATCAATCCCTGCTTATCACCCTGTACAAAGGTTAAGTCAAAGTGGATCAAGGACCTCCACATCAAACCAGACACACTCAAACTAATAGAAGAAAAACTAGGGAAGCATCTGGAACACATGGGCACTGGAAAAAATTTCCTGAACAAAACACCAATGGCTTATGTTCTAAGATCAAGAATCAACAAATGGGATCTCATAAAACTGCAAAGCTTCTGTAAGGCAAAGGACACTGTGGTTAGGACACAACGGCAACCAACAGATTGGGAAAAGATCTTTACCAATCCTACAACAGATAGAGGCCTTATATCTAAAATATACAAAGAACTCAAGAAGTTAGACCACAGGGAGACAAATAATCCTATTAAAAATGGGGTTCAGAGCTAAACAAAGAATTCACAGCTGAGGAATGCCGAATGACTGAGAAACACCTAAAGAAATGTTCAACATCTTTAGTCATAAGGGAAATGCAAATCAAAACAACCCTGAGATTTCACCTCACACCAGTGAGAATGGCTAAGATCAAAAACTCAGGTGACAGCAGATGCTGGCGAGGATGCGGAGAAAGAGGATCACTCCTCCATTGTTGGTGGGATTGCAGACTGGTACAACCATTTTGGAAATCAGTCTGGAGGTTCCTCAGAAAATTGGACATTGAACTGCCTGAGGATCCAGCTATACCTCTTTTGGGCGTATACCCAAAAGATGCCCCAACATATAAAAAAGACACGTGCTCCACTATGTTCATCGCAGCCTTATTTATAATAGCCAGAAGCTGGAAAGAACCCAGATGCCCTTCAACAGAGGAATGGATACAGAAAATGTGGTACATCTACACAATGGAATATTACTCAGCTATCAAAAACAACGACTTTATGAAATTCGTAGGCAAATGGTTGGAACTGGAAAATATCATCCTGAGTGAGCTAACCCAATCACAGAAAGACATACATGGTATGCACTCATTGATAAGTGGCTATTAGCCCAAATGCTTGAATTACCCTAGATGCCTAGAACAAATCTAACTCAAGACGGATGATCAAAATGTGAATGTTTCACGCCTTCTTTAAAAGGGGAACAAGAATACCCTTGGCAGGGAAGAGAGAGGCAAAGATTAAAACAGAGACTGAAGGAACACCCATTCAGAGCCTGCCCCACATGTGGCCCATACATATACAGCCACCCAATTAGACAAGATGGATGAAGCAAAGAAGTGCAGACCGACAGGAGCCGGATGTAGATCGCTCCTGAGAGACACAGCCAGAATACAGCAAATACAGAGGCGATTGCCAGCAGCAAACCACTGAACTGAGAATAGGATCCCCGTTGAAGGAATCAGAGAAAGAACTGGAAGAGCTTGAAGGGGCTCGAGACCCCATATGTACAACAATGCCAAGCAACCAGAGCTTCCAGGGTCTAAGCCACTACCTAAAGACTATACATGGACTGACCCTGGACTCTGACCTCATAGGTAGCAATGAATATCCTAGTAAGAGCACCAGTGGAAGGGGAAGCCCTGGGTCCTGCTAAGACTGAACCCCCAGTGAACTAGACTATTGGGGGGTGGGCGACAATGGGGGGAGGGTTGGGAGGGGAATACCCATAAGGAAGGGGAAGGGGGAAGGGGATGGGGATTTTTGCCCGGAAACCGGGAAAGGGATTAACACTTGAAATGTATATAAGAAATACTCAAGTTAATAAAAAAAATGGAAAAAAAAGAAAGTAATTTCAGATATTCTCATATAAAAATAATGAATCAGATACAATGTCATAATTTTGGCAATAGGGAATTAGGGTCATATCTGTAAAAAGCTGTCCTTGAATCACGTGGAAACTAGCAAATAGTCTTGGTTTTTGCTTTGAGACACCTAACGATGTCTTATTTTGTTTGATAAATATATCACAGGCATTTTTTTAAATGAGGGAGAACAGGAGCACCGACCCATTAATACCATAAAGAACTCTGTCATGATATGCAGTTTTCATCTGTGATACATATTTTATAGGACATTCTTAAATCATTCTTTCATGGCATTATTCATGGTATATTGCTAAATGGGATAAAAAACTAAGCACCCTTTTAAAAAGCGATGGGGAAAAACAGTAAAAAAAAATCATAAAAGCACACATGTTCTTATCAAAATCTGACTTTTCTCTCACATCAAAAACAGAATAAAAGGAAATAAAGTGACTTGATTGAAGTATAAGCCTTGTTTAGTCATAGGAAGGTGGCTTAAGCATGGAGAAGTATGTCATTTCCTAAATTTGTTTCTAAGGTAAATCTGTAAAGCTCAAGCCCAGAAAAGTCTGCAGAAAATAAATGGTTTTACAGCTCCCATTGCCTGGGAATGGCAGCTGAGTGACCTCAAGTAGTCCTCGAGATCAGTGATCTGATGCTCCAGTGTAACCAAAAGGAGAAAATGAGGATCAGGTAGTTGTCCTCACCCTGGGTGTTGAAAGCTTGCTATCTTAACAGGAAAATGGAAATCCTATTATTCAGAGACATTTATATTTAATTTGTATAGTGTTACTGATCAGAATCCAGCTGTTCTCTTCAAAATAGTCAGGAGGAAGTAGATGCTTATCCAAAGGAGAGATTGCAATAAAGGTTCCTCACAAGTCATGGAAGATTATTATATTAAACAAATGTCATGGTCCATGTCTTTGTGTTTGAACAACTGAAGGTAAATATTTACATTTTGAACACTGGTTGATTTAAACAGGAAAAGCCCTAGATTTGGTAGAAAATAACTACGATTGCTATAAATCTTCTTTAAAGTCAGCCTTACTACACATGGAAAATAATTTCAACCAGTTAGCGATTCTATAAGATATGCCACAGCCTTTTTTCAAATTTAATATAGATAAGAGACAAAGGCATGTTCAGAGGTAAAATACGAAGACATTTAGAACAGCTGCATGAGGAGATGAAGCCTTAACAATCTCTTGGCAGTGCTGATAGGAAAATATACTGTGTTCATCTCCTTCTAATTCACTCAATTTTCAAAACACATCAAATGAAAATGTGCATTAATATTTAGGAAATTAAGCTAAATTAAAAATCAGCCAATTCTCAAGGGTGCCTATTAAGGCTGCGATGTTCTCTAAGAATATTGTTAATGAACTTTCAGAATGGAATTATGTCAAGGCCTTGCATAGCCTTGCATGTATGTATATGTGGTTTCTAGAAACTCCACACCAATGCTGTATACAGCATCCTGAAAGGGTATAACGTCCATTCCGAATGATTTTGAAAGTTCACATAAGCAGGCATATCTGTGCAGTCATCCTAGAACTAGAGTTGTGTGAAAAGGGGAAAGGAAATGACAACATTGCTTACAAATGACCTGATTTTACAATTTCTTCCTGCTGCTGCTACATAAAAGAAGGGGAAACATCACTGGGATATAGTGTGCATTAGCAAAATTATGAAAAATTTATTTAATGATTATGCTTCAGATTCACACACATGATTAGAGGCCTCATCTCATGTTGCAGGGTAATTTTTTTTTCTTTTGGGGAAACAGAACATGTTAACCTATCCTGACAATTTGCAAACACATACATAAGCACTGTGGAAAATGCAATGGTGTAGAAGGAGGAAAATTAGACATTTCAAAACTCATAAAGAAAACAAGATGCATGGCCATAAAAAGGTGATATCAGAAAATAAATGCCATTTCTGCAACTTGTGTTTCTGTTTCTTCTGAACCATAAACCACATATTTTAGCAAATCAAAAATATATCTTTTCAACTGATGGATGATGAATATTACTGAGAACAGAATCACATTCTACATCTCATAGAAGAGTCAACATCTATCTACCTAAACTTAGACATTTGAATTACATATTTGACTTGTCTGTCAAGTTCCCAGGCAGCAAAACGTGTAAAAACTGTCTTTATTTAGTACATGAAATGTGAAAGAATTTTCAATGTTGTTAACATACTTAAAACAATGCAAGGGATTCAAGACATATTAAACATTTTTTTGTATTTAACTTTTAAAATATTTATAAATTTATTTTATGTATGTGAGTTCTCTATCTTCATGTACCCCTGCATGCCAGAAAAGTGTATCAGATCTAATTACAGATGGCTGTGAGCCACCGTATGGTTACTGGAAATTGAACTCAGGACCTCTGGAAGAGCAGTCCATGCTTCTAACTGCTGATCAATCTCTTCAGCCCCAAACATTCTTTCTCCTAAAGAATAGTCTTTTAGGATTGTAGTCCTGAGTGACAATTCACTGTAGAACCCTTGGTTGGTGTCTTATGAGTGTACCCTTATGGATGGCATCAAAGGTAAGTGTTGACATGCCTAAGGAGTTGTCTTTGCTTTTTAAAAGACCAAGATGGGCATCAGCAACACAGGGAGTATTAAGGCTCCTGAGAACTATAACAGAGGACATCATGCTGGTGCCTGAGGAGGGGACCTTCTATAGGCCTCAGTACTGTTTAAGCCACAATCCAGGCATAAAGGTCAAACAGGTTTGACATGATACTGAAAGGAAAGACTCAAAAGTGATTGCAGCCTAATCCCCCACTAAGTCAAGGAGATAGAAAGCAGGAACAGGATTAAAATTGATTCATCATAATAATAACATGTGGCATTTCCTGCTTTTCATGTTGAAATGAGTCTCTTTGGCACTAAAGTTCCTGTTTTCCTCCTTCTGCTCCCACATCAGAAGAGAATATCATCTGCATTCTCCATCTCCTAGGAGGCACACTGAACACTGATGTCTAGGGAGCAGTGCTGGTATCAGTTTCTCAGTGAATGTCAAAGGCAAGAGGGAACAACAAAACTCTGCCATTTTGAGAACTGTTCCAAGCATGTTGTGCACTAGAGAGCGTCACACAGGTTGTCATCTAGGAGGAGAATGAACAGAGAGACAGGGTATGTGCTCCTCTGGGACTCTGCAGGTGTAGCCCTGAAGTACTCACTTCAAACAAGTAGATTTTTGCAATTATTCATGGCACAACAAAATTATTCATCAATTTCACATTATACTGGAAAAGACGTCGACGCTTCTACCACATAGCTACCACCCTGATGCTCAAATAAAGCCAATGGATCACAGGCAGGTTTATTTATCCTATGAATTTGATACATCTCTGTGGGATTTTCTTAGTAGAAATTATACACCAATTTGGAGAATATGTTTTCTTCCTCCAAATATTTAATACTTTTCTCTAGGTTTTGGAAAGAATGCAAGCAAATGTTTGACAAACCGAAAACTATATGTAAAGGAGCAGAAAAAGGAAATCAAAAGAAAACCAACGGTAAAAATTCAGTCATCAACCAAGAGACATTTTGCATGCATACATTTTAAAAATGTCCTTGTGCAAACTCTCTATGTTTTCTCTAATATGCAGATCCCCATGCTTTTTGTGTGCTTACTTTGGAATACTTCAGGAATGTAAAACCTAGAAAAAGGGTGGCATGAAACCTTAAGATAAAACATACAGGACCACATATATTAAATGAGGGTGGAGAGGGTTTATACTGTAGGCAGAAAGGTGCAAATCAGGAGAACAGAGGCAGAGGAAGGGATGGGGTGGGTATAAATAACAGGAAAGGTATGAGAACACTGCTTGGTAACTACTTGGTAATCTCCCTAAAAGGCAGGTACCATTTGAAGGCAAGATTAGACAATGCAGGTCTTTGGAGCAATGGGTCATTAAAACTAAAAACCAATTGTCAGGTGCGAGTTACATCCATAGGGTTTAGAGAAATGACCAAGCTCCCTAAAATAATCCAGTCCTTGCCATTTCTGTTGGTTACTCGCCATAATGAGATATAATTCTACTGCTGCAGCCACTATAGGTCGGATATGAAGAGAAATGAAGCAGGATCTGAGCTAGAAGATAGCTTCTTGATGGTTTCTCTCACAGTAGTAAATGTGCTGTGCACGCGGCTGTGTGCCAAAGACATCAGAGTGACCCAGCTGTGAACTCTATGATTTTATATTCCCTGACAGGCAAGGTACACCCATTGGTGCACCGATGACACAATTGTTTTATGGGGGGACCTAAGAAGGGTGCTTAGATGAATTAATGTAGCACCAAAACACCTCCTAAATATCTTTGATTATAGCTAGACAGAGGATGGTCTTAGCCTTAAACAGAAAAGTTTCCTCTTATAGTGAGCCTAGATAAGGTAAAGCCCCATGGCTGTATATGATGCTGAGAACCAAGGATCGCTGAGGGTCTTAGATAAGACATTCATGACACCCAAGTAAGGAGCAG
The DNA here is from genome assembly GCF_021556685.1 of Rattus norvegicus. Lineage (NCBI taxonomy): Eukaryota > Metazoa > Chordata > Mammalia > Rodentia > Muridae > Rattus > Rattus norvegicus. Next base: position 80,553,668 of record NC_141538.1, read on the forward strand.
GGACGTTACAGAAAAGGGGTAGAAACAATGAAGAAGCCGTAGAAGAGGAGAGAGGCTGCAACATAATATCTTGTTAGCAAGAGGTGGAAATGCAAAACAGACTCACAGCCGTGGTGCTTACTGACACTGGGTCTACAGAAATTATGCCCTCCTCACATCGGCTGTGGGAGAGCAGGACCCTCAGAGACCTGAAATATACATGTATTGTTCCTCTGTTGGCATCACACAGATTCTTGGAAGATGGAAACAATGATATCAATTTGTGGGTCCACTGTAGAGTCCAGCAGTCTCTGATGATTAGTCCTGAATTTGGAATCACATAGTTACCTTTGATTAAACTTCATCATGCAAACACACAGACACACACACACACACACACACACACACACACACAAACACACATATATACATACACCCAGACACACACACACATACACACACACACACACTCAAACACACACACACACACGTACACAGGTACACACACACAAACACATGCACATGCACATACATGCATACATACACACATGAGATTCACATGACATAGAAGAAGGGGAATGGAGATAGTATTGGGGAAACGGACCAAAAATACAGTGTGGTAGTATAAAAAACAATAACCACAATTACAAAGTATAAAGAAACAAAGCTTATTTATAAAAAGAACAAAACACCTTTGTGAATAATTTTATGACATTTGTTTTTCCATATTCGGATTCCTATAATCTTCATCACAGAACCAACATTCATCATAAGGGACTCTGCCACAGGTTCCTTTATAGGTGTTGTTTCCTTCCTTTCCTCACACCATGGCAGCTTTTATCTGATTTTCGCCCCTATGATGTGTCATTTCCAGTCCACATTGTATGCAAGATTCTGACTTTCTCTCACCATAGTGCGTTTAAGGCTGAGTCAGTTCTATATATGACTTGTGCTTTATAATTGGCTGAGTGATACTGATATAGCTGTTCTACAGTGCTATGTGGGGTACTGAATATTTCTAAATGGACCATGTCTTAAAGACAGAGTCCCTGCATTGATGTTAAGGGAGATAATGCTATTGGAAAGTTCAATAGACTTCTGCAGGTGGGACCTTAAGCAAGCTCTTAGGTAACATAAGACCTTGTGTAACAGGCTCATCTAGCAATGAGGTGGGCACTGATCCTGAGTAACACACATTACCACTTAGGGACACAAAGCAGTGACCCAGCCCATGCTTTGACTAAGATGACTCCACCCCAACCCCACCCTGCAAATCCCTTTCACTCCAGTTCCTTTCCCTTCTCAAGTGTTTTATTAAAGTGGTGGAAAATTATCTGCTGTGCTGTTTTTTCGCATACATCTGGGTTCAGAAATATACTTGTCATAAGCTGCTCGATCACTAGCTTTTGTGGTAAATATTAAAAATACCCACTGACCCTTGCTTGCCAGCACTGCAGATGCCATGTGGCCCTATGGTGCCTTACTAGTGTGGGAAGATTCATTTTTTAATTATTACTGCAACAATTAGCAGTGCAAGTTATATGTAGAAAAATCTCTTTTAGTGACCGAAAGTGTATTTATTTATTCACTAGGTGCTATTACACAATAAAGCTATATTTAAATTTTTTTTACAAATTAGACAACTGGAAAATATTTAATCAATAATTCTTTAAATAGCCTCTGGTTTGATACAGTAAAATTTGATCAAATTTATTTAAAACTTTACAGGTATCTTTTCTTTATTTTTATTATCTAGCATACTATATGAATTAATTTATATAGCAATAGGATATAAATGGCATACTATACATTATATTTATCCACATATATACATTTCTGAAAACACACTGTTACATTTTACAAAGCTAAAATTTGAATAAAACATTATTCCTTTTTGTGCTTCCTTCATTTTATAAATTTTGTACAGTACTCACCTATTATGGCTATCATTTGAAAGAAATTAATGTTTTAAATAAAATGATGAGATTTAAGTGAGAAAAAACCTCCAAATAAAATTTAAAACACCAACTACCAAATTATAATAATAAAATACTTTGTAATTGCACAATTAGTATGGTAGAGGTCTAATTTATATTCCTTCTCACCTATCCCCACCTGTGTGTGTGTGTGTGTGAGAGTGTGTGTTTGTGTGTGTGTGTGTGTGTGAGAGAGAGAGAGAGAGAGAGAGAGAGAGAGAGAGAGAGAGAGAGAGATTTTAAAATTTATGAAACAAAAACCTAATCAAAGCAGCACTTTCCTTTCTATGTGTGGCAGAGAGGACAAAAGCCTGATATTTCTGAGAAGATGCAAATTGAAGTACTTTTTAAATTCAGAATAATTTTGGTTAAAACTTTTTCTTGCTGGAAGACAATTATTTAAGCTATCATGGAGGGAATGCACGGAGGGAACAAGAAGAGACTGTCTTCTGCGTGCAGTTATTAGTGGGTGAATGTAATTATTAAAGCGTCACTTTAAAATTCTGAATTTAACAACTGTGTTATTTTCTGTTCAGCCTCTATTCATAATAACTCTTCGGAGTTTGAATCTCCCCATTAGTTAGTGACTGTAATATCTACCTTCCATGACACACTAAAACACATTCATTGGGTTGATACGTCTTAATTGCTTACTTATCTAATAAACATCTCCCAGTAGTACATTTTAATTTTATGTCACAGTTCACATGAATTTAATTTTTGTAATCTCCCTACACTTCCACTCTACAAGCTAATACAACAAAGAAAACATCAAAATGGTACAACCTAAGAAATGCTTGCTATGTTGGTTGTTAAATTGCATACTTGGTGAAAGTTACTAATCTTGATGTCTGAGACATTTAGGTTTATCTTAGATATCTACCATAAGATTAGATTATTTTACATTAGCGGTTGGGATAGGGTGTTTGTGGAGGGGAAACCAGGAAACGGGTTAACATTTGAGAGGTAAATAAATAAAATATCTAATGAAAAAATAAATTGTACTTCTTTTAAACTGGAAAACTAAACAAAAGGAAACATAACAGCAGCAGCAGCAGCAGCAGCAGCAGCAGCAGCAACAACAACAACAACAACAACAACAACAACAACCTCCAGTCAGAGCAGAATGAAAGAGAAGAAAATTTCATTGTCAAGTAGAGAAGGCCTAAGGTTGAACTCTGAAATGCACTCTGCGGCCTCAGATGGAGTAAATGATTTACTGGGACCCAATTTCCTTTTGAACATTTCTAATGGTAGTATTAGTGTAAGGATTATACAAGGCTCTTAAATAGATTGTTTGGAATATACGTCTCAGTGAGAGTAGTTGGTTATATGTTTATTAAAAGAGTAAACGTCATAGCCATACCCTCTATAAAATGAATATTACTGAAGGACACATTTTACAGTGTTTAAATGGAGTACAAAGTAGTTATAAATATGCAGTTTAATTTGAAGTAAAAATAGTATTCTAAATTCAGTACTTGAAAAGAATTAAACTGTTTTTTTATATTTTATTGAGAGCAGAATTTATCAAAAGTGTCGTTTTGGTGGATTTATAAGAAATTTTCTGATCAATAACTCCCCTTTCTGGGTTTATTTAAAGCACAAACACTGGGCTTGACTAAGAAGAGTTTAGCTAATTTCTTAGCAATAGAAAAATTGAAGGAAAGCAATACTCTGCAGGATTGGATCCTGACTTCAGAGAGAAAGGCACCATCCTGGATTTCTGATACTCATTAGAGAAAACATGCAAAGTAATGAATATTTTAATAGACATTTTTACTAGGTCACTCAGTTCTGCCATAGATGCAATAATCTTACTGGTATTTTACTAACATGAGCATTCTGCCACGGCCTTATTTTATTAAGACACTGTCATTATTACAAAACGGCAACCAACAGATTGGGAATTATTGTTACCAATCCTACATCTGATAGAGGGCTAATATCCAAAAGAACTCAAGAAGTCAGACTCCAGAGAGCCAAATGACCCTATTAAGGAGAGTGTGTCCAAATTAACAAAATCAGAAATGAAAAGGGAGACATAACTACAGATTCAGAGGAAATTCAAAAAATCATCAGATCTTACTATAAAAGCCTATATTCAACAAAACATGAAAATCTGCAGGAAATGGACAATTTCCTAGACAGATACCAGGTACTGAAGTTAAATCAGGAACAGAAGATACCCATTGAGGCTGGATTGCTGCAGGTCTCTAGCTTTGTATCTTTGTACACGTTTCTCTGCCCAGGTTCCAGCTGCTCCCATTCCTTCTGAGGAAAAGCCACAGACACAGCCATGAACGTTACTGACTCCTATCATTCTTATTCAGTCCACAGAGAATTGGACAGTTTGACCATATCAACCCTCACCTCTTCCCTCTCTTCTTCTTTACAAAGGGATTGGCTCTGTCTTTGGTGTTTAGAATTTCATCCTTGGCTTTGAATGTTTCTACTATTTCACATCTCATTTCCACAAAGTGTTTGGTATCGAAGGGGGAAGTCTTTAGGTGAACTCCAGCTGCCATGTTGACCTGGGACTAGCGAGTTTGTCTGGACCTTTCTCTGGGTTGCGGTCACTTGGCTTATGGCACCATATCAGGACATTTTCTATCTTCCACAGAGTCCTGGACTGGAACTGTTACCTAATTTGGTAAGTATTCTCAAGGATAGCTTAGCTTGAGAACAATTTGGTTTTTTGTCTCTTAAATTTTTGCCAAGTCTAAAAGTGAAAAGCCAGGCACGGTGGTGCATGGATGCGGCTGAAGCAACTGAGGAGGCTTTGGTAAGAGAATGATATGGAAGGTGGCAGGGGTGGGGGAGACAGAGAGACACAGAGAGATTTCAGCATAATTGGTTGGCTCTCTCAACAGCGTTTTGCCATATTGTAGCAAACCACAGCAAGAACTTGTTTCAGGATCCTGAGCTTGAACCAAATTTATCTCTTGATCTAGGGGCCAGAGGATGCTATGGGGTGCTGGGCAAACTTTTGTCTTTATCCATTGGGTCTCAATGACCAGACCTCCCCCGACTCCTGGCATGTCCCGAACCATGTTGAGCAGCCATAGCCTTAGAAAGATGTGTCTCTCTTCGATGTATTGGAAAAGATCGTCTATGGATGGAAGAATTGTGCAGCAAGTCTTATGCGTCTATGGTACTTATAAAGCCTCTAAGGCAGGAGCCCTAGAGAGCATTCATCAGGTCTTGGGACTGCTCCAGAGGTGGTGAAATCCTGAGACTCAGCTTATATTCTGGGACATGAGGAAAGATCATGGGTACAGGACTCAGGAGGTCCCCTCATTCTCTCAATTGTTAGCCCTCTGGACACATAGACATACATTTAAGTGCAAGGGTAATCATTTATTGAACTGCAAGAGCAAGAAATTTGTGCGGAATGATCATGGGTGGGTCAAAGAGAAATTTAAGAAAGCTTTTAATTCTCGATGTGTTGTCCTGGGTAACTAGGGAAGATGCTGGAGAGACCGGGATTGCACTTTTCTGTGACACAGGATGGAAATCAGATCGCAGAATTTGTCTCAGGATGCTCCATGGACAGGAAATGGTGATGCTGGAGTCCTGGTGAGAAGTCTCCACTCAGCACTGAGTAATCCAGGAAGAAAGAATACAGGAACCCATTAAGCACTTCTTGGATTGACTTCTGGACAGAGAGGCACTCTTGTATAGAACAAAGGATGAAGAAATAGATCTTGCCCTGCAATCTAATCAACATTATTTGCCAGAAAACGGGGATTTTTTTTTATTAACTTGAGTATTTCTTATATACATTTAGAGTGTTATTCCCTTTCCCGGTATCCGGGCAAACATCCCCCTCCCCCCTCCCCTTCCTTATGGGTGTTCCCCTCCCAACCCTCCCCCCATTGCCGCCCTTCCCCCAACAGTCTAGTTCACTGGGGGTTCAGTCTTAGCAGGACCCAGGGCTGCCCCTTCCACTGGTGCTCTTACTAGGATATTCATTGCTACCTATGAGGTCAGAGTCCAGGGTCAGTCCATGTATAGTCTTTAGGTAGTGGCTTAGACCCTGGAAGCTCTGGTTGCTTGGCATTGTTGTACATATGGGGTCTCGAGCCCCTTCAAGCTCTTCCAGTTCTTTCTCTGATTCCTTCAACGGGGGTCCTATTCTCAGTTCAGTGGTTTGCTGCTGGCAATCGCCTCTGTATTTGCTGTATTCTGGCTGTGTCTCTCAGGAGCGATCTACATCCGGCTCCTGTCGGTCTGCACTTCTTTGCTTCATCCATCTTGTCTAATTGGGTGGCTGTATATGTATGGGCCACATGTGGGGCAGGCTCTGAATGGGTGTTCCTTCAGTCTCTGTTTTAATCTTTGCCTCTCTCTTCCCTGCCAAGGGTATTCTTGTTCCCCTTTTAAAGAAGGAGAGAAGCATTCACATTTTGATCATCCGTCTTGAGTTAGATTTGTTCTAGGCATCTAGGGTAATTCAAGCATTTGGGCTAATAGCCACTTATCAATGAGTGCATACCATGTATGTCTTTCTGTGATTGGGTTAGCTCACTCAGGATGATATTTTCCAGTTCCAACCATTTGCCTATGAATTTCATAAAGTCATTGTTTTTGATAGCTGAGTAATATTCCATTGTGTAGATGTACCACATTTTCTGTATCCATTCCTCTGTTGAAGGGCATCTGGGTTCTTTCCAGCTTCTGGCTATTATAAATAAGGCTGCAATGAATATAGTGGAGCACGTGTCTTTTTTATATGTTGGGGCATCTTTTGGGTATATGCCCAAGAGAGGTATAGCTGGATCCTCAGGCAGTTCAATGTCTAATTTTCTGAGGATCCTCCAGACTGATTTCCAGAATGGTTGTAGCAGTCTGCAATCCCACCAACAATGGAGGAGTGATCCTCTTTCTCCACATCCTCGCCAGCATCTGTTGTCCCCTGAGTTTTTGATCTTAGCCATTCTCACTGGTGTGAGGTGAAATCTCAGGGTTGTTTTGATTTGCATTTCCCTTATGACTAAAGATGTTGAACATTTCTTTAGGTGTTTCTCAGCCATTCGGCATTCCTCAGCTGTGAATTCTTTGTTTAGCTCTGAACCCCATTTTTTTAATAGGGTTATTTGTTTCACTGCAGTCTAACTTCTTGAGTTCTTTGTATATTTTGGATATAAGGCCTCTATCTGTTGTAGGATTGGTAAAGATCTTTTCCCAATCTGTTGGTTGCCGTTTTGTCCTAACCACAATGTCCTTTGCCTTACAGAAGCTTTGCAGTTTTATGAGATCCCATTTGTTGATTCTTGATCTTAGAGCGTAATCCATTGGTGTTTTGTTTAGGAAATTTTTTCCAGTGCCCATGTGTTCCAGATGCTTCCCTAGTTTTTCTTCTATTAGTTTGAGTGTGTCTGGTTTGATGTGGAGGTCCTTGATCCACTTGGACTTAGGCTATGTACAGGGTGATAAGCATGGATCAATCTGCATTCTTCTACATGTTGACCTCCAGTTGAACCAGCACCATTTGCTGAAAATTGTCTTTTTTCCATTTGATGGTTTTGGCTCCTTTTTCAAAAATCAGGTGACCATAGGTGTGTGGGTTCATTTCTGGGTCTTCAATTCTATTCCATTGGTCTATCTGTCTGTCTCTGTACCAATACCATGCAGTTTTTATCCCTATTGCTCTGTAATACTGCTTGAGTTCAGGGATAGTGATTCCCCCTGAAGTCCTTTTATTGTTGAGGATAGCTTTAGCTATCCTGGGTTTTTTGTTATTCCAGATGAATTTGCAAATTGTTCTGTCTAACTCTTTGAAGAATTGGATTGGTATTTTGATGGGGATTGCATTGAATCTGTAGATTGCTTTTGGTAAAATGTCCATTTTTACTATATTAATCCTGCCAATCCATGAGCATGGGAGATCTTTCCATCTTCTGAGGTCTTCTTCAATTTCCTTCTTCAGTGTCTTGAAGTTCTTATTATACACATCTTTTACTTGCTTGGTTAAAGTCACACCGAGGTACTTTATATTATTTGCGTCTCTTATGAAGGGTGTCGTTTCCCTAATTACTTTCTCGGCTTGTTTCTCTTTTGTATAGAGGAAGGCAACCGATTTATTTGAGTTAATTTTATACCCAGCCACTTTGCAGAAGTTGTTTATCAGCTTTAGTAGTTCTCTGGTGGAACTTTTGGGATCACTTAAGTATACTATCATATCATCTGCAAATAGTGATATTTTGACTTCTTCTTTTCCGATCTGTATCCCCTTGACCTCCTTTTGTTGTCTGATTGCTCTGGCTAGAACATCAAGAACTATATTGAATAAGTAGGGAGAGAGTGGGCAGCCTTGTCTAGTCCATGATTTTAGTGGGATTGCTTCAAGTTTCTCTCCATTTAGTTTAATGTTAGCAACTGGTTTGCTGTATATGGCTTTTACTATATTCAGGTATGGGCCTGGAATTCCTATTCTTTCCAGGACTTTTATCATGAAGGGGTGTTGAATTTTGTCAAATGCTTTCTCAGCGTCTAATGAAATGATCATGTGGTTTTGTTCTTTCAGTTTGTTTATATAATGGATCACGTTGATGGTTTTCCGTATATTAAACCATCCCTGCATGCCTGGGATGAAGCCTACTTGGTCATGGTGGATGATTGTTTTGTTGTGCTCTTGGATTCGGTTTGCCAGGATTTTGTTGAGTATTTTTGCGTCGATATTCATAAGGGAAATTGGTCTGAAGTTCTCTTTCTTTGTTGTGTCTTTGTGTGGTTTAGGTATAAGAGTAATTGTGGCTTCATAGAAGGTATTCGGTAGTGATCCATCTGTTTCAATTTTGTGGAATAGTTTGGATAATATTGGTATGAGGTCTTCTATGAAGGTCTGATAGAATTCTGCACTAAACCTGTCTGGACCTGGGCTCTTTTTGGTTGGGAGACCTTTAATGACTGCTTCTATTTCCTTAGGAGTCATGGGGTTGTTTAACTGGTTTATCTGTTCCTGATTTAACTTCGGTACCTGGTATCTGTCTAGGAAATTGTCCATTTCCTGAAGATTTTCAAGTTTTGTTGAATATAGGTTTTTATAGTAAGATGTGATGATTTTTTGTATTTCCTCTGAATCTGTTGTTATGTCTCCCTTTTCATTTCTGATTTTGTTAATTTGGACGCACTCTCTGTGTCCTCTCGTTAGTCTGGCTAAGGGTTTATCTATCTTGTTGATTTTCTCAAAGAACCAACTTTTGGTTCTGTTGATTCTTTCTATGGTCCTTTTTGTTTCTACTTGGTTGATTTCCGCTCTGAGTTTGATTATTTCCTGCCTTCTACTCCTCCTGGGTGTATTTGCTTCTTTTTGTTCTAGAACTCTTAGGTGTGCTGTCAAGCTGCTGACATATGCTCTTTCCTGGAAAACTGGGATTAAAGCATAGAATAAATGACTCTTTCCTTACAGATGGCATATGAAAAATGAAGTAACGAAAGGTCTGAGGCTTGGTTCCACAACATTTGGCAAAAGAAGCTCTGAAGAATGGACATTGCCTTGAGGAATAATGATGAAAGCCTTGGCCACTTTTAAAGAGTTTCCTACGTTATCTGAGTGATGTCTTGGGAAATGGGAAAGATGGGTCAAAGGAGTCTGCTCTCCAGACTGGAGGAGAAGTGGAGATCATGCAACTCCACTTCCAGGTAATAAGCCAAGGTTGTATGGAGTTCAGATGAAGATCTTATTGTCCAGAGTGGGATGGAGTGGGCCACAGACTCTGAAGAGCAGTCGTACACACATCCTGCTAATCTCTGTTTCAAACTTTAACTCTTAATGACACTTAACACATAGCTGAGCCCTTTTTACACAACCATGCAGCAACTATCGAAAACTCACTCCCTTGTTTTCTTGCCTAAGTGCTTGGGTCACTTTACTTTAGAGCTCAAAATAGGACCAGATAGTCACAAATCCACATAATTGAAAGCCATTTTTCAAGCTCTCCTCAAAGACTCCTTATCAAATTCTTCTTATAATAATTTGGGGGCACAATACTAACGCTTTTGGAAGGGCCTGCTCCATGCCCACCCCCTCCTTGCTCTCACTGGAGATTGCCCACCTGGAAGCTCAGCCCTTTCTTCAACCTCGGGCCTGGAGACAGCGATCTGCAGGGTGAGAACAAGAACGTGTTCAGGTACTAGGTCCACTTTATTCCCTGAAGAGGAAATGAGGTGCCTCTCCACCTTTCAACAAATGGCTGATAGCCAATCCCCCAGGTTTATTTCTTCTATGATATAATATTCAGGACGAGAAAAATAAGTGAATCCTGACTTACCAGTCTTGGTTAGGTCAATGATATTGTCCCTAGTGATTCCATGCGCCTTGCATAGCTTTGCAAACTTTACCTTGATGTCTGAACTCAGATCCTTTGTTCTGCCAGTGAAAAGAGCAGCAGTGCTTATAGCAGCTGTGTCCTAGGCATTGACCACAGGACTAAGTGAGGGAGCAGGGGCTCCCCCAATAGGATGAGAAAATGACTGGTGACATGGTTGACAAGTGTGGATCCAATCTATCCTGAATGTGGCACCCATGGAATGGCCTTCTGGCACACAGAGAGATTTCAGAGTGTGCCCATCACTGTGCTTGAGACAGGGTTCAGGTGAACATTGTCGATCTTCGGGAACTGAGAAAGAGGTGGACCAAGCCGGGAAGACCATACTAAAGCTAGAGTTCCTTTCCTCTTTTCCCACCCCAAGATCAGTGTCCGTGTGGAAATACTTTACCGTAAAGCTCCATCAGCTGGATGGTTTCCCCGTTCTTGACATTAACGAGATGAAACATGACATAATTGTTATAGTCTGTCTTAAGTATAGTAAATGTATTCTCTCCGTCATCTGTGGAGGAAATTTGATACAGCTCAGAAATTCTCTTGTCTGCAAGAAATCATGTAAACCCTTTACCTGTTCTACACCAAACATAAAAAATCTTTAAAATACATATCCTGGAAGAGACGTGGGGCGGGGATGTCTGCTGCTACCCATCTGTAGCTTTCTGGACTTGATGAAGTAACTTCTAAGGAAGGGGTCCCTGGGACGATGCCCACTAGAGAACACTTAGCCACAGCAGTGACTCACTCTCTCTCTCATCCTCTCTGAGGGTCACCTGCCTCCCTCAGCACCTTCAAGCGACACGTCTGTCTTTCATAAGTCTGCAGTCTCACATGGCTACATCCTGAGCAATGTGCACCAGTGCTAGCTACCGGGCAGTATCAGATTCCACCACACCATACTCATCCCCCTTGCCTGCCACTGGGTGCTAGCTATTAGATGGACCCGTGTCCCTGGCTAAATCAACCATGTCAGGAAGTTCTTGAGATTCTACAAGGGGTTGTGGTGAGTTCGCTAGTAGAAAGTTTGACTGGGAAGTGCAAGTTCCTGAGTTCAATTCCCAGCAACACACACACACACACACACACACAGACACACGCACACACACACACACACACACACACACACACATACACACACGATAAAGGTGGTAGGGTTTACTAAATCCTTGTGGATAGATGTATAGACCTTCTATATACTTACATTCAACAAAATATTCGCCATCCTTTGGCGTTTTGTAGGCAACCAAATAGAGTTCCCTGCACTTTCCATTTACCCTGTAAAACAGAGCAAGCTGATGCTTAGGGGATTTTTCATCTGGCTGGCTTCTTCACCCTCTACTCTATAGGTATCTCCAGTTTCTGATTCCATTTACCTTTTGAATATTTTTGCAAAATTAGCAAAATGGCTTTTTTTAAAGGTTACTTTGTTTCTGTCTGATACTTTGGTAATTACGAATTTGCTCTTATTTCTTCTCCCTCAGCTAAGGGCAGACAGCTCACTTACTTAATACGGAACTTGAAGCCTAAGGAATTCTCCAAGACATCGATGTGCTGCACAAAAACTCTCATGCTGCCGTTCTCTTCTATCTTTTCTCTTTTGTCAGAGGCCACGACAATCGAAAAACCAATCCCCATTGAGCTGTAATGGATAAGAAAATGCTTAAGGGATAAGGGGGTAGGGATACCGAATGGATGTGTTTCTTCTTGAATTTGGCTTGATAGAGTTGTCACAATACCTAACATTCTGCCCCTGCCTCTCATTGAGTGCAGAGGTCCCCAAACGTTCTTAGATCTGAATAGCATACAACTGATCTTACTTCAAGGTCTGAAGCCATTACTTTGTCTAATAGAACAAGCCACTATACCCATCCCCTCAGAGGACCCGCTCAGAGTGGGTCCTCAGAGGACTCAAGAGTTCTCCAAAGCACTCTCTGAGTCAGAAGTTACTATTCGCTGAGCCTACCTTGTCCACATCGAGGTTCCCTATCACGGAACTAGCTTCTTCTGCATGGCCACAGACCAGGGTCAGGCCCAGACACAGCAGCAGCAGCAACAGCTTCCTGTTGGTAGGGAATAGAATTGCCTCTCTGTCGGGACAATCTCTCTGCTGATGGTGCCCACACTCCACCTCCGGCACTTTGCTCGTCTTTATATGCTCTCTGGGTTCCAGTTTTTTTTCCCTTCTCATGTGTGCCTCCTTCCCTCAGGCTTTGGGGAATGTTTTCTCATGTACTGATGTGAAGCCAAGGATTGTTCCTGTCCTTTTCAAACTTGGCAATGTCATATCCTATGGATTGATTCTATCACTCATTCATTTCGAAAAACATATTCCCAAGAAAAACAGTGGAAGTTCTAGAGGGCTGCCATCAAGAACCAGATGCAAGTTTGGATCTGACTTGGAATCAGAAAGCCAGTTATGGAGTAGGTGGGTACTGAACTGGAAGGTCAAGCATGGAGAGAATCTTTGCTTCAAGACTTGAGTGGAGTGTGGAAGAAGCTGAATTACTTGGGTTTTCTTTGAAAAGGTTCATTCACATTTCATTCATATGAGCATTGGTTTTGCATGTGTACCATGCACACACCTGGGCCCAAGGAAGTCAGAAGGAGGGCAAAAGAAGGAATCTGATTCTTTGAAACCTGTTCTTGCTGAGGACCCAGGTTCAATTCCCAGCACTCACATGGCATCTCACAACTGACTCTAACTCCAGTCACAGGAAATGACCCTCTTTTGGCCCCTGTGATCTCCTGTACACATGTGGTACATATGAACTCACTCATTCAGGCACATATGCATAAAAATAATAAATCTTAACTTAAAAAGATTATCAGGAATGGTCTTCCGAAGCTAACCTGACAGCCCCACCCCCAAACCCACCCCAAAAGCTTGACCACAGAATGCAAACTGCTAACTTAGTAAGGTAAACTGCTTCAGCTGTTTACCACAGAGAACGTTGGACTTTAACTGACTGGACATAATCTCATGTTCAAAGTCATATTTGCTCATGGAAGTCCAAGTGGAAATGATGTCAAGAGTCTGCTTACAAAGAAACACAGTTATAACGGGAACATATTTTGTATCCTTATAAATTTTATTTACCCTGGAACTAGAAACATATAATAGTGTTTGATGTGGGGAAATAAAGAAATCAAGAAGGAGGCAAGTCCTCGATAGGTTTTATTTCCACTTTGTATCAACTCTCTATAGTTTGTACTATTTATTTTCAACTTTCCATACTGTTAGCTAAGACTCAGAAAGATCAAGTGCAATGCCCACCTCGTCCTGCAAGGAAGATGCAACACCGTTGCATTCTTCTCAACAGCCTTTATTGAAGTAACACCTCATTCTTGATACGGGGACCCCGAGCAACAAAGGCACCAGCCTTATATACAAAACAGGCTATGGCTATATACTTGTCCTCTAGGGAGTGGTGGAACATGAAATACCTCATTAGCATGAATATCACTCCAGCCTGATAGCTTGCCAGAGAAATGCCAGGACATGTGCTTTGTGGGTGTTAACCACAAATGACCACCAGATGTCAGCGCCATCTTTTATCTATATGTGCCGCTCCCTACAACTCCTCCTTTTTTGTATTATGAAAAAAAAAGAAGCCAATAGATGGAGGTAGTGGTCTGAGAGAGATCAGACATGTCTCACAGAGTGCCCAACTCGGTTATGGCGGGCTACTCTTGCAATTAGTACTGCACCCCAATGGCAATAAATGAACTTATGCTGTAACACACCATTCTGGGCTATACGTGTGTTTTTATTGGGGAGAAACTGGGCAGAGGAGCATTTGACCAGTCCGTATGTTCAAATGGGGTGTAGCACCTCTGTCTATGACTGGTCTAGATCAGGGTGTCACGTCAATATTGTCATTGCTCCTGTCATAGGTCATTCCTCCTGGCAGCTCGGCCATTCCCATTACTGGGTTACCCTATCGACACCGGGCCCCTGTCTTAGGTTGGTCCTAGCCTGAGGAAAGTTGCCCGTCTCTCGAGACAATGCGTTCACATGACAGTGACAAAATACGATCTAGGGCGAACTCTTAATTTTTCAAAGAGGCCAGCCATATGTTGGGAGAAGCACGACTTTCAATGGCAACCATAGCCTGGTAAACAATCGCTTTGTGTCTGGCATGTTCTCGTTGTAAATTGCAGAAGAGCCATAGACATACTCCACATCCCAAAAGGACAATGGCCCCCCAGGCAAACATGCCAGCCCATTCTTTCAAAAAGGAGGAAGCATTGATAATCCATGAGGTGAAATCTCCAAACGTGATACGTTCCAATCTAGTGTTGTTAAGGACAGCAATCTGCATCAGCAATAATCTTGATAGTTACTCCACTTTCATGGAGCAGTTTACTTTCAGATAATTCGAGATTTCTTTGCTCTCTTGAGAATACTGAGAAAAATTAGCTTGCAAAGGAGTAATGCATAAACCTCTAAGGGAGGAAATGCAGGACAGCTGTGACATATGATATAGTGCTTCAATTTGTTCTTGAATTAAATCCATTCGTTGATTAGTTAATAGAAAGCCAGTCAAGTGGGCATTAAATTCTTCTTTTATCTCTAATGCCACTGCGGTTCTTTCCACATTCTGGTTGATAGTCTCAGCCGTCTGTACTTGATTAGTCATAGCAATCTCGGCTGGTGTTGCTGCAACGGCTGATAGTAAAATGTTTGAAGTTAGAGCTGCCATAATACCAAAATCCCCTTTGGTTCTTAGTAAATGAAGTATGGGAAAACTATCTGGGTTGGCCTCTACTGGGATTGGCACAAAGGAGGGAATCTTGACCATCACTGCAGTATCATTGGTGCCATCCCAGTATTCAGCTAAATAGCAGACTACATCAGAGTTGTTAAAATTTAAAGCATCATCGCTTACATTAGTGCTTATCAGAAAGAAGAAAGGTGGTCTAACACATACTGAAGCTCCAACGGCAGTATCATTTGCTAAAAGGCCATTAATCTTTACATTTACTAAACTGGTTTTGTTATTTGTTCTAGTGGCTGAAATATTATACAGTGTAAAGTCTTCACCTAATAATTGGGCAAAAGGAATTAGAGTTGTGTATGCTCCCTGCTCATTTGATAATACCCATTGATACCAAGGCCAAAATAAGGCTTGTCAGACTTATTTTTCCCCTGATCATACTGTACATTGCCAAGAGGAGGGGAAAATTCAAATCCCCGTAGGAATTGTTTTGCTCTATGGAATGGACTCTGACATGGGGTAAAATTAGGTGGAAACGCTTGATATGGGGGCAAGTACGTAGGACTCTACGACAGGTAGAGTTATCTAGTGTGTGATTGCCTTGCCCCAGGCGTGATGGAAAACTACAATTATGCATCATAATCAAAGTTGTAATGTTCAACTCAGCAGAATTATTGATTGATGTGTCTCCACTGCCTGAAGAGGCTCCTTGGGTAACTTGACTCAAAGCAGCCAGGATGGTCAGTGCCCATAGCACTATTGCTCATAGGATCCAAAAAATTAGCCAATGTTGTCCTTCGCAGCCATATACAAGGCAGGGAGGAATTTTTAAGAGTGAAACATAATGTATGCAACAAAGAAAGATTAGTGGCAGTATACCGTTGGGACAATTCTCCATTAGGCACTATACAGGGAACATCACGCAAACAGGAGGTGGAGAAGAAGGTTGGCAAAACAGTAGAATTGCTATGAACTGGCATAAGTAATGGCCAGGGTCTGGCAATAGGCCACAGAGTGAGTGAATCAACCTGGATTACCATTAGCAGCAATAATAGAGTGCATAGTTCCATTGTCAGGAGTAGCAGGAGGCAGTTTGCATGTGAAACGCTCAGGCACCCAATTGGATTGTCTTGATTCTGTGGAAAAACACAAACAGCTCCCCTAGAGCTCAAAATCACGGGATCTGGGCCATGCAATTCATCAGTTAAGACATCCTTCCACTTGACTTCTGCCTTACTCATAAGTGTAGTGCGGCCATGTGCATCCAAGATTAAAAAGTTCAAAGTAAAAAGCGCTAATGACAACTGTTCTCTTGGTGTTTTGCCATAGGCAATTCCCCCTCTTTGTTTTTGTATAAGCTCTTTTAAGGTAGGATGTACTCTTTCCACAATTCCTTGACCCTGGGGATTGTAGGGTAATACAGTAGTATGCGTGACCTGCATTGTCTGGCAAAATGCCTGAAAGGACTTTGCAGTGTAGGCAGGCTCATTGTCTGTCTTGAGACTATCAGGCTTTCCCCAGGCTGCCGACGCCTCTAAGCAACGACTAATGGCATTACGAGCTTTTTCACCAGTCATCAGAGTGGCATGTATAATACCGCGGAACAGGTATCAACAGAAACATGAGCATATTTTAAATTTCCAAATTGAGATATGTGTGTGACATCCATCTACCAAATTTTTAGCAGAATCAGACCACGAGGGTTAATTCCCACCTGAGGAGGGTGGTGAAATTGAACAAAATTCTGGCAACGAAATACTACAGCACGAGCTGCAGCTCTAGAGATTTTAAATTTTTGTTGAAGAGTGAAGGCAGGAACATGAAACATTTGATGAAAATCTCTAGCGAGATCAACCGGAGCTGCATGAAAAATAAACTCTCTACGAGTACTGGCATACACCAGGGTGTTATTGCTGGCCATGGGACCAGGCAAATTAGTATGAGCTCGAATATGTTGTCTGAAAAATGTATTTTTCTGGCACAAATCAATTTTTGTAATTCTGAAAGAATTTGACGTACAGTACTAGTCGACCTAATTGGCCCTGCAATTTCAAGTGAGCGCACAGCATTAACTACATAAGCAGAATCAGAAATTAAATTAAAGGAATCATGAAATCTTTTAACAACTTCCAATACAATATTACATTCTGTAATTTGGCAGGTGCCTGGACTGTATTGAATTAATACTCCTTCTTGAGAATCAACCATATAGGCATCTACACCTGTTTTGGAGCCATCTGTATAAATATCTAATGCTCCAGACAAAGGCTCTGGGGCAGTGACCTTAGGAAAAATCACTGGATGTTCAGTAAAAAATTGTAACAAAGGATCCTTAGGATAATGATTGTCAAACTCTCCATCAAAACTACAGCGTAATATGGCCCAATCATCTATCAGGGCACACAATGTTTCCATCTGAGCTGTAGTATAAGGTATAATAATTTTCTTGGGTACAATACCAAAATTCTGAATGCAAGATTTTGCACCTAACATAGCAAGCTGTGCAACAGCAGAAGGGTAATATTCAAGGGTCTTATTAGGAGAAATATGGGGATAAATCCAAAGAAGCGGTTCTTGTTGCCATAGCACTCCTGTAGGCTGATGAAAGATTCTCAGTATACACTAAAGGAGATCTTCCTTTTCCTTGCACCTTCTTAGCATTGCTTTATCCAGTCTTTCTTCTACTTTCCTTAAGGATAATCGTGCTTCATTGGTTAAAGCACGGGGTGAAGTAAGCTGAGAATCCCCTTTTAGGATCTCATAGAGTGGTTGTAACTCTACATTGGGCATTTTAATATAGGGTCGAATCCAATTTATGCTTCCTAGTAATTTCTGAAAGTCATTTAAAGTTTTTAAATGATCTTTTCATCAAGTGGCTGACAAAAGAATTGTAACCAGTTCACCTGGGACTTTCAGGACATCAGTAGCAGCCCTTTATCAAACTGTCTCAGTGGGCTAAAGGCCCATGGAAAAGAAAACATTAATCCTGACCTTGGCCACAGCCTCCAGTTGGAGTAAGTTGAAGAGCTGGTGCCAAGACTTTCTCCTCTTATCATCATAGAGTAAAGCCTGTTCTGTCTGGGAAAACAAAGTTACTCACAGTCTTCTGCGGACTTTTTCTGAAACTATTTCAGGGGCACCCCTGTCCCCAAACCTGGGGCATTTTGACCATAGGGACAGGAAGTGGCTGTTGAAGGGATAGGACCAAAGGCACTCCCATGTTAATGTTGACCAACGGGAAAAGTAACTTAATGTTGGAGATCAACTCCTCTCTTGGAATAAGGCCAGCAGACAAGGCATGCTCCCTTAAAGAACTTCTCTTAATGAACACTCTCCTTCTGTGAGCAAGCGTTGAAGGTCAGGCCACTAAAGGCAGCAACTGGAATTTTTTTCTCTTACCCTGTTATTTGAGGGATGGATAAATTCTTTTCTTGTTCTTGTTTTCCTTAGAGTCCTCCCTCGCCTCACTCTCAGCCTTTTCAGATCATTCCTCCTGTAGCATTTCTAACGCAGCCTGTCCCTTTTTTATAGCGTGCTGACAGCATTTCTGATCTCAGCTGCCCACTGTGAGATTCCCAGAGACAGTGAACCAAGGTGCAATGGCATCACATTCACTAAGAAATCTCTCTAGAGTGCTTCTTTTCATCCTAAGCCTTTTTCTTTCAAACAGCTCTTGAAGAGCCAGAAATATTGGGTGAGTCTGAGAAGTCCCCATGCTCACTAAAGCAGCTCCACAGCTAGTTTCGCTCCCCCCTACTGTGTGGGCTGCGAGCAATAGCACAGATAAAACACTATGTTTCAAAAAATAATGTTGGCTATCAACCAACACACTGCCACTAGATCGGGGTCCATAAAATTAAATTTCCTTTTGATTTTAAGCTTACGCTCACCAAGAAGCTCCTGAGGAGCTAACAGGAGCGGGGTGGAGTGTGAGTTTTCCATGTTTTACGAGCTTATTTACAATCCATTTACAAGCAGGGAGGGCTGACATGTTTATTTACACACGATCTTGTAGCTCATCATTAGTGGACTCTTCCCAGCAAATGCAATCATGCCCGGGATGGTGGCAATTCAAACAGTACAACACCACCACACAAAAAGGGTAAAAGGCAAAAGTGCTAGGCCAACCCACAGAGGATCAATTGGGGAAAACAACATTGCTGTGTTCCACAAACCTTTTTGCCTCTAAACAAAGGCTTTCTTCGCCTCTGCTTAGTCCAGAGAAATTTATTGTCCCTAATAGGGAACTTTATAGTCCCTTGTCCGGGAGCTTTATAGTCCCTCACCCGGGAGCTTTATTGTCCCTTAGCCAGGAGCTTTATTGTCACTTATCCAGGAGCTTTATTGTCCCATCTGGAAACTTACCGACGTCGCCGTCCTGAGGTTGAAGAGTTGTGAATCCAGAAGGATGTCCTCGGATCCCAGTAAAGGCCACCAGTTGCAACACCACCTCGTCCAGCATGGAAGACGCAACACCGTTGGATTCTTCTCAACACCCTTTATTGCAGGAACACCTCATTCTTGATACGGGGACCCCGAGCAACAAAGGCACCAGCCTTAAATACAAAAACAGGCTATGGCTATATACTTGTTCTCTAGGGATTGGTGGATCATGAAATACCTCATTAGCATGAATAACCCACCAGCCTGATAGCTTGCCAGAAAAATGCCAGGACATGTGCTTTGTGGGTGTTAACCACAAACGACCACCAGATGTCAGCGCCATCTTTTATCTATATGTACCGCTCCCTACAATTAAGTAACTATACAAGGCCATACAGCAAGTCAGCGAGAGAACTTAGACTTAAACCCAAGCCTGTCCATCTGACTCAGGAGCCTTTGTTCTTCTTAACTCCACTACACAGGTCGGGATGTTTTTACCTGAAGGGAGGATGGTTAAATAGGAGAAAGAGGAATAAACAGCACTGTAGAGCTCCAGACACATCGGACTGAAACTGCACGTGGGTTTCTTTAAAATATGGAGGAGTGGGTGTAGCTTGAGATTGAATGAGACATGACTAGTGGCCCCTCTTGGTCTACAAGTATTTGGTAAATGCTTGACTAGGGGATTATCATTTTTCTTTTCTCCTCTTCCTCTTTCTCCTGCTCCTCTCCCCTCCTCTACCTTTTTTGGTTGATTAAAGCATGTGTGCACACATGTGCTCATGCCTGTGCCTTTGCTTGTATATACAGGAGTCAGAACAGGGTGACAGTTGTCTCCCTCTGTCTCCTTTTACATTATCCTCTTCACACAGGGTCCCCATCTGAATCTGGGACTCAGTGTGTTGCAGATAGGCTGGCTGGTCAGTAAGACCCAGCAATCCTCCAGTCTCCACCTAGTTAAAGGAATCCATGACCAGCTTTTTTAATGTGAGTTCTGAGCATCTGCTCTGACCTTGCTGGGAGCCCGCACATCATTAACAGCCAGTACTTCTCCACAGATCTGTCTTTTCAGCAACTCACATAGAGGCTGGCCTTGAGCTTTCTGAGTTTCTGAATGGTCTTGGATCTGTGGCAATCCCCCCAGCTCCAGCCTCCTGAACGCTATGATTACAGGTTGTAGCACCACATCTGGCTATAGATTACTGCTTTTCTAGTAATGAATGAGAAGATGCTCTCCCAGCAGAAGACAACAGCCAGTCCCTTCCGCTTAACACTCCTCAGTACTTGTGGGCTGTTCGTGTGACTGAAGCATTGAGGCTGTTAAGAAATGAGTAGAAAAATCATGTGGGTAAGGGGTTTAAGGAGTGTACGTGTAACCAGCTAATGGCCCATTTATAACTAGCTAGCATTTCTGAAACTGACTAGTAGAAAAATGATTTAATGACCTTTACCTGAGTCTTACCCTCAATTGAATAAATAACCCATTCAGAAAGCCTGCGGAAACATTCGAGTCACTTACATGGTGCCAGGATGTGTTTGGGGCCAAGAAGAACATCAATGAACATGGGCTTATTTGATTCATTTCCCAGAGAGGAAATATTCTGTAGTCCCTCCAGCAGAGTGACAGATAGGACTGCTGACCCCAGCTCAACATCAGTTCTAAAGCACCTGTTTCTGTCAGTGTCAGAGGATGCTTGGAGCCACTGGAATCCACCTGATTAACTCCCAAAACCTAGAGCGGTCTCCAGAAAACAGGCAGAAACAAACCTTAGGGGACAAAGAGATTATTGGCCAGGAACTCCTGAAGGACAAAGGGAGCTAGGAGACAGCAGAATCAAGGAAGGGAAGTTATCCTGTGTCCGGCAGAAATGCTATGCCAAGTTTTGCTTGATCATAGGCTGGGGGATGTGCACCCCAAAGAGACCAGCATCTCAGCTCAAAGACAAGGGAGTCTGAAGCAGTTAACAGTTGGGACGGACAGCTATTCATACTCCTCACAACCAAGCAGTCTTTTCTTCAAGGTTGGGGGTGGACTCTTAGCTATACTGCATCATAATGTCTGGGATTTCATTCTGCTATCCATGAGTAGTCTTTCTTCACAGGTCTCGAGTCCTTTCCCCAACTAGGTATCTGTCACAGGAACATTGCAATACAAAGATATTAACTCAGGGGTATCTGTAAGCCACCGAGGCCAGGAACTATGCATCCACACTACTGCATGCTCAGACGGGTCAGCGCCTTGGCAGGCACAGTGTTAGCATGCAGTCACCAATGGATGATGGAGGGAAGGCAGGATGACACCAGAAGAGGGAGAGACAGGAGAGATGACTCCCGGTTAAATTCCCAGCACCCACAGGAATGCATAAGTCTAGATCCAGGGATCCAACCCACTATGTGGGCACTGCGTGCATGTACTGCACAGACATACATGCAAGCAAAACATTCATACACATAAAATAATCTATTGTTTCAAGGACAAGAGACATTCTTTGATATCTCAAAATTTAAATATGACAACCCCTGATATTCTCTTAATAGTTCTGAAATAAAACATGAAAATCTGTACAAACACATTGTTAACAAAATACTTCCCTGATCTGCGTGCTGCCGTCCCTGGACCACCAGCTCCATTGTCCACCCACTGGAAATAAAGAAATGAATTATGCATTTTCTAGAATTTAATGATACCTAAACCACACAAA
Organism: Rattus norvegicus; assembly: GCF_021556685.1. Lineage (NCBI taxonomy): Eukaryota > Metazoa > Chordata > Mammalia > Rodentia > Muridae > Rattus > Rattus norvegicus. The sequence continues at coordinate 80,575,756 of NC_141538.1, forward strand.
GACTCAATAAATAAAGAGAACTTCAGACCAATTTCCACTATGAATATTGATGTCTATATTCTTGATAAAATGCTTGCAAACTGAATCCAGGAACACATCACAAACATTATTCGCCATGATCATGTAGGCTTCATCCCAGGGATATAGGGATGGTTCAATGTACAGAAATCCATCAATGCAATTCACTGTACATACAAACTAAAATAAAAATATGACATGATCATTTCACTGGATGCAGAAAAAGTCTTTGACATAATCCAACACTCCTTCATATTAAATGTCTTGGAGAGATCCGATATATAAGGTGCATTTCTAAACACAATAAAAACAATATACAGCAAGCCAAAAGCCAACATAAAAAAAATAAAGAAAAATATAAAGCAGTTCCACTAAAATCAGGGATATGACAAGGATGCCCATTTTCTCTCTATCAATTTAACATAGTGCTTGGAGGAAGTTCTAGCTAGAGCACTAAGACAACTAAAGGAGATCAAAGGGGAACAAATTGGAAAGGAAGAAGTCAAGGTATCACTATTCACAGATGATGTGATAGTACATGTATGTGACTCCCAAAATTCTACCAGCTGATAAACACCTTTAGCAAAGATGCAAGATACAAAATTAACTCAGAATAAATCAATACCCCTCATTTATAAAACAATAAACAGGCTGAGAAAGATATTAGGGAAGTAGCAACATTTACAATAGCCATGAATAATGCAAACTATGGTGGTGTAACTCTAACCAAGCAAGTGAAAGACCTGTATGACAAGAACTTCAAGTCCCTGAATAAAGAAATCAAGGGAGTTATCAGAAGATCGAAATAACTCCCATGCTCATAGGTCAGTAGGATTGACACAGCGAAAATGGCCCTAATGCCCGAAGCAATCTATGAGTTCAGGGCAACAGCCACCATAATTCCAACACAATTCATTACAGACCTTTACAGAGCAGTTCTCAACCTCAAATAGAAAACCGAAAACCCAGGATAAACTAAACAATCCTGAACAATAAAAGAACCTCTGGAGGAATCACCATCCTGATTTCAAGCTGCACTACAGAGCCAATAATAGTAAAAACTACACCGTGTTGTTACAGAGACAGACAGGTTGATGAATGGAATAAAATCAAAGGACTGGAAATCACACACACACACACACACACACACACACACACACACACACACACACACACACCTATGGACACCTGATTTTTGATAAAGAAGCCAAAATCATACAATGGAAAAAAGGAGCATCTTCAATCAAATGGTGTTGGTTTAATTGAATGTCTGCATGTAAAAGAATGCAAATAGAGCCATATCTATCACCCTGCACAAAACCAAACTCCAAGAGGATCAAGGACCTCAACATGAAACCGGACATACTGAACCTAATAGAAGAGAAAGTGGGGAACTTCCTTGAACACATTGGAACAGGAGACGAAACCCAAAATAACGCCAATAACTCTGAACTACAGAGCTAAACAGAGAATTCTCAACAGAGGAATCTTGAAAGGCTGAGAAGCACTTGTAGGAATTTTCAGTGTCCTCGGTCCTCAGGAAATGCAAATCAAATGACTCTGAGTTTCCTTCTTATACCAATCAGAATGGCTATAATCAAAAACTGAGATGGCAGCACATGATGGTTAAGATGTGGGGAAAGAAATATTCACCCATTGCTGGTGGGAGTGCAAACTTGGACAACCACTTTGGAAATCAATTTGGCAGTTTCTCAGAAAATTGGAAATGAACCTGAAGTCTCAGCTATATGCCACAAACATACCCCACTCTACCACAAAGACACTCACTCAACTGTGTTCATAGCAGCTTTATTTGTAGTAGCCAGGAATTGGGAATAGCTCAGATGTTCCTCAACTGATGAATGGAAAAAAGAAAATGTGGTACATCTACACAATGAAATACTATTCAGCTATTAAAATCAAAGAATTCGTGAAATTTGCGGGCAAATGGATGGAACTAGAAAATATCGTCCTGAGTGAGGTGGTTCAGATCCAGAAACATACGCATGGTATCTAGTCACTTATAAGTAGACATTAGCCATAGTGCAGGATAACCATACTACAATCCACAGACTCAAAGGTAATTAGGAGGGCCCAAGGGAGGCTTCAAGAATCTCACTCAGAAGGAAACAATATAGTCTTCAAAGGTAGGTAGGTGGGAGAGGGGGTGAGGAGGGGAACTGCGATAGGGATCAGGTGTGGGGAGAGGGTGCTGGGGAGGTCTGGATGTGAGAACAGAAACTGGTGGGAGGTAATACTGGAACTAGGAGATCTAGGATAAGGGAGGCTCTGGGGAGTCTATAGGGATGACATACCCTAGACGCCTACTAGCAGTAATATGGAGATTGAAGTGGCCATCTCCTATAGCCAGGCAGGACTTCCAGTGGAGGGAGGCAGACATTAATCCAGCTGCAAAACCTTCAATCCAAAATTTGTCCTGCCTTCATGATGTTCAGGGACAAAGATGGAGCAGAGTTTGAGGGAATGGCCGACCAATGACTGCCCAACTTGAGATCCATTCCATTTGAGAGAGTCAACCCCTGACAGTCTTGGTGATACTCTGCTACGCCTGGAGACAGGAGCCTGGCATAGCTGTCCCCTGAGAGGCTTCATCCAGCACTGAATGGAAACAGATGCAGACACCCACAGTGAAACATCAGGCCGAGCTCGGGGAGTCTTGTAAAAGAGCTGGAGATAGGACTGAGCGCTAAGCTGGACAGGGCAAGGACACCACTTGCAGACCTACTGTTGTGCTAGAACCTCTTCTGGTACTAAAATCCTTATTAGTCAGGGTTCTCCAAAGGGACAGAACTTATAGGCTCTAATCTTTACTTCCTCCATTCTGTGATGTAAATTATATTACATCATTTAGAGTTGAGTTTGTCCTTTTTTGGTAGATTCTGGAGGTGTAGAATTCGGTTGCCACTTGAGGTAGTTATATAGAGGGAATCTACTGTTATAACCTTTGACATTGCTTTTTCACCCAGTGAACTGTAACGTCCTGTTCTCATCCCATTGTCTTGCAACATTTTCTAACTTACTTTTGAATTTATCCTTTGAACCGATACTTATCTATATTTGCTTCATTTGATTTCCACGAATTGCTCAAATAAACTCTGCCCACTACCCCAAGTTCTTAACCCTGGATGACTTCTTCAAAGCCTCTACTGTTGGTTTTTAAGCAATATTAATCTATGACCCTGAGGGCCAGACTCTGTCACACAGACACACTTATGAGTCCTAAACCATTCACGGATTCTCAGAAGACAAACACTGTCTGCGTTGATATTATGAGTATCAATAAAGACACCATGGCCACCAAGATGTGCTCAGATTCTGGATAAATATGAGTTGGTAAAAAAGGGAATCTTTTTAGCATGTGAACCTAGTAAAATTGCTTAAGGTTTGCTCGGTCAGTGTTGGATAGAAGGGAGAATCTGGTTTTGACGGGCTGTATTGTCTTGTGTCATTCCCCATATCTAGTCCAGGGGTGATTTTTGGTTTTGTGTTTTAAACTCTTTTTCAGAGAATGGTAGGTTGTGGGTTGAAGTGGAAATTTAAAGGCTGTTGGAATGTCTGTTGTGTAGGATGTCACACAGGCGAAGGCAGGTAAAAGATAGAATGAGGCCTGCCATTGGATGAGAAGGATGGATGAGGGGAGAAAAGTTTTAGAGAGAGGAGGAGACTGGAGTGAGGCAGAGGAAGCAGCGGAGAGAATATGGAGGCTGATGTGAAGATTCCTCTCTGCACATTTACATGTTATGAATATTCTTAAGGGATGGATGTGTACAGGGCTTTGTATGTATAGGTGGGTAATTGTATCTTATCAATTGGATCAGAGGTTATTGTGTTGTGTGTTCTTTCATGTGGATATTTAAATCGAAGACAGTTATGTGGCAGCCGGAGACACTAAGCTGCCACAGACTTGGGATGTATATTTCTGGCCTGGTTCATCCTGCCTTGGGAACTGGATGGGTAGAGAGATTGTTGCCAGGCTCAGAGAGTAGTCATAGGCAGTGCGGTATGGGATGGAGCAGAGCAGGTGAGAAGCGTTGCTGACTGAGATGAAGATATCTACCAGATATCTTGGGGCAGTTTGGTGCTGTATCTAGTATGGGGTAAAAGAAAGCTTTTTTGTAATTTTACAGCAACACAGTTGGATGGTGTTTTGCTAAGGCAAACACGTGAAGGTAATTTGGCCAAAGCAGACCTAGGAGAGACAATATTCTGCTAAAGCAAGCACAGGAAAGGACACACCATGAAGGATTCTTTTCTAACAACATGCATGTTTTGGTCCACCTTACATGGCATAGTTGAGGTGCAGTTGTTAGGACTACATAGAGAGAAATCCACCAAAACCTTCTGGTAGAATAGTGGTGTGCTGCAGTTTCTTGGCGGACTCAGGCTGATTGGATGCACATGCTGAGAGTCATGACCCATGCTGAGGCACGACACATGGTGGACACATGATGCTTGGAGGGTGTAAATAGGACACCACAGAGTGACAGACAGAGCCTCACTTATTGTTACAGCTGTGCAAAGCTTGTGGGTCTCAAGGCTTTGTCGATCTTCACATCCCTGAGACACACACAGCCAAGAACTTCTGGTGTTACTGTTGGCCCCTGCTGACTGGATCCTAGGCTGAAGACTGGCTGTCTCCACTAGGTTGTTCCCATTGTTGCTAACTGGATTCTACCAAAATGGACTACTGGTGTATCTGTTAAGTGTTTGCCCGTGGATTGAACTGCTGCTGCTGACGCACGAACTAAAATGCCAATTTCCGGACAACACAGATTGGAGTTGCTCCAAAGAACTTTTCTAAACAAGTCTACTTCCCTTATATCCTTTCCTTTTTACTGCCTCTGGTGGGTGGTGGGTTATAAGGAAGGTTAAAGCGTTTAAGAACCATCATTAAAAATAGGATTTGAAAAAAATTAAGGTTACAGTGGATTGTGTCGGCTTAAATATGCTCGGCTCCTGGGAAGTGACATTAGGGTGTGTGGCCTTGTCAGAATAGGTGTGGCCTTGTTGGCAGAAGTTCATCACTGTGGGGGTGGGCTTTGAGCTACTATCCTCAAGCTCCCCTCCTGGCAGCCCACGTTATACAGTCTCTTCCTGGCTGCCTTTGGATCAAGATATGGAACTCTCAACTCTTCCATGCATGCATGGAAGCTGCCTCGCTTCCAACAGTGATGATAATGAACTAAATCTCTAAAACTGTAAGCTACCCCAATTACTTGTTTTCCTGTATTAGAGTTACCTTGGTCATGATGTCTCCTCACAGCAATGAAACCCTTAGACACAGATCATTGATTGAAAAGGCGACATAAATCATAAAGGAGAACTTTCTCTTCTCCTTCATTCTCAGCTGAGGGGAACTTTTCTGCTTCTCTGGAGCTGCTTAGAGCAGATATGGGTGGAACAGAGGGAGACTTACCTTAGGTAGCTATTTCCTCCTCCCTGTGTTCATGCTGCTTAGAGTAAAGGTACCCTGGATGAGAGGCCTGGCCTCTACCCACGTCCACACAGGGAGCAACATTGATTGAGACTGAGAGTCAAGCAACAAAAGAAGCAAGTGCTCCTGCTCCCTGAGTGGGGCACGTGGAGGGTGTGTGTGCATGTGTGCATGTCTCTGCATGTGTGTGTGTGTGTGTGTGCATGTGCTTGCGAGTGCGTGTGTGTGTGTGTGAGTGTGTGTATGTTTCTTTGTTTAGGTGGCCTTGCAAAGCCCAAAGCATTTGGGTCCCCAACAGGATTGGGCATAGGTCTTAAGCTAGGGGCTCTCATAGCAGAGGAATCCACTGGTCATTACAGGTAAACAGAACTGACAGACACACATAGAAAGACACACAGACACTCAGATGGATTAGGCCCTGAGTTCTGGCAGTCAGTGCTGTCTACACACTGCTTACAGCCTGAATGGTACCTCCATCACGGATGGAGTTATAGGATCTGGGGCCCTCTTACACTCCCACTACAGACATAAGTGTTTGGAGATAAAATGAAGGCTAATTCAGAACCTCTGGGTTCTCTTTTCAAATATATCTTAAACTTGCTCTGTGGGCTCACATCAACCACATTCCTTCCTTGACCCGACCTCCTATTTTTAAAGTATAAAGGTCATTTGGGCCAATACAGGCTGATAAGAGTGTCTCCCTTCTAGTGAGAAGCACCTTGGAGTCCAGCTTATGAATCACAAATACGTCATAATGTGCTCCCAGTGAACAGGTCCCCAGACTTAGTAGGCCCCAGGACCTGCTGTGTGGGAATCAAAGCCAGATCCTGTGGGAGAGAATCCAGTGCTCACTGGAACCATCTCTCCAGGCCCTACATCCTAAGTCTTAAAGAGCTCTTCTTTAGGATTCTCTGAGCACATGCTTTAGAACACTGAAGAACAGAAGTTTTGGTTTGAAGAACACTGCTATATGACAGACACAAGTACAGTGCACATTTGTGGCCAAGCATAGCCTCGTTCTAGCTCATTGAAGTAGTCACTTAAATTCTGACAATTAGATATAGTGGGGAGAAATCTGGAGTTCTCTGATGCTTGACCTGGATTTGGTGCAACCCGTGCATGCCTGGCCTTCCTTCCATGTAGTTGCTGGTCCTGATCCTTACACTTCAGTGTCTACTGAACCACCCTCAGTCCTGACATCTAGTTCTCTTACTTTTTTTTCTCATTCACCAAAGAGAGAATTTATTTTTACTACACAAAATGACTCGAAACACTAATGTCTACCATTCAGGATACCCTTATAAAAAGATGCAGGCTTGGGGATGAGAGATGGTTCAGCGGTTAAAAACACTGACTGCTATTCCAGAGATCCTGAGTTCAATTCCCAGCAACCACATGGTGGCTCACAACCATCTGTAATCAGATCTGATGCCGTCTTCTGGTGTCTGAAGACAGCTACAGTGTACTCACATACATAAAAAAAAAGATGCAGGCTTTCTGCAGCTCTGTGTACAGTGCCGGACTTCCACTTGGAGAGAAATTACCAATGCCAATGGATCTCGTATTGCACTTTCTTCACTGAAGAGCAATTATTTGGATATGAAAGCACAATATTCCTAGGGTAATCAATAATCCCCCATTACAAGCATGCACATGTGAACACACAGACTTTGCCCATATTTATGCTCATTGTTCTCTGAAATGAGGACGTTGGGAAGAACCAGAATGAAGTATTTAATCACCTATGTTTGGGGCCTACTATTGTGCTACACTGCTTGTAGATAAAATACTGACGGGGACGGAACAGGACTAGACAAGTTCTAACGACTGGGCCATGGTGTTTTGAGATGGGATTTAATGAATATGCTGTGAGAATATAAAAGGTTACAGACAATCGAATATTTTCTTTTCAGGGAAGGGGGTGAGACGGGCCGGTTTTTGTCTTGTTTTGTTTCACTTTGTTTTGACTGGAGAGACTGCTGTGGGTGCTGGGAACTGAATGTTTCTTCCTCTGGTTGTGAGATTATCCTTTAATGACCAAGCCATCTCCAGCCCAAGAGTGTATTTTGTAAGCTTGCTTCAGAGACATAATCTTAGACCAGTTTCCCGAGTTGGGATTATGATGTGTGAGGGGATGTCAACTGAGAAAATGCTCCTGCTAGAAGGGTACGTGGGAAAGCCTGTGGTGCACTTTCTTGTTTGACGGTTGGCTTGAGAACGCTGCCCAGCTCACTATTGGAGAGGTCACCCTGGGCTGACAGTCCTAATGTACAAGAAAGCAGGTGGAGCATGCTATGAGAAGCAAGCCAGTAAGCAGTACTCCTCTATGACCTCTTATCTCTTGGTTCCTGCCTTGAATTCCCTGGATGGTGAGCTCTAAGCTACCAGATGAAATGAACCCTTTGCTTTTAGTCATGGTGTCTTATCAGCAATAGAACCTAGCTAATGGTTTGCAATGGCAGACAGGTCTCTTGAAAACAGAATCATGCTGCTGTACAGAACCTTCTGGAATGCTTCCTCGCCAAGCATTCTGAAGCAGACTCTGTGAGAAGCTCAGTGAGCAGAGGTATCTGCTACTGGGTAAGAACAGGGTGTGGAGGCATTTGTCGCAATACAGCTGAAATCCTCGGCTAAGACACTTGTGAATTAGCATTCTGAATATGAAATAGAAACTCATCTGCAACAAGAATCCATTCTTAGTTTTTAATAGCAAACAAGAGAAATAAAGTAGTTACAATTATGAGTCATATTAACAAAATCTGTGTTCTACAAGAAAGTCTTCATGAATATCAAGGTTTAATGCCATACTTCAAACTTGTTGCTCATAAATGAGTATATAAATCTCAGGTCACTTTGTCAAATAGCACTGTGGAATAGACTCGGCTGTATTTTTAAACTGTGTTAATTTGTACATTTAAAAGTATTTTAATGTGATATATATTTGAATAAGTCTCATGTACATGATAAAAATGTCAGACATCCATGCTGCACTCCTGTGTTCAGTGGTAGCCACTATTTTCTTTGAGGTTAACAAACCAAGTCTATTCATATACAAATATATCGGTATAAGTGCATATACATGTACACAGAGGCATAAAAAGACAGACACACATACACAGTCTTTGTCCACAGTGAGAACATACTATTTACACTGTTCAACAATCTGATTTCTGTACTTAAACGATATAACAAGTAGCCTTCACTACAACACATTGCCAGCTGTTCAGAACTTAGGGAAAAATTAGTCACTACAACCAAGTAGATAGTTGTGATTAATGTCTGTAACACCAGGGAGAGTGAATTCAGGCATATATTTTAGAAGTTATTAAGGTTAAGGAAAAATCTGTGGCTCCAGGTAGAGAGCTTAACAGATGGATATATTTTGGGTTAAATTCCTGAGTTTTAAGTTATTTATTGGTATTAGAATTGATAGAAGCTGTTTAAGTTTGTTTTAAGGAGAGGAAAAAGATTACTCGAATCATGTGGTGATTTTCATCTATGGTTCGGAACTTAGATAGGGAAAAATTAGTCACTACCTCGAAGTAGAGAGTTGTGATTAAGGTTTGTAACACCAGGGAGAGTGAATGCAGGCATATATTATAGAAGTTATTAAGGTAAAATAAAAATCTGTGGCTCCGGGTAGAGAGTTTGACAGATTGAGATATTTTGGGCTAAATTCCTGGTTTGATGGGTTGCTTATTGATACTGGAATTGATAAAAGGTATTTGGTTTGTTTTATGAATTACCCCGCTAAAGGCCATATGGCTCATTGATGCCGGCTAGCAAGGGTTTGTGGTTACTTTTGATATCTACCACCACAGGAAGCTCAGATTCTCTTAACGTGGGCTCCACGAGAATTTTGGGTTAATTTCCTGATATCCCAGAGTACAAAAGCCTATCAGGCTCATTGTTTAGCTTACTTCCTCTTTAAAAAATTCTTTAGTCTTCATGATGGGTGTGACTTTGAGTTTTATGGTTATATTATTACTCTGGGAGAGAGTGCAAGATACAAGCTTTTCTGGTTTCAGACTAAGGAACACAGTATTTTGGGAGAAAGATTTTGTCTTTGTGTTTTTTTTAAAAGTGTGATTAGGCTCTGGAAACCTCACAGAGTCATACTGATCAGATTTGATAGAGGTAGACTGCCTGAAAAATTTATTCAGGAGAATCAAACCAAAAGATATCTCGATTCTAAACTTTTGTCTTGAGAGTTGTATTTTACAGAGTATGCCTACTTGGATTCCTGATCTCAAGGACTTTCTATTGAAGTCTTTAATTCTAGCACTTGGGAGGCAGAGACAGGCACATCTCTGTGAGTTCAAGGCAATCCCGGTCTACATAACATGTTCCAGGTCAGCCTGGTCTACATAAAAAATTCCAGGCTGTTTTTTCTGTCTCAAACAAAACAACAAAGCAACTCCCCAGAGTTTTCTATTAATTCAGAAGCTAACAAGGACACTAACAAAGAAAGCTACACGATACCGGAGGATACCCTCACCTGTATTTTACACAGGCGGTAGTATGCAGTAAGCATAAATGCAAATTAAATACTAATTGTGGTGGCTAAGCACATGCCTAAAAAGTTCATGAATTATTGTATTTTACTGTTTGTTGCTCTAATTACCACTTTCCCAAATGGGTGTGTGTGTGTGTGTGTGTGTGTGTGTGTGTGTGTGTGTGTGTGTTAACACAAGTACTGTTTTTCAGGAGCACTGTACCCTGTCTTTAAAAGTTTTTGATGGTCAAGGAGCCCCTGTTTATGGCTGAGGACCTTCCCACATTGATTACATTCATAAGGTTTCCCAGAGCCTGGAGCCTTGTTGGATTTAGGTGGACTATGGCAGGGTGATTTCCGTTTCTCCCCGGTATGAATTTTGTCTTCCTTGGTATGGGACACGCTATGACGGCATACTTTCTCACATTGCTTGCCTGTTTGGTTTTTGTCACCTTTACCAAACAATTTACTGTTGGGTGACTTGTCACATTTCTTTCTAGTTGAAATCTCATCTCTGTTCACATCGGATGCAGAATGGCTGAGTGATTTCCTATATTCATAAATTGTATCGGGTTTCTTTTTCGCAGAGATTATAATCCGACTGGGTAAGTCTAAATTCTGATTCAAGTTCTTCCCATACAAATTGGAAATATGTAATCTTTTTTCAGAAGAATCGCGTTTTGAATGGTCATTTTTCTACTCCAACAAAGTACACTCACTGCTTTTCTTACTATTTGAAGTTTTCTTCCTGAATATCACTTCTGTAGTGAGATTCCTTTGGAATTTCTGCTTCCCCTCCGTCTGTGCACCATTTTGTTGGACCTCTAGAATAGAATTGATGAGAGATTCTTGTGAGTTTCTGCACCCCCAATGAACTTCGTTATAAGTTTCCTAAAGAGATGCCCTCCTTGGTGGGGTTGAATATGTACCACCCTAACATCCCAATAATAAAATAAGTGTCAGGAAGGACTGTCTCTGTCCTCTTGGACCAAATGGAAAGAAAGCTACAGTAAACCAGGGAAAAGACAACTGAAAGAGTTGGCTGCTTAGAAACATGATCTTGTAACCTTAGGGTAGAAGATGAAATACACACAAGGAATATTGAACAAACAATGCATTAAGTTAAAAAACAGATTTGTGGTTATGCCAGGTATGGTGGCACATGCCTATTATTCCCAGTACACGGGAGGCTGAAATAACTTTTCATAAATTTGAGGTCAGCCGGGCCTACATAGCAAAGCATTACTAGTCTCCCCACTGTGATTAAATTTAGGATGCCATGATGTAAGTGTTATAAAAGCCATACTTATCCTACTTACCCACACACAGAAAGAAGCAGAAATGTAGGACTACTTGTTCTCAAGAACATAGTGTGCATAGTTTCACTTCCCTGTGACCTCTAAGTTTCCAGTTCTTGTTCCTGGTGGAATCTGGCTAAAGTCTCTACCCTTGGGTTGTAAGAGGTGTACTTTTGCCTCTTCAATAAATCCCTCTAATTTTACTAAGGCTACCTAAAATAAACTAAAACAGAACACATCTTCCAAGGAGAACTGAAGAGTCAGCAGATGACTGGGGCGCTACGAAGGGCACTGCTCCTCCCTTCTCTTCCATGAGCAATGTACCAAGGACATTCTTACTAACAACCAACAACTCCATGGTTCCTCTAAGTTCCCTGATGCTTTTGCAAAGTCATGAAATGCCTAGCAACTCACTTGGGAGATGCTTTACCATCTGGGTTTACAGGGGGTGTCCACCTGTTTTCCCCGTGACTTGTGGAATGCATGCCTTTGATCCTGTCACCATTCCAACAGGTGATGGCCAGTTTCAAGTTGATTCATGGCCCGAACACTTGCTCATGTTCTTTTTCCTACACATTGCCCAATTGAAAAATGTACATTTAGGAACGCTCTTCTTCTCTCAGCCTACTCCCTTACCAGCTCTCTGCATAGAAATGGAATGGAGAAATCATCTGAGGTAAGAGTTTTAAACATTTAAAGAGAGAAACATAGTAAGAGTGAATAGCCACTCCAGTTTCTATGCAGAAAATCAGAGCATCTGAATGGATGACGGGAATTCTCGCTTTTATGGAGGGCATTTAGGAGATGCTGGTTTGGGGTAAACTATAGTGGCACACATCTTTAATCCCAGCATACATGAGGCAGAGTTCCAGACCAGTCAGGGCTACATAATAGAAATACATATGTGTGTTTGTGTGTGTGTGTGTGTGTGTGTGTGTGTGTGTGAGAGAGAGAGAGAGAGAGAGAGAGAGAGAGAGAGAGAGAGAGAGAGAGAGTGTTTGGTGGAAATATACCATAGAAGGGGGAGTCCAGAAAAGCTGAACTGGAGCCACTCTTTCACCCAGTGACTCAAGACTCACACCCTGGGATAGAGAGATGAGCAGGACTCTCTGGGCAGCAGGACTCTCCATCTTCTGATACCCAGTGATGATGGGGAAGACAGGGACAAATTTCCTTCTTAAAAGGAAGTAATCAAGAGTTACACCGTTCTCTTGACATGTAAGATTAAAACAAACTTTGCCCGTGTGTACACATGTTCATCTGGATGTGTGCACATATCCACATGCCCATGCATGTGCATGCCAGTTTGTCATCAAGCCACTCCTGACTGTTTTCTTCATCTTAGGTTTGCAACAAGGTTTCTCACCAAACAGCTCACCAGTTGGCTAGACACACTGGCCAACAAGTCCCAGCTCCGGTCTCCACCACCTTGGTGCCAGATTACAGGTGTGCACCTCCAGACACAGCTTCTTACATGGAGGTTGAAGGGCTGAACTCAGGGTCATGCTCATGAGGCCAGTACTTTACAAACTGAGCCATCTCTCTAGCCCCATAACCAACTTCCTACAGGGATGGATGGAGCTGTCACAATGGGTATCCACTCCCCCAAAAGACAGAAAGTATGAAAAGACAACTTCACTATGAAGGTTTTGGGAATCACAGTCCTACTACTCGACAAAATCATACCACGGCACTAATAATTGCTTAACTTTGAAATCATTTTCTCTTCCTTTCTTGCTTTTTTCTTGTTTTTCAAGGCAGGATTTCTTTGTATAGCCCTGGCTATCCTGGAACTCACTCTGTAGTCCAGGCTGGCCTCAAACTCACATAGATCTCTCTGCCTAAGCCTCCAAAGTGCCAAGATCAGAGGTGTGTGTATCCCCCTTCTCAGGAAAATAATTTTCTTAATTTGAGACAGCAACTGGGACCTGAATTTTAAGAGAAACCAAATGTCACTTCAGAAACTGAGGCATGGGCTCACTGGGACCTGCAAGTGCAGGTAATGCTTATGAGTGACACATCTGTACTGCGAGAATCAGGGAACGTGGACTCGTTAAACCCTGCTAAGTACTAGTCTTAGAGATAAGACAGGCCTGATTCGTGTCGTGTCAGTGACAACTAAGAAAAACCAACAAATGGGACTTGACAAGAGGATCAGGGAACACAGGTCAAAAGCAGAGAGGGTTAAGGGAGCCTCTGACTAATAAGTATGAGACTTTCTATGGCTGAATTTCCTACAAGCCACTCCAATAAGAAGGTATGACAAAGACGTCGGAGATGTCCACCTAGAAGCCGCCAGTCTAGAAAAATTAGCTTGTATTTACATACTGGGAGATCTTTTGGAAAGATGCAATAGAGGACTAGAACACCAGGACACATGACATTAAGGAACCATCAGCAAAGTAAGGGGAGCTGATAACTCATCCATTTAAAGACACAGAAATCCAGGGACTAAGCCACTACCCAAAGACCATACATGGGCTGACCCTGGGCTCCAACCTCATAGGTAGCAATGAATAGCCTAGTAAGAGCACCAGTGGAAGGGGAAGCCCTTGTTCCTGTCAAGACTGAACCCACATTGAACGAGATTGTTGGGGGGTGGGTGGTAATGAGGGGAGGATGTGGAGGGGAAGTCCATATAGAAGAGGAGGGGGAGGGACTAGGGGGATGTTGGACCAGAAACCGGGAAGGGGAATACAATCGAAATGTAAATTAGAAATACTCAAGTTAATAAAGATGAAAAAAATAAAGACACAGCAAGAACTTAAAGTTGACAACCATTAACAAGGGCACTAGAGGGCAAGAAGGTTAACTATAGAGTGATTGCATTAGTTACTTTCATATTGCTGTGATAAAATGCCATGACAGTGACAACAGGGGGCAGATGGTTACAGAGAGATATCTCTCTGTCTACAGTCATGACAGGGAGGCATGGCAGCAAGGGCCCGTCACAGAGCAGGAAGCTGAAAGTCACATCTTGAACTGTAAGTAGGAAACAGGCCATACCTTTGTGTGTGGCACAAACGCAGTTGGGCCAGCCCTAATGAAAACACCCACCAACTGGGTGATGTCTCAAATGCCTGAGACTATGGGGGGATATCTCATTGAAATCATCCCAGGGACTAAAGATGGATGGATACTTACAGAGCAGGGGTATGAGGAGTTTTGTAGGCAATGGAAGGAAACAAAATTATTAGGAGTGTCCACCATCTCCAGAGATTCAGAAAAGAGACTGATCTAAGAATGTCTAAATTTATTATGAGAAAATATGACAATTAGGGAACTGGTGTTCAGGGAGAGGACAGGGAAAATTGAGGATTCTTTTTTAAATATGGTGAAGAGGAACAAGATTGAACATTGAAGAGTCTTCTGGAGGCTAAGCAATAAGTATACAGTAGGGAAAGGGCTAGGTGAGGGAGGTGACTTCAGGCTACTGAGCCCTGGATTTCAGCTTTCTCCCTACCACTGTCAGAATGGTGACTGACTATACTCTTGCTCCTTATGGAAGACCATGAATCTCAGTCTACCCTGTAGCATGTCATTTGGAATTGCTGCACCTCTTCTATAAAGAGATTATGCATGCCTACCCCTGAGCCAGGCGACTCGCTCTGACCCTTTGAAAGTGCGCTACAGCGGGTAACTACCACATCCAAGCAGTGATTTAAGGAGTAATTAAGTGGTTCCATTCACCCATTCTTTTCTTCTCCATGAAATAAAAGCTTGTGGCAAGCTGCTCATGTGGACAGGTTTACAGGAGAAGGTGATAATTAGAATCTCCAAGGTAAGAAAACGTCTGTACTGTGAATTCCTTTTCTCGTGGGAGATTCGGGTGTTGTTTCTACTAGTTCCTGGTTAAGAGACAAAAACCCGGCACTTTTAAGAAAAAAAATTTTTTACATATTGGGGATCAATCTAGGTCCTTGTGAGAAATCACTCTCTATTCTGAGCTGTATCCCCAGCCCTAATGAAAGTTTTCAAATTACTCTTTGAAGAATTCCAAGCTTACCACCAAGAAACTAAAGACTTATTGCACTGGTTCCCGTTTTCTTGAGTCTGTGCAGACTACTTGGGCTGTCCTTATTCACCTTTCCTGAAGAACATCGCTCCTCTTCTCCATCCAACTTAGAGACTGGGCCTTGTCTGGGATCATGATTTCCTGCTCATAAGAAATGGTAGACATCCCTCGGATCCCGGCCCGCAGCAGCTCTCTGCTCCCAGACCCTGTGGGAAAGAGACCTCACCGCCTGGTCAGGTGGGCACTCCTAAGGCTGCAGAGCGGAAGAGACCACCAACACTACCCACCCCTGCCCACATCCCTGGCCCAAGAGGAAACTGTATAAGGCCTCTGGGCTCCCCTGGGGGAGGGCCCAGGAGCGGCAGGACACCTGCCTGAGACACCGCCGGAACCTGAAGGAAACAGACCGGATAAACAGTTCTGCCCCCAAATCCCATGTGAGGGAGAGCTAAACCCTCAGAGAGGCAGACACGCCTGGGAAACCAGAAGAGACTGCACTCTGCATACACATCTCGGACAACAGAGGAAAACACCAAAGGCCATCTGGAACCCTGGTGCACTGAAGCTCCCGGAAGGGGCGGCGCAGGTATTCCTGGTTGCTGCCGCCACAGAGAGCCCGTGGGCAGCACCCCGCGAGCGAACTTGAGCCTCGGGACCACAGGTAAGACCAACTTGTCTGCGGCAAGAAAGCTGCCTGGTGAAATCGGGACACAGAGGCAGATTCCTCTAGGACCGGGCATGTCCTGTGTTTACCGGAAGTCCCACACCCGCGGATCCCGGCCCGCAGCAGCTCTCTGCTCCCAGACCCTGTGGGAAAGAGACCTCACCACCTGGTCTGGTGGGCACTCCTAAGGCTGCAGAGCGGAAGAGACCACCAACACTGCTCACCCCTGCCCACATCCCTGGCCCAAGAGGAAACTGTATAAGGCCTCTGGGCTCCCGTGGGGGAGGGCCCAGGAGCGGCAGGACACCTGCCTGAGACACCGCCGGAACCTGCAGGAAACAGACCGGATAAACAGTTCTCTGCCCCCAAATCCCGTGTGAGGGAGAGCTAAACCCTCAGAGAGGCAGACACGCCTGGGAAACCAGAAGAGACTGCACTCTGAATACACATCTCGGACAACAGAGGAAAACACCAAAGGCCATTTGGAACCCTGGTGCACTGAAGCTCCCGGAAGGGGCGGCGCAGGTATTCCTGGTTGCTGCCGCCACAGAGAGCCCGTGGGCAGCACCCCGCGAGTGAACTTGAGCCTTGGGACCACAGGTAAGACCAACATTTCTGCTGCAAGAAAGCTGCCTGGTGAACTCAAGACACAGGCCCACAGGAACAGCTGAAGACCTGTAGAGAGGAAAACTACACGCCCGAAAGCAGAACACTCTGTCCCCATAACTGACTGAAAGAGAGGAAAACAGGTCTACAGCACTCCTGACACACAGGCTTATAGGACAGTCTAGCCACTGTCAGAAATAGCAGAACAAAGTAACACTAGAGATAATCTGATGGCGAGAGGCAAGCGCAGGAACCCAAGCAACAGAAACCAAGACTACATGGCATCATCGGAGCCCAATTCTCCCACCAAAACAAACATGGAATATCCAAACACACCAGAAAAGCAAGATCTAGTTTCAAAATCATATTTGATCATGATGCTGGAGGACTTCAAGAAAGACATGAAGAACTCCCTTAGGGAAACACAGGAAAACATTAATAAACAAGTAGAAGCCTACAGAGAGGAATCACAAAAATCCCTGAAAGAATCGCAAAAATCCCTGAAAGAATTCCAGGAAAACACAATCAAACAGTTGAAGGAACTAAAAATGGAAATAGAAGCAATCAAGAAAGAACACATGGAAACAACCCTGGATATAGAAAACCAAAAGAAGAGACAAGGAACTGTAGATACAAGCTTCACCAACAGAATACAGGAGATGGAAGAGAGAATCTCAGGAGCAGAAGATTCCATAGAAATCATTGACTCAACTGTCAAAGATAATGTAAAGCGGAAAAAGCTACTGGTCCAAAACATACAGGAAATCCAGGACTCAATGAGAAGATCAAACCTAAGGATAATAGGTATAGAAGAGAGTGAAGACTCCCAGCTCAAAGGACCAGTAAATATCTTCAACAAAATCATAGAAGAAAACTTCCCTAACCTAAAAAAAGAGATACCCATAGGCATACAAGAAGCCTACAGAACTCCAAATAGATTGGACCAGAAAAGAAACACCTCCCGTCACATAATAGTCAAAACACCTAACCCACAAAATAAAGAAAGAATATTAAAAGCAGTAAGGGAAAAATGTCAAGTAACATATAAAGGCAGACCTATCAGAATCACACCAGACTTCTGGCCAGAAACTATGAAGGCCAGAAGATCCTGGACTGATGTCATACAGACCCTAAGAGAACACAAATGCCAGCCCAGGTTACTGTATCCTGCAAAACTCTCAATTAACATAGATGGAGAAACCAAGATATTCCATGACAAAACCAAATTTACACAATATCTTTCTACAAATCCAGCACTACAAAGGATAATAAATGGTAAAGCCCAACATAAGGAGGCAAGCTATACCCTAGAAGAAGCAAGAAACTAATTGTCTTGGCAACAAAAGAAAGAGAATGAAGGCACACAAACATAACCTCACATCCAAATATGAATATAACGGGAAGCAATAATCACTATTCCTTAATATCTCTCAACATAAATGGCCTCAACTCCCCAATAAAAAGACATAGATTAACAAACTGGATACGCAACGAGGACCCTGCATTCTGCTGCCTACAGGAAACACACTTGAGAGACAAAGACAGACATTACCTCAGAGTGAAAGGCTGGAAAACAATTTTCCAAGCAAATGGTCAGAAGAAGCAAGCTGGAGTATCCATTCTAATATCAAATAAAATCAATTTTCAACTAAAAGTCATCAAAAAAGATAAGGAAGGACACTTCATATTCATCAAAGGAAAAATCCACCAAGATGAACTCTCAATCCTAAATATCTATGCCCCAAATACAAGGGCACCTACATGTGTAAAAGTAACCTTACTAAAGCTCAAAACACACATTGCACCTCACACAATAATAGTGGGAGATTTCAACACCCCACTCTCATCAATGGACAGATCATGGAAACAGAAATTAAACAGAGATGTAGACAGACTAAGAGAAGTCATGAGCCAAATGGACTTAACGGATATTTATAGAACATTCTATCCTAAAGCAAAAGGATATACCTTCTTCTCAGCTCCTCATGGTACTTTATCCAAAATTGACTATATAATTGGTCAAAAAATGGGCCTCAACAGGTACAGAAAGATAGAAATAATCCCATGCGTGCTATCAGACCACCACGGCCTAAAACTGGTCTTCAATAACAATCAAGGAAGAATGCCCACATATACTTGGTAATTGAACAATGCTCTACTCAATGATAACCTGGTCAAGGAAGAAATAAAGAAAGAAATTAAAGACTTTTTAGAATTTAATGAAAATGAAGGTACAACATACCCAAACTTATGGGACACAATGAAAGCTGTGCTAAGAGGAAAACTCATAGCTCTGAGTGCCTGCAGAAAGAAACAGGAAAGAGCATATGTCAGCAGCTTGACAGCACACCTAAAAGCTCTAGAACAAAAAGAAGCAAATACACCCAGGAGTAGTAGAAGGCAGGAAATAATGAAACTCAGAGCAGAAATCAACCAAGTAGAAACAAAAAGGACCATAGAAAGAATCAACAGAACCAAAAGTTGGTTCTTTGAGAAAATCAACAAGATAGATAAACCCTTAGCCAGTCTAACGAGAGGACACAGAGAGTGCGTCCAAATTAACAAAATCAGAAATGAAAAGGGAGACATAACAACAGATTCAGAGGAAATTCAAAAAATCATCAGATCTTACTATAAAAACCTATATTCAACAAAACTTGAAAATCTTCAGGAAATGGACAATTTCCTAGACCAGGTACCGAAGTTAAATCAGGAACAGATAATCCAGTTAAACAACCCCATAACTCCTAAGGAAATAGAAGCAGTCATTAAAGGTCTCCCAACCAAAAAGAGCCCAGGTCCAGACAGGTTTAGTGCAGAATTCTATCAAACCTTCATAGAAGACCTCATACCAATATTATCCAAATTATTCCACAAAATTGAAACGGATGGATCACTACCGAATACCTTCTACGAAGCCACAATTACTCTTATACCTAAACCACACAAAGACACAACAAAGAAAGAGAACTTCAGACCAATTTCCCTTATGAATATCGACGCAAAGATACTCAACAAAATTCTGGCAAACCGAATCCAAGAGCACATCAAAACAATCATCCACCATGACCAGGTAGGCTTCATCCCAGGCATGCAGGGATGGTTTAATATACGGAAGACCATCAACGTGATCCATTATATAAACAAACTGAAAGAACAAAACCACATGATCATTTCATTAGACGCTGAGAAAGCATTTGACAAAATTCAACACCCCTTCATGATAAAAGTCCTGGAAAGAATAGGAATTCAAGGCCCATACCTGAACATAGTAAAAGCCATATACAGCAAACCAGTTGCTAACATTAAACTAAATAGAGAGAAACTTGAAGCAATCCCACTAAAATCAGGGACTAGACAAGGCTGCCCACTCTCTCCCTACTTATTCAATATAGTTCTTGAAGTTCTAGCCAGAGCAATCAGACAACAAAAGGAGGTCAAGGGGATACAGATCGAAAAAGAAGAAGTCAAAATATCACTATTTGCAGATGATATGATAGTATATTTAAGTGATACCAAAAGTTCCACCAGAGAACTACTAAAGCTGATAAACAACTTCAGCAAAGTGGCTGGGTATAAAATTAACTCAAATAAATCAGTTGCCTTCCTCTATACAAAAGAGAAACAAACCGAGAAAGAAATTAGGGAAACGACACCCTTCATAATAGACCCAAATAATATAAAGTACCTCGGTGTGACTTTAACCAAGCAAGTAAAAGATCTGTACAATAAGAACTTCAAGACACTGAAGAAGGAAATTGAAGAAGACCTCAGAAGATGGAAAGATCTCCCATGCTCATGGATTGGCAGGATTAATATAGTAAAAATGGCCATTTTACCAAAAGCGATCTACAGATTCAATGCAATCCCCATCAAAATACCAATCCAATTCTTCAAAGAGTTAGACAGAACAATTTGCAAATTCATCTGGAATAACAAAAAACCCAGGATAGCTAAAACTATCCTCAACAATAAAAGGACTTCAGGGGGAATCACTATCCCTGAACTCAAGCAGTATTACAGAGCAATAGTGATAAAAACTGCATGGTATTGGTACAGAGACAGACAGATAGACCAATGGAATAGAATTGAAGATCCAGAAATGAACCCACACACCTATGGTCACTTGATTTTTGACAAAGGAGCCAAAACCATCCAATGGAAAAAAGATAGCATTTTCAGCAAATGGTGCTGGTTCAACTGGAGGTCAATATGTAGAAGAATGCAGATTGATCCATGCTTATCACCCTGTACAAAGCTTAAGTCCAAGTGGATCAAGGACCTCCACATCAAACCAGACACACTCAAACTAATAGAAGAAAAACTAGGGAAGCATCTGGAACACATGGGCACTGGAAAAAATTTCCTGAACAAAACACCAATGGCTTATGCTCTAAGATCAAGAATCGACAAATGGGATCTCATAAAACTGCAAAGCTTCTGTAAGGCAAAGGACACTGTGGTTAGGACAAAATGGCAACCAACAGATTGGGAAAAGATCTTTACCAATCCTACAACAGATAGAGGCCTTATATCCAAAATATACAAAGAACTCAAGAAGTTAGACCGCAGGGAGAAAAATAACCCTATTAAAAATGGGGTTCAGTGCTAAACAAACAATTCACAGCTGGGGAATGCCGAATGGCTGAGAAACACCTAACGAAATGTTCAACATCTTTAGTCATAAGGGAAATGCAAATCAAAACAACCCTGAGATTTCACTTCACACCAGTGAGAATGACTAAGATCAAAAACTCAGGGGACAGCAGATGCTGGCGAGGATGCGGAGAAAGAGGAACACTCCTCCATTGTTGGTGGGGTTGCAAACTGGTACAACCATTCTGGAAATCAGTCTGGAGGATCCTCAGAAAATTGGACATTGAACTGCCTGAAGATCCAGCTATACCTCTCTTGGGCATATACCCAAAAGATGCCCCAACATATAAAAAAGACACGTGCTCCACTATGTTCATTGCAGCCTTATTTATAATAGCCAGAAGCTGGAAAGAACCCAGATGCTCTTCAACAGAGGAATGGATACAGAAAATGTGGTACATCTACACAATGGAATATTACTCAGCTATCAAAAACAACGGCTTTATGAAATTCGTAGGCAAATGGTTGGAACTGGAAAACATCATCCTGAGTGAGCTAACCCAATCACAGAAATACATACATGGTATGCACTCATTGATAAGTGGTTATTAGCCCAAATGCTTGAATTACCCCAGATGCCTAGAACAAATGAAACTCAAGACGGATGATCAAAATATGAATGCTTCACTCCTTCTTTAAAAGGGGAACAAGAATACCCTTGGCAGGGAAGAGAGAGGCAAAGATTAAAACAGAGACTGAAGGAACACCCATTCAGAGCCTGCCCCACATGTGGCCCATACATATACAGCCACCCAATTAGACAAGATGGATGAAGCAAAGAAGTGCAGACCGACAGCAGCCGGATGTAGATAGCTCCTGAGAGACACAGCCAGAATACAGCAAATAGAGAGGCGAATACCAGCAGCATACCACTGAACTGAGAATAGAACCCCCATTGAAGGAATCAGAGAAAGAACTGGAAGAGCTTGAAGGGGCTCGAGACCCCTTATGTACAACAATGCCAAGCAACCAGAGCTTCCAGGGACTAAGCCACTACCTAAAGACTATACATGGACTGACCCTGGACTCTGACCTCATAGGTAGCAATGAATATCCTAGTAAGAGCACCAGTGGAAGGGGAAGCCCTGGGTCCTGCTAAGACTGAACCCCCAGTGAACTAGACTGGTGGGGGGAGGGCGGCAATGGGGGGGAGGGTTGCGAGGGGAACACCCATAAGGAAGGGGAGGGGGGAGGGGGATGGTTGCCCGGATACCGGGAAAGGGAATAACACTCGAAATGTATATAAGAAATACTCAAGTTAATAAAAAAAAAGAATATACAACATAGACTATAAAATGCAAGAATATAGAATGTCAGATTTAAAATATAGATTATAGACTAAAATATAAAATATATGACATATAGAACATCGTACAAAGAATATAGAATACAGAATACAAAATATAGAATTTGAATATAGAATACAGAGTACAGAATATAGAATATAGAATATAGAATACAAAATTTATAGAGTTTATAGAAGAGGGAATACAGCACACAATAAAGAACACTGAACACAGAACACATATTACAGAATACAAGATACAGAATAAAGAATATAGAATTTAAATACAGAATATAGGATCTGGATTATAGAATATAGATTATGGAATATAGAAGATATAATAGAGAATACACAATAGAATATACTATTATAATATAGAAATGGAATATAATGATATAAAATATATTTATAATACAGTATAGATTCTAGAACATTGAATATGTAATATAGAATATAAAAATAGAACATAGAATATAAAATATAGAAGTAGAATGTAGAATATAGAATAGATGATATAGAAAGCATACAGTATACAAAATACAAAATAGAACATAGAATATAGATTATAGAATATAGAACATAGAACACAAAATGCTGAATACAGAATATAGAACGCTAATATAATCTTTTAAAACTATAATTGTCAAAGGATAATACTGAGTATAGAATGTAGAATATAGAATATAGAATACAGAAAACAGATGCAACATACAGAATATGGAGCATAGAACACAGTACACTAGAATATTGAATATAAAATATAGACTATAAGAACACATCAAAAAGATCATCCATCATGGTCAAGTAGACTTATCCCAGGGATGCAGGGATAGTTCAATAACATTTTACTGGCCAAATTTTACACAATTTCAATTCAATTTAAACCAGCGACTATACAATTCGATACCTGCTAACATGACAGCAAGAAAATTCAAGGAGAAATAAGTATCTAATTATGCTTTCTGAAGGAATTCAGTCTACCTGAAGTTAAAGGTCATCTGAGGAAGAAATCATGCGTGTGGAATTGTTTCAGTAGGTAAAAGAGAATTAAGCAAAGAACAAGGATGCTGTTTGAAATTCAAAACCATATAATTTGAGTGGGAGTCCTTATTACTAGCTTAGGTCATGAAATACCTTTAAAGCCTTTGCAAAAGCAAGAATATTTTCAAATACCTTTTCTTTGGGACTTAAAATGCATACTTTTACCGTACTCATGATATTTTGTTATGTGGAGATGTGAAATGATTACCAAAGTTTAGGTGGTTAACATTTTCATTGACACACAGTTACTGTATATTAACTCTGCTCTTCACTGGTATTAAGTAAGCAATATAATATAATTAAGTGTAATTGCCATTCTATATGTTAGTTTGAAACTTTCCCATCCTGCCTTTCTCTACCTCTGCATTCTGTGATGACCTCTTTACTCCATTGTCTCTCCATATTCTAACCACAACCATACATGCTACTTTTCATTCTCTGTCTCGCTTAGTGTACTTACTCTTATGACATTTATGGTCATGAATATCGTACAGATGATAGGGGTGTTGTGTGACTGGAAACTCCTCTGCACTGTGACATACCATGTGTGCTACAGGTCTTTATCAATTCATCCATCTGCAGACACGTACTTGAGTTCTCTGTCAAGGCTGTGGTAAGTAATGTGTGTCATAAATATTGCTCTAACTGGAAGCTTAGTAGAAAAACCAACCTGTGCATGTACTTTGATCAATTCAATATTTTGCACACAATTGCAAGTGAGTTTTTCTCACCCTTTTCGAGTCTTCCATCCCGTGGCATAGTATGAAGACTTAAGTGAAACAGCTAATCCTCTTTTCATTGTAATTGCAGATAAGTAGATATTGGGAGGGAAGAGATAAAAGCATAATTAAAAACATTTTCTTCTCTTTCAATATTTTACCTTTGAAAAATTAAAGGTTAAGCACATAAAGTGCTGAAAACCATAATTTTGTTTCCGGAATCTGTTAATAAAATCGTAGGAGTTTTTATATGAATTGCTGTTCGTTTTGCATTTAGAGGTGGAACATTTTGGAGGTTAGTTCTACTTGTATACAATTGTTTTTTTAATGTATTTTCTGATCTACACGTAGCACCAAACTCTGTGATTTGAGTGTGATTGTATCTTCCTAACATTTTACCATGGAAATTCTGTATATTTGAATTCATGTGCAACAAACACATTACCCATGCAAGCAACTACTCCATTTTCAAGGAGAAAATGGTATTCTCCATTGTTCAAGTGGGTGAAGTTAATAAAACAGCATATAAGAAATTTAAAAAAAAAAGAAAATTGTGTCTCTCCTCGATCTGTTGGAAAAGATAGTCTATGGATGGAATAATCGTGCAGCAAGTCTCATGTGTCTATGGTCCTTATAAAGCCTCTAAGGCAGGAGCCCTAGAGAGCATTCATCAGGTCTTGGGACAGCTCCAGAGGTGGTGAAATCCTGAGACTCAGATTAGATTCTGGGACATGAGGAAGGATCTTGGGTACAGGACTAAGGAGGTCCCCTCATTCTCTCATGGGTTAGCCCTCTGGACAAATAGACATACATTTAAGTGCAAGGGTAATCATTTATTGAACTGCAAGAGCAAGAAATTTGTGCGGAATGATCATGGGTGGGGCAAAGAGAAATTTAAGAAAGCTTTTAATTCTCGATGTGTTGTCCTGGGTAACTAGGGAAGACGCTGGAGAGACCAGGATTGCACTTTTCTGTGACACAAGATGGAAATCAGATCGCAGAATTTGGCTCAGGATGCTCCATAGACAGGAAATGGTGATGCTGGAGTCCTGATGAGAAGTCTCCACTCAGCACTGAGTAATCCAGGAAGAAAGAATACAGGAACCCATTAAGCACTTCTTGGATTGACTTCTGGACAGAGAGGCACTCTATTATGTAGAACAAAGGATGAAGAAATAGATCTTGCCCTGCAATCTAATCAACATTATTTGCCAGAAAACAGGGATTAAAGGCATAGAATAAATTACTCTTTCCTTATGGATGGCATATGAAAAATGAAGTAATGAAAGGTCTGAGGCTTGGTTCCACAACCTTCCGCATAAGAAGCTCTGAAGAATGGTCATTGCCTTGAGGAATAATGGTGAAAGCCTTGGCCACTTTTAAAGACTTTCCTACATTATCTGAGTGAAGTCTTGGGAAATGGGAAAGATGGGTCAAAGGAGTCTGCTCTCCAAACTGGAAGAGAAGTGGAGATCATGCAACTCCACTTCCAGGTAAGAAGCCAAGGTTGTACGGAGTTCAGATGAAGATCTTATTGTCCAGAGTGGGATGGAGTAGGACCGCAGTCTCTGAAGAGCAGTCATACTCGCATCCTGCTACTTTCTGTTTCAAACTTTAACTCTTAATGACAATTAACACATTGCTGAGCCCTTTTACACAACCGTGCAGCAACTATGGAAAACTCACTCCCTTGTTTTCTTGCCTAAGTGCTTGGTTCACTTTACTTTAGAGCTCAAAATAGGACCAGATAATCACAAATCCACATAATTCAAAGTCATTTTTCAAGCTCTCCTCAAAGACTCCTTATCAAATTCTTCTTATAATAATTTGTGTGCACAATACTAACGCTTTTGGAAGGCCTGGTCCATGCCCACCCCTTCCTTGCTCTTACTGGAGATTGCCCACCTGGAGGCTCAGGCCTTTCTTCAACCTTGGGCCTGGAGACAGCGATCTGCAGGGTGAGAACAAGAACGTGTTCAGGTACCAGGTCCACGTTATTCCCCGAAGAAATGAGGTGCCTCTCCAGCTTTCAACAAACGGCTGATAGCCAATCCCCAAGGTTTATTTCTTCTATGATATAATATTCAGGACGAGAAAAATAAGTGAATCCTGACTTACTAGTCTTGGTTACGTCAATGATATTCTCCCTAGTGATTCCATGCGCCACACATAGTTTTGCAAACTTTTCCTTGATATCTGAACTCAGATCCTTTGTTCTGCCTGTGAAAAGAGCAGCAGTGAGTGTAGGAGCTGTGTCCTAGGCATTGACCACAAAACTAAGTGAGGGGACAGGGGCTCCCCCATAAGGGTGAGAAAATGGCTGGTGACATGGTTGACAGGTGTGGGTCCAATCTATCCTGAATGTGGCACCCACGGAATGGCCTTCTGGCACACGGAGAGATTTCAGAGTGTACCCATCACTGTGCTTGAGGCAGCGTACAGGTGAACATCGTCGACCTTCAGGAAGTGAGGAAGAGGCAGGACCAAGCTGGGAAGACCATATTAAAGCTAGAGTTTCCTTCCTGTTTTCCCACCCCAAGATCCGTGTCCTTGTGGAAATACTTTACCGAAGAGATTCATCAGCTGGAAGGTTTCCCCGTCCTTGAAATTAACGAGATGAAACATGACATATCTGTCATAGTCTGTCTTAAGTATATTAAATGTATTCCCTCCGTCATCTGTGGAGGACATGGGACACAGCTCAGAAATTCTCTGGTCTGCATGTAATTATGTAAACCCTTTACCTGTTCTACCCCAAAGATGAAAATCATTAGAGTAAATATCCTGGAAGAGATGGGGGGCAGGGATGTCTGCTGCTTCCCATCTGTAGCTTTCTGGACTTGATGAAGTAACTTCTAAGGAAGGGGCCCTGGGACGACGCCCACTAGACAACACTTAGCCACAGCAGCGACTCACTCTCTCTCATCCTCTCTGAGGCTCACCTGCCTCTCTCAGCACCTTCAAGCGACACGTCTATCTTTCATAAGTCTGCTGTCTCACATGGCTACATCCTGATCAATGTGAACTGGTGCTAGCTACCGGACAGTATCAGATTCCACCTCACCATACTTATCTCCCTTGCCTGCCACAGGGTTCTAACTACTAGATGGCCCCCATGTCCCTGGCTAAATCAACCATGTCAGGAAGTGCTTGAGATTCTACAAGGGGTTGTGGTGAGTTCCCTAGTAGAAAGTTTGACTGGGAGGTGCAAGTTCCTGAGTTGAATCCCCAGCAACACACACACACACACACACACACACACACACACACACACAGACACACGCACACACACACACACACACACACACACACACACACATACACACACGATAAAGGTGGTAGGGTTTACTAAATCCTTGTGGATAGATGTATAGACCTTCTATATACTTACATTCAACAAAATATTCGCCATCCTTTGGCGTTTTGTAGGCAACCAAATAGAGTTCCCTGCACTTTCCATTTACCCTGTAAAACAGAGCAAGCTGATGCTTAGGGGATTTTTCATCTGGCTGGCTTCTTCACGCTCTACTCTATAGGTATCTCCAGTTTCTGATTCCATTTACCTTTTGAATATTTTTGCAAAATTAGCAAAATGGCTTTTTTTAAAGGTTATTTTGTTTCTGTCTGATACTTTGGTAATTACGAATTTGCTCTTATTTCTTCTCCCTCAGCTAAGGGCAGACAGCTCACTTACTTAATACGGAACTTGAAGCCTAAGGAATTCTCCAAGACATCGATGTGCTGCACAAAAACTCTCATGCTGCCATTCTCTTCTATCTTTTCTCTTTTGTCAGAGGCCATGACAATAGAAAACCAATCCCCATTGAGCTGTAATTGATAAGAAAATGCTTAAGGGAGAAGTGGGTAGGAATACCGCATGGATGTGTTTCTTCTTGAATTTGGCTTGATAGAGTTGTCACAGTACCTAACATTCTGTCCCTGCCTCTCAGTGAGAGCAGAGGTCCCCAAATGTTGTTAGATCTGAATAGCATACAACTGGTCTTACTTCAAGGTCTGAAGCCATTCCTTTGTCTAATAGAACAGGCCACTGTACCCATCCCCTCAGTGGACCCGCTTGGCTTCAAGAGTTCGCCAAAACACTTTCTGAGACAGAAGTTACTATTCGCTGAGCATACCTTGTCCACATCGACGTTCCCTCTCTCGAAACTAGCTTCTTCTTCATGGCCACAGACCAGGGTTAGGCCCAGACACAGCAGCAGCAGCAACAGCTTCATGTTGGTAGGAAATAGAATTGCCTCTCTGTCAGGACAATCTCTCTGCTGATGGTACCCACACTCCACCTCCAGCACATTGCTCGTCTTTATATTCTCTCTGGGTTCGAGTGTTTTTTTTTTCCTTCTCATATGGGCCTCCTTCCCTCAGGCTTTGTGGAATGTTTTCTCATGTACTGATGTGAAGCCAAGGATTGTTCCTGCCCTTTTCAAACTTGGCAACGTCATCTCCTATGGATTGATTCTATCACTCATACATTTCGCAAAACATATTCCCAAGAAAAACAGTGGGTGTTCTAGAGGGCTGCCATCCGGAACCAGATGCACCTTTGGATCTGACTTGGAATCAGAAAGCCAGTTATGGAGTGGGTGGGTACTGAACTGGAGGTCAAGCATGGAGAGAATCTTTGCTTCAAGACTTGAGTGGAGTGTGGAAGAAGCTGAATTACTTGGGTTTTCTTTGAAAAGATTCATTCACATTTCATGCGTATGAGCATTGGTTTTGCATGTGTACCATGCACACACCTGGGCCCAAGGAAGTCAGAAGGAGGGCAAAAGAAGGAATCTGATTCTTTGAAACCTGTTCTTGCTGAGGACCCAGGTTCAATTCCCAGCACTCACATGGCATCTCACAACTGACTCTAACTCCAGTCACAGGAAATGACCCTCTTTTGGCCCCTGTGATCTCCTGTACACATGTGGTACATATGAACTCACTCATTCAGGCACATATGCATAAAAATAATAAATCTTAACTTAAGAAGATTATCAGGAAGGGTCTTCCGTAGCTAAGCTGACAGCTCTCACCCCCAAACCCACCCCAAAAGATTGACCTCAGAATGCAAACTGCTAACTTATTAAGGTAAACTGCTTCAGCTGTTTACCTCAGAGAATGTTGGACTTTAACTGACTGGACATAATGTCATAATTAAAGAAAAACAAAGGTATTGTTCAAAGTCATATTTGCTGATGGAGGTCCAAGTATAAATGATGTCAAGAGTCTGCTTACAAAGAAACACAGTTATAATGGGAACATATTTTGTGTCCATATAAATTGTATTTACCCTGGAACTAGAAACATAAAATAGTGTTTGATGTGGGGAAATAAAGAATTCAAGAAGGAGGCAAGTCCTCGATAGGTTTTCTTTCCACTTTGCATCAACTCTCTATAGTATGTACTATTTATTTTCATCTTTCCATAGTGTTAGCTAAGACTCAGAAAGATCAAGTAACTATACAAGGCCATACAGCCAGTCAGTGAGAGATCTTAGATTTAAACCCAAGCCTGTCATTCTGACTCAGGAGCCTTTGTTCTTTATTAACTCCACTACACAGGTCGGGATGTTTTTACAGGAAGGGAGGATTGTTAAATAGGAGAAAGAGGAATAAACAGCACTGTAGAGCTCCAGACACATCAGACTGAAACTGCACATGGGTTTCTTTAAAATGTGGAGGAGTGGGTGTAGCTTGAGATTGAATGAGACATGACTACTGGCCCCTCTTCGTCTACAAGTATTTGGTAAATGCTTGACTAGGGGATTATCATTTTTCTTTTCTCCTCTTCCTCTTTCTCCTGCTCCTCTCCCCTCCTCTTCTTTTTTAGGTTGATTGCGGTGTGTGTGCACACATTTGCACACATGTGCACATGCCTGTCCCTTTGCTAGTATACGCAGGAGTCAGAACAGGGTGCCAGTTGTCTCCCTCTGTCTCTTTTACTTTATCCCCTTCAGACAGGGTCTCCCTCTGAATCTGGGACTTAGTGTGTTTCAGATAGGCAGGCTGGCCAGTAAGTCCCAGCAATACTCCAGTCTCCACCATCTAACTAGTGTTGGGGTTAAAGGCAGCCATGACCAGCTTTTTTAATGTGAGTTCTGAGCATCTGCTCTGACCTTGCTGGGAGCAGGCACAGCCCTCACAGCCAGTACTTCTCCACTGATCTGTCTTCCCAGCAACTCACATAGAGACTGGCCTTGAGCTTCCTGAGTTTCTGAATGGTCTTGTATCTGTGGCAGTCCCCCAGCTCCAGCCTCCTGAATGCTAAGATTACAGGTTGTAGCACCATGTCTGGCTATAGATTATTGCTTTTCTAGTAATGAGAGAAGATGCTTCCGCAGCAGAAGACAACAGCCAGTCCCTTCCACTTAACACTCCTCAGTACATGTGGGCCGCTCGTGTTACTGAAGCACCGTTAAGAAATGACTAGACAAAGCAGGTGGGTAAGGGGTTTAAGGAGTGTATGTGTAACCAGCTAATGGCCCATGTGTAACTAGCTAGCATTTCTGAAACTGACTAATAGGAAAATGATTTAATGACTTTTACCTGAGTCTTACCCTCAACTAATTGAATAAATAACCCATTCAGAAAGCCTGCGGAAACATTCGAGTCACTTACATGGTGCCAGGATGTGTTTGGGGCCAAGAAGAACATCAATGAACATGGGCTTATTTGATTCATTTCCCAGAGAGGAAATATTCTGTAGTCCCTCCAGCAGAGTGACAGATAGGACTGCTGACCCCAGCTCAACATCAGTTCTAAAGCACCTGCTTCTGTCAGCATCAGAGGATGCTTGGAGCCACTGTAATCCACCTGCTTAACTCCCAAAACCTAGAGCGGTCCCCAGAAAACAGGCAGAAACAAACTTTAGGGGACAAAGAGATTATTGGCCAGGAACTCATGAAGGATGAAGGGAGCTAGGAGACAGCAGAATCAAGGAAGGGAAGTTATCCTGTGGTAGGCAGAAATGCTATGCCACAGTTTTGCTCGAACATGGGGTGGGGGAATGTGCACCCCAAAGAGACCAGCATCTCAGCTCAAAGACAAGGGATTCTGAAGCAGTTAACAGTTGGGACAGCTAGCTATTCACGCTCCTCACAACCAAGCAGTCTTTACTTCAATGTTGGGGGTGGACTCTAAGCTATACTGCATCATGATGTCTGGGATTTCATTCTGCTATCCATGAGTAGTCTTTCTTCAGAGGTCTCGAGTCCTCTCCCCAATTAGGTATCTGTCACAGGAACATTGCAATACAAAGATATTTAACTCAGGGTAATCTGTAAGCCACTGAGGCCAGGAACCATGCGTCCACACTACTGCCTGCTCAGACGGGTCAGCCCCTTGGCAGTGTTAACCTTCAGTCACCAATGGCTGATGGAAGGAAAGCAGGATGATACCAGAAGAGGGAGAGACTGGAGAGATGACTCCCGGTTAAATTCCCAGCACCCAGAGGAATCCATAAGTCTAGTTCCAGGGATCTGACACCCTGTGTGGGCACTGCGTGCATGTGCTGCACAGACATACATGCAAGCAAAACATTCATACACATAAAATAATCTATTGTTTTAAGCACAAGAGAATTGACCAGACTAATAGGAACTAGGCAGAGGGCCTTCTAGGGTGTGGGGAGAATGGATACATTCATGAAGGCCATGGCAAACAGGAGTACAAATAGTTCAGAGAGCCAAAGGAAACCTTGCTAGAACACAGTGAACACAGGAATTACGAAATGATTCGAGGCTAGAAAGGGAGTTATGTCAGTTTGCAGGGGCTTCCCTCTCGGACTCATGCAGTATGGGTGACTTCAGCAAAAATTAGACTTTCTCATTTCTGGCAGCTAGAACTCTGGGAGCAAGGTGTTCGATGGGGCTTGCTTCTTCTGAGATCTTCCTCATTGGTGGAATCGTGTTCCCTAGTCTTCAGGAAGTCTCTTCTCTGACCCATCCTAGTCTTTTCTTTTGAGGACACTGGTCAGGCATCTTGACTTAGGATTCACCCTGAAGACCTCATCTTACCATAATTACACCAAATCACAACCTCAGGCACTGTGGGTAAAGCTTCCAATGTATGTATTTTTGGTGGGCACACTTATCCCGGATCAGCTTATGTGGGCCCCTGAGGAGCTTGGTAGGAGTTGGTTTTCATGTATCTGGGAAGGACCTGAAGCATTTTAGAATTACAGTAGGAGCATGGTCAGAGGTGTGCTTTCAAAGTTCATCTGGCTGCATTTGGATAACAAAGACCAACAGGAAGGCAGGAGAAGAGAGAAAAAAGTTGCTATCAGTGTATCAGTGAGTATCAGGGCTGTCAAGACGAAGGAACCCCCTTGGCCCCATTCTCCAGAGGAACACACTCAAAGGAGCCTCCCATAGCTATCTACCACGCATATCTTCCCAGATCTCCCAGGTTTCCTCAGCTCTTCCCCAGCATGGTGGCTGCCTAACCAGACTTACATGCTAATTGGTATCTGAGATGTCACTGTATAGAATATTCACTTTTGGAGACAGCCTATAATATGTGTGAGGTCTAAAATGTACCAGCCTCATTACAAATTTCCCAGAACCTAGGAAAACGCTGAATCCTCAGGGCTTACAGGAGCAAGGGTTATGGAGCTAGCTCATGCTACGTTCTGTTTTTAGTCTCTATAGTGCCCAGCTGCCTTCCCAGTCCTTACACACACACACACACACACACACACACACACACACACACACACACACACACACACAAAAACATGGGGATCAAGATCCTACTTGGGTTCTCAATGTGTGGGTTGTGACCCCCACCTGGGTCAAATGTCCTATATCCTGCATATCAGATATTTACATTTCAATTAATAACAGCAGCCAAATGACATTTATGAAGTAGCAAGGAAATAAGTTTATGGTTGGAGGCCACCATAACATGAGGAACTGTATTAAAGGGTCATAGCATCAGGAAGGTTGAGAAAATTTAGGCAAGAGATCATGAAGTAAGTTACTGGAACATGCTGGCAAGAGATCATGTAAGCTTACTCTCGATAGCTGCAATTAGAGGGACGTCTATAGAGAAAGTACAGGGTGTTCATAGAACGTGAGGTGTTAAGAACACATTGGTATTCTGTATCCTTACGTAGATACAATTTAGAGTTATTGCGATTAATATCATGACGAAAAGCAACTTGAGGAGGAAAGGGTTTATTTTACCTTACAGTCTATCATGAAGGGAAGTTGTGTGTGTGTGTGTGTGTGTGTGTGTGTGTGTGTGTGTGGTGCGGGGACTCTATGAGAGAACTTGGAGGCAGGGACTAAAGCAGAGTCCTTAGGAGAACATTGCTTCCTGGCTCGTTCCCTGTGGATTGTGAGCCTGCCTTCTTATATACCTCAGAACACCCTGCCCAGGGTGGTACATCCATAGTGAGGTGGGTCCTCCCGAATCAGTTTCCTAGAGGCATTTTCTCACTTGAGGGTGCCTCTTTCCAAATAACTCTAGCCTGTGTGGAATTGAAACAAAAACAAAAATAAAGAAATGACCCAAGAAAGTTACTAATGAAGGAAGGAAAAAGCAAAACAC
Source organism: Rattus norvegicus (assembly GCF_021556685.1). NCBI lineage: Eukaryota > Metazoa > Chordata > Mammalia > Rodentia > Muridae > Rattus > Rattus norvegicus. Next base: position 80,609,565 of record NC_141538.1, read on the forward strand.
CAAAAGAAACAAAAACGGACTCTACATGAGAAACAAGAAAGATAATGCCTCTGCCTAATGTTTTCAAACCTGACGTCCATATCCCTGTGTACAGGGGGGGCGTGAAGGCATCTATGTGCCGTTGACTGATCCACACAGATGCTGGATGCATGAGAGTCGGTGCAATGCTGGTTTCAACCTTCGTGATGTAGGCACCTCTTGCTTCTATCTTCCTTTTATTCTTCTTTCTTCATTACTCATAATTTTCTGTGTTTTATGCTGCAAATAGTTTCATAAGTTATCTCAGGACTTCTCCCCCTGACATTAACTGAACCGAACCTATATAACCACCCTTTACAGGTCAGAAACTGAATTGTGCTGGCGGTTCATACACTTCACTGAATGGTGGATGCTTCCATGGACGTTAATTCTTTTTTAACTGAAGCATGATTAGTGGTTTTAAACTTCAGATTGTAAAAACATCTTAGCCACGGGTGTGAAAAACTTAAAACTGGATACCTGAAGAAGTGCTTAGGGCTGGGAAGCGCCTCGGTCATTGATACTGTCTCGAGACATGCTTCCAGAGGGCAGGATGGACAGAAGTTCCCAGCAGCCCCATTGAGCAACTCACAACCACCTGTAGCCCAAGTGCCCTTGTCAGGCCTCGGCGTGCACCTGCACGCATGCACACACGCACACACACACACACACACACACACACACACACACACACACACTAAAATTAATCTAAACGGTCGAATATAACAAAAAATGCTAAAAATGGGCTTATTATATGTGTCTATGAAGACGATATGGCAATGATTGGTTTATCCCTCATAATTTATTTGATAAACAGCAATTCAGAAGTAATTTCATTGAAGCCTGAGAACTGGTTTTCTGAGGAGGTGATTGCTTTGGTTTTATTTAAATGCAAAGGAACTTTAAATAGTTTTCAAATGACTACAAAGAATGGACCTACTTGAGATGGAAATTAAAATAAAAATGAAACTCCAGTCTTAAATACATTATAAATCTGGTGTCAGAAATTTGTTTATAAATAATAAAATAACTATAACTGTGTTAGAGTGCAGAGAAGTACCACTCTGTGTGACATTCCGTGTTAATTGGTTGTGGCGCTCAGCTTAGTCGCATACGGTTTCAACCATCCACTATGCAATACAGTTTTAATTAGATATATAAAAATATGGAGGAGCCAGTCAAATACTACTAACAAACCAAATAAGGACTGAAACTCTGGAGAAAATAGGACAGACCCGACAACCACACCACAGCCATTGGAATTACCCATGCGTAGTTCTGTTAAGCTCACCTACAGACGAAAGAGTAGGAATCTTATTTTTTGGTTCTCTTTTTCGGAGCTGGGGACCGAACCCAGGGCCTTGTGGCTTCCTAGGTAAGCGCTCTACCACTGAGCTAAATCCCCAGCCCCAAGAGTAGGAATCTTAACCACACCAAGAAATCTATGCAGGGGGTTCACAGAGCCAGTGCAGCAATGTGTAGGGTTGCCCCCTACTGGCCAACCTCAGTGTTGCGCTGTATCCTACAGCCGCATTGCTGGGGCTTCCTTTATGCATGTTAGGTCTCTCTTAGGTTTGTGCTTATAATTTGCAGCCAGTAGCTGGAGAGTTGGAGCACAAAACTTGTACTCATTATCGTCCTTTTTAAAAATAGAAAAGTCGAGGCTGGAGAGATAGCTCAGTGGGTAAGAGCGCTCGATGCCCTCACAGGGGACCTGAGTTCAGTTTCCGGCATACACAGGATAGCTCGCAACCATCTATACCTCCAGTTTCAGTAGATAGGACACCTTATTCTGACCTCTTCAGGCACGAGTTGTATATGTGGTGAATAGACATACATGCAGCCAAAATACTTATACACATAAAATAAAACTAAAAACCGTCTAACTAGACAAGTCAGGACTGGAGAGCTTTGTCACCAGTTAAAAGCATAGGGCTGTTCTTCCAGAGGACTTAGGTTACGTTCACGGCACCCACATGGTGGTTCACAACCATCTGTAAGTCCAGCTCCAAAGGATCCATTTTTAATCTACATTAAAATATTAATCTCATCTTTCATTACAAATGTTTCAGGCTAATGTTTCAACTAAAAGCCTTGGTTACTGGTCTTCTAACCTCTGAGTTACATTCTGTTCTTTTGTTTTTTGGGTGCTGAGGATTGAATGAGGGTGTCATGGTGACAAAGTCACCATTCACCAGCAGCGGCCTATACCCCTATTTATAAAGTTCAATCCTTTTACCGGAGTTATGTTAGATAGTTGGAGGTCTTTCTCCATAGGAAACTGTTCTTGGTCCTTTCTTGTGAGTTTGTCTTAGCACTTTTTCTCTGTTCCCGACCTTTTGCGAATGCTTTCATTACTTCTTACCCAATACAAATCAAATGTAAGTGTCTTTGTGGTATTGTATTAAGTGGGGTTCCCTAGAGGAATAAAACTTACAGTGTGTGTGTGTGTGTGTGTGTGTGTGTGTGTGTGTGTGTGATTAGTTTATGAGAATGGTCTACAGACTGTAGTTCAGGTAATCTATTAACATAAAGTCCAAGAATTCAGGAGTTGTTTAATCCACAAAGTTGGATGTCATAGCTGTTTTTCAGTGTATGTCAGAATTCCAAAGTAGGCCCTAATGCTCATAAAGGAATGGACCTGCTAGCCAGAGTAAGAGGAGGTTCTAGGGAGGGATCTTCCTTCTTCCCCATCTTATATGTAAGCCGTCAGCAGAGGGGGTGACCTAGTTTCAAGCTGGACCTTCCCTCCCCAAAAACACCTGGATGAAAAGTAGGTCTTTCCATCTTCAATTGACTGAACCACTTTCTCACATGTGCATTGGCTGTTAAGGTTTAGTTAATTCCGGATGTCATTGACAACCAAGAACAACCATTACAAGCCCACCCCTGATCAATGTGACACACAATCACATCTCTTTGTCATGCTTCATTTTCAGATGGAATTAATAGCCAGGTCATAACTATGCCTGTGTAACTACCCCATGTACAGCCTCAAAGGCATTATGTGTTTAACAGAGTCATAATTGTACACAGCGTGATGTAAGCATCCCTCTTACAAGCATAAACGCATTATACATTTTATGATGTTCCTTCAAGGGACATTCCTTTGATATCTCAAAAGTTAAATATGTCAACCACTGATAGTCTCTTAATCGTTCTGATACTCCATGACAAAGAAATAAAACATGAAAATCTGTACAAACACATTCTTAACAAAATACTGCCCTGAGTGCGTGCTGCCCTCCCCCGGACCCCCAGTTCCATGGTCCAGCCACTGGAAATAAAGAAATGAATTAAGCACTTTCTAGAATTCAATGATACCTACACCACACAAAGACTCAATAAATAAAGAGAACTTCAGACCAATTTCCACTATGAACATTGTTGCAAATGTTCTCGATAAAATGCTTGCAAAATGAATCCAGGAACACATCAAAAACATTATTCACCATGATCATGTAGACTTCACCCCAGGGATAGAGGGGTGGTTCAATGTACAGAAATCCATCAATGCAATCCACTGTACATACAAACTAAAAGAAAAATATAACATGATTATTTCACTAGATGCAGAAAAAGTCTTTGACATAATACCACACTCCTTAATATTAAATGTCTTGGAGAGATCCGATATATAAGGTGCATTTCTAAACAAAATAAAAACAATATACAGCAATCCAAAAGCCAACATCAAAAAAATAAAGAAAAATATAAAGCAGTTCCACTAAAATCAGGGATAAGACAAGGCTGCCCATTTTCTCTCTATCAATTTAACATAGTGCTTGGAGGAAGTTCTACCTCGAGCACTAAGACAACTAAAGGATATCAAAGGGGAACAAATTGGAAAGGAAGAAGTCAAGGTATCACTATTCACAGATGATGTGATAGTACACGTATGTGACTCCCAAAATTCTACCAGCTGATAAACACCTTCAGCAAAGTGGCCAGAGAAAAAATGAACTCAGAATAAATCAGTAGCCCTCCTTTATAAAGCAATAAACAGGCTGAGAAAGAAATTACGGAAGCAGCAATCTTTACAATAGCCATGAATAATGCAAACTATGGTGGTGTAACTCTAACCAAGCAAGTGAAAGACCTGTATGACAAGAACTTCAAGTCCCTGAATAAAGAAATCAAGGGAGTTATCGGGAGATCGAAATAACTCCCATGCGCATGGGTCAGTAGGATTGACACCGCAAAAATGGCCCTAATGCCCGAAGCAATCTCTGAGTTCTGGGCAACAGCCACCATAATTCCAACGCAATTCATTACAGACCTTTACAGAGCAGTTCTCAAACTCAAATAGAAAACCAAAAACGGATAACCAAAACAATCCTGAATAATAAAAGAACTTCTGGAGGAATCACCATCCTGATTTCAAGCTGCAGTACAGAGCCAATAATACTAAAAACTACATCGTGTTGTTACAGAGACAGACAAGTTGATGAATGGAATAAAATCAAAGGTCTGGAAATCATACATACATACATACACACACACACACACACACACACACACACACACACACACACCTATGAACACTTGATTTTTGATAAAGAAGCCGAAATCATACAATGGAAAAAAGAAGCATCTTCAATCAAATGGTGCTGGTTTAACTGAATGTCTGCATGTAGAAGACTGCAAATAGAGCCATATCTATCACCCTGAACAAAACCAAGTCCAAGTGGATCAAGGACCTCAACATGAAACCGGACATATTGAACCTAATAGAAGAGAAAGTGGGGGAACTTCCTTGAACACAATGGCACAGGAGACGAATTCCCAAAGAACACCAATAAATCTGGGCTACAAAGCTAAACAGAGAATTCTCAACAGAGGAATCTGGAATAGCTGAGAGCACTTAATGGAATTTTGAGAGTCCTCAGTCCTCAGGAAATGCAAAACAAATGACTCCCACAGTCCAACATACACCAATCAGAATGGCTATAATCAAAACCTGAGGTAACAGCACATGCTAGTGAAGATGTGGGGAAAGGGAATATTCACCCATTGCTGGTGGGAGGGCAAACTTGGACAATCACTTTGGAAGTCAATTTGGCAGTTTCTCAGAAAATTGGAAATGAACCTGAAGTCTCAGCTATATGCCCCAAACATACCCCACTCTACCACAAAGACACTTGCTCAGCTGTGGTCATAACAGCTTTATTTGTAGTAGCCAGGAATTGGGAATAGCCCAGATGTTCCTCAGCTGCTGAATGGAGAAACGAAAATGTGGTACATCTACACAGTGAAATACTATTCAGCTATTAAAAACAAAGACGCGTGAAATTTGCGGGCCAATGGATGGAACTAGAAAATATCGTCCTGAGTGAGGTGATTCAGATCCAGAAAGATACGCATGGTATCTAGTCACTTATAAGTAGACATTAGACATAAAGTACAAGATAACCATACTACAATCCACAGACTCAAAGGTAATTAGGAGGGCCCAAGGGAGGATTCATGAATCTCAGTCAGAAGGAAAAAAAATAGTCATCAAAGGGAGATTGGTGGGAGAGGGGGTGAGGAGGGGAATGTGACAGGGATCAGGTGTGGGGAGAGGGTGCTGGAGAGGTCTGGGTGTGAGAACAGAAACTGGTGGGGGGCAATTCTGGAACTAGCTGGAGATCTAGGATAAGGGATGCTCTGGAGAGGCTATAGGGATGACCTACCTTAGACTCCTACTAGCAGGGAATATGGAGATTGAAGTGGCCATCTCCTACAGCCAGGCAGGACTTCCAGTGGAGGGAGGGAGACATTAATCCACCTACAAAACCTAAAACCCAAAATTTGTCCTGCCTCCATGATGTTCAGGGACAAATATGGAACAGAGTTTGAGGGAATGGCCGACCAATGACTGCCCACCTTGAGATCCATTCCAATTGAGAGTCAACCCCTGACAGTCTTACTGATACTCTGCTATGCCTGGAGACAGGAGCCTGGCATAGCTGTCCCGTGAGAGGCTTCATCCAGCACTGAATGGAAACAGATGCAGACACACACAGTGAAACATCAGGCCGAGCTCGGGGACTCTTGTAGAAGAGCTGGGGATAGGACTGAGCGCTGAGCTGGACAGGTCAAGGACAGCACTTGCAGACCTACTGTTGTGCTAGAACCTCTTCTGGTACTAAAATCTTTATTAGTCAGGGTTCTCCAAAGGGACAGAACTTATAGAATGAAAGAGAGGGGCTCTAATCTTTACTTCCTCCTTCTGTAATGTAAATTATATTACATCATTATCAGTTGAGTTTGTCCTTTTTTGGTAGTTTCTGGAGGTGTAGAATTTGGTTGCCACTTGAGGTAGTTACACAGGGGTAATCTACTCTTCTAAACTCTGACATTGCTTTTTCACCCAGTGAACTGTAATGTCCTGTTCTCATCCCATTGTCTTGCAACATTTTCTAACTTACTTTGAATTTATCCTTTGAACCGATAGTTATCTATATTTTCTTTATTTAATTTCCATGTATTGCTCAAATAAACTCTGCCTACTACCCCAAGTTCTTAACCCTGGATGACTTCTTCAAAGCCTCTACTGTTGGCTTTTAAGCAATATTAATCCATGACCCCGAGGGCCAGACTCTGTCACACAGACAACCTTATGAGTCCTAAACCATCCACGGATGCTCAGAAGACAAACACTGTCTGCGTTGATCTTATGAGTATCAATAAAGACACCTTGGCCACCAAGATGTGCTCAGATTCTGGATAAATATGAGTCAGTAACAAAGGGAATCTTTTTAGCATCTGAACTTAGTGAAAATTGCTTAAAGTTTGCTCGGTCAGTGTTGGATAGAGGGAGAATCTGGTTTTTACAGGCTGTATTGTCTTGTGTCATTGCCCATATCTAGTCCAGGGGTGATTTTTGGTTTTGTGTTTTAAACTCTTTTTCAGAGAATGGTAGGTTGTGGGTTGAAGTGGAAATTTAAAGGTTGTTTGGAAAGTCTGTTGTATAGGATGTCACACATGTGAAGGCAGGTACAAGATAGAATGAGTCCTGCCATTGGATGAGAAGGAGGGATGAGGGGAGAAAAGTTTTAGAGAGAGGAGGAGACTGGAGTGAGGCAGAGGAAGCAGCAGAGAGAATATGGAGGCTGATGTGAAGATTCCTCTCTGCACATTTACAAGTTATGAATATTCTTAAGGGATGGATGTGGACAGGGCTTTGTATGTTTAGGTGGGCAATTATATCTTATCAATTGGATCAGAGGTTATTGTGTTGTGTGTTCTTTCATGTGGAGATTTAAATCAAAGAGAGTTATGTGGCAGTTGGAGACCCTAAGCCGCCACGGACTTGGGATGTATATTTCTGGACTCGTGGCAACCTGCCTTGGGAACTGGATGGGTAGAGAGATTGTTGCCAGGATCAGAGCGTAGTCATAGGCAGTGTGGTATGGGATGGAGCAGAGCAGGTGAGAAGCTTTGCTGACTGAGATAAAGATATCTACCAGATTTCTTGGGGCACTATTGTGCCGGATCTAGTACAGGGTAAAAGAAAGCTTTTTTTATAATTTTACAACAACACAGTTGGATGGTGTTTTGCTAAGGCAAAATATGAAGGAATGTTTGACTGAAGCAGACACAGGAGAGATGATATTCTGCTAAAGCATTGAATTTGTAAAGTACTGGTGAGGGGCAGGTACAGGATAGAAGGAGGCCTGTCATTGGAGGAGAAGGAAGGATGGGTGGGGGAGAAGTTTGAAAGAAGAGGATGAGACTGAGTGAGAGAGGAAGAGACAGAAGGGAGAGATGGAGAGAAGCCATGGCAGGACAAGATGGCAGGTGATGTTAAGATTCTGCTCTGTGTATTTACAGGTTGTTATTAATGCTCTCAAGGGATGGATGGTACCGGGCTTTGTACGTTTAAGTGGACAATTATATCTTACCAATTGGGTCAAAGATTGTTGTTGTGTGTTCTTTTATGTGAGGGTTTGAGTGTAAGAAAGTGTGCGGCTAGGATGTTTTTCCGCCAAGATACCTAGCAGACATCTTGGAGCACTGCGGTGCAGACATAGCTGGGTAAAAGACATCCATACTTTTTTATTTTTATATTTTTACAACAACATATACATATACAAATATATCAGTATGAATGCATATATATGTACACAGAGGCATAAAAAGACAGACACACATACACAGTCTTTGTTCACAGTGAGAACATACTATATACACTGTTCAACAATCTGATTTCTGTACTTAAACGATATAACAAGTACCATTCACTACAACACATTGCCAGCTGTTTTCCACATTTTTATTCAACTCTTATTAACAATATCTAGACAAAATCCCTCAAAGTTTTCTTTGAAGTCTTTAATTCTAGCACTTGGGAGGCAGAGACAGGCACATCTCTGTGAGTTCAAGGCCAGCCCGTTCTACATAAAAACTTCAAGGTCAGCATGGTCTACATAACAAGTTCTTGGCTAGCCAGCACTATATGGTAAGATTCTGTCTCAAACAAAACAAAACAAAAGACCTCCCTAAAATTTTCTATTACTTCAGAACCTAACGAAGACATTAACAAAGGAAGCTAGGCGATACCAGAGGATACCCTCGCCTGTATTTTACACAGGCCCTAGTATTCAGTAAACATAAATGCAAAATAAATACTAATTGTGGTGGCTAAGCACACGCGTAAAAAGTACATGAATTACTGTATTTTACTGTTTGTTGCTCTAATTAACATTTTCACAAATGTGTGTGTGTGTGTGTGTGTGTGTGTGTGTGTGTGTGTGTGTGAACACGAGTACCATTTCTCAGGAGCACTGTACCCTGTCTTTAAAAGTTTTTCCCTCTGACCTATGGCTTGTAAATTAAACAAGTCTGGTTGGTCAGGTAGTCTCAGGGATTCTCTAATCTCAACTTTCCTAATTATGAGGTTACAAGAGCACAGCAGCACATTTAGATTTTGATGTGGGTCCTAGGGATGGGATTCAGATCTCTGTACCGCTTAACAAGCTTTTACTGATTACGTTATCTCCTCATCTCCTTGTTCACAATTTTAAGAGTTTCCTATTTTAATCTAAATACATCTTGAAGGTTAAACAATACCAAACCACTCAGCTGTCAGAGTTCCCACATTAATCTTCCTCCAGAGATTGCTCTTCCGAGTGAATTTTCATATGTTTGGTAAGAGAAGCATTTTGTTTGAAGGCTTCACCACATTCAACACACTCATAGGGTTTCTCTCCAGTGTGGGATCTCTGATGAATAACAAGTGGTGATTTTGCATTGAAGGCTTTTCCACACTCATAACATTCAAAGGGCTTCTCCCCTGTATGAGTTCTCTGATGTACAATGAGGTGTGACTTCTGACTAAAGGCTTTTCCATATTCTACACACTCATAGGATTTCTCTCCTGTATGAACTCTCTGGTGTTGAGTAAGAACCTCAATTTGCTTAAAGGCCTTATCACATTGATTATATTCAAAGGGGCAACCCCCGGTGGGAGTTCTTAGATGGTAGGTAAGAGATGAGCTATGTCCAAAGGCTGCTGCACTCCTTACATTTATAAGGTTTCTACTTCATGTGAGTTCTCTGATGGATAACTAGGTGTGACTTTTTGCTAAAATTCTTCCCACATTCAGTACATTCAAATGGCTTCTCGCCTGTATGAATTCGCATGTGTTTAGTCAGGGATGAGCCATACTTAAAAGCTTTGCCACATTCATTACATTCATAGGGTATTTCGCCCGTGTGTGTTCTCACATGTTCGGTGAGAGATGAATTATATCTGAAGGATTTGCCACATTCCTTACACTCATATGGCTTCTCGCCCGTGTGAGATCTTATGTGTTGCATAAGGTTTGAGCTATGCCTAAAGGTTTTGCCACATTTGTTACATTTGTAGGGCTTTTCTCTGGTATGGATTCTCAGGTGGTCAGTGAGGGCATGATTGTGACCGTGGGCTTTGCCACACTGGACACATTCGTATGGCTTTTCCCCAGTGTGAGTTCTCTGATGTACGACAAGGTGGGACTTTTGGCTGAAAGCTATCCAGCATTCGTTACATTCATATGGTTTCTCCCTGGTATGAGTTCTTTGATGGTGAAGGAGCCCCTGTTTATGGCTGAGGACCTTCCCACATTGATTACATTCATACGGTTTCCCAGAGCCCGGAGCCTTGTCGGGATTAGATGGACTATGGCAGGGTGATTTCCGTTTCTCCTCGGTCTGAATTTTGTCTTCCTTGTTATGGGACGCGCTATGACGGCATACTTTCTCACATTTCTTGCCTGTTTGGTTTTTGTCACCTTTACCAAACAATTTATTGTTGGGTGACTTGTCACATTTCTTTCTAGTTGAAATCTCATCTCTGTTCACATCGGATGCACAATGGCTGAGTGATGTCCTATGTTCATTAGCTGTATCAGGTTTCTTTTTCGCAGAGTTTTTAATCTGACTGGGCAAGTCTAACTTCTGATTCAAGTTCTTCCCATACAAATTGAATTTATGCAATCTTTTTTCAGAAGGATCGTGTTTTGAATGGACATTTTTCTTCTCCAACAAAGTACACTCACTGCTTTTCTTACTGTTTGAACTTTTCTTCCTGAATGTCACTTCTGTAGTTAGTTTCCTTTGGAATTTCTGCTTCCCCTCCATCTGTGCACCATCTTGTTGGACCTCTAGAATAGAATTGATGAGAGATTCTTGTGAGTTTCTACACCCCCAATGAACTTCTGTATAAGTTTCCTAAAGAGATGCCATCCTTGGTGGGGTTAAATATGTACCACCCTAACATCCCAATAATAAAATAAGCATCAGAAAGGACTGCCTCTGTCCTCTTGGACCCAATGGAAAGAAAGCTATAGTAAACCAGGGAAAAGAAAACTGAAAGAGTTCGCTGCTTAGAAACAGGATCTTGTAACCTTAGGGTAGAAGATGAAATACACACAAGGAATGTTGAACAAACAATGCATTAAGTTAAAAAACAGATTTGTGGTTATGCCAGGTATGGTGGCACATGCCTATTATTCCCAGTACACAGGAGGCTGAAATACCTTTTCATAAGTTTGAGGTCAGCCAGGGCTACATAGCAAAGCACTACTAGTCTCCCCACTGTGATTAAATTTAGGATGCCATGATGTAAGTGTTATAAAAGCCATACTTATCCTACTTACCCACACACAGAAGGAAGCAGAAATGTAGGACTACTTGTTCTCAAGAACATAGTGTACATAGTTTCACTTCCCTGTGACCTCTAAGTTGACAGTTCTTGTTGCTCGTGGAGTCTGGCTAAAGTCTCTACCCTTGGGTTGTAAGAGGTGTACTTTTGCCTCTTCAATAAATCCCTCTAATTTTACTAAGGCTACCTAAAATAAACTAAAACAGAACACATCTTCCAAGGAGTACTGAAGAGCCAGTGGATGACTGGGGTGCTACGAAGGGCACTGCTCCTCCCTTCTTTTCCATGAGCAACGTACCAAGGACATTCTTACTAACTACCAACAACTCCATGATTCCTCTAAGTTCCCTGATGCTTTTGCAAAGTCATGAAATTCCTAGCAACTCACTTGGGAGATGCTTTACTGTATGGGTTTACAGTGGGTGTCCACCTGTTTTCCCAGTGACTTGTGGATTGCATGCCTTTGATCCTGTCACCATTCCAACAGGTGATGGTCAATTTCAAGTTGATTCATGGCCCGAACACTTGCTCATGTTCTTTTTCCTACACATTGCCCAATTGAAAAATGTACATTTAGAAATGCTCTTCTTCTCTCAGCCTACTCCCTTACCAGCTTTCTGCATAGAAATGGAACGGAGAAATTATCTGAGGTAAGAGTTTTAAACATTTAAAGAGAGAAACATAGGTAAGAGTGAATAGCCACTCCAGTTTCTATGGAGAAAATCAGAGCATCTGAATGGATGTCTAGAATTCTCACTTTTATGGAGGGCATTTAGGAGATCCTGGTTTGGGGTAAACTATGGTGGCTGCATTCATGGGGCAGAGTTCCAGACCAGTCAGGGCTATGTAATAGAAATTCATGAGAGAGAGAGAGAGAGAGAGAGAGAGAGAGAGAGAGAGAGAGAGAGAGAGAGAGAGAGAGAATGTTTAGTGGAAATCTGTATAGTATAGAAGAGGGAGTCCAGAACTGAACTGGAGCCACTCTTTCACCCAGGAACTCAAGACTTGCACCCTGGGATAGAGAAATGAACAGGACTCTCCGGGCAGCAGGACTCTCCATCTTCTGATACCCAGTGATGATGGGGGAAGAGAGGGACAAATTTCCATCTTAAAGGACGTGATCAAGACTTATACCTGTTCTCTTGACATGTAAGATTAAAACAATCTTTGCCCGTGTGTACACATGTTCATCTGGATGTGTGCACATATCCACATGCCCGTGCATGTGCATGCCAGTTTCCCATCAAGCCATTCCTGGACTGTTTTCTTCATCTTAGGTTTGCAACAAGGTTTCTCACCAAACAGCTCACCAGTTGGCTAGACACGCTGGCCAACAAGTTCCAGCTCCGGTCTCCACCGCCTTGGTGCCAGATTACAGGTGTGCACCTCCAGGCACAGATTCTTACATGGAGGTTGAAGAGCTGAACTCAGGGTCATGCTCATGAGGCCAGTACTTTACAAACTGAGCCATCTCTCTAGCCCAATAACCAACTTCCTACAGGGATGGATGGAGCTGTCACAATGAGTATCCACTCCCCCAAAAGACAGAAAGTATGAAAAGACAACTTCACTATGAAGGTTTTATGAATCACATCCTACTACGTGACAAGATCATACCAGGGCACTAATAATTGATGAAGGTTAAATAATTTTCTCTTCCTTTCTTGTTTTTTTCTTGCTTTTCAAGGCAGGGTTTCTTTGTATAGCCCTGGCAGTCCTTGAACTCACTCTGTAGACCAGACTGGCCTCAAACTCACTTAGATCTGTCTGCCTATGCCTCCTAAGTGCCAAGATCAGAAGTGTGTGTATCCCTCTTCTCAGGAAAATAATTTTCTTAATTTGAGACAGCAACTGGAACCTGAATTTTAAGAGAAACCAAATGTCACTTCAGAAACTGAAGCATGGGCTCACTGGTACCTGCAAGTACAGGTAATGCTTATGAGTGACACATCTGTATTGCATATCAGGGAACATGGACTCGTTAAACCCTCCTAAGTACTAGACTTAGAGATAAGACAAGCTGGATTCGTGTAGTGTCAGTGACAACTAAGAAAAACCAACAAATGGGACTTGACAAGAGGATCATAAAACACAGGTCATAAGCAGGGAGGGTTAAGGGAGCCTCTGACTAATAAGAATGAGACTTTCTATAGCTGAATTTCCTACAAGCCACTCCAATAAGAAGGTATGAAAAAGATGTCGGAGATGTCTACCCATAAGCTGCCAGTCTAGAAAAATTAGCTTGTATTTGCATACTGGGAGATCTTTTGGAAAGATGCAATAGAGGACTAGTACACCAGGACAAATGACATTAAGGAACCATCACCAAACTAAGGAGAGCTGGTAACTCATCCATTTAAAGACACAGCAATCCAGAGACTAAGCCACTACCCAAAGACCATACATGGGCTGACCCTGGGCTCCAACCTCATAGGTAGCAATCAATAGCCTAGTAAGAGCACCAGTGGAAGGGGAAATCCCTTGGTCCTGCCAAGACTGAACGCCCAGTGAACGTGATTGTTGAGGGAGGGTGGTAATGGGGGGAGTATGGTGAGGGGAAGCCCATATAGAAGTGGAGGGGGAGGGATTAGGGGGATGTTGGCCGGGAATACTGGAAGGAGAATACAATCGAAATGTAAATAAGGAATACTCAAGTTAATAAAGATAAAAAAAATAAAGGCACAGCAAGAACTTAAGGTTGACAGCCATTAACAAGGGCACTAGAGGGCAAGAAGGTTGACTAGAGAGTGATTGTATAAGTTACTTTCATATTGCTGTGATAAAATGCCATGACTGTGTCAACAAGGGGCAGATGGTTTCAGAGAGATACGCCCCTCTCTACACTCATGACAGGGAGGCATGGCAGCAAGGGACCGTCACAGAGCAGGAAGCTGAAAGTCACATCTTGACCTGTAAGTAGGAAACAGGCCATACCTCTGTGTGTGGCACACACACAGTTGGGCCGGCCCTAATGAAAACACCCACCAACTGGGTGATGTCTCAAATGCCTGAGACTATGGGGGAATATCTCATTCAAATCATCCCAGGGATTAAGGACGAATGGACACTTACAGAGCAGGGGTATGAGGAGTTATGTAGTCAATGGAAGGAAACAAAATTATTGGGAGTGTCCACCATCTCCAGAGATGCAGAAAAGAGACTGATCTAAGAATGTCTAAATTTATTACAAGAATATATGACAATTAGGGAACTTTTGTGCAGGGAGGGGACAGGGAAAATTGAGGATTCTTTTTTAAATATGGTGAAGAGGAATGAGATTGAATGTTGAAGAGTCTTCTGGAGGCTAAGCAATAAGTATACAGTAGGGAAGGGGCTAGGTGAGGGAGGTGACTTCAGGCTACTGAGCCCTGGATTTCAGCTTTCTCCCTACCACTGTCAGAATGGTGACTGACTGTACTCTTACTCCTTATGGAAGACCATGCCTCTCGGGCTACCCTATAGCATGGCATTTGGAATTGCTGCACCTCCTCTATAAAGAGATTATCCATGCCTACCCCTGAGCCAGGCGGCTTGCTCTTACCATTTGAAAGTGAGCTACAGTGGGTAACTATCACATCCAAGCAGTGATTTAAGGAGTAATTAAGTGGTTCAATTCACCCATTCCTTTCTTCTCCATGAAATAAAAGCTTGTGGCGAGCTGCTCATGTGGACAGGTTTACAGGAGAAGGTGATATTAGAATCTCCAAGGTAAGAAAATTCCTGTACTGTGAATTCCCTTTCTCCTGAGAGATTCTGGTGTTTTTTCTACTAGTTCCTGGTTAAGAGACAAAAACCGGGACTTTTAAGAAAAAAATATTTTTTCCATATTGGGGATCGAATCTAGGTCCTTGTGAGAAATCACTCTCGATTCTGAGCTGTATCCCCAGCCCTAATGAAAGTTTTCAAATTACTCTTTGAAGAATTCCAGGCTTACCACAAAGAAATTAAAGACTTACTTGCACTGGTTCCTGTTTTCTTGAGTCTGTGCAGACTACTTGGGCTGTTCTTATTTACCTTTCCTGAAGAACATCGCTCCTCTTCCCCATCCAACTTAGAGACTGGGACTTGTCTGGGATCTTGATTTCCTACTCATAAGAAATGGTAGACACTGAGGGTTGGACCAACCATTTCAGAAATCAAGCCACAACTTTTTTACTTCAGGGTCTTTCAAGGCTAATGAACATATATGGCTTCTGATGTTTCAAAATAAGGATGCCCATGATCCTCAACTAAGCACACCTTCCCTTTTGGAGGCAATGACACAAGCATCATTCCTAGCACTTGTTGCTATTCTGTCTAAGCTCCACCCACACAGGTACTTGGCAGCAGCCAGGTATGCTCTGCCCCACAGTTGGCTAGCAAATGGCATGTATAGTACCTGACACAATAAAAGGAGCTGCTTGCCCCCCCCACCTCTTATTCCCTCTTACCCTCTCTTTCCCCTCTTGCTCTTTCTTGTTCTCTGTTCTTGTCCCATTCCCCTCCCCCATGTGACCATGACTGGGCCACCTGTCCTCTCTTCTACTCTTCTCTCATTAAACCTCGTCACGTGAAACCATGGTGTCTTAGTATTTTCTGTCCAGTCAAGGGTTGAGATAAAAAACCCTAACAGTACTAAAAAGGGATCAAAAGTCCCTGACCAACCAGCCAACCACCACGACCACCACCACCACCACCACCACCACCACCACCACCACCACCACTGCCAAAATAAAACAAAACAAAACAAGAAAACATCAAGGGGAAAAATGAAGGACTTGAGGAAGAAGGGACCGCAGGGAACATATTCTGGGTGGAGGTGAACTGTTCTTACCTATTGAAACTGGATTGTTGCAGTTCTCTAGCTTTGTATCCTTGTACACATTTCTCTGCCCAGGTTCCAGCTGCTCCCATTCGTCTGAGGAAAATCCACAGACACATCCATGAATGTTACTGACTCCTATCATTCTTATTCAGTCCACAGAGAATTAGACAGTTCGACCGCAACAACCCTCACCACTTCCCCCTCTTCTTCTTTACAAAGGGATTGGCTCTGTCTCTGGTGTTTAGAATTTCTTCCTTGGCTTTGAATGTTTCTCCTATTTCACACCTCATTTCCACAAAGTATTTGTTATCGAAGGGGGAAGGCTTTAGGTGAACTCCAGCTGCCATGTTGACCTGGGACTAGCGAGTTTGTCTGGACCTTTCTCTGGGTTGCTGTCCCTTGGCTTATGGCAACATTGTCAGACCATTTTCTATCTTCCACAGATTCCTGGACTGGAACTGTTACCTAATTTAGTAAGTATTCTCAAGGATAGCTTAGCTTGTGAACACTTTGTTATTTTGTCTCTAAACTTTTGCCAATACTAAAAGTGAAAAGCCAGGCACGGTGTGGCATGGATGAGGCTGAAGTCACTGAGGAGGCTTTAGTAAGAGAATGATATGGACCGTGGCGGGGGGGGGGGGAGACAGAGAGACAGAGAGAGATTTCAGCAAAATTGGTTGGCTCTCTCAACAGCTTTTTGCCATAATATACCAAACCACAACAAGAACTTGAATCAGGATGCTGAGCTTGATCCAAATTTAATCTCTCGAACTAGGGGCCAGAGGATGCTATGGGGTGTTGGGCAAACTTTTGTCTTTATCCATTGGGCCTCTAATGACCAGACCTCCCCCGACCTCTAGCATGTCCTGAACCATGTTGAGCAGCCATAGCCTTAGAAAGATGTGTCTCTCCTAGATCTGTTGGAAAAGATAGTCTATGGATGGAAGAATCGTACAGCAAGTCTCATGTGTCTAAGGTCCTTATAAAGCCTCTAAGGCAGGAGCCCTAGAGGGCATTCATCAGGTCTTGGGACTGCTCCAGAGGTGGTGAGATCCTGAGACTCAGATTAGATTCTGGGACATGAGGAAGGATCTTGGGTACAGGACTAAGGAGGTCCCCTCATTCTCTCATGGGTTAGCCCTCTGGACACATAGACATACATTTAAGTGCAAGGGTAATCATTTATTGAACTGCAAGAGCAAGATATTTGTGCGGAATGATCATGGGTGGGGCCAAGAGAAATTTAAGAAAGCTTTTAATTCTCGATGTGTTGTCCTGGGTAACTAGGGAAGATGCTGGAGAGACCAGGATTGCACTTTTCTGTGACAGAGGATGGAAATCAGATCGCAGAATTTGTCTCAGGATGCTCCATGGACAGGAAATGGTGATGCTAGAGTCCTGGTGAGAAGTCTCCACTCAGCACTGAGTAATCCAGGAAGAAAGAATACAGGAACCCATTAAGCATGTCTTGGACTGACTTCAGGACAGAGAGGCACTCTATTCTATAGAACAAAGGATGAAGAAATAGATCTTGCCCTGCAATATAATCAAAATTATTTGCCAGAAAACAGGGATTAAAGGCATAGAATAAATTACACTTTCCTTATGGATGGCCTATGAAAAATGAAGTAACGAAAGGTCTGAGGCTTGGTTCCACAACCTTTGGCTCTGAAGAATGTTCATTGCCTTGAGGAATAATGGTGAAAGCCTTGGCCACTTTTAAAGACTTTCCTACATTATCTGAGTAAACTCTTGGGAAGTGGGAAAGAGGGGTCAAAGGAGTCTGCTCGCCAGACTGGAAGAGAAGTGGAGATCATGCAACTCCACTTCCAGGTAAGAAGCCAAGGTTGTACGGAGTACAGATGATGATCTTATTCTCCAGAGTTGGATGGAGTAGGACCACAGTCTCTGAAGAGCAGTCATACTCACATCCTGCTACTCTCTGTTTCAAACTTTAACTCTTAATGACACTTAACACATCGCTGAGCCATTTTTACACAACTGTGCAGCAACTATGGAAAACTCACTCCCTTGTTTTCGTGCCTAAGTGCTTGGTTCACTTTACATTAGAGCTCAAAATAGGACCAGATAGTCACAAATCCACATAATTCAGTCATTTTTCAAACTCTCCTCAAAGACTCCTTATCAAATTATTCTTATAATAATTTGGGGGCACAATACTAATGCTTTTGGAAGGCCTGGTCCATGCCCACCCCCACCTTGCTCTCACTGGAGATTGCCCACCTGGAGGCTCAGGCCTTTCTTCATCCTCGGGCCTGGAGACAGCGATCTGTAGGGTGAGAACAAGAACGTGTTCAGGTACCAGGTCCACGATATTCCCCGAAGAGAAAATGAGGTGCCTCTACAGCTTTCAACAAATAGCTGATAGCCAATCCCCCAGGGTCATTTCTTCTATGATATAATATTCAGAACGAAAAAAATAAGTGAGTCCTGACTTACCAGTCTTGGTTAGATCAATGATATTGTCCCTAGTGATTCCATGCGCCTCACATAGTTTTGCAAACTTTTCCTTGATGTCTGAACTCAGATCCTTTGTTCTGCCTGTGAAAAGAGCAGCAGTGAGTGTAGCAGCTGTGTCCTAGGCATTGACCACAGAACTAAGTGAGGGGACAGGGGCACCCCCATAAGGATGAGAAAATGGCTGGTGACATGGTTGACAGGTGTGGGTCCAATCTATCCTGAATGTGGCACCCATGGAATGGCCTTCTGGCACACGGAGAGATTTCAGAGTGTGCCCATCACTGTGCTTGAGGCAGGGTGCAGGTGAACATCGTCGACCTTCAGGAAGTGAGGAAGAGGCAGGACCAAGCTGGGAAGACTATACTAAAGCTAGAGTTTCCTTCCTGTTTTCCCAACCCAAATCAGTGTCCGTGTGGAAATACTTTACCGTAGAGCACCATCAGCTGGAAGGTTTCCCCGTTCTTGAAATTAATGAGATGAAACATGACATATCTGTCATAGTCTGTCTTAAGTATAGTAAATGTATTCCCTCCGTCATCTGTGGAGGAAATGGGACACAGCTCAGAAATTCTCTGGTCTGCATGAAATTATGTAAACCCTTTACCTGTACTACCCCAAACATAAAAATCATTAAAATACATATCCTGGAAAAGATGGGGGGCAGGGATGTCTGCTGCTTCCCATCTATAGCCTTCTGGAATTGATGAAGTAACTTCTAAGGAAGGGGCTCTGGGACCACGCCCACTAGACAACACTTAGCCACTGCAGTGACTCACTCTCTCTCATCCTCTCTGAGGCTCTCCTACCTCCCTCAGCACCTTCAAGCAACACGTCTGCCTTTCATAAGTCTGCCGTCTCACATGGCTACATCCTGAGCAATGTACACCGGTGCTAGCTACTGGGCAGTATCAAATTCCACCTCACCATACTTATCTTCCTTGCCTGCCACAGGGTGCTAGCTATTAGATGGCCCCCATGTCCCTGGCGAAATCAACCATGTCAGGAAGTGCTTGAGATTCTACAAGGGGTCGTGGTGAGTTCGCTAGTAGAAAGTTTGACTGGGAGGTGCAAGTTCCTGAGTTCAATTCCCAGCAACACATGGACACACACACACACACACACACACACACACACACACACACACACATACACAAGATAATGGTAGTAGGGTTTACTAAATTCCTTGTGGATAGATATATAGACATTCTATATACTTACACTCAACAAAATATTCGCCATCCTCTGGCGTTTTGTAGGCAACCAAATATAGTTCCCTGCACTCTCCATTTTCCCTGTAAAACAGACCAAGCTGATGCTTAGAGGATTTTTGATCTGGCTGGCTTCTTCACCCTCTACTCTATAGGTATCTCCACTTTCTGATTCTATTTACCTTTTGAATATTTTTGCAAAATTAGCAAAATGGCTTTTTTTAAGGTTATTTCGTTTCTGTCTGATACTTTAGTAATAGGGATTTGCGCTTATTTATTCTTCCTCAGCTAAGGGCAAACACCTCACTTACTTAATACGGAACTTGAAGCCTAAGGAATTCTCCAAGACATCGATGTGCTGCATAAAAACTCTCATGCTGCCATTCTCTTCTATCTTTTCTCTTTTGTTAGAGGCCACGACAATAGAAAACCAATCCCCATTGAGCTGTAATGGATAAGAAAATGCTTAAGGGAGAAGGGGGCAGGGATACCACATGGACATGTTTCTTCTTGAATTTGGCTTGATAGAGTTGTCACAATACCTAACATTCTGCCCCTGCCTCTCAGTGAGATCAGAGGTCCCCAAATCTTGTTAGATCTGAATAGCATACAACTGGTCTTACTTCAAGGTCTGAAGCCATTCGTTTGTCTAATAGAACAAGCCACTGTACCCATCCCCTCAGCGGACCCGCTTGGCTTCAAGAGTTCTCCAAAACACTCTCTGAGTCAGAAGTTACTATTCGCTGAGCCTACCTTAGCCACATCGAGGTTCCCTCTTGTGGAACTAGCTTCTTCTGCATGGCCACAGACCAGTGTCAGGCCCAGACACAGCAGCAGCAGCAACAGCTTCATGTTGGTAGGGAATAGAATTGCCTCTCTGTTGGGACAATCTCTCTGCTGATGATGCCCACACTCCACCTTCAGCACTTTGCTCGTCTTTATACTCTCTCTGGGTTCCAGTGTTTTTTTTTCCTTCTCATATGGGCCTCCTTCCCTCAGGCTTTTTGGAATGTTTTCTCATGTACTGATGTGAAGCCAAGGATTGTTCCTGCCCTTTCCAACTTGGCAATCTCATCTCCTATGGATTGATTTTTTTCACTAATACATTTCACAAAGCATATTTCCAAGAAAAACAGTGGGTGTTCAAGAGGGCTATCTGGAACCAGATGAACTTTGGATCTGACTTGGAATCAGAAAGCCAGTAATGGAGTGGGTGGGTACTGAACTGGAGGTCAAGCATGGAGAGAATCTTTGCTTCAAGACTTGAGTGGAGTGTGGAAGAAGCTGAATTACTTGGGTTTTCTTTAAAAACATTCACATTTCATGTGTATGAGCATTGGTTTTGCATGTGTACCATGCACACATCTGGGGCCAAGAAAGTCAGAAGGATGTGAAAGAAGGAGTCAGATTCTTTGAAACCTTTTCTTGCTGAGGACCCAGGTTCAATTCCTCGCACTCACATGGCATCTCAAACTGACTCTAGCTCCAGTCACAGGAAATGACCCTCTTTTGGTCCTTGTGATCTCCTATACACATGTGGTACATATGAACTCACTCATTCAGTCACATATGCATAAAAATAATAAATCGTTATTTAAAAAGATTATCAGGATGGATCTTCCGAAGCTAAGCTGACAGCCCCCAACCCCAAACCCACCCCAAAAGATTGACCTCAGAATGCAAACTGCTAACTTAGTAAGGTGAACTGCTTCAGCTTTTACCTCAGAGAACGTTGGACTTTAAATGACTGGACATAATCTCATCATTAAAGAAAAACAAAGGTATTGTTCAAAGTCATATTTGCTGATGGAGGTCCAAGTAGAAATGATGTCAAGAGTCTGCTTACAAAGAAACACAGATATAATAGGAACATATTTTGTATCCGTATAAATTGTATTTACCCTGGAACTAGAAACATAAAATAGTGTTTGATGTGGGGAAATAAAGAATTCAAGAAGGAGGCAAGTCCTCGATGGGGTTTATTTGCACTTTGCATCAACTCTCTATAGTATGTACTATTTATTTTCATCTTTCCATAGTGTTAGCTAAGACTCAGAAAGATCAAGTAACTATACAAGGCCATACAGCCAGTCAGCGAGAGAACTTAGATTTAAACCCAAGCCTGTCCATCTGACTCAGGATCCTTTACTCTTATTAACTCCACTACACAGGTCGGGAGGTTTTTACATGAAGGGAGGATGGTTAAATAGGAGAAAGAGGAATAAACAGCACTGTAGAGCTCCAGATACATCGGACTGAAACTGCACGTGGGTTTCTTTAAAATATGGAGGAGTGGATGTAGCTTGAGATTCAATGAGACATGACTACTGGCCCCTCTTGTTCTACAAGCATTTGGTAAATGCTTGACTAGGGGACTATCATTTTCCTTTTCTCCTCCTCCTCTTTCTCCTGCTCCTCTCCCCTCCTCTTCCTTTTTTTGTTGATTATGGTGTGTGTGCACACATGTGCACACATGTGTACATGCCTTTGCTCATATATGCAGGAGTCAGAACAGGGTGCCAATTGTCTCCCTCTGTCTCCTTTTACTTTATCCCCTTCAGACAGGGTCTCCCTCTGAATCTGGGACTTAGTGTGTTTCAGATAGGCTGTCTGGCCAGTAAGTCACAGCAATCCTCCAGACTCCACCATCTACCTAGTGGTGGGGTTAAATGCAGCCATGACCACGTTTTTTAATGTGAGTTCTGAACATCTGATCTTACCTTGCTGGGAATCCATACAGCCCTCACAGCCAGTACTTCTCCACTGATCTGTATTCCCAGCAACTCACATAGAGACTGGCCTTGAGCTTCCTGAGTTTCTGAATGGTCTTGGATCTGTGGCAATCCCCTAGATCCAGCCTCCTGAATGCTAAGATTATAGGTTGTAGCACCACCTCTGGCTATAGATTACTGCTTTTCTAGTAATGAGCAAGAAGATGCTTTCCCAGCAGAAGGCAACAGCCAGTCCCTTCCACTTAACACTCGTCAGTACTTGTGTGGTGTTCTTGTGACTGAAGCACTGATTCTGTTAAGAAATGACTAGACAAAGCACGTGGGTAAGAGGTTTAAGGAGTGTACGTGTAACAGCTAATGGCCCATTTGTAACTAGCTAGCATTTCTGAAACTGACTAGTAGGAAGATGATTTAATGACTTTTACCTGAGTCTCAACTAACTGAATAAATAACCCATTCAGAAAGCCTGCGGAAACATTTGAGTCACTCACATGGTGCCAGAGTGTGTTTGGGGCCAAGAAGAACATCAATGAACATGGGCTTATTTGATTCATGTCCCAGAGAGGAAATATTCTGTAGTCCCTCCAACAGAGTGACAGATAGGACTGCTGACCCCAGCTCAACATCAGTTCTAAAGCACCTGCTTCTGTCAGCATCAGAGGATGCTTGGAGTCACTGGAATGAATCTGCTTAACTCCCAAAACCTAGAGCAGGCCCCAGAAAACAGGCACAAACAAACTTTAAGGGACAAAGAGATTATTGGCCAGGAACTCGTGAAGGACAAAGGGAGCTAGGAGACAGCAGAATCAAGGAAGGGACGTTATCCTGTGTCAGGCAGAAATGCTATGCCACAGTTTTGCTCGATCATGCAGTGGGGGATGTGCACCCCAAAGAGACCAGCGTCTCAGCACAAAGACAAGGGAGTCTGAAGCAGTTAAGAGTTGGGACGGCTAGCTATTCACACACCTCACAACCAAGCAGTCTTTACTTCAAGATCGGGGGTGGACTCTAAGCTATACTGCATCATGATGTGCGGGATTTCATTCTGCTGTCCATGAGTAGTCTTTCCTCACAGGGCTCGAATCCTCTCCCCAATTAGGTATCTGTCACAGGAACATTGCAATAGAAAGATATTTAACTCAGGGGAATCTGTAAGCCACCCAAGCCAGGAACCATGTGTCCACACTACTGCATGTTCAGATGGGTCAGCGCCTTGGCAGTGTTAGCCTTCAGTCACCAATGGATGATGGAGGGAAGGCAGGATGAACCAGAAGAGGGAGAGACTGGAGAGATGACTCCTGGTTAAATTTCCAGCACCCACAGGAATCCATAAGTCTAGTTCCAGGGATCCGACACCCTATGTGGGCACTGCGTGCATGTGCTGCACAGACATACATGCAAGCAAAACATTCATACACATAAAATAATCTATTGTTTTAAGCACAAGAGAATTGACCAGACTAATAGGAACTAGGCAGAGGGCCTTCTAGGGTGTGGGGAGAATGGATCCATACGTGAAGGCCATGGCAAACAAGAGTACAAATAGTTCAGAGAGCCAAAGCAAACCTTGCTGGAATACAGTGAACACAGGAATTACGAAATGAGTTAAGGCTAGAAAGGGAGTTGTGTCAGTTTGCAGGGGCTGCCCTCTCAAACTCATGCAGTATGGGTGATTTCAAAAATTAGGCTCTCCTTTCTGGCAGCCAGAACTCTGGGAGCAAGGTGTTTGATGCGTCCTGCTTCTTCTGAGCTCTTCCTCATTGGTGGAATCGTCTTCCCGGGTCTTCAGGAAGTCTCTTCTCTAATCCATCCTGTATCCTAGTCTTTTCTTTTGAGGACACTTGTCAGTCATTTTGACTTAGGTTCACGCTGAAGACCTCATCTTACCATAATTACACCAAATCACAGCCTCAGGCACTATGGGTAAAGCTTCTAATGTATGTATTTTTGGTGGGCACACTTATCCCGGATCAGCTTATGTGGGCCTGTGAGGAGCTTGGTAGGGGTTGGTTTTCATGTATCTGGGAAGGACCTGCAGCATTTTAGAATTACAGTATGAGCATGGTCAGAGGTGTGCTTTCAAAGTTCATCTGGCTGCATTTGGATAACAAAGACCAACAGGAAGGCAGGAGAAGAGAGAAAAAAGTTGCTATCTGTGGTTCTCAAACATGTGGAATGGGACCCTATATGGGTTCTCAATATGTGGGTTGTGACCCCCACCTGGGTTACATGTCCTATATCCTGCATATCAGATATTCACATTTCAATTAATAAAAGCAGCCAAATGACATTTATGAAGTACCAACGAAATAAGTTTATGGTTGGAGGCCACCATAACATGAGGAACTGTATTAAAGGGTCATAGCATCAGGAAGGTTGAGAAACTTTAGGCAAGAGATCATGAAGGAAGTTACTGGAACATGCTGGCAAGAGATCATGTAAGCTTACTCTCGATAGCTGCAATTAGAGGGACGTCTATAGAGAAAGTACATGGTGTTCATAGAATGTGAGGTGTTAAGAAAACATTGGT
Organism: Rattus norvegicus; assembly: GCF_021556685.1. NCBI lineage: Eukaryota > Metazoa > Chordata > Mammalia > Rodentia > Muridae > Rattus > Rattus norvegicus. The sequence goes on from NC_141538.1 coordinate 80,634,469, forward strand.
ATTCTGTATCCTTATATAGATACAATTTAGAGTTATTGCGATTAATATCATGACCAAAAGAAACTTGAGGAGGAAAGGGTTTATTTTAGCTTACAGTCTATCACGAAGGGAAGGTGTGTGTGTGGGGGGGAGGGGACTCTATGAGGGAGAACTGGTTTTCTGAAGACATGATTGCTTTGGATTTATTTAGATGCAAAGGAACTTTAAATAGTTTTAAAAGGACTACAAAGAATGGACCTACTTAAGATGGAAATTAAAAAAAAAGAGAGAGAGTCCAGTCTTAAATACAGTATAAATCTAGTGTCGGAGATTTGTTTATAAATAATAAAATAACTATAACTGTGTTAGAGTGCAGAGAAGTACCAATCTGTATGACATTCCATGTTAATTGGTTGTGGCGCTCAGCTTAGTCGCATACAGTTTCATCCATCCAGTATGCAATGCAATTTTAATTAGATATATAAAAATATAGAGGAGCCAGTCAAATACTACTGACAAACCAAATAAGGACTGAAACTCTGGAGATAATAGGACAGACCCGATAACCACACCAAGTCCTTTGTAATTACGCATGCGTAGTTACGTTAAGCTCATCTACAGAGGAAAGAGTTAGAATCTTAACCACACCAAAAAATCGATGCTGGGGGTTCACAGGGCCAGTTCAGCAAGGTGTAGGGTTGCCCCATACTGGCCAACCTCAGTGTTGCGCTGTATCCTACAGCCGCATTGCTGGGGCTTCCTTTGTGCATGCTAGGTCTCTGTTAAGTTTGTGCTTATAATTTGCAGCCAGTAGCTGGCGAGTTGGAGCACAAAACTTGTACTCATTATCGTCCTTTGTAAAAATAGAAAAGTCGAGGATGGAGAGATAGCTCAGTGGGGAAGAGCACTCGATGCTCTAACAGAGGACCTGAGTTTCCGGCATACACAGGATAGCTCGCAACCTCCAGTTTCAGAAGATATGACACCTTATTCTGAACTCTTCAGGCACGAGTTGTATATGTGAACAGACATACAGACAGCCAAAACACTTATACCCATAAAATAAAACTAAAAAAGTCTAACTAGACAAGTCAGGACTGGAGAGCTTTGTCACCGGTTAAAAGCATAGGGCTGTTCTTCCAGAGGACTTAGGTTACGTTCACGGCACCCACATGGTGGTTCACAACCATCTGTAACTCCAGCTCCAAAGGATCCATTTTTAATCTACGTTAAAATATTAATCTCATCTTTCATTACACATGTTTCAGGCTAATGTTTCAACTAAAAGCCTTGGTTACTGGTCTTCTAACCTCGGAATTACATTCTGTTATTTTGTTTTTTGAGTGCTGAGGATTGAATGAGGGTGTCATGGGTACAAAGTCACCATTCACCAGCAGCGGCCTATACCCCTATTTCTGAAGTTCGATTCTTTTATTGGAGTTACTTTAGATAGTCTGAGGTCTTTCTCCATAGGAAACTGTTCTTGGTCCTTTCTTGTGAGTTTGTCTTAGTACATTTTTTCTTTTCCCGTCCTTTTGGGAATGCTTTCATTACTTCTTACCCAATACAAATCAAATTTAAGTGTCTTTGTGGTATTGTATTAAGTGGGGTTCCCTAGAGGAATAAAACTTACAGTGTGTTTGTGTGTGTGTGTGTGTGTGTGTGTGTGTGTGTGTGTGTGTGATTAGTTTATTAGAATGGTCTACAGACTGTAGTTCAGGTAATCTGTTACCATAAAGTCCAAGAATTCAGGAGATGTTTAGTCCACAAGGTTGGATGGCATAGCTGTTTTTCAGTATATGTCAGAATTCCAAAGTAGGCCCTAACACTCATGAAGGAATGGACCTCCTAGCCAGAGGCTCTAGGGAGGGATCTTCCTTCTTCCACATCTTCTATGTAAGCTGTCAGCAGAGGGATTGACCCAGTTTCAAGGTGGACCTTCCCTCCTCAAAAACATCCGGATGAAAAGTGGGTCTTTCCATCTTCAATTGACTCAGCCACTCTCTCATTCGTGCATTGGCTGTTAAGGTTTAGTTAATTCTGGATGTCGTTGACAACCAAGAACAGCCATTACAAGCCCACCCCTGGTCAATGTGACACACAATCACATGCTAAATTTTCAGGTGGAAGTAACAGCCAGGTCATAACTATGCCTGTGTAACTACCCCATGTACAACCTCAAAGGCGTTATGTATTTAATTGTACACAGCATGATGTAAGCATCCCTCGCACAACCATAAATGCATTATAAATTTTATGACGTTCCTTCAAGGGACATTCTTTTGATATCTCAAAATTTAAATATGACAACTAGTGATATTCTCTTAATCATTCTGATACTACATAACAAAGAAATAAAACATGAAAATCTGTACAAACACACTCTTAACAAAATACTGCCCTGAGCTACGTGCTGCCCTCCCCCGGACCCCCAGTTCCATTGTCCAGCCACTAGAAATAAAGAAATGAATTAAGCACTTTCTAGAATTCAATGATACCTAAACAACACAAAGACTCAATAAATAAAGAGAACTTCAGACTAATTTCCGCTATGAACACGCATGTGACTCCCAAAATTCTACCAGCTGATAAAACACCTTCAGCAAAGTGGCTGGATACAAAATTAACTCAGAATAAATCAGTAGCCCTCCTTTATACAACAATAAACAGGCCGAGAAAGAAATTAGGGAAGCAGCAACCTTTACATTAGCCATGCAAACTATGGTGGTGTAACTCTAACCAAGCAAGTGAAAGACCTGTATGACAAGAACTTCAAGTCCCTGAATAAAGAAATCAAGGGAGTTATCAGATGATCGACATAACTCCCATGCTCATGGGTCAGTAGGATTGACACACCGAAAATGGCCATATAGCCCAAAGCAATCTATGAGTTCAGGGCAACTGCCATCATAATTCCAATGCGATTCATTACAGACCTTTACAGAGCAGTTCTCAACCTCAAATAGAAAACGAAAAACCCAGGATAACCAAAACAATCTTGAACAATAAAAGAACCTCTGGAGGAATCACCATCCTGATTTCAAGCTGCAGTACAGAGCCAATAGCAATAAAAACTACACTGTGTTGTTACAGAGACAGAGAGGTTGGTGAATGGAATAAAATCAAAGGACTGGAAATCATACACACACACACACACACACACACACACACACACCCCTATGAACACCTGATTTTTGATAAAGAAACCAAAATCATACAATGGAAAAAAGAAGCATCTTCAATCAAATGGTGCTGGTTTAACTGAACGTCTGCATGTAGAAGAATGCAAATAGAGCCATATCTATCACCCTGCACAAAACCAAGTCCAAGTGGATCAAGGACCTCAACATAAAACCGGACATACTGAACCTAATAGAAGAGAAAGTGGGGGAACTTCCTTGAACACATTGACACAGGAGACGAATTCCCAAAGAACACAAATAACTCTGGGCTACAGAGCTAAGCAGAGAATTCTCAACAGAGGAATCTGGAATAGCTGAGAAGCACTTAAAGGAATTTTGAGAGTCCTCAGTCCTCAGGAAATGCAAATCAAATGACTCCGAGAGTCCTTCTTATACCAATCAGAATGGCTATAATAAAAAACTGAGGTGACAGCACAGGCTGGTGAAGATGTGGGGAAAGGGGATATTCACCCATTGCTGGTGGGAGGGCAAACTTGGACAATGACTTTGGAAATCAATTTGGCAGTTTCTCAGAAAATTGGAAATGAAGCTGAAGTCTCAGCTATATGCCCCAAACGTACCCCGCTCTACCACAAAGACGCTTGATCAGTTGTGATCATAGCAGCTTTATTTGTAGTAGCCAGGAATTGGGAATAGCCCAGATGTTCCTCAACTGCTGAATGGAGAAACGAAAATGTGGTACATCTACACAGTGAAATACTATTCAGCTATTAAAAACAAAGACGCGTGAAATTTGCGGGCCAATGTATGGAACTAGAAAATATCGTCCTGAGTGAGGTGATTCAGATCCAGAAAGGTACGCATGGTATACAGTCACTTACAAGTACACATTAGCCATAAAGTACAGGATAACCATACTACAATCCACAGACTCAAAGGTAATTAGGAGGGCCCAAGGGAGGCTTCATGAATCTCACTCAGAAGGAAACAAAATAGTCATCAAAGGGAGATAGGTGGGATGGGGGTAATGAGGGGAACTGTGATCACGTGTGGGGAGAGGGTGCTGGGGAGGTCTGGGTGTGAGAACAGAAACTGGTGGGGACAATACTGGAAGTAGGAGATCTAGGATAAGGGAGGCTCTGGGGAGTCTATAGGGATGACATACCCTAGACGCCTACTAGCAGTAATATGGAGATTGAAGTGGCCATCTCCTATAGCCAGGCAGGATTTCCAGTGGAGGGAGGGAGACATTAATCCACCTACAAAACCTTCAACCCAAAATTTTCCTGCCTACATGATGTTCAGGGACAAAGGTAGAACAGAGTTTGAGGGAATGGCCAACCAATGACTGCCCAACATGAGATCCATTCCATTTGAGAGAGTCAACCCCTGACAGTCTTAGTGATACTCTGCTATTCCTGGAGACAGGAGCCTGGCATAGCTGTCCCCTGAGAGGCTTCATCCAACACCGACAGGAAACGCAGACACCCACAGTCAAACATCAGGCCGAGCTCGGGGACTCTTGTAGAAGAGCTGCGGATAGGACTGAGCGCTAAGCTGAACAGGGCAAGGACACCACTTGCAGACCTACTGCTGTGCAAGAACCTCTTCTGGTAGTAAAATCTGTATTAGTCAGGGTTCTCCAAAGAACTTGTAGAATGAAAGAGAGGGGCTATAATCTCTACTTCCTCCATTCTGTAATGTAAATTATATTTCATCGTTTTCAGTTGAGTTTTTCCTTTTTCGGTAGTTTCTGGAGGTGTAGAATTTGGTTGCCACTTGAGGTAGTTATACAGGGGGTATCTACTGTTATAACGTTTGACATTGCTTTTTCACCCAGTAAACTGTAATGTCCTGTTCTCATCCCATTGTCTTGCAACATTTTCTAACTTACTTTTGAATTTATCCTTTGAACCGATAGTTATCTATATTTGCCTTATTTAATTTCCACCAATTGCTCAAATAAACTCTGCCCACTACCCCAAGTTCTTAACCCTGGATGACTTCTTCAAAGCCTCTACTGTTTGTTTTTAAGCAATATTCATCCATGACCCTGAGGGCCAGACTCTGTCACACAGAAACGCTTATGGGTCCTAAACCATTCACGGATTCTCAGAAGACAAACACTGTCTGCGTTGATCTTATGAGTATCAATAAAGACACCGTGGCCACCAAGATGTGCTCAGATTTTGGTTAAATATGAGACTGTAACAAAGGGAATTTTTTAGCATCTGAACCTAGTGAAAATTCCTTAAGGTTTGCTCGGTCAGTGTTAGATAGAGGGAGAACCTGGTTTTGACAGGCTGTACTGTGTTGTGTCATTCCCCATATCTAGTCCAGGGGTGATTTTTGGTTTTGTGTTTTAAACTCTTTTTCAGAGAATGTTAGGTTGTGGGTTGAAGTGGAAACTTAAAGGCTCTTTGGAAAGTCTGTTGTGTAGGATGTCACACAGGCGAAGGCAGGTACAAGATAGAATGAGGCCTGCCATTGGATGAGAAGGGGGGATGAAGGGAGAAAAGTTTTAGAGAGAGGAGGAGACTGGAGTGAGGCAGAGGAAGCAGTGGAGAGAATATGGAGGCTGATGTGAAGATTCCTCTCTTCACATTTACAGGTTATGAATATTCTTAAGGGATGGATGTGGACAGGGCTTTGTATGTATAGGTGAGCAATTGTATCTTATCAATTGGATCAGAGGTTATTGTGTTGTGTGTTCTTTCATGTGGACATTTAAATCAAAGAGAGTTATGTGGCAGCTGGAGACCCTAAGCTGCCACGGACTTGGGAGGTGTATTTCTGGCCTGGTTCAACCTACCTTGGGAACTGGAGAGATTGTTGCCAGGCTCAGAGAGTAGTCATAGGCAGTGTCGTATAGAATGAAGCTGAGCATGTGAGAAGCTTTGCTGAGTGAGATGAAGATATCTACCAGATATCTTGGGGCACTATGATGCTGGATCTAGTATAGGAGAAAAGAAAGGTATATTTTATAATTTTACAGCAACACAGTTGGATGGTGTTTTGCTAAGGCAAACACATGAAGGAATGTTTGGCTGAAGCAGACACAGGAGAGATGATATTCTGCTAAAGCAAGCACAGGAAAGGACACACGATGAAGGATTCTTTTCTAACAACATGCATTATTGGTCCACCTTACATGGCATGTTCAGGTGCAGTTGTTAGGACTACATAGAGAGAAATGCACCAAAACCTTCTGGTAGAATTGTGGTGTGCAGCAGTTTCTTGGTAGACTCGGGCTGATTGGATGCACATGCTGAGAGTCACAACCCATGCTGAGGCACAACATATGGTGGACACATGATGCTTGGAGGGTTTAAATAGGACTCCACAGAGTGACAGACAGGGCCTAGCTTACTTGCACAGCTGGCTGTACAAAGCTTGTGGGTCTCGAGGCTTTTTCGCTCTTCACTTCCATGAGACAGACACAACCAAGAACTTCTGGCGTTCCTGTTGGCCCCTGCTGACTGGATCCAGGCTGAAGCCTGGCTGTCTCCACTAGGTTGATCCCATTGTTGCTAACTGGATTCTACCAAACTTGACTACTGGTGTATCTGTGAACTGTTTCCCCGTGGATTGAGCTGCTGCTGCTGACGCACGAACCTAACTGCCAATTTCTGGACAACACAGATTGGAGTTGCTCCAAAGTGTCCTGCGCGCGACCTCTCGCCAGCAAGAAAAAAAGCGGGGACATACGGATCCTTGCGGCAGCCAAAACTTTTATTCAATCTTAAGGAGAGCCCTGCGCGCCCACATGGGGCGGCTTATATACACCCTAGCGCGGCGCATCCACACCTGATTGGTCGCTTACCCATGATCTCATTAGGCACGCCCCAGAGTGGGCAAAGACCTGGCACAAAGGCACTCTTGCACATGCGCATACAGTCAACTTCCTGAAAGGAAGTCGGCTGGCACGGCGGAGGCCAGCGCCATCTTGTAATGGCAGAAGCTATCCTGGCCTTCCACGTGAGGCGCAGTGGAAGCCAGCGCCATCTTGTGGTGGCGAATGTTAAAGCGGCCCTCTACATCTCCCCCTATTTATTTATGTATTAATAACAGTCCTGATCACCCTATCGCGTGCAATGAGGAAACCTCAGCGATGTGGAAGGGCTGATCAAAGGATCATTGAGTCTCTCTCATCCCAGTGCAATGGATCCACAGATCCATGGGGTGCAAGAGCAGAGAACTCATATACTGACTAATTTTTGAAGATAGATAACCAAATTCCAGGGGAGGCCCCTAGTTCAATGGCCACAAGTGCTTGAGTGATAACGGCCTTGTCACGTTTCTGTCGAGATCTGAGTTTGAAAACCAACCATAGCATGAACACTAATCCACAGCATAGGGCTGCACCAAACAGAGCCACTCCCGATAAGTAGTGGGCACCTCATTTGGTTCTCTACAGCTGTTACCACCAAGGGCCGTAGTCAAGCCGCTCCTATAATAAAATTTTGAACTCGCAATTGTTAGCAACTACTCCAGAAAGTTCACCCACTGTGTTTGTCTAAAAATAGATTGGGGGAGGATAACTCTAGACACTGCAGACACAATGTCTGCAGCAGTAATGGCTGCAAAAGTGTCAAGCGAAATACAATAGCAGCGAAAGTGTCAAGGTCTTTTCTGGGACAGTTTAGGATCAGTCATTTTTCTCTGGAACAACCAGCAGACAATGGAACTATTTCTGAGATCTGTACATCCAGTGAAGAGTTCCCCAGTCCACAGCAGCTTTACGCAGGTGGCATTTCTGTGAAGCTACAGTCTGTAAAATAACCAGTTAAGGCAGCAAGAGTCACCAGGGAATGAGGGGGGCAGTAACGGCTGGAGTCCAGTCTTCTCCAGCAAGCAGCAGTGCGCAGAGGGTCAGAGAGCGGGCCATAGTTGGACGGGACACACGCAGTGGTAACACTGACTGCAGCAATGCCAAAATCTCTGTGATGACAAAAGGTGAGGGGGAATCTTCTATCTTCCTCTCAGGACAGAGGCATGACTCCAGGGACCCGAACCACGAGAGCTGAATCTTCATGTAACCAGGATCAGCAAGTCTCAGCAACCACTCAGGCAGCTGGCACACTCTTGTAGCATCCTGTAGAAAAAACACAAACATTCCCTCTTCCCCATATAAAATATCTGGACAGGATCATGTCAATATGTGGATCTCTCTATTTCACCTAGGCAGAAGTATGCCTAGTTGTAGGGTACCATAAACTTTGGCATCCAAATTTTAAAATTGAAATAAAAGGAGCATTATTTAGCGTACAAGGATAACTCCCCTTTTTATTTATTAAGATATAGTGAAGATATTATTTATTAAGGTAAGTCCTCGAGGATTAAATTGAGGACACTGAGCACTTGACTTGTATACCAAATTATTGTCTCCAGCATTATTGTTTTGGATATATAAAGAATGAGATTTTTTGACTAATTGTTCCTATGTAAGGCCTACAATCTGTCTGGTATCATTGTCCTCCCTTGTTAAGGAGCCCAGACAATCCAGTTTGAGTTCTTAAATGGTCTATTAAGGAACAGTACTTAGTGCTCTTAACCACTAAGCAATTTCTCTAGCACCTCACAAACTTTATTTACCTAAACATAAGCATTAATTAGAAATGTCAAATCCTGTAAATATTGTCCAATTTCAGTCTTACTAGAAATCCCTGAGCTGGCAGGACGAGGCTGAGAATTGAAAGTAAGCAAATGGAGTCTTCCTCTTTTTATATTAACTCCATTACCATTTTCAAAGAGCTGGGTCTATGGTTTTGTTTAGTTGTCTGAGCCAGGGCACTGAAAGGACAGTGAGTTGTCAGACAATTCACACTGAAATCATCACTCACTGATTTCATGTAGAAAACTTGCCTCTAATAAAGCATTAAGTAATTGAAATCAATTGTAAACCACAAGCCACACATTGGCTATCAGTATATGATTTGAAGGCTTGATTTAAAAACAGTGGCTAAAGCACGGAATTTAATAATGTACTGAAGCAACAGAAACTCAAGAGAATAAACAAGTGATCCAATCATACATGTAGCCTTTTCATTAGATGAACCACCTATAAATACAGTAAGCGCATTTCCTATGGGTTGTATGCACAAATATACAGAAAGTACAAAAGCATGCAAAGAGTAAAATTATCAATTTTGCCTGAAAAATTTGTATATGTAATAGGCCAAATATCAGGCCAAATATTTTGTAATAACCAATTAACTGTTGTTTGGAATAAGATATGTTTCATCAGGTTTCTTTTTAAAATACTTCCATGACTCTAGTCCACAACTCTGTATTAACACAGCTGAAGCTTTATCTCCAATGTGCATAACAAAGACCTAAGTCCTCTGGTAAGGTGAGGTACTTAGCCAATTAACATATCCTTAGAAGCTTGAAATTAGTTTCAAATATTCTTTTCTGGAGTAGTGCAACAGCTACTCCCCAAATATTAAAGCTCATTTTGAGAGCAAAGGTTTGTAGTAAAAATTTCCATATACACTGAAAGATTTAAAGTTCTAACTTTTTACATTGAAGAAGCGACAAAATTACATAATATAAGGCTGTTAGCCATTCTTAATGATATCACTTTATAGGCTCTCCAAAACTATAAGCAAGCTCATGGAATGAAAACTCAAAATCAATCCTCTAAATCTATCTTGAAATGGCAGTTGGAGTAAACAGACTGGCTGTAATGTTCTCACAAGTTCTAAAACCTCATCAATCTTTCATAAATCTTGTAACAATCTCTACCTGTTTGATTTTTTCTTAATTAAAAATAAGTTTGAGTTAGTCAATGTAACACTGGCAATCCTTAATCACAATCTTTAAGTTCTCTTTGTAACACTAGAGCACAACCACAAGGTCATCTGAGTTCTGAGTACATGACTAGGCAGCTATCCTTGGGGCAGTGGAATTAGCATCAAAATACTGATAGCTTTAGGGCAAACCACAACTTTGGAAAGCAAAACTCGACCTCCAACAAACTAGTACAAAGTTTGACTGCCAATTCCTATATATGAACGCACGATGGTGTAGTCTCCAGTACCTCAACAAAGAGACATTGTCCTAAATTCTTTTAGAAGCCTGGTTTCTAGGATAAGAATTCCATAAAAATACTATCTCAATTTAGACCTGTTTCCCTGGGTGGGCTCATGCCACATGTTGTCTAGAATGACTCCATACAAATTACCAGTTTTATGTCAACTTTCTGCTACCAATATTACACCTTTTTAACCATATCTAATAACTAAAAAGGCCAACAATCTATGACCAAGGCAAGTAGAGCATATTTACACATTTAAAACCAATCAGAAACAAAATTGAAGTGGCTATACATATCTTTAATATTTAGACCAAACACCATTTTTACCTTTTTAGCTATGATTTTAAGAAAAGCACCTTGTCACCTGTTGAGTCAAATAATAAATCAGGGATATCTCTAAGAGAAACAGCTGTCAGCTCTTGTATCAAAGAAGCTGAGAAGCTGCTGGCACCTTTAATATCAGCTCGTGCAGATGCTTAGCTCCTGGGCAGCTTCTCCAGCTGACCCAGACTCCTGGCTGTAGGTGTAGGGCTCTAAAGGCCCGATTGAAACTGTTTTTTATTCATTTGTTCCTTTTTGAAACGAGTTAAAACCAAATCAAGGTGTGAACAACCAGCAGATAAAGTTTTTACCATTTTTTCTTTTGAACATGAAACATAAAACATTTAAACAACGAGAAGCAAGAACCACAGACATAAACTGACAGACATGGGGACATCCTGGTGCACCAAGGACAGACAATAGACAAAGAGGGAAAAAAACCAGATGGTGTTCATGGTGACTATCCACTCGAGTGGAGTCAATATGGACAATGGATTGTCTCAATTCCTGGACTAGTCCATCAACGTGTTGAAACCCAATTCCTGTAAGATACTGAGATATATTATCTGACCAGCATGACTGACATTCGCCAATGGTATGGAAGTGAAACACAACCCTGAATATTTTCACTCACAACCCAATTACATTAACTCCATCAAGCTGTGCATGGGCATTGAGATGTCCTTTTGTTTAATTCTCCTGAATAAATTTTCAGCGGTCTGCCTCTATCAAGTCTAATCAGTACGACTCTGCAAAGCTTCCAGAACCTAATCACGCCTTTTACAAGCACAAAGACAAAGTTTTTCTCCCAAAATACTGTGTTCCTTTTATCTCCTTTTCTTTTCGTTTTTTTTCTTCAGAGACCTTTTCTCCCTCCAACATACTTTCTTGTTGTTCTGTAAGGACCCTCTGACCTGTCCTAACGGCTGTAACGGCTTCCCACACAAAGAAAAAAATACACAAAATTACCTGCCTTGTCCATGAAGGATCCATAACTTTTGGTTTCTTCACAGTGGCTCTCCACCTAGGCCCATATCTTTCTTCTTCATAGCGAGCTGCCTCATCTTCTAAATCCTCTTCCTCAGAGGAGCCAAGCTCGTCTGTTTCTGAACTATCAAGCCCCAAAACCTCTAACTCCATTACCAGATAAAGGCTTTTTTTCGGGGTTTTCTCCTCCTTTGCCTGTTTATTTAATTTAATCTTAGCAGGGAGGCCCCCTTTTTTATTCAGGTTCCCTTTGTCTCTGGGGCCCCGGTTTTTGCAGGGGTCCCTCCCTCAGTAGCTGAGGTGGCCACTGTCCCCGGGGCGTCCTTTCCCCGTTCTAGCACCTCTGACGGTGGCAAGACCGCAGAGGGGCCTGGTGCTTGAGATCGATCAGTATCATTTTTTCATTGCAACCTTTCATTACGCTCCATTTCTGACATGCTTTCCTGAATTTCGTCCAGGGCCTCTTGGCCTGCCGCTATTATAGGACGAAAAATGTCTTTACCTAAACAATCCTTAACCATCTGCCAAATTCCTAACGTTCCCGGCCTCAGACTACTATGTAATAGAGGACTCAACATTACCCTCAGCAGAAGGAGAAAGATACGATAGGTCAAGACCAAACAATTCGGAAATTATCATGTCTCTCGGAGCTTACCTCAATTCTTGCCGCTTCTGGATTCTCTCCCTGGACGGAGGACTCCCTCTCGGCACCTGGCAATGGTGTGGCGTTTTTTATCCCGGGTTCTCGGCACCAGATGTCCTGCGCGCGACTTCTCGCCAGCAAGAAAACACGCGGGGACATACGGATCCTTGCAGCAGCCAAAACTTTTATTCAATCATAAGGAGAGCCCCTTGCGCCTGCATGGCTTGGCTTATATACACCCTAGCGCGGTGCATCCACACCTGATTGGTCGCTTACCCATGATCTCATTAGGCACGCCCCAGAGTGGGAAAAGACCTGGCACGAAGGCATTCTTGCACATGCGCACACAGTCAACATCCTGAAAGGAAGTCAGCTGGTGCGGCGGAGGCCAGCGCCATCTTGTAATGGCAGAAGCTATCCTGGCCTTCCACGTGGGGCACAGTGGAAGCCAGCGCCATCTTGTGGTGGCAAATGTTAAAGCAGCACTCTACACCAAAGAACTTTTCTAAACAGGTCAACTTCCCTTATATCCTTTCCTTTTTACTGCCTCTGGTGGGTGGTGGGTTACAAGGAAGGATAAAGTGTTTAAAAAACATCATTAAAAATAGGATTTGAAAAAAATTAAAGTTACAGTGGATTGTGTCAGCTTAAATATGCTTGGCTCCTGGGACTTGACATTAGGATGTGTGGCCTTCTCAGAATAGGTGTGGCCTTGTTGGCAGAAGTTCATCACTGTGGGGTCGGGCTTTGAGTTCCTATCCTCAAGCTCCCCCTTGGCTGCCCACATTAGACAGTCTCTTCCTGGCTGCCTTTGGATCAAGATATGGAACTCTCAACTCTGCCACGTCTGCCTGGATGCTGCCTCGCTTCCCACGGTGATGATAATGAACTAAATCTCTAAAATTGTAAGCTGCCCCAATTAAATGTTTTCCTGTATAAGAGTTACCTTGGTCATGATGTCTCCTCACAGCAAGGAAACCCTAAGGCACAGATCATTGAGTTTAAAGTCGACATAAATCATAAAGGAGAACTTTCTCTTTCACTTCAGGCTCAGCTGAGGGGAACTTTTCTGCTTCTCTGGAGCTGCTTAGAGCAGATATGGGTGGAACAGAGGGAGACTCACCTTAGGTAGCTATTTCCTCCTCCCTGTGTTCATGCTGCTTAGAGGAAAGGGACCCTGGATGAGAGGCCTGGCCTCTCCCCACGTCCTGACAGGGAGCAACATTGATTGAGACTGAGAGTCAAGCAACAAAAGAAGCAAGTGCTCCTGCTCCCTGAGTGGGTCACATGGAGGGTGTGTGGGTGTGTGTGTGTTTGTGCGCGTGCATGTGCACAAGTGTGTGTGCATGTGTGTGTGTCTGTGTGTGTGTGCATGTGTGTGTGTGTGTGTGTGTGTGTTTCTTTCTTTAGGTGACCTGGCAAAGCTAAAAGCATTTGGGTCCCCAACAGGAATGGGCATAGGTCTTAAGCAAGGGACCTTTCATACCAGAGGAAGCCACTGGTCATTACAGGTTAAACAGAACTGACAGAGACACATAGAAACACACAGACTCACAGATGGATTAGGTCTTCAGTTCTGGCAGTCAGTGCTGTCAACACACTACTTACAGCCTGAATGGTACCTCCATCATGGATGGAGTTATAGGATCTGGGGCCCTCTTACACTCCCATTACAGACATAAGTGTTTGGAGATAAAATGAAGGCTAATTCAGAACCTCTGGGTTCTCTTTTCAAATACATCTTAAACTTGCTCTGTGGGCTCACATCAACCACATTCCGTCATTGACCCACCCTCCTATTTCTAAAGTATAAAGGTCATTTGGGCCAACACAGGCTGATAAGAGTGTCTCCCTTCTAGTGAGAAGCACCTTGGAGTCCAGTTTATCAGTCACAAATATGTCATAATATGCTCCCAGTGAACAGGTCCCGAGACTTAGTAGGCCCCAGGACCTGCTGTGTGAGTGCTGGGAATCAAAGCCAGATCCTGTGGGAGAGAATCCAGTGCTCACTGGAACCATCTCTCCAGCCCCTACATCCTAAGTCTTAAAGAGCTGTTCTTTAAGACTCTCTGAGCACATGCTTTAGAACACTGAAGAACAGAAGTTTTGCTTTGAAGAAAACTGCTATATGACAGACACATGTACAGTGCACCTTTGTCGCCAAGCAGAGCCTTGTTCTAGCTCATTGAAGCAGTCACTTAAATTCTGACATTTAGATATAGTTGGGAGAAATCTGGAGTTCTCTGATGCTTGACCTGGATTTGGTGCAACCCGTGCATGCCTGGCCTTCCTTCTATGTAGTTGCTGGTCCTTATCCTTACATTTCAGTGTCTACTGAACCACCCTCAGCCTGAACATCTACTTCTCTTACTTTTTTTTTCATTCACCAAAGAGAGAATTTATTTTTACTACACAAAATGACTTGAAGCACTCATGTCTACCATTCAGGATACCCTTCTAAAAAGATGCAGGCTTGGGGTTGGAGAGATGGCTCAGCAGTTGAGAGCACTGACTGCTCTTCCAGAGGTCCTGAGTTCAATTCCCAGCAACCACATGGTGGTTCACAACCATCTGTAATGGAATCTAATGTCGTCTTCTGGTGACTGAAGACAGCTACAGTACTCACAAACATAAAAAAAAAAAAAGATGCAGGCTTTCTGCAGGTTTGTGTACAGTGCCAGACTTCCACTTGGAGAGAAATTACCAATGCCAATGGATCTCGTATTGCACTTTCATCACTGAAGAGCAATTATTTGGATATGAAAGCACAATATTCCTAGGGTAATCAATAATCCCCCATTACAAGCATGCACATGTGAACACACAGACTTTACCCATATTTATGCTCATTGTTCTCTGAAATGAGGACATTGGGAAGAACCAGAATGAAGTATTTAATCACCTATGTTTGGGGCCTACTATTGTGCTACACTACTTGTACATAAAATACTGAGGGGAACGGAACAGGACTAGACAAGTTCTAACGACTGGGCCATGGTGTTTTGAGATGGGATTTAATGAATATGCTGTGAGAATATAAAAGGTTACAGACAATCGAATATTTTCTTTTCAGGGAAGGGGGTGAGATGGGCCTGTTTTTGTTTTGTTTTGTTTCACTTTGTTTTGACTGGAGAGACTGCTGTGGGTGCTGGGAACTGAATGTTTCTTCCTCTGGTTGTGAGATTATCCTTTAATGACCAAGCCATCTCCAGCCCAAGAGTATATTTTGTAAGGTTGCTTCAGAGACATCATCTTAAACCAGTTTCCCAAGTTGGGATTATGATGTGTGAAGGGGATGTCAACTGAGAAAATTCTCCGGCTAGAAGGGTACGTGGGAAAGCCTGTGGTGCACTTTGTTTGACGTTTGACTTGAGAACGCTGCCCAGCTCACTATTGGAGAGGCCACCCTGGGCTGACAATCCTAATGTACAAGAAAGCAGGCAGAGCATGCTATAAGAAGCAAGCCAGTAACCAGTACTCCTCTATGGACTCTTACCTCTAGGTTCCTGCCCTGAATTCCCTGGATGGTGAGCTCTAAGCTACAAGATGAAACGAATCCTTTGCTTTTAGTCATGGTGTTTTATCAGCAATAGAACCTAGCTAATAGTTTGCAATGGCAGACAGTTCTCTTGAAAACAGAATCATACTGCTGTACAGAACCTTCTGGAATGCTTCCCCACCAAGCATTCTGAAGCAGACTCTGTGAGAAGCTGAGTGAGCAGCAGTATCTGCTACTGGGTAAGAACAGGGTGTGGAGGCATTTGTCGCAATACAGCTGAAATCTTCGGCTAAGACACTTGTGAATTAGCATTCTGAATATGAAATAAAAACTCATCTGCAACAAGAATCCATCTTTAGTTTTTAATAGCAAACAAGAGAAATAAAGTAGTTACAGTTATGAGTCATGTTAACAAAATCTTGGTTCTATAGGAAACTCTTCATGAATATCAATACTTCAAACTCGTTGTTCATAAATGATTATAGAAATCTCAGGTCACTTTGTCAAATAACACTGTGGAATAGACTTGGCTGTATTTTTAAACTGTGTTAGTTTGTACATAGAAAAGTATTTTAATGTGATATATATTTGAATAATTCTCATGTACATGATAAAAATGTCAGACATCCATGCTGCACTCCTGTGTTCAGTGGTAGTCCCTATTTTCTTCTAGGTTAAAAAAAAACAAGTCTATTCATGTAGAAATATATCGGTATAAATGCATATATATGTACACAGAGGAATAAAAAGACAGACACGCATACACAGTCTTTGTCCACAGTGAGAACACACTATATACACTGTTCAACAATCTGATTTCTGTACTTAAACGATATAACAAGTACCATTCACTACAACACATTCCCAGCTGTTTTCCACATTTTTATTCAACTCTTATTAACAATGTCTAGACAAAATCCCTCAAAGTTTTCTATTGAAGTCTTTAATTCTATCACTTGGGAGGCAGAGACAGGCACATCTCTGTGAGTTCAAGGCCAGCCCAGTCTAGTAACAAGTTCCAGGCTAGCCAGGACTATATGGTAAGATTCTGTCTCAAACAAAACCAAACAACCCCGCAACATTTTCTATTAATTCAGAAGCTAACGAAGACATTAACAAAGAAAGCTAGATGATACCGAAGGTTACCCTTACCCTAACATCCAGATAATAAAATAAGTGTCAGGAAGGAATGTCTCTGTCTTCTTGGACCCAATGGAAAGAAAGCTACAGTAAACCAGGGAAAAGACCACTGAAAGAGATGGCTGCCTAGAAACAAGTCTTGTAACCTGTAGAAGATGAAATACACACAAGGAATATTGAACAAACAATGCATTAAGTTAAAAAACAGATTTGTGGTTATTCCAGGTATGGTGGCACATGCCTATTATTCCCAGTACACAGGAGGCTGAAATACCTTTTCATAAGTTTGAGATCAGCCGGAGCTACATAGCAAAGCATTACTAGTCTCCCCACTGTGATTAAATTTAGGATGCCATGATGTAAGTGTTATAAAAGCCATACTTATCCTACTTACCCACACACAGAAAGAAGCAGAAATGTAGGAATACTTTTTCTCAAGAACATAGTGTGCATAGTTTCACTTCCCTGTGACATCTAAGTTTCCAGTTCTTGTTTCTGGTGGAGTCTGGCTAAAGTCTCTACCCTTGGGTTGTAAGAGGTGTACTTTTGCCTCTTCAATAAATCCCTCTATTTTTACTAAGGCTACCTAAAATAAACTAAAACAGAAGACATCTTCCAAGGAGAACTGAGGAGCCAGCAGATGACTGGGGCGCTACGAAGGGCACTGCTCCTCCCTTCTCTTCCATGAGTAACGTACGAAGGACATGCTTACTAAAAACAAACAACTCCATGGTTCCTCTAAGTTCCCTGATGCTTTTGCAAAGTCATGAAATTCCTAGAAACTCACTTGGGAGATGCTTTACCATCTGGGTTTACAGTGGGTGTCCACCTGTTTTCCCAGTGACTTGTGGAATGCATGCCTTTGATCCTGTCACCATTCCAACAGGTGATGGCCAATTTCAAGTTGATTCATGGCCCGAACACTTGCTCATGTTCTTTTTCCTACACATTGCCCAATTGAAAAATGTACATTTAGAAATGCTCTTCTTCTCTCAGCCTACTCCCTTACCAGCTCTCTGCATAGAAATGGAATGGAGAAATCATCTGAGGTAAGAGTTTTAAACATTTAAAGAGAGAAACATAGGTAAGAGTGAATAGCCACTTCAGTTTATATGGAGAAAATCAGAGCATCTGAATGGATGTCTGGAATTCTCACTTTTATGGAGGGCATTTAGGAGATCCTGGTTTGGGGCAAACTATAGTGGCTGCATTCATGGGGCAGAGTTCCAGACCAGTCAGGGCTACATAATAGAAATTCATGCGAGAGAAAGAGAGAGAGAGAGAGAGAGAGAGAGAGAGAGAGAGAGAGAGAGAGAGAGAGAATGTTTGGCGGAAATCTGTATAGCATAGACGGGAGAGTCCAGAAAAGCTGAACTGGAGCCACTCTTTCACCCAAGGACTCAAGATTCACACACTGGGATAGAGAGATGAGCAGGACTCTCCAGGCAGCAGGACTCTCCGTCTTCTGATACCCAGTGATGATGGAGACAGGGACAAATTTCCTTCTTAAAAGGAAGTGATCAAGACTTACATCTGTTCTCTTGACATGTAAGATTAAAACAATCTTTGCCCATGTGTACACATGTTCATACAGATGTGTGCACATATCCACATGCCCATGCATGTGCATGCCAGTTTCTCACCAAGCCATTCCTGGACTGTTTTCTTCATCTTAGGTTTGAAACAAGGTTTCTCACCAAACAGCTCACCAGTTGGCTAGACATGCTGGCCAACAAGTCCCAGCTCCGGTCTCCACTGCCTTGGTGCCATATTACATGTGTGCACCTCCAGGCACAGATTCTTACATGGAGGTTGAAGAGCTGAACTCAGGGTCATGCTCATGAGGCCAGTACTTTACAAACTGAGCCATCTCTCTAGCCCCATAACCAACTTCCTACAGGGATGGATGGAGCTGTCACAATGGGTATCCACTCCCCTAAAAGACAGAAAGTATGAAAAGACAACTTCACTATGAACGTTTTATGAATCACAGTCATACTACACGACAAGATCATACCAGGGCACTAATAATTGATGAAGGGTGAAATAATTTTCTCTTCCTTTCTTGTTTTTTTCTTGTTTTTCAAGGCAGGGTTTCTTTGTATAGCCCTGGCCGTCCTGGAACTCATCTGCAGACCAGGCTGGCCTCAAACTCACTTAGATCTGTCTGCCTATGCCTCCTAAGTGCCAAGATCAGAAGTGTGTGTATCCCTCTTCTCAGGAAAATAATTTTCTTAATTTGAGACAGCAACTGGAACCTGAATTTTAAGAGAAACGAAATGTCACTTCAGAAACTGAAGCATGGGCTCAATGGGACCTGCAAGTGCAGGTAATGCTTATGAGTGACATATCTGTACTGCAAATCAGGGAACGTGGACTCGTTAAACCCTCCTAAGTACTAGACTTAGAGATAAGACAAGCCGGATTCGTGTAGTGTCAGTGACAACTAAGAAAAACCAACAAATGGGACTGGACAAGAGGATCATGGAACACAGGTCAATAGCAGGGAGTGTTAAGGGAGCCTCTGACTAATAAGAATGAGACTTTCCATAGCTGAATTTCCTACAAGCCACTCCAATAAGGAGGTAGGACAAAGACGTCGGAGATGTCCACCTAGAAGCTGCCAGTCTAGAAAAATTAGCTTGTATTTGCATACTGGGAGATCTTTTGGAAAGATGCAATAGAGAATAGAACACCAGGACACATGACTTTAAGGGACCATCAGCAAAGTAAGGGAGCTGGTAACTCATACATTTAAAGATACAGCAAGAACTTAAGGTTGACAGCCATTAACAAGGGCACTAGAGGGCAAGAAGGTTGCTAGAGAGTGATGGTATTAGTTACTTTCATATTGCTGTAATAAAACGCCATGACCGTGACAACAGGGGGCAGATGGTTATAGAGAGATATGTCTCTCTCTACAGTCATGACAGGGAGGCATGTCAGCAAGGGACTGTCACAGAGCAGGAAGCTGAATGTCACATCTTGACCTGTAAGTAGGAAACAGGCCATACCTCTGTGTGTGGCACACACACAGTTGCGCCAGCCCTAATGAAAACACCCACCAACTGGGTGATGTCTCAAATGCCTGAGACTATGGGGGGATATCTCTTTCAAATCATCCCAGGGATTAAGGACAGATGGACACTTACAGAGCAGGGGTATGAGGAGTTTTGTAGGCAATGGAAGGAAACAAAATTATTAGGAGTGTCCACCATCTCCAGAGATGCAGAAAAGAGACTGGTCTAAGAATGTCTAAACTTATTATGAGAAAATATGACAATTAGGGAACTGGCGTGCAGGGAGAGGAAAGGGAAAATTGAGGTTTCCTTTTTAAATATGGTGAAGAGGAATGAGTTTGAACGTTGAAGAGTGTTCCGGAGGCTAAGCAATAAGTATACAGTAGGGAAGGGGCTAGGTGATGGAGGTGATTTCAGGCTACTGAGCCCCGGATTTCAGCTTTCTCCATACCACTGTCAGAATGGTGACTGACTATATTCTTGCTCCTTTTGGAACACCATGCCTCTCGGGCTACCCTGTAGCATGACATTTGGAATTGCTGCACCTCCTCTATAAAGAGATTATGCATGCCTACCCCTGAGCCAGGCGGCTCGCTCTGACCATTTGAAAGTGAGCTACAGTGGGTAACTACCACATCCAAGCAGTGATTTAAGGAGTAATTAACTGGTTCCATTCACCCATTCTTTTCTTCTCCATGAAATACAAGCTTGTTGTGAGCTGCTCATGTGGACAGGATTATCGGAGAAGGTGATAATTAGAATCTCCAAGGTAAGAAAACATCTGAACTGTGAATTCCTTTTCTCCTGAGAGATTCTGGTGTTTTTTCTACTAGTTCCTGGTTAAGAGACAAAAACCCGGAATTTTTAAGAAAAAATTTTTTTTCCATATTGGGGATTAAATCTAGGTCATTGTGCGAAATCACTCTCTATTTTGAGCTGTATCCCCAGCCCTAATGAAAGTTTTCAAATTACTCTTGGAAGAATCACAAGCTTACCATCAAGGAACCAAAGACTTACTTGCACTGGTTCCTGTTTTCTTGAGTCTGTGCAGACTACTTGGGCTGTTCTTATTCACCCTTCCTGAAGACCACCGCTCTTCTTCTCCATCCAACTTAGAGACTAGGCCTTGTCTGGGATCTTGATTTCCTACTCATAAGAAATGGTAGACACTGAGGGTTGGACCAACCATTCAGAAATCAAGCCCCAAATTTTTTACTTCAGGGTCTTTCAAGGCTAGTGAACATATATGGCTTCTGATGTTTCAAAATAAGGATGCCCATGAACCTCCCTTTTAAGCACACCTTCCTTTTTGGAGTCAATGGCACAAGCATCATTCATAGCACTTGTTGCCATTCTGTCTAAGCTCCACCCCCACAGCTACTTGGCAGCATCCAGGTATGCTCTGCCTCACAGTTGCCTAGCAACAGCCATATATAGTACCTGACACTCTATAAGGAGCTTCTTCCCCCGCCCTCCTCTTATTCCCTCTTACTTTTTCTTTCCCTCTTGCTCTTCGTTCTTCTCTGTTATTGCCCCACTGCCCCCATGTACCCATGACTGGGCCACCTTTCCTCTCTTCTACTCTTCTCTCATTAAACCTCACCATGTGAAACCATGGTGTCTTAGTATTTTCTGTCCAGGCATGGGCTGAGATTCAAAACCTTAACAGTATTAAAAAGGTCTCAAAACTCCCTGATCAACCACTACCACCACCACCACTACCAAAATAAAACAAAACAAAACAAGAAAACATCAAGGGGAAACATGAAGAACTTGAGGAAGGAGGGACCACAGGGAACATGTTCTGGGTGTTGGGGAACTGTCCTTACCCATCGAGGCTAGATTATTGCAGTTTTCTAGCTTTGTATCCTTGTACACATTTCTCTGCCCAGGTTCCAAGTGTTCCCATTCCTTCTGAGGAAAAGCCACAGACACATCCATGAATGTTACTGAGTCCTATCATTCTTATTCAGTTCACAGAGAATTGGACAGTTCGACCATATCAACCCTCACCTCTTCCCTCCCTTCTTCTTTACAAAGGGATTGGCTCTGTCTCTGGTGTTTAGAATTTCTTCCTTGGCTTTGAATGTTTCTACTATTTCACATCTCATTTCCACAAAGTGTTTGGTATCGAAGGGGGAAGGCTTTAGGGTGAACTCCAGCTGCCATGTTGACCTGGGACTAGCGAGTTTGTCTGGACCTTTCTCTGGGTTGCAGTCCCTTGGCTTATGGCACCATTATCAGGCCATTTTCTATCTTCCACAGAGTCCAGGACTGGAACTGTTACCTAATTTTGTAAGTATTCTCAAGGATACCTTAGCTTGTGAACAATTTGTTTTGTTTTGTTTTTTTCTTTTTGTGTCTTAAATTTTTGCCAAGACTAAAAGTGAAAAGCCAGGCACGGTGGTGCATGGATGTGGCTGAAGCCACTGAGGAGGCTTTCGTCAGAGAATGATGTGGACCGTGGCAGGGGTGGGGGAGACAGAGAGACAGAGAGAGATTTCAGCAATATTGGTTGGCTCTCTCAACAGCATTTTGCCATATTGTAGCAAACCACAGCAAGAATTTGATTCAGGATCCTGAGCTTGAACCAAATTTAATCTCTCGATCTAGGGGCCAGAGGATCCTATGGGATTCTGGGCAAACTTTTGTCTTTATCCATTGGGCCTCTAATGACCAAACCTCCCCTGACCCCTGGCATGTCCTGAACTCTAGAGAGCTGCGACGTGCTGTGCTTCAAAGATGGCGCTGGTTTCTGCCTTCCACCCTCCCAACAGTGAGTGCTGCTTGCAGTAAACAAGTCCTTATTTGGCTATGTCTGGCTAGCCTGCTATCTTCCACATAGTGACAGCCTATCTACATGACCCACGTGGCTTGTTAGGAGTGGCCAGTCCTAGCTATTTAAGTATGGTGCAGGGCGTTCCCCGGGGAGAGAGAGCCAGAAGAGAGAGAGAGAGTCAGAATATTGTATCAAGGTTCCTGAGTAAAACTGCTTGAAGAAGATCTCCTGTGGTCATGTCTTCCTTGCTGGTCGAGGTTGGGCGCGGCAAGTGGTGGCCCGTACGGGGAATCCTTGAATCCAGCATAAAGGGACTCAACTCTCTCCGAGATCAGTACTTCTTTCAGTCAGGGCAGCGCTGGAAAGTTCCCAAGGTAAGGTGGGACAATAAGGACCACGGGAAATAAGCGGCTATAAAGTCTCAGGGTAGTGAGCAAGTAAAGTTCACGGTAACAGCGAACCGAAAGTAAAGTTCGTGGTAGCAGCGAACTGAAAGTAGCAAGACGCGCGGTGAATTTAGCCGTAGCAGCATAGAAAGTTTTTGTCATAGGGACCTCACAGTCTCGTCCAATTTTTCTGGCTCTTTAAGAGCTGTTTGAGCGAAAGAAACTAAAAATAAAAAGAAGCACCATAGAGATATTTTTGAGCGAATGCGATGCCATTGCACCCTGGTTCGCAGCCTCTGGTAATCTCATGGTGGCGAGCTGGGACAAGTTAGGGAAAGACCTTGATTTTGCCCGGGAACAGGGGACTCTAAGACCTGGGGTCCGTACAGTATGGTGCTTAGTGCGTAGCTGCCTTGAGGATCAGAAATGTTGTCAGGCAGCTATAGAGAAGGGGCAAGCTGCCCTAGAAATGCTTCAAGAGGAGAGGTCAGAAAAGCAGGGAAGCGCAAAGGAGACAGACTCAGAAAAGACAGATACAGAGGAGGAAACAGATGAAACAGATTCAGAAGAAGAGTTACAAGAGTTGATAGATCAAATGCGGAAACAGTCTCTAAGGAATATACAGAAGAAGAAAAGGAAAAAGCCTAAAATGGTGGAAGAACCTCCTGGGCAGTTCCCCTCGGCTCCTCCTCCCTGCAATGTTGTAGAGGGAGAAAGTAGAGTTTCGGGTAGTACATTCTGCCCAGAATGTGGAAGGCAGTCCGCACAGAACTATATCTGGCCTATCCTGTTTATGTGGATGCTAATCAACAAAGGTATCATGAGCCTTTAGACTTTAAGGTGATCAATTCCCTGTCAGAATCAGTCAGGACATATGGCATTACGGCCTCATTTGCCGTAGCTCAGGTTGAGGCCTTACACAGATTTTTCATGACTCCTGGTGATTGGACTAACCTTGCTCGGGCCTGTCTTAGTCCGGGACAGTATTTGGACTGGAAAGCTTTTCTTATTGAGTTTGCCAATGAACAGGCTACCACTAATTTGGCAGTGGGGGTAGGCCAGGCTGCCTGGGATAGGGATATGCTGCTGGGTCAGGGACGTTTTGCCAATGCTCAGACAGGGTATCCAGGACAGGTTTACCAGCAGATTAATGAAGTTGCAACAAAGGCATGGAAATCCTTACCTAATAAGGGAGAAGTGAGTGGAAACCTCACCAAGATCCTTCAAGGACCTCTGGAGCCATTCTGTGACTTTGTAGCCTGATTAGTAGAAGCAGCGGGGAAAGTCTTTGGAGACCCCGATACTGCTATGCCCTTGATTAAACAGTTGGTCTATGATCAGTGCACAAGGGAATGCCGAGTCGCTATCACTCCTTACAAGAACAAGGGACTTGAATCTTGGATGAAGGTCTATAGAGAAATAGGGGGACCTTTGACTAATGCTGGACTTGCGGCTGCTGTTATGCAGATGACGCAGAGAAAAGGAGGAAGCTCAGGAGCGTGTTTTAAATGTGGTAAACAGGGGCACCTAAAAAGGCAATGTCCAGAAAGGGGAAGTCTAGTTAGTACAGGAAGTGGCCAATGCCCAAGGCAACCAGGGCTGTGCCCCAAGTGCAAAAAGGGGAATCATTGGGCTAATGAGTGCCACTCGGTAAAAGACATCAATGGGCAGCCTCTTAGCTCGGGCTTTGGTGGAGCACGTCCAAAAAATGGACAGCGGGGCCCCCGACCCCAGGGCCCACAAATATATGGGACGGTCGAGAATCAGGATGTAGGACAGAGTCACGAGAGATGGCCGTCCCTTCGCCATCTGAGGGGCCAAGGAGAGCCACTAAGGGCTCCACAGGACTGGACCTCCGTTCCACCACCAGACTCGTACTAATTCCTCGGATGGGGGTCCAGTTGATAGAAATTGATTTTAAAGGACCCCTTGAGCCTGGCACAGTAGGGTTACTTATAGGGAGATCATCTACAGCTTTAAGAGAACTACATGTCCATCCAGAAGTTATTGACCCAGATTATACCGGGGTTGTCAAGATCATGGTAGAATCACCAAAAGGAATTACTGCTATTTCCCCTGGAGATAGAATAGCTCAGTTGTTACTTTTGCCTAGCCTTCATGAAAGATTTGCCGCCCAACAGAGAGAAGGGAATCAGGACCTGGGTTTTTCCTAGGGGCAGCTGAGGAAGGCATTCCCATTACCTGGAAAACAGAAGAGTCCGTGTGGATTCCTCAGTGGCTGCTTTCCTCTGAGAAGCTTGCCGCAGCTAAAGACCTGGTAAATGAACAGCTGGCTATGAAGCATATGAAACCATCAGTGTCACCTTGGAATACCCCAATATTTGTGATTAAAAAGAAGTCAGGGAAATGGAGACTGTTGCATGATTTACGGGTTATTAATCAACAGATCGAAATCATGGGCCCAGTGCAACGCGGGCTTCCTCTTTTATCCTCTCTACCAGCCTGTTGGCCTGTTGTAGTGATTGATATAAAAGATTGCTTTTTCTCCATACCTCTTTGTCCAAGGGATAGTGAAAGATTTGCTTCTACTGTTCCATCATGCAATCATGAAGAACCTGATCAAAGATATGAATGGGTGGTTTTACCACAAGGTATGGCCAATAGCCCTACTATGTGTCAACTTTTTGTGGGCAACGCCATCGCCCCATTAAGACAAAAGTTTCCCACACTGAGATGCGTACATTTTATGGATGATACCCTTTTAACTGCAAAGAATGAAGAGATTTTAGATTTAGCATATGGATATTTAGTTAAATTGCTAGAAAGTAAAGGATTGATTATTGCCCCTGAAAAGGTACAAAAGAGCAATCTTGTAAATTATTTAGGAACAAAAGTAAGCCCTTATATCATTATCCCCCGAAAGGTTGAATTGAGGAAAGATAACCTTAAGACTCTTAATGATTTTCAAAAATTATTGGGAGATATTAATTGGGTCAGATGTTATTTAAAATTACCAAATTATGAATTAAAACCATTGTATAATATTTTGGCTGGGAATTCGGCCTTGGATTCTCCTAGACAATTGACTGATGAAGCAAGGGAAGCTTTAATGAAGGTTGAAAAAGGATTACAAGGCACAATGTTACATCGATGGAAGGAGGGTGCAGACATTGTGCTATGCACTCTAGCCACCTACATGCAGCCCACAGGATTGTGGTGGCAAGATGGCCCTCTGCTTTGGGTTTATCCCAGAGCTTCTCCAGCTAGATCAGTAGAGTATTATCCTATAGCAGTTGCACGATTAGCCCTGAATGGGATTCAACAGTGCATACAATATTTTGGTGTTTCCCCAACCTCAATCATAGTGCCCTATACAGGTCAGCAGATGAAGATCTTGTGTGGCACTGTGGATGACTGGGCTATATTACGCTGTGGATTCCATGGAGAGATAGATAGTCATTATCCAAAACACCCTCAGCTATCCTTCTTTAAGGAACATCCTGTGATTTTTCCTAAGGTAACCTCCAGTGTTCCCATACAGGGGGCCCCAAACATTTTTACAGATGGATCCAAAAATGGCTGTGGAGCCTATATGGTTGACCATCAAGAGCCAATTTTGTGTCAATATCAACCCTGCTCTCCACAAGAAATTGAACTCAAAATTGTGCTGGAAGTGTTTAAAATTGTTCTTTTGCCTTTAATTTGCTCTCTGATTCATCATATGTTGTTAATGCAGTTAAGATATTAGAAGTGGCTGGCCCTATTAAAATTAGCAGCACGGTATGCCAGCTGCTGAGGGAACTTCAGGAATTGATCTGGAAAAGAGGTCACAAGTTTTTTGTCCAACATATTAGAGCTCATACAGGTTTGCCTGGTCCTCTCAGTGAGGAAAATGATCTTGTGGATAGATGTACCCGAATGGAGTTTATCTTCTTAAGCTCATCATTGGATCAAGCCCGACAGTTTCATCAACAATTTCATGTGCCTACCAAAACCTTACAGCAGAAGTTTCTGTCTCGAGCAGATGCTCGACAGATAGTTTTAGGATGTCAACAGTGTATCACTTTCCATCATCCCCCTAGTGTGGGGGTTAATCCCAGGGGCTTACTGCCTCTAAAGATTTAGCAAATGGATGTAACTCACATATCTGGATTTGGGACTCTAAAATGCATTCATGTTTCTGTGGATACCTGCTCAGGTGTCATTCATGCTACCCCTATGAGTGGGGAAAAGACACACAATGTTATTAGACACTGCCTAGGAGCCTGGGCTGCTTGGGGAAAGCCTCAACACTTAAAAACTGATAATGGCCCAGCATACACTGCCCAATCTTTCAAATACTTTTGTAAACAGATGGATGTACAGTTGAGCCATGGTCTGCCTTATAATCCCCAAGGTCAAGGTATTGTTGAGCGAGCACATCATACCTTGAAGGAATGCTTAATTAAACAAAAAGGGGGAATAGGCCATGGCAGAACTCCTAAGGAACAGATATCCTTAGCCCTTTTTTCTCTTAATTTTTAAATTTTGGATGATGATGGCCTTTCTGCCGCTGACCAACTTCAGTGTTGGGTGGGCACATTGAAAGGTTATGTGAAGTGGAAAGATGTGCTCACTGGCTTATGGCATGGGCCAGACCCTCTGTTGGTGTGGGCAAGAGGGTCTGTTTGTGTGTTTCCTCAGGACCGGCAAGATCCGTTGTGGGTCCCTGAAAGATTGACCAGGAGGTGCAACAAGAATGAAGATCCTGCTGTTGCTGACACTTCTCGGTGTGACCCTAATGCTGGTCAAAAGGGAGCCCCAGTGGGGGATACTACCGGTGTTCCCGAGACTCATGCCAATACGTCATGACCTTTAAGCCCACTCCTCTAATTTGTCTAAACAGTTGTCAAGTTATCTTTTAGGTAATTGGACTGGAGAATTCGATTTCTTAATGGATCAGCTACATGTAGCCATCGTGACCGTGAACTCCACATGTGCAGACGCTAGACTGGCTACGGAATTGTCATCTTGGATTGCTGTTGCTATGAATCATCTTAGAGAGTGGGTGGGTATGGGAGCCCTAGCTGGACTCTTGCTGCTGGTCTCCCTAGTGAGCCTGTGGTGTCTCTGTAGAATGAGGTTTATTCAGAGGCGGCACGTGGCTATGGTGGTACAGACATTTACAGCCATTGAAGCAGGACAGTCCCCTAAAGCCTGGCTTATGGTCATTCAGAAGACCTAGTTGTACCTCGCCCCTGAGTATATGTGAATGACCTTGCCCAGCGACAGGCAACTACCTTTCTACCTAATGCACGGAACCTTGTGGGCGACGAGGTGTCCTACGACGGGTTTAATGAAGGGATGAGCCTAAGACAAGTGGGGTCGCCATGCTCAGTGGTGCCTTGCCTGCTTGATTAATTAAACAAAAAGGGAGAACTGTAGAGAGCTGGGACGTGCCGAGCCTCAAAGATGGCTCTGGTTTCCGCCTTCCACCCTCCCAACACTGAGTGCTCCTTGCAGTAAACAAATCTTTATTTGGCTATGTCTGCCTGGCCCGCTAGCTTCCACATACTGACAGCCTATCTACATGACCCACGTGGCTTGCTAGGACTGGCCAGTGCTAGCTATTTAAGTATGGTGCAGGGCGTTCCCTGGGGAGAGAGAGCCAGAAGAGAGAGAGAATCAGAAGGTTGTATCAAGGTTCCTGAGTAAAACTGCTTGAAGAAGATCTCCTGTGTTCGTGTCTTCCTTGCTGGTCGAGGTTGGGCGCGGCCCTTGTTAATGGCTGTCAATCTTAAGTTCTTGCTATGTCTTTAAATGGATGAGTTACCAGCTCCCTTACTTTGCTGATGGTCCCTTAAAGTCATGTGTCCTGTTCTAGTCGTCTATTGCATCTTTCCAAAAGATCTCCCAGTATGCAAATACAAGCTAATTTTTCTAGACTGGCAGATTCTAGGTGGACATCTCCAACGTCTTTGTCATACCTTCTTATTGGAGTGGCTTGTAGGAAATTCAGCTATGGAAAGTCTCATTCTTATTAGTCAGAGGCTCCCTTAATGCTCCCTGCTTTTGACCTGTGTTCCATGATCCTCTTGTCAAGTCCCATTTGTTGGTTTTTCTTAGTTGTCACTGACACTACACGAATCCGGCTTGTCTTATCACTAAGTCTAGTACTTAGGAGGGTTTAACGAGTCCACGTTCCCTGATTCGCAGTACAGATGTGTCACTCATAAGCATTACCTGCACTTGCAGGTCCCATTGAGCCCATGCTTCAGTTTCTGAAGTGACATTTCGTTTCTCTTAAAATTCAGGTTCCAGTTGCTGTCTCAAATTAAGAAAATTATTTTCCTGAGAAGGGGGATACACACACTTCTGATATTGGCACTTAGGAGGCATAGGCAGACAGATCTATGTGAGTTTGAGGCCAGTCTGGTCTACAGATGAGTTCCAGGACAGCCAGGGCTAAACAAAGAAACCCTGCCTTGAAAAACAAGAAAAAAACAAGAAAGGAAGAGAAAATTATTTCACCCTTCATCAATTATTAGTGCCCTGGTATGATCTTGTCGTGTAGTATGACTGTGATTCATAAAACGTTCATAGTGAAGTTGTCTTTTCATACTTTCTGTCTTTTAGGGGAGTGGATACCCATTGTGACAGCTCCATCCACCCTTGTAGGAAGTTGGTTATGGGGCTAGAGAGATGGCTCAGTTTGTAAAGTACTGGCCTCATGAGCATGACCCTGAGTTCAGCTCTTCAACCTCCATGTAAGAAGCTGTGCCTAGAGGTGCACACCTGTAATATGGCACCAAGCTGGTGGAGACCGGAGCTGGGACTTTTTGGCCAGCGTGTCTAGCCAACTGGTGAGCTGTTTGGTGAGAAACCTTGTTTCAACCTAAGATGAAGAAAACAGTCCAGGAATGGCTTGATGAGAAACTGGCATGCACATGCATGGGCATGTGGATATGTGCACACATCCAGATGAACATGTGTACACACGGGCAAAGATTGTTTTAATCTTACATGTCAAGAGAACAGGTGTAAGTCTTGATCACTTTCTTTAAGAAGGAAATTTGTCCATGCCTTCCACCATCATCACTGGGTATCAGAAGATTTGTGCTGCCATGCTACCTAGAGAGTCCTGCTTCCCGGAGAGTCCTACTCATCTCTCTATCCCAGGGTGCGAGTCTTCAGTCCCTGGGTGAAAGGCTCCAGTTCAGCTTTTCTGGACTCTCCCTTCTATACTATACAGATTTCCACCAAACCTTCTCCCCCCCCCCACTGAGAGTCTCTCTCACTCTCTCTTTCTCTCTCTCTGTCTCTCTCTGTCTCTGAGTGTGTGTGTGTGTGTGTGTGTGTGTGTGTGTGTCTTTCTGGTTCTCTGTCTCACTGTGTATGTGTTTTCCTTTCTGTTCTTTCTGTATCTGTATTTGTCTCGGCATCTCTGCAGCTCTCTCTCTCTTTCTCTCTCTCTCTCTCTCTCTCTCTCTCCTCTCTCTCTCTCTCTCTCTCTCTCTCTCTTTCTCTCTCTCACACACACACACATGGATTTCTATTATTTAGCCCTGACCGGTCTGGAGCTCTGCCTCATGAATGCTGGGATTAAAGATGTGTGCCACCGTAGTTTACCCCAAACCAGGATCTCCTAAATGCCCTCCATAAAAGTCAGAATTCCAGACATCCATTCAGATGCTCTTATTTTCTCCACATAAACTGGAGTGGCTATTCACTCTTACCTATGTTTCTCTCTTTAAATGTTTAAAACTCTTACCTCAGATGATTCCTTCAAGATGGTCTCAGTTTGATGATGTTAGAGTCTTTTTTAGGAGTATGAATCTTTACATGAAATCATTAGATGGTAATAAAGTTTAAACTTCATCCTAAACCTTTACATGAAATACTGTGTTTTTACACTTGTTACAAATTTTTCTCCATATTTAGATTAAAATAGGAAACTCTTAAAATTGTGAACAAGGAGATGAGGAGATAGCGTAATCAGTAAAAGCTTGTTAAGCGGTATATGAATCCCATCCCTACGACCCACTTCAAAATCTAGATGTGCTGCTTTGTTCTTGCAACCTCAAAATTGGGAAAGTTGAGACAGGAGAATCCCTGAGACTACCTGGCCAACCAGACTTGCTTAATTTACAAGCCAAAGGTCAGAGGGAAAAACTTTTAAAGACAGGGTACAGTGCTCCTGAAAAACAGTACTTGTGTTAACACACAGACACACACACACACACACACACACACACACACACACACACGCGCGCTCATTTGTGAAAATGTTAATTAGAGCAACAAACAGTAAAATACAATAATTCATGAACTTTTTACGCGTGTGCTTAGCCACCACAATTAGTATTTAATTTGCATTTATGCTTACTGCATACTTATGGCCTGTGTAAAATACAGGGGAGGGTACCCTCTGGTATTGCCTACCTTTCTTTGTTAATGTCTTTGTTAGCTTCTGAATTAATAGAAAACTTTGGGGAGTTGTTTTGTTTTGTTTTGTTTGAGACAGAATCTTACCATATAGATCTGGCTAGCCAGGAACTTGTTATATAGACCAGGCTGACCTTGAACTTTTTATGTAGAACGGGCTGGCCTTGAACTCACAGAGATGTCCCTGTCTCTGCCTCCCAAGTGCTAGAATTAAAGACTTCAATAGAAAACTTTGAGGGTTTTTGTCTAGATACTGTTAATAAGAGTTGAATAAAAATGTGGAAAACAGCTGGCATTGTGTTGTAGTGAATGCTACTTGTTATATCGTTTAAGTACAGAAATCAGATTGTTGAACAGTGTATATAGTATGTTCTCACTGTGGACAAAGAGTGTGTATGTGTGTCTGTCTTTTTATGCCTCTGTGTACATATATATGCATTTATACCGATATATTTGTATATGAATATGTTGTTGTAAAAATATAAAAATAAAAAAAGTATGGATATCTTTTACCCCGTTATGTCTGCACCGCGGTGCCCCAAGATGTCTGCTAGGTATCGTGGTCGAAACACAACCTGGCCGCACACTTTCTTACACTCAAACCCTCACATAAAGGAACACACAATACAACAATCTTTGACCCGATTGGTAAGATATAATTGCCCACTTAAACATACAAAGCCCGGTACCATCCATCCCTTGAGAACATTAATAACAACCTGTAAATACACAGAGCAGAATCTTAACATCACCTGTCATCTTGTCCTGCCACGGTTTCTCTCCCTCTCTCCCTCCTGTCTTTTCCTCTCTCCCTCAGTCTCCTCCTCTTCCTTCAAACTTCCCTCCCGCCCATCCTTCCTTCTCCTCCAATGACAGGCCTCCTTCTATCCTGTACCTGCCCCTCCCCAGTACTTTACAAATTCAATGGAGAGGTGGTTCTGGTGAAGTCACATGAGTTCTGAGTCCTTGACTAGGCAGCTGTCCTTGGGGCAGTGGAATTAGCATCAAAATACAGTAACTTCAGGGCAAACCACAACATTTCACCCTTTTTGTCCAGTTAAAAAGCCTTTTCACTTATATATTGAGTACAATTACCATTCTACAATTTATAAAGCATTTGATATACTCAACACCCAGTCCATCACTATATCAGTTAAACAGAACATTCCATTCCATTCCAGCTTAAGAAAGGCTTAAAATCTATATCTTGCCTAGCTTGTATACTACCTGATAACTATCCAATAAAATATGTATATTTAGAGTTAAACAGCCTGATAGGCTATTTAACATCTTCAACCCCATCAGAAATCTGGGAATGACCAAATATCTATACACAAAGGAAGCCTAACACAGCTTCCAGAACTGAGAGGTTGTAGAGACAAATCTCCACTAGCACAGTCCCCTGTTAGCAACATGTGAGCGCAAGACTTCAGCCTTCTGGCCCAAAATCAACTGAAAGACTCTTGAAATGCAGATTTTGAAGGGCTGATCACCCTGTTTTGGCAGAGTTTATCAGTCAACTATACTGCATAATTTGTCCTTTTCTGGACAGTATTAGTCTGCAGATGAAACATGCAGATTTGCCTAGTGGCTGCCTAGCCACAATGTATTGCCTCACCTAGAGGTAGAGATGTTCACAATCTTCATTAAATCCACCAAAGGGTAACTGTTAGGAGCAGATATGTCTCAACAAAAGATAAATAACTTTAAATCTCAAATTTTGTGGATTTCTGATGTTTTTGAAAATCATCTATCTATATAAGACGATCCGGACTGTTGTCCCCATATCCTAAATTTTATCTTGAAAGCACTCTCAAAAGCTCAGAGCCATGACTTTGCTATTTGAATCTTAACTCACAGGTGTAATCAACTCAGAAGTTTGTAATGACAACAATAGAAGGACTGGCTCTAAACCTTGTACTTTTAAACTTTAAACAAATAAGTTCTACATCAAAGCAAAGATATGATTTTAGCTTAGTTACCAAATGAGATTATGACTGTACAATTCAATCTAGCTAATTACTCCCTGTTAAATTACTACCAATTTTAAATTCCTCATAAAAACAATGTTAGAATAACCACTTTCAGCCCCCCAAAGTCCAGGGAATTGGGGCGATGACTCCTCCATAACTTCTTCAAGCTGTACATGGGCGTTGAGATATCCTTAGGGGTAGGGGGAAGGAAGAATGAAGCAAATGCTGTAGCAGGATGTGTCCTGACTGGACCCAGCTGAAAGTCCTTGAGACCAGGAATCCAAGTAGGCACACTCTGTAAAATACAACTCTCAAGACAAAAGTTTAGAATCGAGATATCTTTTTGTTTGATTCTCCTGAATAAATTTTTCAGGCAGTCTACCTCTATCAAATCTGATCAGTATGACTCTGTGAGGTTTCCAGAGCCTAATCACACTTTTAAAAGAACACAAAGACAAAATGTTTCTCCCAAAATACTGTGTTCCTTAGTCTGAAACTAGAAAAGCTTGTATCTTGCACTCTCTCCCAGAGTAATAATATAACCATGAAACTCAAAGTCACACCCATCATGAAGACTAAACAATTTTTTAAAGAGGAAGTAAGCTAAACAATGAGCCTGATAGGCTTTTGTACTCTGTGATATCAGGAAATTAACCCAAAACTCCCATGGAGCCCACGTTAAGAGAATCTGAGCTTCCTGTGGTGGTAGATATCAAAAGTAACCACAAACCCTTGCTAGCCGGCATCAACAAGCCATATGGCCTTTAGCGGGGTAATTCATAAAACAAACCAAATACCTTTTATCAATTCCAGTATCAATAAGCAACACATCATACGAGGACTTTAGCCCAAAATGTCTCAATCTGTCATGTAGTGCCATATTGGATTTGGGCCTGGCTGCTTTGTAACTGCATGGCCACAGTTAAGAAGTCATGGGATTGTTGGACAGAGGCCTCTCCCATGTATTTAAGGCACAGGAAGAAAAGACCAAGTAGTAAACACCCGGTGTCTCCACTGCATGACCTCTGGTGAGCCCGGCTGATGCATGTGGAACCGACACACCTGGACCACACCTGGGTGGTGGTCAAATTACTTCTGCCTTTTACTTCCTCAGCCTTTATCCTTGAGATTTAGGCTGGTCTTCTGGGATTTCTCCCTAATTAATTCAGGTCTCCTAGTCAGTCTTTCGTTACCTAAGTCAGGAGCCAGGTAGACACAAGCCAGGGTTTCCCACTGTGCTTCCCAGATATTTTCTACCTGGAGACTTGGGTATATAAGTGGTGAATAAAGCTACAGGAGACTCTCACTCTCACTCTTCTTCCTCACTCTCACTCTTCTTCCTCACTCTCACACTTCTTCCTCACTCTCACTCTTCCTTCCGCTCTTCCACTCTTCCTCTGTCTTTCTGTCTCTGTCTCTGTCTCTGTCTGTCTGTCTGTCTGTCTGTCTCTCTCTCTCTCTCTCTCTCTCTCTTCCTCCCTCTCTCTCTTCCTCTCTTCCTCTCCTGGCTTGACACGATAACCTCTGTGTGTGTGTGTGTGTGTGTGTGTGTGTGTGTGTGTGTGTGTGTGTGTGTGTGTTTCTTTCATCCTGTAGGCTTTCGCCCGATTCTCGGTACTGTGTCGGTGCTGGCGCCAACACTGTCAAACTCTCTACCCGGAGACACAGATTTTTATTTAACCTTAATAACTTCTATAATATATGCCTGAATTCACTCTCCCTAGTGTTATAGACATTAATCACAACTCTCTACTTGAAGGTAGTGACTAATTTTTCCCTATCTAAGATCCGAACCATAGATAAAAATCACCACATGATTCGGGTAATCTCTTTACTCTCCTTAAAACAAACAGCTTCTATCAATTCTAATACCAATAAACAACTTAAAACTCAGGAATTTAACCCAAAATATACCCATCTGTTAAGCTCTCTACCCGGAGCCACAGATTTTTCTTTAACCTTTATAACTTCTAAAATATATGCCTGCATTCACT
Source organism: Rattus norvegicus (assembly GCF_021556685.1). Classification (NCBI taxonomy): domain Eukaryota; kingdom Metazoa; phylum Chordata; class Mammalia; order Rodentia; family Muridae; genus Rattus; species Rattus norvegicus. The sequence continues at coordinate 80,669,757 of NC_141538.1, forward strand.
CTCCCTGGTGTTACAGACATTAATCACAACTCTCTACTTGGAGGTAGTGACTAATTTTTCCCTAAGATCTGAACATCTGGCAATGTGTTGTAGTGAATGCTACTTGTTATATCGTTTAAGTACAGAAATCAGATTGTTGAACAGTGTATATAGTATGTTCTCACTGTGGACAAAGACTGTGAATCTGTGTCTGTCTTTTTATGCCTCTGTGTACATGGATATGCATTTATACCAGTATATTTGTATATGAATAAACTTGGTTTTTTAACCTAGAAGAAAATAGGGGCTATCACTGAACACAGGAGTGCAGCATGGATGTCTGACATTTTTATCATGTACATGAGACTTATTCAAATATATATCACATTAAAATATTTTTCTATGTACAAATTAACACAGTTTAAAAATATAGCCGAGTCTATTCCACAGTGTTATTTGACAAAGTGACCTGAGATTTCTTTTCTTTTTTTTGTTTTTATTAACTTGAGTATTTCTTATATACATTTCGAATGTTATTCCGTTTCCCGATTTCCGGGCAAACATCCCCCTCCCCCCTCCCCTTCCTTATGGGTGTTCCCCTCCCAACCCTCCCCCCATTGCCGCCCTCCCCACATAGACTAGTTCACTGGGGGTTCAGTCTTAGCAGGACCCAGGGCTTCCCCTTCCACTGGTGCTCTTACTAGGATATTCATTGCTACATATGGGGTCAGAGTCCAGGGTCAGTCCATGTATAGTCTTTAGGTAGTGGCTTAGTCCCTGGAAGCTCTGGTTGCTTGGCATTGTTGTACTTTTGGGGTCTCGAGCCCCTTCAAGCTCTTCCAGATCTTTCTCTGATTCCTTCAACAGGGGACCTATTCTCAGTTCAGTGGTTTGCTGCTGGCATTCGCCTCTGTATTTGCTGTATTCTGGCTGTGTCTCTCAGGAGCGATCTACATTCGGCTCCTGTCGGTCTGCACTTCTTTGCTTCATCCATCTTGTCTAATTGGGTGGCTGTATATGTATGGGCCACATGTGGGGCAGGCTCTGAATGGGTGTTCCTTCAGTCTCTGTTTTAAACTTTGCCTCTCCCTTCCCTGCCAAGGGTATTCTTTTTCCTCATTTAAAGAAGGAGTGAAGCATTCACATTTTGATCATCCGTCTTGGGTTTCGTTTGTTCTAGGGATCTGGGGTAATTCAAGCATTTGGGCTAATAGCCACTTATCAATGAGTGCATGAGATTTCTATACTCATTTATGAAAAACAAGTTTGAAGTATGGCATTAAACTTTGATATTCATGAAGACTTTCTTGTAGAACACAGATTTTGTTAACATGACTCATAACTGTAACTACTTTATTTCTCTTGTTTGCTATTAAAAACTAAGGATGGATTCTTGTTGGAGATGAGTTTTTATTTCATATTCAGAATGCTAATTCACAAGTATCTTAGTCGAGGATTTCAACTGAATTGCGACAAATGCCTCCACACCCTGTTCTTACCCAGTAGCAGATACCTGTGCTCACTCAGCTTCTCACAGAGTCTGCTTAAGAATGTTTGGTGGGGAAGCATTCCTGAAGGTTCTGTACAGCATCATGATTCTGTTTTCAAGAGACCTGTCTGCCATTGCAAACTATTAGCTAGGTTCTATTGCTGATAAGACACCATGACTAAAAGCAAAGGATTCATTTCATCTTGTAGCTTAGAGTTCACCATTCAGGGAGTACAGGGCAGGAACCTAGAGGTAACAGGTCATAGAGGAGTACTGCTTACTGGCTGGCTTCTCATAGCATGCTCCTCTTGCTCTCTAGAACATTAGGACTGTCAGCCCAGGGTGGCCTCTCCAACAGTGAGCTGGGCAGTGTTCTCAAGGCAACCGTCAAACAAGAAAGTGCACCATAGGCTTTCCCAAGTACCCTTGTAGCAGGAGAATTTTCTCAGTTGACATCCCCCTCACACATCATAATCCCAACTCGGGAAACTGGTTTAAGATGATGTCTCTGAAGCAAGCTTACAAAATATACTCTTGGGCTGGAGATGGCTTGGTCATTAAAGGATAATCTCACAACCAGAGGAAGAAACATTCAGTTCCCAGCACCCACAGCAGTCTCTCCAGTCAAAACAAAGTGAAACAAAACAAAACAAAAACAGGCCCATCTCACCCCCTTCCCTGAAAAGAAAATATTCGATTGTCTGTAACCTTTTATATTCTCACAGCATATTCATTAAATCTTATCTCAAAACACCATGGCCCAGTCATTAGAACTTGTCTAGTCCTGTTCCGTCCCCCTCAGTATTTTATCTACAAGGCAGTGTAGCACAATAGTAGGCCCCAAACATAGGTGATTAAATACTTCATTCTGGTTCTTCCCAACGTCCTCATTTCAGAGAACAATGAGCATAAATATGGGCAAAGTCTGTGTTCACATGTGCATGCTTGTATTGGGGGATTATTGATTACCCTAGGAATATTGTGCTTTCATATCCAAATAATTGCTCTTAAGTGAAGAAAGTGCAATACGAGATCCATTGGCATTGGTAATTTCTCTCCAAGTGGAAGTCCGGCACTGTACACAGAGTGGCAGAAAGCCTGCATCTTTTTTTTTTTTTTAAGTACGTGAGTACATTGTAGCTGTCTTCAGACACCAGAAGACAGCATTAGATTCCATTACAGATTCCACCATGTGGTTGCTGGGAATTGAATTCGGGATCTATGGAGGAGCAGTCAGTGCTCTTAACCGCTGAGCCATCTCTCCAACGCCAAGCCTGCATCTTTTTAGAAGGGTATCCTGAATGGTAGACATGAGTGCTTCAAGTCATTTTGTGTAGTAAAAATAAATTCTCTCTTAGGTGAATGAAAAAAAAATTAAGAGAACTAGATATCAGGGCTGAGCATGGTTCAGTAGACACTGAACTGTAAGGATAAGGACCAGCAACTACATAGAAGGAAGGCCAGGCATGCACAGGTTGCACCAAATCCAGGTCAAGCATCAGAGAACTCCAGATTTCTCCCCAATATATCTAATTGTCAGAATTTAAGTGACTGCTTCAGTGAGCTAGAATGAGGCTCTGCTTGGACACAAATGTGCACTGTACTTGTGTCTGTCATATAGCAGTTTTCTTCCAACCAAAACTTCTGTTCTTCAGTGTTCTAAAGCATGTGCTCAGAGAGTCCTAATGAAGAGCTCTTTAAGACGTAGGATGTAGGGCCTGGAGAGATGGCTCCGGTGAGCACTGGATTCTCTCCCACAGGATCTGGCTTTGATTCCCAGCACTCATACAGCAGGTCCTGGGGCCTACTAAGTCTCGGGACCTGTTCACTGGGAGCATATTATGGCATATTTGTGATTGATAAGCTGGACTCCAAGGTGCTTCTCAATGGAAGGGAGACACTCTTATCAGCCTGTGTTGGCCCAAATGACCTTTATACTTTAGAAATAGGAGGGTAGGTCAATGAAGGAATGTGGTTTATGTGAGCCCACAAGTTTAAGATGTATTTGAAAAGAGAACCCAGAGTTTCTGAATTAGCCTTCATTTTATCTCCAAATACTTATGTCTGTAGTGGGAGTGTAAGATGGCCCCAGATCCTGTAACTCACTCCATGATAGAAAGTACCATTCAGGCTGAAAACAGTGTGTAGACAACACCGCCTGCCAGAACTCAGGGCCTAATCCATCTGTGTGTCTGTGTGTCTTTCTATGTGTCTCTGTCAGTTTTGTTTACCTGTAATGACCAGTAGTTTCCTCTGGTATGAGAAGCCCCTTGCTTAAGACCTATGCCCAATCCTGTTGGGGACCCAAATTCTTTTGGCTTTGCCAGGTCACCTAAAAAAAGAAACACACACACACGTACACGCATGCACACGCACACGCACACAGGCACACACGCACACACACACACCCTCCACGTGACCCACTCAGGGAGCAGGAGCACTTGTTTCTTTTGTTGCTTAACTCTCATTCTCATTCAGGGTTGCTCCCTGTGTGGAGGTGGGGAGAGGCCAGGCCTCTCATCCAGGGTCCCTTTCCTCTAAGCAGCATAAACACAGGGAGGAGGAGATAGCTACCTAAGGTGAGTCTCCCTCTGTTCCACCCATATCTGCTCTAAGCAGCTCCAGAGAAGCAGAAAAGTTCCCCTCAGCTGAGCCTGAAGTGAAAGAGAAAGTTCTCCTTTATGATTTATGTCGACTTTAAACTCAATGATCTGTGCCTTAGGGTTTCCTTGCTGTGAGGAGACATCATGACCAAGGTAACTCTTATACAGGAAAACATTTAATTGGGGCAGCTTACAATTTTAGAGGTTTAGTTCATTATCATCACCGTGGGAAGCGAGGCAGCATCCAGGCAGACGTGGCAGAGTTGAGAGTTCCATATCTTGATCCAAAGGCAGCCAGGAAGAGACTGTCTAATGTGGGCAGCCAAGGGGGAGCTTGAGGATAGGAACTCAAAGCCCGACCCCACAGTGACGAACTTCTGCCAACAAGGCCACACCTATTCTGACAAGGCCACAGTGACACACTGACAGTGACCCTTATGTCACTTCCCAGGAGCCGGGCATATTTAAGCCGATACAATCCACTGTAACATTAATTTTTTTTCAAATCCTATTTTTAATGATGTGTCTTCAATGCTTTAACCTTCCTTGTAACACACCACCCACCAGAGGCAGTAAAAAGGAAAGGATATAAGGGAAGTAGACCTGTTTAGAAAGTTCTTTGGAGCAACTCCAATCTGTGTTGCCAGAAATTGGCAGTTTAGTACATGTGTCAGCAGCAGCAGCTCAATCCACAGGCAAACACTTCACAGATACACCAGTAGTCCAGTTTGGTAGAATCCAGTTAGCAACAATGGTTACAACCTAGTGGAGAGGCTTCAGCCTAGGATCCAGTCATCAGGGCCCAACAGGAACACCAGAAGTGCTTGGCTGTGTCTGTCAGGGAAGTGAAGATCGACAAAGCCTCGAGACCCACAAGCTTTGCACAGCTGTACCAGTATGCTAGGCTCTGTCTGTCCCTCTGTGGAGTCCTATTTACACCCTCCAAGCATCATGTGTCCACCATGTGTCGTGCCTCAGCATGTGCATCCAATCAGCCCGAGTCCGCCAAGAAACTGCAGCACACCACTATTCTACCAGAAGCTTTTTGGTGCATTTCTCTCTATGGAGTCCTGACAACTGCACCTCAAGTATGCCATGTAAGGTGGACAAACACATGCATGTTGTTAGAAAAGAATCCTTTGTAGTGTGTCCTTCCTTGTGCTTGCTTTAGCAGAATATCATCTGTCCTGTGTCTGCTTCAGCCAAACATTCCTTCTCGTGTTTGCCCTAGCAAAACACCATCCACCTATGTTGCTGTAAAAATATAAAAAAAGCTTTCTTTTCCCCGTACTAGATCCGGCACCATAGTGCCCCAAGACAACTGGTAGATATCTTCATCTCAGTCAGCAAAGCTTCTCACCCGCTCTGCTCCATCCCATACCACACTGCCTATGACTACTCTCTGAGCCTGGCAACAATCTCTCTTCCCATCCAGTTCCCAAGGCAGGTTGCCACCAGGCCAGAAATGTACATCCCAAGTCCATGGCAGCTTAGGGTCACTGGCTGCCACATAACTGTCTTTGATTTAAATCTCCACATGTAAGAACACACAACACAATAACCTCTGATCCAATTGATAAGATATAATTGCCCACCTAAATATACAAAGCCCTGTCCACATCCATCCGTTAAGAATATTCATAACCTGTAAATGTGCAGAGAGGAATCTTCACATCAGCCTCCATATTCTCTCCGCTGTTTCCTCTGCCTCACCCAAGTCTCCTCATCTCTCTAAAACTTTTCTCCCCTCATCCCTCCTTCTCATCCAATGGCAGGCCTCATTCTATCTTGTAGCTGCCTTCGCCTGTGTGACATCCTACACAACAGACTTTCCAAAGAGCCTTTAAGTTTCCACTTCAACCCACAACCTACCATTCTCTGAAAAAGAGTTTAAAACACAAAACCAAAAATCACCCCTGGACTAGATATGGGGAATGACACCAGACAGTACAGCTTGTAAAAACCAGATTCTCCCTTCGATCCAGCACTGACCGAGCAAACTTTAAGCAATTTTCACTAAGTTCAGATGCTAAAAAGATTCCCTTTGTTACCGACTCATATTTAACCAGAATCTCAGCACATCTTGGTGGCCACAGTGTCTTTATTGATACACATAAGATCAATGCAGACAGTGTTTGTCTTCAGAGACTCCGTGGATGGTTTAGGACTCATAAGGGTGTCTGTGTGACAGAGTCTGGCCCTCAGGGTCATGGATTAATATTGCTTAAAAACCAACAGTAGAGGCTTTGAAGAAGGCATCCAGGGTTAAGAACTTGGGGTAGTGGGCAGAGTTTATTTGAGCAATTCATGGAAATTAAATAAAGCAAATATAGATAACTATCGGTTCAAAGGATAAATTCAAAAGTAAGTTAGAAAATGTTGCAAGACAATGGGATGATAACAGGACGTTACAGTTCACTGGGTGAAAAAGCAATGTCAAAGGTTATAACAGTAGATTCCCCCTGTATAACTACCTCAAGTGGCAACCAAATTCTACACCTCCAGAAACTACCGAAAAAGGAAAAACTCAACTGAAAATGATGTAATATAATTTACATTACAGAAGGAGGAAGTAAAGATTAGAGCCCCTCTCTTTCATTCTATAAGTGCTGTCCCTTTGCAGAACCCTGACTAATACAGATTTTAGTACCAGAAGAGGTTCTAGCACAACAGTAGGTCTGCAAGTGCTGTCCTTGCCCTGTCCAGCTCAGCGCACAGTCCTATCCCCAGCTCTTCTACAAGAGTCCCCGAGCTCGGCCTGATGTTTGATTGTGGGTGTCTGCATCTGTTTCCATTCAGTGCTGGATGAAACCTCTCAGGGGACAGCTATTCCAGGCTGCTGTCTCCAGGCATAGCAGAGTATCACTAAGACTGTCAGGGGTTGACCCTCAAATGGAATGGATCTCAAGGTGGGCAGTCATTGGTCGGCCATTCCCTCAAACTCTGCTCCATCTTTGTCCCTGAACATCATGGAGGCAGGACAAATTTTGGGTTTTAGGTTTAGTAGCTGGATTAATGTCTCCCTCCCTCCACTGGAAGTCCTGCCTGGCTGTAGGAGATGGCCACTTCAATCTCCATATTCCCTGCTAGTAGGTGTCTAAGGTAGGTCATCCCTATAGCCTCCCCAGAGCCTCCCTTATCCTAGATCTCCAGCTAGTTCCAGAATTGCCCCCCACCAGTTTCTGTTCTCAGACCCAGACCTCTCCAGCACCCTCTCCCCACTCCTGATCCCTGTCACATTCCCCTCCTCACCCCCTCTCCAACTTATCTCCCTTTGATGACTATTTTGTTTGCTTCTGAGTGAGATTCATGAAACCTCCCTTGGGCCCTCCTAATTACCTTTGAGTCTGTGGATTGTAGTATGGTTATCCTGCACTATGGCTAATGTCTACTTATAAGTGACTAGATACCATGCGTATCTTTCTGGATCTGAATCACCTCACTCAGGACGATATTTTCTAGTTCCATCCATTTGCCCGCAAATTTCAAGATGTCTTTGTTTTTAATAGCTGAATAGTATTTCATTGTGTAGATGTACCACATTTCCTTTTTTCCATTCATCAGTTGAGGAACACCTGAGCTATTCCCAATTCCTGGCTACTAAAAAATAAAGCTGCTATGAACACAGTTGAGCGAGCTTCTTTGTGGTAGAGTGGGGTGTGTTTGGGACATATAGCTGAGACTTCAGGTTCATTTCCAATTTTCTGAGAAACTGCCAAATTGATTTCCAAAGTGGTTGTCCAAGTTTGCACTCCCACCAGCAATGGGTGAATATTCCCTTTCCCCACGTCTTCACCAGCATGTGCTGTCACCTCAGTTTTTGATTATAGCCATTCTGATTGGTATAAGAAGGAATCTCGGAGTCATTTTGTTTTGCATTTCCTGAGGACTGAGGACACTGAAAATTCCTTTAAGTGCTTCTCAGCCATTCAAGATTCCTCTCTTGAGAATTCTCGGCTTAGCTCTGTAGCCCAGAGTTATTGGTGTTCTTTGGGCATTTGTCTCCTGTGCCAATGTGTTCAAGGAATTTCCCCCAATTTCTCTTCTATTAGGTTCAGTACGTCCGGTTTTATGTTGAGGTCATTGATCCACTTGGACTTGGTTTTGTGCAGGGTGATAGATATGGCTCTATTTGCAGTCTTCTCCATGCAGACATTCATTTAGTTAAGCCAGCACCATTTGATTGAAGATGCTTCTTTTTTCCATCGTATGATTTAGGCTTCTTTATCAAAAATAAGGTGTCCATGGGTGTGTGTGTGTGTGTGTGTGTGTGTGTGTGTGTGTGTGTGTGTGTGTGTGTGTATGATTTCCAGACCTTTGATTTTATTCCATTCATCAACCTGTTTGTCTCTGTAACAACACAGTGTAGTTTTTATTACTATTGGCTCTGTAGTGCAGCTTGAAATCAGGATGGTGATTCCTCCAGAGATTCTTTTATTGATCAGGATTGTTTTGGTTATCCTGGGTTTTTGGTTTTCTATTTGAGATTGAGAACTGCTCTGTAAAGGTCTGTAATGAATTGCGTTGGAATTATGATGGGAGTTGCCCTGAACTCATAGATTGCTTTGGGCTATATGGCCATTTTTGCTGTGTCAATCCTACTGACCCATGAGCATGGGAGTTATTTCGATCTTCTGATAACTGCCTTGATTTCTTTATTCAGGGACTTGAAGTTCTTGTCATACAGGTCTTTCACTTGCTTGGTTAGAATTATACCACCATAGTTTGCATTATTCATGGCTATTGTAAAGGTTGCTGCTTCCCTAATTTCTTTCTCGGTCTGTTTATTGTTTTATAAAGGGGGGCTACTGATTTATTCTGAGTTGATTTTGTATCCAGCTACTTTGCTGAAGTTGCTCATCAGCTGGTAGAATTTTGGGAGTCACATACGTTTACTATCTCATCATCTGTGAATAGTGATATCTTGACTTCTTCCTTTCCAATTTGTTCCCCTCTGATCTCCTTTAGTTGTCTTTTGCTCTAGCTAGAACTTCCTCCAAGCACTATGTTAAATTGATAGAGATAGGATGTCTTATCCCTCATTTTAGGGGAACTGCTTTATATTTTTCTTTATTTTTTTGATGTTGGCTTTTGGCTTGCTGTATATTGTTTTTATTGTGTTTAGAAATGCACCTTATATCTCAGATCTCTCCAAGACATTTACTATGAAGGAGTGTTGGATTATGTCAAAGACTTTTTCTGCATCTAGTGAAATGGTCATGTGATATTTTTCTTTTAGTTTGTATGTACAGTGGATTGCATTGATATATTTCTGTACATTGAACCATCCCTGTATCCCTGGGATGAAGCCTACATGATCATGGCGAATAATGTTTTTGATGTGTTCCTGGATTGAGTTTGCAAGCATTTTATCGAGAATATTGGCTTCAATGTTCATAGTGGAAATTGGTCTGAAGTTCACTTTATTTATTGAGTCTTTGTGTGGTTTAGGTATCATTGAATTCTAGAAAGTGCTTAATTCATTTCTTTATTTCCAGTGGCTGGACAATGGAGCTGGGGGTCCGGGGGAGGGCAGTACGCAGCTCAGGGCAGTATTTTGTTAAGAATGTGTTTGTACAGATTTTCATGTTTTATTTCTTTGTCATGGAGTATCAGAATGATTAAGAGAATATCAGTGGTTGTCATATTTAAATTTTGAGATATCAAAGAATGTCCCTTGAAGGAACATCATAAAATTTATAATGCACTTATGGATGTATGAGGGATACTTACATTACGCTGTGTACAATTATGACTCTGTTAAACACATAACGCCTTTGAGGCTGTACATGGGGTAGTTACACAGGCATAGTTATGACCTGGCTGTTACTTCCACCTGAAAATTAAGCATGACAAAGAGATCTGACTGTGTGTCACATTGACCAGGGGTGGGCTTGTAATGGCTGTTCTTGGTTGTCAAGGACATCTGGAATTAACTAAACCTTAATAGCCAATGCATGAGTGAGAGAGTGGCTAAGTCAATTGAAGATGGAAAGACACATCTAATCCGGATTTTTTTGAGGAGGGAAGGTCCACCTTGAAACTGGGTCACCCCCTCTGCTGACAGCTTACATAGAAGATGTGGAAGAAGGAAGATCCCTCCCTAGAGCCTCCTCTTACCCTGGCTAGCAGCTCCACTCCTTCATGAGTGTTAGGGCCTACTTTGGAATTCTGACATACACTGAAAAACAGCTACGACATCCAACCTTGTTGACTAAACAACTCCTGAATTCTTGGACTTTATGTTAATAGATTACGTGAACTAGAGTCTGTAGACCATTCTAATAAACTAATCACACAGACATACAGACACACACACACACACACACACACACATACACACACACACACTGTTAGTTTTATTCCTCTAGGGAACCCCACTTAATATAATACCACAAAGACACTTACATTTGATTTGTATTGGGTAAGAAGTAATGGAAGCATTCGCAAAAAGACTGGAACAGAAAGAAATGCTAAGACAAACTCACAAGAAAGGACCAAGAACAGTTTCCTATGGAGGAAGACCTCAGACTATCTAAAGTAACTCCGGTAAAAGAATCTAACTTCAGAAATAGGGGTATAGGCCGCTGGTGGTGGTGAGCTTGTAATTACTTCTTGGTTGTCAATTACATCCGGAATTAACTAAACCTTAACAGCCAATGCACGTATGAGAGAGTGGCTAAATCAATTGAAGATGGGAAGACCCACTTTTAATCCAGATCTTTTTGAGGAGGGACGGTCCACCTTGAAACTGGGTCACCCCCTCTGCTGACAGATGTGGAAGAAGGTAGATCCCTCCCTACAGCCTCCTCTTACTCTGGCTAGCAGGTGCATTCCTTCATTAGCATTAGGGCCTACTTTGGAATTCTGACATACACTGAAAAACAGCTATGACATCCAGACTTGTGGACTAAACAACTCCTTAACTCTTGGATTTTATGTTAATAGATTACCTGAACTACAGTCTGTAGACCATTCTAATAAACTAATCACACACACACACACACACACACACACACATACACACACACACAAACACACACACACACATACACACACAGACACACACACTGTAACTTTTATTCCTCTAGGGAACCCCACTTAATACAATACCACGAAGACACTTACATTTGATTTGTATTGGGTAAGAAGTAATGAAAGCATTCACAAAAAGACTGGAACAGAAAAAAAGTGCTAAGACAAACTCACAAAAAAGGACCAAGAATAGTTTCTTATGGAGAAAAACCTAAGACTATCTAAAGTAACTCCGGTAAAAGAATCTAACTTCAGAATTAGGGGTATAGGCCGCTGGTGGTGAATGGTGACTTTGTAACCATGACACCCTCATTCAATCCTCAGCACCCAAAAAACAAAAGAACAGAATGTAACTTTGAGGTTAGAAGACTAGTAACCAAGGCTTTTAGTTGAAACATTAGCCTGAAACATTTGTAATGAAAGATGAGATTAAATTTTAATGTAGATTAAAAATGGATCCTTTGGAGCTGGAGTTACAGATCGTTGTGAACCACCATGTGGGTGCCATGAACCAAACCTAAGTCCTGTGAAAGAACAGCCCTATGCTTTTAACCAGTGACAAAGCTCTCCAGTCCTGACTTGTCTAGTTAGATCTTTTTTTAGTTTTATTTTATGTGTATAAGTGTTTTGGCTGCATGTATATCTGTTCACCACATATACGACTCGTGCCTGAAGAGGTCAGAATAAGGTGTCATATCTTCTGAAACTGAAGGTATAGATGGTTGCAAGCTATCCTGTGTATGCCGGAAACTGAATTCAGGTCCTCTGTGAGGGCATCGAGCGGTCTTATCCACTGAGCTATCTCTCCAGCCTCGACTTTTCTACTTTTAAAAAGGACGATTAAGAGTACAAGTTTTGTGCTCCAGCTACTGGTTGTAAATTATTAGCACAAACCTAAGAGAGACCTAACATGCACAAAGGAAGCCCCAGCAATGCGGCTGTAGGTACAGCGTAACACTGAGGTTGGCCAGTAGGGAGCAACCCTACACACATTGCTGCACTTGCTCTGTGAGGCCCCAGCATCAATTCCTTCCTGTGGTTAAGATTCTTACTCTTTAGTCTGTAGATGAGCTTAACAGAACTACGCATGCGTAATTACAGAGGCCGTGGTTTGGTTATCGGGTCTGTCCTATTATCTCCAGAGATTCAGTCCTTATTAGGTTTGTCAGTAGTATTTGACTGGCTCCTCCATATTTTTATATATCTCATTAATACCCTATTGCATAGTGGATGGATGAAACTGTATGCTACTAAGCTGAGCGCCACAACCAATTAACACGGAATGTCACAGAGATTGGTACTTCTCTGCACTCTAACACTTATAGTTATTTTATTATTTATAAACAAATTTCTGACACTAGATTTATACTGTATTTAAGACTGGACTTTCTTTTCTTTTCTTTTCTTTTTTTTAATTTCCATCACAAGTAGGTCCGTTCTTTGTAGTCATTTGATAACTATTTAAAGTTCCTTTGCATCTAAATAAAACCAAAGCGATCACCTCTTCAGAAAACCAGTTCTCAGGCTTACAATGAAATTACTTCTGAATTGCTATGTATCAAATAAATTATGAGGGATAAAGCCAATCATTGCCATATCATCTTCATAGACACATATAATAAGCCTATTTTTGACATTTCTTGTTATATTTCCATTTATATTAATTTTAATGAGTGTGTGTGTGTGTATGTGTGTGTGCGCGCGCGCGCGCATGCGCGCAGGCACGCAAGTGCATGCCGAGGCCTGACAAGGGCACTTGGCCTACAGGTGGTTGTGAGTTGTTCGATGGGGCTGCTGGGAACTTCTGTCCATCCTGCCCTCTGGAAGCATGTCTCGAGACAGTATCAACTACCGAGGTGACTCCCCGCCCTAAGCACTTCTTCAGGTATCCAGTCTTAACTTTTTCACATCCGTGGCCAAAATATTTTTACATTCTGAATTTCAAAACCACTAATCATGCTTCAGTTATAAAAGAACTAATGTCCACGGAAGCATCCACTGTTCAGGTGAACTGTATGAACCGCCAGCACAATTCAGTTTCTGACCTGTAAATGGTGGTTATATATGGTTCGGTTCAGTTAATGTCAGTGGGAGAAGTCCTGAGATAACTTATAAAACTATTTGCAACAGAAAACACAGAAAATTATGAGTAATGAAGAAAGAAGAAGAAAAGGAAGACAGAAGCAAGAGGCGTCTACATCATGAAGGTTGAAACCAGCATCGCACCGACTCTCATGCATCCAGCATCTGTGTGGATCAGTCAATGGCACAAAGATGCCTTCACGTCCACCTGTACACAGGGATACGGGCGTCAGGTTTCAAAACACTAGGCAGAGGAGTTATCTTTATTGTTTCTCATGTAGAGTCGGTTTTTGTTTGTTTTGGTGTTTTGTTTTTTCTTTCCTTCATGAGTAACCTCTAGTGCACTTGTTATATGGCTTCTGATGTTTCAAAATAAGGATGCCCATGAACCTCAACTAAGCACACCTTCGCTTTTGGAGGCAATGGCACAAGCATCATTCCTAGCACTTGTTGCTATTCTGTCTAAGCTCCACCACACAGCTACTTGGCAGCAGCCAGGTATGTTCTGCCCCACAGTTGCCTAGTAACAGCCATATATAGTACCTGACACTATAAAAGGAGCTGCTTCCCCCCCACCTCTTATTCCCTCTTACCCTTTATTTCCTCTCTCGCTCTTTGTTCTTATTTGTTCTTGCCCCAAGGACACCATATACCCATGACTGGGCCACCTTTCCTCCCTTCTTCTAGTCTTCTCTCCTTAAACCTCGCCATGTGAAACCATGGTGTCTTAGTATTTTCTGTCCAGGCATGGGCCGAGATTCAAAACCCTAACAGTATTAAAAAGGGATCAAAACTTCCTCACCAACCACCACCACCACCACCACCACCACCACCATCACCACCACCACTACCATCACCACCACCACCACCATCACCACCACCAAAATAAAACAAAACAAAACAAGAAAATATCAAAGGGAAACATGAAGGAGTTGAGGAAGAAGGGACAGCAGGGAACATGTTCTGGGTGGTGGGGAACTGTCCCTACCCATTGAGGCTGGATTTCTGAAGTTCTATACCTTTGTATCCTTCTACAGGTTTCTCTGCCCAGGTTCCAGCTCCTCCCATTCCTTCTGAGGAAAAGCCACAGACACATCCATGAACGTTACCGACTCCTATCATTCTTATTCAGTCCACAGAGAATTGGACAGTTCGACCATATCAACCCTCACCGCTTCCCTCTCTTCTTCTTTACAAAGGGATTGGCTCTGTCTCTGGTGTTTAGAATTTCTTCCTTGGATTTGAATGTTTCTACTATTTCACATCTCATTTCCACAAAGTGTTTGGTATCAAAGGGGGAAGGCTTTAGGTGAACTCCAGCTGCCATGTTGACCTGGGACTAATGAGTTTGTCTGGACCTTTCTCTGGGTTGCGGTACCTTGGCTTATGGCACCATTATCAGGCCATTTTCTATCTTCCACAGAGTCCTGGACTGGAACTGTTACCTAATTTTGTAAGTATTCTCAAGGATAGCTTAGTTTGTGAACAATTTGATTTTTTGTCTCTTAAATTTTTTCCAAGACTGAAAATGAAAAGCCAGGCACAGTGGTGCATGGATGCGGCTGAAGTCACTGAGGAGGCTTTGGTAAGAGAATGATATGGAAGGTGGCAGGGGTGGGGGAGACAGTGAGACAGAGAGAGATTTCAGCAAAATTGGTTGGCTCTCTGAACAGCATTTTGCCATACTGTAGCAAACCACAGCATGAACTTGATTCAGGATCCTGAGCTTGAACCAAATTTAATCTCTCGATCTAGGGGCCAGAGGATGCTATGGGGTACTGGGCAAACTTTTGTCTTTATCCATTGGGCCTCTAATGAAAAGACCTCCCCCGAGCCCTGGCATGTCCTGAATCATGTTGAGCAGCCATAGCCTTAGAAAGATGTGTCTCTCCTCGATCTATTGGAAAACATAGTCTATGGATGGAAGAATCGTGCAGCAAGTCTCATGCCTCTATGGTGCTTATAAAGCCTCTAAGGCAGGAGCCCTAGAGAGCATTCATCAGGTCTTGGGACTGCTCTAGAGGTGGTGAAATCCTGAGACTCAGCTAAGATTCTGGGACATGAGGAAGGATCTTGGGCACAGGACTCAGGAGGTCCCCTCATTCTCTCATGGGTTAGCCCTCTGGACACATAGACATACATTTAAGTGCAAGGGTAATCATTTATTGCACTGCAAGAGCAAGAAATTTGTGCGGAATGATCATGGGTGGGGCAAAGAGAAATTTAAGAAAGCTTTTAATTCTCGATGTGTTATCCTGGGTAACTAGGGAAGATGCTGGAGTGACGAGGATTGCACTTTTCTGTGACACAGGATGGAAATCAGATCGCAGAATTTGTCTCAGGATGCTCCATGGACAGGAAATGGTGATGTTGGAGTCCTGAAATCTCCACTCAGCACTGAGTAATCCAGGAAGAAAGAATACAGGAACCCATTAAGCACTTCCTGGATTGACTTCTGGACAGAGAGGCACTCTTGTATAGAACAAAGGATGAAGAAATAGATCTTGCCCTGCAATCTAATCAACATTATTTGCCAGAAAACACGGATAAAAGGCATAGAATAAATGACTCTTTGCTTATGGATGGAATATGAAAAATGATGTAACGAAAGGACTGAGGCTTGTTGACACAACCTTTGGCATAAGAAGCTCTGAAGAATGGTCTTTCCTTGAGGAATAATGGTGAAAGCCTTGGCCGCTTTTAAAGACTTTCATACATTGTCTGAGTGATGTCTTGGGAAATGGGAAAGAGGGGTCAAAGGAGTCTGCTCTCCAGACTGGAGGAGAAGTGGAGATCATGCAACTCCAATTCCAGGTAAGAAGCCAAGGGTGTACAGAATTCACATGAAGATCTTATTGCCCAGAGTGGGATGCAGTGGGACCACAGACTCTGAAGAGCAGTCATACTCACATCCTGCTACTCTCTGTTTCAAACTTTAACTCTTAATGACACTTAACACATCACTGAGCCCTTTTTACACAACCATCCAGCAACTATGGAAAACTCACTCCCTTGTTTTCTTGCCTAAGTGCTTGGGTCACTTTACTTTAGAGCTCAAAATAGAACCAGATAATCACAAATCCACATAATTCAAAGCCATTTTTCAAGCTTTCCTCAAAGACTCCTTATCAAATTATTCTTATAATAATTTGGGGGCACAATACTAATGCTTTTGGATGGGCCTGGTCCATGCCCACCCACCCCTTGCTCTCACTGGAGATTGCCCACCTGGAGGCTCAGGCCTTTCTTCAACCTCAGGCCTGGAGACAGTGATCTGCAGAGTGAGAACAAAAACGTGTTCAGGTACCCGGTCCACTTTATTCTCCAATGAGGAAATGAGGTGCCTCTCCAGCTTTCAACAAATGGCTGATAGCCAATCCCCCAGGTTTATTTCTTCTATGATATAATATTCAGGATGAGGAAAATAAGTGAATCGTGACTTACCAGTCTTGGTTAGGTCAATGATATTGTCCCTAGTGATTCTATGCGCCTCACATAGTTTTGCAAACTTTTCCTTGATGTCTGAACTCAGATCCTTTGATCTGCCTGTGAAAAGAGCTGCAGTGAGTATAGCAGCTGTGTCCTAGGCATTGACCACAGAACTAAGTGAGCAGACAGGGGCTCCCCAATAAGGATGAGAAAATGGCTGGTGACATGGTTGACAGGTGTGGGTCAAATCTATCCTGAATGTGGCATCCACGGAATGGCCTTTTGGCACAAGGAGAGATTTCAGAGTGTGCCCATCTCTGTGCATGAGGCAGGGTACAGGTGAATATTGTCAATCTTCAGGAAGTGAGAAAGAGGCGGACCAAACCGGGAAAACCATACTAAAGCTAGAGTTTCCTTCCTGTTTTCCCACCCAAGATTAGTGTCCATGTGAAAATACTTTACTGTAGAGCTCCATCAGCTGGAAGGTTTCCCCGTTCTTGACATTAACGACATGAAACATGACATAATTGCCATAGTCTGTCTTAAGTATAGTAAATATATTCCCTCCATCATCTGTGGAGGAAATGGGACAAAGCTCAGAAATTCTCTGGTCTGCAAGAAATTATGTAAACCCTTTCCTGTTCTACCCCAAACATAAAATCATTAAAGTACATATCCTGGAAGAGATGGGGGGGCAGGGATGTCGGCTGCTACCCATCTGTAGCTTTCTGGACTTGATGAAGTAACTTCTAAGGAAGGGGCCCTGGGATGACGCCCACTAGAGAACACTTACCCACAGCAGCGACTCACTCTCTCTCTCATCCTCTCTGAGGTTCACTGGCCTCCCTCAGCACCTTCAAGTGACACATCTGTCTTTCATAATTCTGCCATCTCACATGGCTACATCCTGAGCAATGTGCATCGGTGCTAGCTACCGGGCAGTAACAGATTCCACCTCACCATACTTATCCCCCTTGCCTGCCACAGGGTGCTAGCTATTAGATGGCCCCCGTGTCCCTGGCTAAATCAACCATGTCAGGAAGTGCTTGAGATTCTACAAGGGGTTGTGGTGAGTTCCCTAGTAGAAAATTTGACTGGGAGGTGCAAGTTCCTGACTTCAATCCCCAGCAAAACACACACACACACACACACGAACACACACACACACACACACACACACACACACACACACACGATAAAGGTGGTAGGGTTTACTAAATTCCTTGTGGATAGATATATAGACATTCTATATACTTACACTCAATAAAATATTCGCCATCCTTTGCCGTTTTGTAGGCAACCAAAGAAAATTCTGTGCACACTCCATTTTCCCTGTAAAACAGAGCAAGCTGGTGCTTAGGGGATTTTTGATCTGGTTGGCTTCTTCACCCTCTACTCTGTAGATATCTCCATTTTCTGATTCCACTTAACTTTTGAATATTTTTGCAAAATTAGAAAATGGCTGTTTTTTTAAAGGTTATTTCATTTCTGTCCGATACTTTAGTAATCACGAATTTGAGCATATTTCTTCTTCCTCAGCTAAGGGCAGATATCTCACTTACTTAATATGGAACTTGAAGCCTAAGGAATTCTCCAAGACATCGATGTGCTGCATAAAAACTCTCATGCTGCCATTCTCTTCTATCTTTTCTCTTTTGTTAGAGGCCACGACAATAGAAAACCAAGCCCCATTGAGCTGTAATGGATAAGAAAATGCTTAAGGGAGAAGGGGGCAGGGATACCACATGGACATGTTTCTTCTTGAGTTTGGCTTGATAGAGTTGTCACAATACCTAACATTCTGCCCCTGCTTCTCAGTGACAGCAGAGGTCCCCAAACATTGTTAGATCTGAATAGCATACGACTGATCTTACTTCAATGTCTGAAGCCATTCATTTGTCTAATAGAACAGGCCACTGTACCCATCCCCTCAGAGGACCCGCTTGGCTTCAAGAGTTTTCCAAAGCACTCTCTGAGTCAGAAGTTACTATTCGCTGAGCCTACCTTGTCCACATCGAGATTCCCTCTCGAGGAACTAGCTCCTTCTGCATGGCCGCAGACCAGGGTCAGGCCCAGACACAGCACCAACAGCAACACCTTCATGTTGGTAGGGAATAGAATTGCCTCACTGTCGGGACAATCTCTCTGCTGATGGTGCCCACACTCCACCTCCAGCACTTTGCTCATCTTTCTATGCTCTCTTGGTTCGAGTGCTTTTTTTTTTCCTTCTCATATGGGCCTCCTTCCCTCATGATCTGTGGAATGGTTTCTCATGTATTGATGTGAAGCCACGGATTATTTATCCCCTTTTCAAACATGGCAATGTGATATCTTATGGATTGATTTTATCACTCATACATTTCACAAAGCATATTCCCAAGAAAAACAGTGGAAGTTCTAGAGGGCCACCTGGAACCAGATGCAACTTTGGATCTGACTTGGAATCAGAAAGCCAGTTATGGAGTAGGTGGGTATTGAACTGGAAGGTCAAGCATGGAAAGAATCTTTGCTACAAGACTTGAGTGGAGTGTGGAAGAAGCTGAACTACTTGGGTTTTCTTTTAAAAGATTCATTCACATTTCATGCGTATGAGCATTGGTTTTGCATGTGTACCATGCACACACCTGGGGCCAAGGAAGTCAGAAGGAGGTCAAAAGAAGGAGTCAGATTCTTTGAAACCTGTTCTTGCTGAGGACCCAGGTTCAATTCCCAGCACTCACATGGCATCTCACAACTGACTCTAGCTCCAGTCACAGGAAATGAACCTCTTTTGGCCCCTGTGACCTCCTGTACACATGTGGTACATATGAACTCACTCATTCAGGCACATATGCATAAAAATAATAACTCTTAACTTAAAAAGATTATCAGGAAGGGTCTTCAGAAGCTCAGCTGACAGCCCCCACCCCCCCACCCCAAAAGCTTGACCTCAGAATGCAAACTGCTAACTTAGTAAGGTAAACTGCTTCAGCTGTTTACCTCAGAGAACGTTGGACTTTAACTGACTGGACATAATCTCATCATTAAAGGAAAACAAAGGTATTGTTCAAAGTTATATTTGCTGATGGAATTCCAAGTAGAAATGATGTCAAGAGTCTGCTTACAAAGACACACAGTTATAAATATTTTTTGTATCCGTATAAATTGTATTTACCCTGGAACTAGAAACATAAAATAGTGTTTGATGTGGGGAATTAAAGAATTCAAGAAGGAGGCAAGTCCTCGATAGGTTTATTTCCACTTCGCATCAACTCTCTAGTATGTACTATTTATTTTCATCTTTCCATAGTGTTAGCTAAGACTCAGAAAGATCTAGTGCAATGCCCACCTCATCCAGCAAGGAAGATGCAACACTGTTGGATTCTTCTCAACACCCTTTATTGCAGGAACACCTCATTCTTGGTACGGGAACCCCAAGCAACCAAGGCACCAGCCTTATATACAAAACAGGCTATGGCTATATACTTGTCCTCTAGGGATTGGTGGATCATGAAATACCTCATTAGCATGAATATCACTCCAGCCTGATAGCTTGCTGGAGAAATGCCAGGACATGTGCTTTGTGGGTGTTAACCACAAATTACCACCAGATGTCAGCGCCATCTTTTATCTATATGTGCCGCCCCTACAACTCCTCCTTTTTTGTATTATAAAAAAAAAAGAAGCCATTAGATGGAGGTAGTGGTCTGAGAGAGTTCAGACATGTCTCACAGAGAGCCCAACTCGGCTATGGCAGGCCACTCTTGTACCCCAATGGCAATAAATGAACTTATGCTGTAACACACCGTTCTTGGCTCTATGTGCCTTTTTATTGGGGAGAAATTGGGCAGAGGACCATTTGACCAGCCCGTATGTTCAAACGGGGTGTAGCCACCTCTGTCTATGACTGGTCTAGATCAGGGTGTCACGTCAATATTGTCATTGCTCCTGTCTTAGGTCGTTCCTCTCGGCAGCTTGGCTATTCCTGTCACTGTGTTACCCTATTGCCACTGGGACCCTGTCTTAGGTTGGTCTGAGCCCAAGGAAAGTTGCCCGTCTCTGGATACAATGAGTTCACATGACAGTGACAAAATAGGATCTAGGGCGAACTCTTAATTTTCCAAAGAGGCCAGGCATGTGTTGGGAGAAGCATGACTTGCAATGGCGACCATAGCCTTGTAAACAATCGCTTTGTGTCTGGCATGCTCTCGTTTTAAATGGCAGAAGAGCTATAGACATACTCCACATCCCAAAA
Organism: Rattus norvegicus; assembly: GCF_021556685.1. Taxonomy (NCBI): domain Eukaryota; kingdom Metazoa; phylum Chordata; class Mammalia; order Rodentia; family Muridae; genus Rattus; species Rattus norvegicus. The sequence continues at coordinate 80,690,608 of NC_141538.1, forward strand.
GATCAATGGCCCCCCAGGCAAACATGCCAGCCCATTCTTTTAAAAAGGAGGAAGCATCGGTAATCCATGAGGTCAAATCTCCAAACGTGATAGGATTCAATCTAGTGTTGTTAACGACAGCAATCTGCATCAGCAATTGTCTCGATAGTTGCTCCACTTTCATGGACCAGTTTCCTTTCAGATAATTCGAGATTTCTTTGCTCTCTTGAGAATACTGAGAAAAATTAACTTGCAAAGGAGTAATGCATAAACCTCTAAGGGAGGAAATGCAGGACAGCTGTGTCATATGATATATTGCTTCAATTTGTTCTTGAATTAAATCCATTCGTTGATTAGCTAATAGAAAGGCAGATGTCAAGTGGGCATTAAATTCTTCTTGTATCTCTAATGCCTCTGCTGTTCTTTCCACAATCTGATTGATAGTCTCAGCCGTCTGTACTTGATTAGTCATAGCAATCGCGGCTGGTGTTGCTGCAGCGGCTGATAGTACAATGTCTGAAGTTATAGCTGCCATAATACCAAAATCCCCTTTGGTTCTTAGTAAATGAAGTATGGGGAAACTATCTGGGTTGGCCTCTACTGGGATTGGCACAAAGGAGGGAATCTTGACCATCACTGCAGTATCATTGGTGCCATCCCAGTATTCAGTTAAATAGCAGACTACATCAGAGTTGTCACATTTTATAGCATCATCACTTTCATTAGTGCTTATCAGAAAGAAGATAGTTGGTCTAACACATACTGAAGCTCCAACGGCAGTATCATTTGATAAAGGCCATTAATCTTTACATTTACTAAACTGGTTTTGTTATTTGTTCTAGTGACTGAAATATTATACAATGTAAAGTCTACACCTAATAATCAGGCAAAAGGAATTAGAGATGTGTATGCTCCCTGCTCATTTGATAATACCCATTGATACCAAGGCCAAAATAAGGCTTGCCAGACTTATTTTCCCCCCGATCATACTGTACATTGCCAAGAGGAGGGGAAAATTCAAGTCGCCATAGGAATTGTTTTGCTCTATGGAATGGATTCTGACATGGGGAAAAATTAGGTGGAAACGCTTGATATGGGAGCAAGTAGGTAGGACTCTACGACAGGTAGACTTATCCAGTGTGTGATTTCCTTGCCCCAGGCGTGATGGAAAACTACAATTATGCATCATAATCAAAGTTGTAATGTTCAACTCAGCAGAATTATTGATTGATGTGTCTCCACGGCCTGAAGAGGCTCCTTGGGTAACTTGATTCAAATCAGCCAGGATGGTCCCAGTGCCCATAGCACTATTGCTCATAGGATCCAACCAATTAGCCAATTTTGTCCTTCGCAGCCATATACAAGGCTGGGAGGAATTTTTAAGAGTGAAACATAATGTATGCAACAAAGAAAGATTAGTGGCAGTATACCGTTGGGACAATTCTCCATTAGGCACTATACAAGGAACATCACGCAAACAGGAGGTGGAGAAGAAGGTTGGCAAAACAGTAGAATTGCTATGAACTGGCATAAGTACTGGCCAGGATCTGGCAATAGCCCACAGAGTGAGTGAATCAACCTGGATTACCATTCCCAGCAATAATAGAGTGCATAGTTCCATTGTCAGGAGTAGCAGGAGGCAGTTTGCAAGTCAAACGCTCAGGCACACAAATTGGATTGTCTTGATTCTGTGGAAAAACACAAACAGCTCCCCTAGATCTCGAAATCACGGGATCTGGGCCACGCCATTCATCAGTTAAGGCATCCTTCCACTTTACTTCTGCATTACTCATAAGTGTAGTACAGCCATGTCCGTCCAAGATTAAAAAGTTCAAAGTAAAAAGCGCTAATGACAACTGTTCTCTTGGTGTTTTGCCATAGGCAATTCCCCCTTTTTGTTTTTGTATAAGCTCTTTTAAGGTAGGCTGTGCTCTTTCCACAATTCCTTGACCCTGGGGATTGTAGGGTAATCCAGTAGTATGCGTGACCTGCATTGTCTGGCAAAATGCCTGAAAGGACTTTGCAGTGTAGGCAGGCTCATTGTCTGTCTTGAGACTATCAGGCTTTCCCCAGGCTGCCTACGCCTCTAAGCAACGACTAATGGCATTACGAGCTTTTTCACCAGTCATCAGAGTGGCATGTATAATACCGCGGAACAGGTATCAACAGAAACATGAGCATATTTTAAATTTCCAAATTGAGATATGTGTGTGACATCCATCTGCCAAATTTTTAGCAGAATCAGACCACGAGGGTTAATTCCCACCTGAGGAGGGTGTGAAATTGAACAAAATTCTGGCAACGAAATATCACAGCATGAGCTGCAGCTCTAGAGATTTTAAATTTTTGTTGAAGAGTGAAGGCAGGAACATGAAACTTTTGATGAAAATCTCTAGCGAGATCAACCGGAGCTGCATGAAAAATAAACTCTCTACAAGTACTGGCATCCACCAGGGCGTTATTGCTGGCAATGGGACCAGGCAAATTAGTATGAGCTCGAATATGTTGTCTGAAAAATGTATTTTTCTGGCACAAATCAATTTTTGTAATTCTGAAAGAATTTGACATACAGTACTAGTCGACCTAATTGGCCCTGCAATTTCAAGTGAGCGCACAGCATTAACTACATAAGCAGAATCAGAAATTAAATTAAAGGAATCATGAAATCTTTTAAGAACTTCCAATACAATATTACATTCTATAATTTGGCAGGTGCCTGGACTGTATTGAATTAATACTCCTTCTTGAGAATCAACCATATAGGCATCTACACCTGTTTTGGAGCCATCTGTATAAATATCTAATGCTCCAGACAAAGGCTCTGAGGCAGTGATCTTAGGAAAAATCACTGGATGTTCAGAAAAAAATTGTAACAAAGGATCCTTAGGATAATGATTGTCAAACTCTCCATCAAAACTACAGCATAATATGGCCCAATCATCTATCAGGGCACACAATGTTTCCATCTGAGCTGTAGTATAAGGTATAATAATTTTCTTGGGTACAATACCAAAATTCTGAATGCAAGATTTTGCACCTAACATAGCAAGCTGTGCAACAGCAGAAGGGTAATATTCAAGGGTCTTATTAAGAGAAATATGGGGATAAATCCAAAGAAGCGGTCCTTGTTACCATAGCACTCCTGTAGGCTGATGAAAAATTCTCAGTATACACTAAAGGAGATCTTCCTTTTCCTTGCACCTTCTTAGCATTGCCTTTTCCAGTCTTTCTTCTACTTTCCTTAAGGATAATCGTGCTTCCTTGGTTAAAGCACGGGGTGAAGTAAGCTGAGAATCCCCTTTCAGGATCTCATAGAGTGGTTGTAACTCTACATTGGGCATTTTAATATAGGGTCGAATCCAATTTATGCTTCCTAGTAATTTCTGAAAGTCATTTAATGTTTTTAAATGATCTTTTCATCAAGTGGCTGACAAAAGAATTGTAACCAGTTCACCTGGGACTTTCAGGACATCAGTAGCAGCCCTTTATCAAACTGTCTCAGTGGGCTAAAGGCCCATGGAAAAGAAAACATTAATCTTGACCTTGGCCACAGCCTCCAGTTGGAGTAAGTTGAAGAGCTGGTGCCAAGACTTTCTCCTCTCATCATCATAGAGTAAAGCCTGTTCTGTCTGGCAAAACAAAGTTACTCACAGTCTTCTGCGGACTCTTTCTGAAACTATTTCAGGGGCTCCCCTGTCCCCAAACCTGGGGCATTTTGACCATAGGGGCAGGAACTGGCTGCTGAGGGGATAGGACCAAAGGCACTCTCCATGTTAATGATGACCAACGGTAAAAGAAACTTAATGTTGGAGATCAACTCCTCTCTTGGAATAAGGCCAGCAGATAAGGCAGGCTCCCTTAAAGAACTTCTCTTCATGAACGCTCTCCTTCTGTGAGCAAGCATTGAAGGTCAGGCCACTAAAGGCAGCAACTGGAATTTTTTTTCTCTTACCCTGTTACTTGAGGGATGGATAAATTCTTTTCTTGCTCTTGTTTTCCTTAGAGTCCTCCCCCGCCTCGCTCTCAGCCTTTTCAGATCATTCCTCCTTAGCATTTCTAACACAGCCTGTCCCTTTTTTATAGCCTGCTGACAGCATTTCTGATCTCAGCTGCCCACCGTGAGATTCCCAGAGACAGAGAACCAAGGTGCAATGGCATCGCATTCACTAAGAAATCTCTCTAGAGTGCTTCTTTTCTTCCTAAGCCTTTTTCTTTCAAACAGCTCTTGAAGAGTCAGAAAAATTGAGTGAGACTGAGAAGTCCCCATGCTCACTACAGAAGCTCCACAGCTAGTTTCGCTCCCCCCTACTGTGTGGGCTTCGAGCAGAAGCACAGGTAAAACACTATGTTTCAAAAAATAATGTTGGCTATCAACCAATACACCGCCACTAGAGCGGGGTCCATAAAATTAAATTTCCTTTCAATTTTAAGCTTATGCTGACCAAGAAGCTCCTGAAGAGCAAACAGGAGCAGGGTGCAGTGTGAGTTTCCCATGCTTTACGAGCTTATTTACGATCCATTTACGAGCAGGGCGGGCTGAAGTGTTTATTTACACACGATCTTGTAGCTCATCATTAGTGGGCTCTTCCCAGCAAATGCACTCATGCCCGGGACGGTGGCAATTCAAACAGTAACAACACCACCACACAAAAAGGGTAAAAGGCAAAAGTGCTAGTCCAACCCACAGAGGATCAATTGGGGAAAACAACATTGCTGTGCTCCATAAACCTTTTTGCCTCTAAACCAAGGCTTTCATCGCCTCTGCTTAGTCCAGAGAACTTTACTGTCCCTAATAGGGAACTTTAGAGTCCCTTGTCCGGGAGCTTTATAGTCCCTCTCCCAGGAGCTTTATTGTCCCTTATCCAGGAGCTTTATTGTCACTTATCCAGGAGCTTTATTGTCCCATCTGGAAACTTACCGACGTCGCCATCCTGAGGTTGAAGAGTTGTGAATCCACGAGGATGTCCTCGGGTCCCAGTAAAGGCCACCAGTTGCAACGCCCACATCTTCTAACATGGAAGACACAACACCGTTGGATTCTTCTCAACACCCTTTATTGCAGGAACACCTCATTCTTGATACAGGGACCCCGAGCAACAAAGGCAACAGCCTTAAATACAAAAACAGGTTATGGCTATATACTTGCCCTCTAGGGATTGGTGGATCATAAAATACCTCATTAGCATGAATATCACTCCAGCCTGATAGCTTGCCAGAGAAATGCCAGGACATGTGCTTTGTGGGTGTTAACCACAAGCGACCAGCAGATGTCACCGCCATCTTTTATCTATATGTGGCGCTCCCTACAATTAAGTAACTATACAAGACCATACAGCCAGTCAGGAAGAGAACTTAGATTTAAACCCAAGCCTGTCCATCTGACTCAGGAGCATTTGTTCTTATTAACGCCACTACACAGGTCTGGATGTTTTTACCGGAAGGGAGGATGGTTAAATAGTTGAAAGAGGAAGAAACAGCATTGTAGACTCCAGACACATCGGACTGAAACTGCACGTGGGTTTCTTTAAAATATGGAGGAGGGGGTGTAGCTTGAGATTGAATGAGACATGACTACTGGCCCCTCTTAGTCGACAAGCATTTGGTAAATGCTTGACTAGGGGATTATCATTTTTCTTTTCTCCTCTTCTTTTTCTCCTGCTCCTCTCCCCTCCTCTTACTTTTTTTGGTTGATTACGGTGTGTGTGACACATGTGCACATATGTGCACATGCCTGTGCCTTTGCTTGTATACGCAGGAGTCAGAACAGGGTGCCAGTTGTCTCCCTCTGTCTCCTTTTACTTTATCCACTTCAGACAGGGTCTCCCTCAGAATCTGGGACTTAGTGTATTTCAGATAGGCTGGCTGGCCAGTAAGTCCCAGCAATCCTCCAGTCTCCACCATCTACCTAGTTTTGGGGTTAAAGGCAGCCATGACCAGCTTTTTTAATGTGAGTTCCGAGCATCTGCTCTGACCTTGCTGGGAGCCCGCACAGCCCTCACAGCAAGTACTTCTCAACTGATCTGTCTTCCCAGCAACTCACATAGAGGCTTGCCTTGAGCTTTCTGAGTTTCTGAATGGTCTTGTATCTGTGGCACTCCCCCAGCTCCAGCCTCCTGAATGCTAAGATTACAGGTTGTAGCACCACGTCTGGCTATAGATTACTGCTTTTCTAGTAATGAATGAGAAGATGCTTCCCCAGCAGAAGGCAACAGCCAGTCCCTTCCACTTAACACTCCTCAGTACATGTGGGCTGTTCATGTGACTGAAGCACTGAGGCTGTTAAGAAATGACTAGACAAAGCACGTGGGTAAGGGGTTTAAGGAATGTACGTGTAACCAGCTAATGGCCCATGTGTAACTAGCTAGCATTTCTGAAACTGACTAATAGGAAAATGATTTAATGACCTTTACCTGAGTCTTACCCTCAGCTAATTGAATATATAACCCATTCAGAAAGCCTGCGGAAACATTCGAGTCACTTACATGGTGCCAGGCTGTGTTTGGGGCCAAGAAGAACATCATTGAACACGGGCTTATTTGATTCATGTCCCAGAGAGGAAATATTCTGTAGTCCCTCCAGCAGAGTGACAGATAGGACTGCTGACCCCAGCTCAACATCAGTTCTAAAGCACCTGCTTCTGTCAGTGTCAGATGATGCTTGGAGCCACTGTAATCCACCTGCTTAACTCCCAAAACCTAGAGCGGTCTCCAGAAAACAGGCAGAAACAAACCTTAGGGGACAAAGAGATTATTGGCCAGGAACTCATGAAGGATGAAGGGAGCTAGGAGACAGCAGAATCAAGGAAGGGAAGTTATCCTGTGTTAGGCAGAAATGCTATGCCACAGTTTTGCTCGATCATGGGGTGGGGGGATGTGCACCCCAAAGAGACCAGCATCTCAGCTCAAAGACAAGGGAGTCTGAAGCAGTTAACAGTTGGGACGGCTAGCTATTCACACTCCTCACAACCAAGCAGTCTTTTTTTCAAGGTTGGGGGTGGACTCTAAGCTATACTGCATCATGATGTCTGGGATTTCATTCTGATATCCATGAGTAGTCTTTCTTCACAGGTCTCGAGTCCTTTCCCCAACTAGGTATCTGTCACAGGAACATTGCAATACAAAGATATTAACTCAGGGGAATCTGAAAGCCACCGAGGCCAGGAACCATGCATCCACACTACTGCATGCTCAGAAGGGTCAGTGCCTTGGCAGTGTTAGCCTTCAGTCACCAATGGCTGATGGAGGGAAGGCAGGATGACACCAGAAGAGGGAGATACTGGAGAGATGATTCCCGGTTAAATTCCCAGCACCCACAGGAATCCATAAGTCTAGTTCCAAGGACCCGACACCCTATGTGGGCACTGTGTGCATGTGCTGCACAGACATACATGCAGGCAAAACATTCATACACATAAAGTAATCTATTGTTTTAAGCACAAGAGAATTGACCATACTAACAGGAACTAGGCAGTGGGCCTTCTAGGGTGTGGGGAGAATGGATACATACGTGAAGGCCATGGCAAACAGGAGTACAAATAGTTCAGAGAGCCAAAGGAAACCTTGCTGGAACACAGTGAACACAGGAATTACGAAATGAGTTAAGGCTACAAAGGGAGTTTTGTCAGTTTACAGGGGCTGCCCTCTCGATCTCATGCAATATGGGTGACATCAGCAAAAATTAGACTTTCTCATTTCTGGCAGCCAGAACTCTGGGAGCAAGGTGTTTGATGGGGCTTGCTTCTTCTGAGCTCTTTCTCATTGGTGGAATCATGTTCCCCGGTCTTCAGGAAGTCTCTTCTCTGATCCATCCTGTATCCTAGTCTTTTCTTTTGAGGACACTGGTCAGTCATTTTGACTTAGGGTTCACTCTGAAGACCTCATCTTACCATATTTACACCAAATCACACCTTCAGGCACTATGGGTAAAGCTTCCAATATATGTATTTTTGGTGGGCACACATATCCTGTATCAGCTTATGTGGGCCTGTGAGGAGCTTGGTAGGGGTTGGTTTTCATGTAGCCCAAGTGCCCTTCTCAGGCCTCGGCATGCACCTGCACGCGTGCGCATGCACACACACACACACACACACACACACACACACACACACATTAAAATTAATCTAAATGGTCAAATATAACAAGAAATGCTAAAAATGGGCTTATTATATGTGTCTATGAAGATTGTATGGAAATGATTGGTTTATCCGTCATAATTTATCTGATAAACAGCAATGCAGAAGTAATTTCATTGTAAGCCTGAGAACTGGTTTTCTGAAGAGATGATCGCTTTGGTTTTATTTAGATGCAAAGGAAATTTAAATAGTTTTCAAATGACTACAAAGAATGGACCTACTTGAGATGGATATTAAAAGAAAAAGAAACTCCAGTCTTAAATACAGTATAAATCTAGTGTCAGAAATTTGTTTATAAATAATAAAATAACTATAAGTGTTAGAGTGCAGAGAAGTACCAATCTGTGTGACATTCCGTGTTAATTGTTTGTGGCGCTCAGTTTAATCTTATACAGTTTCATCCATCCACTATGCAATAAGTTTTAATTAGATATATAAAAATATGGAGGAGCCAGTCAAATACTACTGACAAACTAAATAAGGACTGAAACTCTAGAGATAATAGGACAGACCCGACAACCACACCACAGCCTCTGGGATTACGCATGCGTAGTTCTGTTAAGCTCATCTACAGATGAAAGAGTAAGAATCTTTTTTTTATGTTGTGTTCACTTTTTTTTTTATTATTATTAACTTGAGTATTTCTTATATACATTTCGAGTGTTATTCCCTTTCCCGGTATCCGGGCAAACATCCCCCTCCCCCCTCCCCTTCCTTATGGGTGTTCCCCTCCCCATCCTCCCCACATTGCCGCCGTCCCCCCAACAATCTAGTTCACTGGGGGTTCAGTCTTAGCAGGACCCAGGGCTTCCCCTTCCACTGGTGCTCTTATTAGGATATTCATTGCTACCTATGAGGTCAGAGTCCAGGGTCAGGCCATGTATAGTCTTTAGGTAGTGACTTAGTCCCTGGAAGCTCTGGTTGCTTGACATTGTTGTACATATGGGGTCTTGAGCCCCTTCAAGCTCTTCCAGTTCTTTCTCTGATTCCTTCAACAGGGGTCCTATTCTCAGTTCAGTGGTTTGCTGCTGGCATTCGCCTCTGTGTTTGCTGTATTCTGGCTGTGTCTCTCAGGAGCAATCTACATCTGGTTCCTGTCCACCTGCACTTCTTTGCTTCATCCATCTTGTCTAATTGGATGGCTGTATATGTATGGGGCACATGTGGGGCAGGCTCTGAATGGGTGTTCCTTCTGTGTCTTTTTTAATCTTTGCCTCTCTATTCCCTGCCAAGGGTATTCTTGTTCCCCTTTTAAAGAAGGAGTGAAGCAGTCACATTTTGATCATCCGACTTGAGTTTCATTTGTTCTATGCATCTAGGGTAATTCAAGCATTTGGGCTAATAGCCACGTATCAATGAGTGCATACCATGTGTGTTTTTCTGTGATTGGGTTACCTCTCTCAGGATGATATTTTCCAGTTCTAACCATTTGCCTACGTATTTCATAAAGTCATTGTTTTTAATAGCTGAGTAATATTCCATTGTGTAGATGTACCACATTTTCTGTATCCATTCCTCTGTTGAAGGGCATCTGGGTTCTTTCCAGCTCCTGGCTATTATAAATAAGGCTCCCATGAACATAGTGGAGCACGTGTCTTTTTTATATGTTGGGGCATCTAATCTTAACAACACCGAGAAATCGATGCTGGGTCTCACAGAGCAAGTGCAGCAAGGTGTATGGTTGGCCCCTACTGGCCAACCTCAGTGTTGCGCTGTATCCTACAGCCGCATTGCTGGGGCTACCTTTGTGCTTGTTAGGTCTCTATTAGGTTTGTGCTTATAATTTGCAGCCAGTAGTTGGAGAGTTGGAGCACAAAACTTGTACTCATTATCGTCCTTTTTAAAAATAGAAAAGTCGAGGCTGGAGAGATAGCTCAGTGGGTAAGAGCACTCGATGCCCTCACAGAGGACCTGAGTTCAGTTTCTGGCATACACCAGATAGCTCGCAACCATTTATAACTCCAGTTTCAGAAGATATGACACCTTATTCTGACCTCTTCAGGCACGAGTTGTATATGTGTTGAACAGACATACATGTAGCAAAAACACTTATACACATAAAATAAAACTAAAAAAGTCTAACTAGACAAGTCAGGACTGGAGAGCTTTGTCACCGGTTAAAAGCATAGGGCTGTTCTTTCAGAGGACTTAGGTTTGGTTCATGGCACCCACATGGTGGTTCACAGCCATCTGTAACTCCAGCTCCAAAGGATCTATTTTTTATCTACATTAAAATATTAATCTCATCTTCATTACAAATGTTTCAGGCTAATGTTTCAACTAAAAGCCTTGGTTACTAGTCTTCTAACCTCGGAGTTACATTCTGTTCTTTTGTTTTTTGGGTGCTGAGGATTGAATGAGGGTGTCATGGTTACAAAGTCACCATTCACCACCAGCGGCCTATACCCCTAATTCTGAAGTTAGATTCTTTTACCGGAGTTACTTTAGATAGTCTTAGGTTTTTCTCCATAAGAAACTATTCTTGGTCCTTTTTTGTGAGTTTGTCTTAGCACTTTTTTCTGTTCCAGTCTTTTTGTGAATGCTTTCATTACTTCTTACCCAATACAAATCAAATGTAAGTGTCTTCGTGGTATTGTATTAAGTGGGGTTCCCTAGAGGAATAAAAGTTACAGTGTGTGTGTGTGTGTTTGTGTGTGTGTGTGTGTGATTAGTTTATTAGAATGGTCTACAGACTGTAGTTTAGGTAATCTATTAACATAAAGTCCAAGAGTTAAGGAGTTGTTTAGTCCACAAGTCTCGATGTCATAGCTGTTTTTCAGTGTATGTCAGAATTCCAAAGTAGGCCCTAATGCTAATGAAGGAATGCACCTGCTAGCCAGAGTAAGAGGAGGCTGTAGGGAGGGATCTACCTTCTTCCACATCTGTCAGCAGAGGGGGTGACCCAGTTTCAAGGTGGACCTTCCCTCCTCAAAAAGATCTGGATTAAAAGTGGGTCTTTCCATCTTCAATTGATTTAGCCACTCTCTCATACGTGCATTGGCTGTTAAGGTTTAGTTAATTCTGGATGTCATTGACAACCAAGAAGTAATTACAAGCTCACCCCTGGTCAATGTGACACACAGTCAGATCTCTTTGTCATGCTTAATTTTCAGGTGGAAGTAATAGCCAGGTCATAACTGTGCCTGTGTAACTACCCCATGTAGAGCCTCAAAGGTGTTATGTGTTTAACAGAGTCATAATTGTACACAGCGTGATGTAAGCATCCCTCGTACAACCAAAAATTTATTATAAATTTTATGATGTTCCTTCAAGGGACATTCCTTTGATATCTCAAAAGTTAAATATGACAACTATTGATAATCTCTTAAACGTTCTGATACTCCATGACAAAGAAATAAAACATGAAAATCTGTACAAACACATTCTTAACAAAATACTGCCCTGAGCTGCATACTCCCCTCCCTGGACCCCCACCTCTATTGTCCAGCCACTGGAAATAAAGAAATGAATTAAGCACTTTCTAGAATTCAATGATACCTAAACCACACAAAGACTCAATAAATAAAGAGAACTTCAGACCAATTTACACTATGAACATTGATACATATATTCTGGATAAAATGCTTGCAAACCGAATCCAGGAACACATCAAAAACATTATTCACCATGATCATGTAGGCTTCATCCCAGGGATACAGGGATGTTTCAATGTACAGAAATCCATCAATGCAATCCACTGTACATACAAACTAAAAGAAAAATATCACATGATCATTTCACTTGATGCAGAAAAAGTCTTTGACATAACACAACACTCCTTCATATTAAATGTGTTGGAGAGATCCGAGATATAAGGTGCATTTCTAAACACAATAAAAACAATATACAGCAATCCAAAAGCCAACATCAAAAAAATAAAGAAAAATATAAAGCAGATCCACTAAAATCACAGATAAGACAAGGCTGCCCATTTTCTCTCTATCAATTTAACATAGTACTTGGAGGAAGTTCTAGCTAGAGCACTAAGACAACTAAAGGAGATCAAAGGGGAACAAATTGGAAAAGAAGAAATCAAGGTATCACTATTCACAGATGATGTGATAGTACACGTATGTGACTCCCAAAATTCTACCAGCTGATAAACACCTTCAGCAAAGAGGCCACAGACAAAATTAATTCAGAATAAATCAGTAGCCCTCGTTTATAAAGCAATGAACAGGCCGAGAAAGAAATTAGGGAAGCAGCAACCTTTACAATAGCCATGAATAATGCAAACTATGGTGGTATTACTCTAACCAAGCAAGTGAAAGACCTGTATGACAAGAACTTCAAGTCCCTGAATAAAGAAATCAAGGGAGTTATCAGGAGATTGAAATAACTCCCATGCTCATGGGTCAGTAGGACTGATACAGCGAAATGGCCATATAGCCTAAAGGGATCTATGAGTTCAGGGCAACTGCCAGCATAATTCCAATGCAATTCATTACAGACTTTTACAGAGCAGTTCTCAACCTCAAATAGAAAACCAAAACCCCAGGATAACCAAAACAATCCTGAACAATAAAAGAACCTCTGGAGGAATCACCATCCTGATTTCCAGCTGCACTACAGGGCCAATAATAATAAAAACTGCACCGTGTTGTTACAGAGACAGACAGGTTGATGAATGGAATAAAATCAAAGGTCTGTAAATCACACACACAGACACACACACACACACACACACACACACACACACACACACCTATGAACACTTGATTTTTGATAAAGAAGCCAAAATCATACAATGGAAAAAAGAAGCATCTTCAGTCAAATGGTGCTGGTTAAACTGAATGTCTGCATGTAGAAGAATGTAAATAGAGCCATATCTATCACCCTGCACAAAACTAAAGTCAAGTGGATCAAGGAACTCAACATGAAACCGGACATACTGAACCTAATAGAAGAGAACGTGGGGGAACTTCCTTAAACACATTGGCACAGGAGCCGAATCCCCCAAAAACGCCAATAACTCTGAGCTACAGGGCTAAACAGAGAATTCTCAACAGAGGAATCTTGAGTAGCTGAGTAGCACTTAAAGGAATTTTCAGTGTCCTCAGTCCTCAGAAAATGCAAAACAAATGACTCTGAGATTCCTTCTTATACCAATCAGAATGGCTATAATCAAAAACTGAGGTGACACCATATGCTGGTGAAGATGTGGGGAAAGGGAATATTCACCCATTGCTGGTGAGAGTGCAAACTTGGACAACCACTTTGGAAATCAATTTGGCAGTTTCTCAGAAAATTGGAAATAGTTCTACCTGAAGTCTCAGCTATATGCCCCAATCATACCCCGCTCTACCATAGAGACACTCGTTCAGCTGTGATCATAGCAGCTTTATTTGTAGTAGCCAAGAATTAGGAATAGCTCAGATGTTCCTCTACTGCTGAATGGAAAAAAGAAAATGTGGTACATCTACACAATGAGATACTATTCAGCTATTAAAAACAAAGACATCGTGAAATTTGTGGGCAAATGGATGGAACTAGAAAATATCGTCCTGAGTGAGGTGATTCAGATCCAGAAAGATACGCATGGTATCTAGTCACTTATAAGTAGACATTAGCCATAGTGCAGGATAACCATACTACAATCCACAGACTCAAAGGTAATTACGAGAGCCCAAGGGAGGTTTCATGAATCTCACTCAGAAGCAAACAAAATAGTCATCAAAGGGAGATAGGTGGGAGAGGGGGTGAGGAGGGGAACTGTGATCAGGTATGGGGAGAGGCTGCTCGAGAGGTCTGGGTATGAGAACAGAAACTGGTGGGGGCAATTTTGGAAATAGCTGGAGATCTAGGATAAGGGAGGCTCTGGGGAGTCTATAGGGATGACCTACCTTAGACTCCTACTAACAGGGAATATGGAGATTGAAGTGGCCATCTCCTACAGCCAGGCAGGACTTCCAGTGGAGGGAGGGAGACATTAATCCAGCTGCAAAACCTTAAAAACAAAATTTGTCCTGCCTCCATGATGTTCAGGGACAAAGATGGAGCAGAGTTTGAGGGAATGGCCGACCAATGACTGCCCACCTTGAGATCCATTCCATTTGAGAGAGTCAACCCCTGACAGTCTTAGTGATACTCTGCTATGCCTGGAGACAGGAGCCTGGAATAGCTGTCCCCTGAGAGGCTTCATCCAGCACTGAATGGAAACAGATGCAGACACCCACAGTGAAACATCAGGCCGAGCTCGGGGAGTCTTGTAAAAGAGCTGGGGATAGGACTGAGCGCTGAGCTGGACAGGTCAAGGACAGCACTTGCAGACCTACTGTTGTGCTAGAACCTCTTCTGGTACTAAAATCTGTATTAGTCAGGGTTCTCCAAAGGGAGAGAACTTATAGAATGAAAGAGAGGGGCTCTAATCTTTACTTCCTCCTTCTGTAATGTAAATTATATTACATCATTTTGAGTTGAGTTTGTCCTTTTTCGGTAGTTTCTGGAGGTGTAGAATTTGGTGCCACTTGAGGTAGTTACACAGGGGGAATCTACTGTTATAACCTTTGACATTGCTTTTTCACCCAGTGAACTGTAATGTCCTGTTCTCATCCCATTGTCTTGCAACATTTTCTATCTTACTTTTGAATTTATCCTTTGAACCGATAGTTATCTATATTTGCTTTATTTAATTTCCATGAATTGCTCAAATAAACTCTGCCCAGTACCCCAAGTTCCTAACCCTGGATGACTTCTTCAAAGCCTCTACTGTTGGTTTTTAAGCAATATTAATCCATGACCCTGAGGGCCAGACTCTGTCACACAGACACACTTATGAGTCCTAAACCATCCACGGATTCTCAGAAGACAAACACTGTCTGCGTTGAGCTTATGAGTATCAATAAAGACACCGTGGCCACCAAGATGTGCTCAGATTCTGGTTAAATATGAGTCGGTAACAAAGGGAATCTTTTCAGCATGTGAACTTGGTGAAAATTGCTTAAAGTTTGCTCAGTCAGTGTTGGATCTAAGGAAGAATCTGGTTTTTACAGGCTGTATTGTGTTGTGTCATTCCCCATATCTAGTCCAGGGGTGATTTTTGGTTTTGTGTTTTAAACTCTTTTTCAGAGAATGGTAGGTTGTGGGTTGAAGTGGAAACTTAGAGGCTCTTTGGAAAGTCTGTTGTGTAGGATGTCACACAGGCAAAGGCAGGTACAAGATAGAATGAGGCCTGCCATTTGATGAGAAGGAGGGATGAGGGGAGAAAAGTTTTAGAGAGAGGAGGAGACTGGAGTGAGGCAGAGGAAGCAGCAGAGAGAATATGGAGGCTGATGTGAAGATTCCTCTCTGCACATTTACAGGTTATGAATATTCTTAAGGGATGGATGTGGACAGGGCTTTGTATGTTTAGGTGAGCAATTGTATCTTACCAATTTGATCAGAGGTTATTGTGTTGTGTGTTCTTTCATGTGGAGATTTAAATCAAAGAGAGTTATGTGGCAGCCAGAGTCCCTAAGCTGCCATGGACTTTGGATATGTATTTCTGGCCTGGTTCAACCTGCCTTGGGAAATGGATGGGTAGAGAGATTGTTGCCAGGCTCAGCGTAGTCATAGGCAGTGTGGTATGGGATGGAGCACAGCAGGTGAGAAGCTTTGCTGACTGAGATGAAGATATCTACCAGATGTCTTGGGGCACTATGGTGCAGAATCTAGTACGGGGTAAAAGAAAGCTTTTTTTTATAATTTTACAGCAACACAGTTGGATGGTGTTTTGCTAAGGCAAAATGTGAAGGAATGTTTGGCTGAAGCAGACACAGGAGAGATGATATTCTGCTAAAGCAAGCACAGGAAAGGACACACGAGGAAGGATTGTTTTCTAACAATATGCATGTGTTGTTCCAACTTACATGGCATAGTTGAGGTGCAGTTGTCAGGACTCCATAGAGAGAAATGCACCAGAAACCTTCTGGTAGAATAGTGGTGTGCTGCAGTTTCTGGGCAGACTCGGTCTGATTGGATGCACATGCTGAGGCACGACACATGGTGGACACATGATGCTTGGAGGTTGTAAATAGGATTCCACAGTGTAACATACAGGACTTAGCTTACTGGTACAGCTGGCTGTAAAAAGCTTGTGGGTCTCGAGGCTTTGTCGATCTTCACTTCCCTGACAGACACAGCCAAGAACTTCTGGTGTTCCTGTTGGCCCCTGCTGACTGGATCCTAGGCTGAAGCCTGGCTGTCTCCACTAGGTTGTTACCATTGTTACTAACTGGATTCTACCAAACTGGACTACTGGTGTATCTGTGAAGTGTTTGCCTGTGGATTGAGCTGTTGCTGCTGCTGACGGACGAACTAAACTGCCAATTTCCGGACAACACAGATTGGAGTTGCTCCAAAGAACTTTTCTAAACAGGTCTACTTCCCTTATATCCTTTCCTTTCTAACTGCCTCTGGTGGGTGGTGCGTTATAAGGAAGGTGAAAGCATTTAAAAACCATCATTAAAAATAGGATTTGAGGGTTGGGGATTTAGCTCAGTGGTAGAGCGCTTGCCTAGCAAGCGCAAGGCCCTGGGTTCGGTCCCCAGCTCTGAAAAAAAAATTAAAAAAAAATAGGATTTGAAAAAAATTAAAGTTACACTGGATTGCGTCGGCTTAAATATGCTCGGCTCCTGGAAAGTGACATTAGGGTGTGTGGCCTTGTCAGAATAGGTGTGGCCTTGTTGGCAGAAGTTTGTCACTGTGGGGGTGGGCTTTGAGCTCCTACCCTCAAGCTCCCCTCCTGGCTGCCCACATTAGACAGTCTCTTCCTGGCTGCCTTTGGATCAAGATATGGAACTCTCAACTCTGCCATGTCTGCCTGGATGCTGCCTCGCTTCCCACGGTGACAATAATGAACTAAACCTCTAAAACTGTAAGCTGCCCCAATTAAATGTTTTCCTGTATAAGAGTTACCTTGGTCATGATGTCTCCTCACAGCAATGAAACCCTAAGAAAAAGATCATTGATTTAAAAGGCGACATAAATCATAAAGGAGAACTTTCTCTTTCACTTCAGGCTCAGCTGAGGGGAACTTTTCTGCTTCTCTGGAGCTGCTTAGAGCAGATATGGGTGGAACAGAGGGAAACTCACCTTAGGTAGCTATTTCCTCCTCCCTGTGTTCATGCTGCTTAGAGGAAAGGGACCCTGGATGAGAGGCCTATCTTCTCCCCACCTCCACCCAGGGAGCAACCTTGATTGAGACTGAGAGTCAAGCAACAAATAAGCAAGTGCTTTTGCTCCCTGAGTGGGGCACATGGAGGGTGTGTGTGTGCACGTGTGCGAGTGTTCATAAATGAGTATAGAAATCTCAGGTCACTTTGTCAAATAACACTGTGGAATAGACTCGGCTGTCTTTTAAAACTGTGTTAATTTGTACATATAAAAGTATTTTACTGTGATATATATTTGAATAAGTCTCATGTACATGGTAAAAATGTCAGACAACCATGCTGCACTCCTGTGTTCAGTGGTAGCCCCTATTTTTTTCTAGGTTAAAAAAAAACAAGTCTATTCATATACAGATATATCAGTATAAATGCATATATATGTACACAGAGGCATAAAAAGACAGACACACATACACGGTCTTTGTCAACAGTGAGAACATACTATATACACTGTTCAACAATCTGATTTCTGTACTTAAACGATATAACAAGTAGCATTCACTACAACACATTCCCAGCTGTTCTCCACATTTTTATTCATCTCTTATTAACAATATTTAGACAAAACCCCTCAAAGTTTTCTATTGAAGTCTTTAATTCTAGCACTTGGGAGGCAGAGGCAGGCACATCTCTGTGAGTCCAAGGGCAGCCCGGTCTACAAAACAAGTTCCAGGTCAGCCTGGTCTACATAACAAGTTCCAGGCTACCCAGCAGTATATGGTAAGATTCTGTCTCAAACAAAACAAATCAAAACAACTCCCCAAAGTTTTCTATTAATTCTGAAGCTAACGAAGACATAAACAAAGAAAGCGAGACGATACCAGAGGGTACCCTCACCTGTATTTTACACAGGCCCTAGTATGCAGTAAGCATAAATGCAAATTAAATACTAATTGTGGTGGCTAAGCACATGCCTAAAAAGTTCATGAATTCTTTTATTTTACTGTTTGTTGCCCTAATTAACATTTTCACAAATGAGTGTGTGTGTGTGTGTGTGTGTGTGTGTGTGTGTGTTTGTGTGTGTGTGTGTGTCAACATGAGTACCGTTTCTCAGGAGCACTGTACACTGTCTTTAAAAGTTTTTCCTTCTGACCTATGGCTTGTAAATTAAGCAAGTCTGGTTGGCCAGGTAGTCTCTGGGATCTCCTTTCTCAACTTTCCCAATTATGAGATTGCAAGAGCACAGCAGCACATCTAGATTTTGACGTGGGTCCTATACTGCTTAACAAGCTTTTACTGATTACGCTATCTCCTCATCTCCTTGTTCAAAATTTTAAGAGCTTCCTATTTTAATCTAAATATGGAGACAATTTGTAACAAGTGTAAAAACACAGTATTTCCTGTAAAGGTTTAGGATGAAGTTTAAACTTTATTACCATCTAATGATCTCATGTAAAGATACATACTCCAAAAAATGACTCTACCATCATCAAACTGAGACCATCTTGAAGGTTAAACAATACCAAACCAGTCAGCTGTCAGAGTTCCCACATTAATCTTCCTCCTGAGATTGCTCTTCCAAGTGAATTTTCATATTCTTCTCTAGTAAGAGAAGCATTTCGTTTGAAGGCTTTACCACATTCAACACACTCATAGGGTTTCTCTCCAGTGTGGGATCTCTGATGAATAACTAGTTGTGATTTTGCACTGAAGGCTTTTCCACACTCATAACATTCAAAGGGCTTCTCCCCTGTATGAGTTCTCTGGTGTACAATGAGGTGTGACTTCTGACTAAAGACTTTTCCATATTCTACACACTCATAGGGTTTCTCTCCTGTATGAACTCTCTGGTGTTGAGTAAGAACCTCAATTTGCTTAAAGGCCTTACCACATTGATTACATTCAAAGGGGCAATCCCCGGTGGGAGTTCTCAGATGGTAGGTAAGAGATGAGCTATGTCCAAAGGCTGCTGCACTCCTTACATTTATAAAATTTCTCCTTCGTGTGAGTTCTCTGATGGATAACTAGGTGTGACTTTTTGCTAAAAGTCTACCCACACTCAGTACATTCAAATGGCTTCTCGCCTGTATGAATTCGCATGTGTTTAGTCAGGGATGAGCCATACTTAAAAGCTTTGCCACATTCATTACATTCATAGGGTATTTCGCCCGTGTGTGTTCCCACATGTTCGGTGAGAGATGAATTATATCTGAAGGATTTGCCACATTCCTTACACTCGTACGGCTTCTCGCCCGTGTGAGATCTTATGTGTTGCATAAGGTTTGAGCTGTGCCTAAAGGTTTTGCCACATTCGTTACATTTGTAGGGCTTTTCTCCGGTCCGGATTCTCAGGTGGTCAGTGAGGGCATGTTTGTGACCGTGGGCTTTGCCACACTGGACACACTCGTACGGCTTTTCCCCAGTGTGAATTCTCTGATGTACGACAAGGTGGGACTTTGACTGAAAGCTATCCAGCATTCGTTACATTCATATGGTTTCTTCTCGGTATGCGTTCTTTGATGGTCAAGGAGCCCCTGTTTATGGCTGAGGACCTTCCCACATTGATTACATTCATAAGGTTTCCCAGAGATTGGAGCCTTGTCAGGTTTAGATGGACTACGGCAGGGTGATTTCCGTTTCTCCCAGGTCTGAATTTTGTCTTCCTTGGTATGGGATGGGCTATGACGGCATACTTTCTCACATTTCTTGCCTGTTTGGTTTTTGTCACCTTTACCAAACAATTTATTATTGGGTGACTTGTCACATTTCTTTCTAGTTGAAATCTCATCTCTGTTCACATTGGATGCAGAATGGCTGAGTGATTTTCTATATTCGCTAGCTCTATCGGGTTTCTTTTTCGCAGAGTTTTTAATCTGACTGGGTAAGTCTAAATTCTGATTCAAGTTCTTCCCATACAAATTGGATTTATGCAATCTTTTTTCAGAAGGATCGTGTTTTGAATGGACATTTTTCTTCTCCAACAAAGTACACTCACTGCTTTTCTCACTGTTTGAACTTTTCTTCCTGAATGTCACTTCTGTAGTGAGTTTCCTTTGGAATTTCTGCTTCCCCTCCATCTGCACACCATCTTGTTGGACCTCTAGAATAGAACTGATGAGAGATTCTTGTGAGTTTCTGCACCCCCACTGAACGTCTTCATAAGTTTCCTAAAGAGATTCCCTCCTTGGTTGGGGTTATATATGTACCACCCTAACATCCCAATAATAAAATAAGTGTCAGGAAGGACTGTCTCTGTCCTCTTGGACCCAATGGAAAGAAAGCTACAGTAAACCAGAAAAAAGACCACTGAAAGAGTTGGCTGCATAGAAACAGGATCTTGTAACCTTAGGGTAGAAGATGAAATACACACAAGGAATATTGAACAAACAATGCATTAAGTTAAAAAACAGATTTGTGGTTATGCCAGGTATGGTGGCACATGCCTATTATTCCCAGTACACGGGAGGCTGAAATACCTTTTCATAAGTTTGAGGTCAGCCGGGGCTACATAGCAAAGCATTACTAGTCTCCCCACTGTGATTAAATTTAGGATGCCATGATGTAAGTGTTATAAAAGCCATACTTATCCTACTTACCCACGCAAAGAAAGAAGCAGAAATGTAGGACTACTTGTTCTCAAGAACATAGTGTGCATAGTTTCACTTCCCTGTGACTTCTAAGTTGCCAGTTCTTGTTCCTGGTGGAGTCTGGCTAAAGTCTCTACCCTTGGGTTGTAAGAGGTGTACTTTTGCCTCTTCAATAAATCCCTCTATTTTTACTAAGGCTACCTAAAATAAACTAAAACAGAACACATCTACCAAGGAGAACTGAGGAGCCAGCAGATGATTGGGGCACTGCGAAGGGCGGCTGCTCCTCCCTTCTCTTCCATGAGCAATGTACCAAGGACATCCTTACTAACAACCAATGACTCCATGGTTCCTCTAAGTTCCCTGATGCTTTTGCAAAGTCATGAATTTCCAAGCAACTCACTTGGGAGATGCTTTACTGTCTGGGTTTACAGTGGGTGTCCACCTGTTTTCCCAGTGACTTGTGGATTGCATGCCTTTGATCCTGTCACCATTCCAACAGATGATGGCCAATTTCAAGTTGATTCATGGCCCGAACACTTGCTCATGTTCTTTTTCCTACACATTGCCCAATTGAAAAATGTACATTTAGAAACGCTCTTCTTCTCTCAGCCTACTCCCTTACCAGCTCTCTGCATAGAAATGGAATGGAGAAATCATCTGAGGTAAGAGTTTTAAACATTTAACGAGAGAAACATAGGTAAGAGTGAATAGCCACTCCAGTTTATATGGAGAAAATCAGAGCATCTGAATGGATGTCTGGAATTCTCACTTTTATGGAGGGCATTTAGGAGATCCTGGTTTGGGGTAAACTATGGTGGCACACATCTTTAATTCCAGCATTCATGAGGCAGAGTTCCAGACCAGTCAGGGCTACATAATAGAAATTCATGAGAGAGAGAGAGAGAGAGAGAGAGAGAGAGAGAGAGAGAGAGAGCATTGCAGAGATGAGAAGACAAAAACAGATACAGAAAGAACAGAAAGAGGAAAACACATACACAGTGAGACAGAGAAACAGAAAGATACACACACACACACACACACAGAGAGAGAGAGAGAGAGAGAGAGAGAGAGAGAGAGAGAGAGCATTGCAGAGAGGAGGAGACAAAAACAGATACAGAAAGAACAGAAACAGGAAAACACATACACAGTGAGACAGAGAAACAAAAAGAAACACACACACTCAGAGAGAGAGAGAGAGAGAGAGAGAGAGAGAGAGAGAGAGCATTGCAGAGATGAAGAGACAAAAACAGATACAGAAAGAACAGAAAGAGGAAAACACATACACAGTGAGACAGAGAAACAGAAAGATACACACACACACACACTCAGAGAGAGAGATGGGGGGGAACACACACTTTCAGACGGTGGGGGAGTATGTTGGGTGGACATGTGTATAGTATAGAAGGGGGAGTCCAGAAAGCTGAACTGGAGCCGCTCTTTCACCCAGGGATTCAGGACTCGCACCCTGGGATAGAGAGATGAGCAGGACTCTCCGGGCAGGATGGCAGCACTAGTCTTCTGATACCCAGTGATGATGGGGGAAGACTGGGACAAATTTCCTTCTTCAAAGGAAGTGATTGGGTTGGGGATTTAGCTCAGTGGTAGAGCGCTTGCCTAGCAAATGCAAGGACCTGGGTTCGGTGTTCAGCTCCAAAAAAAAAAAAAAAAAGGAAGTGATCAACACTTAACACCTGTTCTCTTGACATGTAAGATTAAAACAATCTTTGCCCGTGTGTACACATGTTCATTTGGATGTGTGCACATATCCACATGCCCATGATGTGCGTGACAGTTTGTCATCAAGCCATTCCTGGACTGTTTTCTTCATCTTAGGTTTGAAACAAGGTTTCTCACCAAACAGCTCACCAGTTGGCTAGACACGCTGGCCAACAAGTCCCAGCTCTGGTCTCCACCGCCTTGGTGCCAGATTACAGGTGTGCACCTCCAGGCACAGCTTCTTACATGGAGGTTGAAGAGCTGAACTCAGGGTCATGCTCATGAGGCCAGTACTTTACAAACTGAGCCATCTCTCTAGCCCCATAACCAACTTCCTACAGGGATGGATGGAGCTGTCACAATTTGTATCCACTCCCCCAAAAGACAGAACGTATGAAAAGACAACTTCACTATGAAGGTTTTATGAATCACAGTCCTACTACGTGACAAGATCATACCAGGGTACTAATAATTGATTAAGGTGGAAATCATTTTCTCTTCCTTTCTTGTTTTTTTTTTCTTGTTTTTCAAGGCAGGGTTTCTTTGTATAGCCCTGGCTGTCCTGGAACTCACTCTGTAGTCCAGGCTGGCCTCAAACTCACATAGATCTGTCTGCCTATGCCTCCTAAGTGCCAAGATCAGAAGTGTGTCTATCCCCCTTCTCAGGAAAATAATTTTCTTAATTTGAGACAGCAAGTGGAAACTGAATTTTAAGAGAAACCAAATGTATCTTCAGAAACTGAAGCATGGGCTCACTGGGCCCTGCAAGTGCAGGTAATGCTTATGAGTGACACATCTGTACCGCGAATCAGGGAACGTGGACTCGTTAACCCTCCTAAGTACTAGACTTAGAGATAAGGCAAGCCAGATTCGTGTACTGTCAGTGACAACTAAGAAAAGCCAACCAATGGGACTTGACAAGAGGATCATAGAACACAGGTCAAAAGCAGGGAGGGTGAAGGGAGCCTCTGACTAATAAGAATGAGACTTTCCATAGCTGAATTTCCTACAAGCCACTCCAATAAGAAGGTAAGACAAAGACGTCAGAGATGTCCACCTAGAAGCTGCCAGTCTAGAAAAATTAGCTTGTATTTGCATACTGGGAGATCCTTTGGAAAGATGGAATAGAGACCAGAACACCAGGATGCCTGACTTTAAGGGACCATCAGCAAAGTAAGGGAGCTGGTCACTCATCCATTTAAAAACACAGCAAGAACTTAAGGTTGACAGCCATTAACAAGGGCACTAGAGGGCAAGAAGGTTGACTAGAGAGTGATTGTATTAGTTACGTTCACATTGCTGTGATAAAACGCCATGACCGTGTCAACAGGGGGCAGATGGTTTCAGAGAGGTACATCTCCCTCTCTACAGTCATGACAGGGAGGCATGGCAGCAAGGGACCGTCACAGAGCAGGAAGGTGAAAGTCACATCTTGAGCTGTAAGTAGGAAACAGGCCATACCTCTGTGTGTGGCACACACACAGTTGGGCCAGCCTTAATGACAACACCCACCAACTGGGTGATGTCTCAAATGCCTGAGACTATGGGGGATATCTCATTCAAATCATCCCAGGGATTAAGGACATATGGACACTTACAGAGAAGGGGTATGAGGAGTTTTGTGGTTAATGGAAGGAAACAAAATATTAGGAGTGTCCACCATCTCCAGAGATGCAGAAAAGAGACTGATGTAAGAATGTCTAAAATTATTACAAGAAAATATGAAAATTAGGGAACTTGTGTGCAGGGAGAGGACAGGGAAAATTGAGGATTCTTTTTTAAATATGGTGAAGAGGAATGAGATTGAACATTGAAGAGTCTTCTGGAGGCTAAGCAATAAGTATACAGTAGGGAAGGGGCTAGGTGAGGGAGGTGACTTCAGGCTACTGAGCCCTGGATTTCAGCTTTCTCCCTACCATTGTCAGAATGGTGAATGACTATACTCTTGCTCATTATGGAAGACCATTACTCTCAGGCTACCCTGTAGCATGGCATTTGGAATTGATGCACCTCTTCTACAAAGAGATTATGCATGCCTACCCCTGAGCCAGGCGACTCGCTCTGACCATTTGAAAGTGCGCTACAGCGGGTAACTACCTCATCCAAGCAGTGATTTAAGGAGTAATTAAGTGGTTCCATTCACCCATTCTTTTCTTCTCCATGAAATAAAAGCTTGTTGTGAGCTGCTCATGTGGACAGGTTTACAGGAGAAGGTGATAATTAGAATCTCCAAGGTAAGAAAACATCTGTGCTGTGAATTCCTTTTCTCCTGAGAGATTCTGTTGTTTTTTTCTACCTGTTCCTGGTTAAGAGACAAAAACCCGGGACATTTCAGAAAAAATTATTTTTTCCATATTGGGGATTAAATCTAGGTCCTTGTGAGAAATCACTCTCTATTCTCAGCTGTATCCCAAGTCCTATGGAAATTTTTCAAATTACTCTTTGAAGAATTCCAAACTTACCACAAAGAAACTAAAGACTTACTTGCACTGGTTCCTGTTTTCTTGAGTCTGTGCAGACTACTTGGGCTGTTCTTATTTACCTTTCCTGAAGAACGTCGCTCCTCTTCTCCATCCAACTTAGAGACTGGGACTTGTCTGGGATCTTGATTTCCTACTCATAAGAAATGGTAGACACTGAGAGTTGGACAACCACTTCAGAAATCAAGCCCCAACTTTTTTACTCCAGGGTCTTTCAAGGCTAATGAACATATATGGCTTCTGATGTTTCAAAATAAGGATGCCCATGAACCTCAACTAAGCACACTTTCCCTTTTGGAGGCAATGACACAAGCATCATTCCTAGCACTTGTTGCTATTCTGTCTAAGCTCCACCCCCACAGCTACTTGGCAGCAGCCAGGTATGCACTGCCCCACAGTTGGCTAGCAAATGGCATGTATAGTACCTGACACAATAAAAGGAGCTGCTTGCCCCCCCACCTCTTATTCCCTCTTACCCTCTCTTTCCCCTCTTGCTCTTTGTTCTTCTCTGTTCTTGTCCCATCACCCTCCCCCATGTGCCCATGACTGGGCCACCTGTCCTCTCTTCTACTCTTCTCTCATTAAACCTCGTCACGTGAAACCATGGTGTCTTAGTGTTTTTTGTCCAGTCAAGGGTTGAGATAAAAAACCCTAACAGTACTAAAAAGGGATCAAAAGTCCCTGACCAAACAACCAACCACCACGACCAACACCACCACCACCACCAACACCACCACCACTACCACCACCACCACCACTGCCAAAATAAAACAAAACAAAACAAGAAAACATCAAAGGGAAACATGAAGGACTTGAGGAAGAAGGGACAGCAGGGAACATGTTCTGGGTTGTGGAGAACTGTCCTTACTCATCGAGGCTGGATTACTGCAGTTCTCTAGCTTTGTATCCTTGTACACATTTCTCTGCCCAGGTTCCAGCTGCTCCCATTCCTTCTGAGGAAAAGCCACAGACACATCCATGAACGTTACTGACTCCTATCATTCTTCTTCAGTCCACAGAGAATTGGACAGTTCGACCATATCAACCCTCACCTCTTTCCTCTCTTCTTCTTTACAAAGGGATTGGCTCTGTCTCTGGTGTTTAGAATTTCCTCCTTGGATTTGAATGTTTCTACTATTTCACATCTCATTTCCACAAAGTATTTGGTATCAAAGGGGGAAGGCTTTAGGTGAACTCCAGCTGCCATGTTGACCTGGGACTAGCGAGTTTGTCTGGACCTTTCTCTGGGTTGCTGTCCCTTGGCTTATGGCACCATTATCAGGCCGTTTTCTATCTTCCACAGAGTCCTGGACTGGAACTGTTACCTAATTTTGTAAGTATTCTCAAGGATAGCTTAGCTTGTGAACAATTTGTTTTTTTGTCTCTTAAATTTTTGCCAAGACTAAAGGTAAAAAGCCAGGCACAGTGGTGCACGGATGCAGCTGAAGCCACTGAGGAGGCTTTGGTCAGAGAATGATGTGGACCATGGCAGGTGGGGGGAGACAGAGAGACAGAGAGAGATTTCAGCAAAATTGGTTGGCTCTCTGAACAGCATTTTGCCATATTCTAGAAAACCACAGCAAGAACTTGATTCAGGATCCTGAGCTTGAACCAAATTTAATCTCTCGATCTAGGGGCCAGAGGATGCTATGGGGTGCTGAGCAAACTTTTGTCTTTATCCATTGGGCGTCTAATGACCAGACCTCCCCCGACCCCTGGCATGTCCTGAACCAGGTTGAGCAGCCATAGCCTTAGAAAGATGTGTCTCTCCTAGATCTGTTGGAAAAGATAGTCTATGGATGGAAGAATTGTGCAGCAAGTCTCATGTGTCTATGGTCCTTATAAAGCCTCTAAGGCAGGAGCCCTAGAGGGCATTCATCAGGTCTTGGGACTGCTACAGAGGTGGTGAAATCCTGAGACTCAGCTTAGATTCTGGGACATGAGGAAGGATCTTGGGTACAGGACTAAGGAGGTCCCCTCATTCTCTCATGGGTTAGCCCTCTGGACACATAGACATACATTTAAGTGCAAGGGTAATCATTTATTGAACTGCAAGAACAAGAAATTTGTGCAGAATGATCATGGGTGGGGCAAAGAGAAATTTAAGAAAGCTTTTAATTTTCGATGTGTTATCCTGGGTATCTAGGGAAGATGCTGGAGTGACGAGGATTGCACTTTTCTGTGACACAGGATGGAAATCAGAACGCAGAATTTGTCTCAGGATGCTCCGTGGACAGGAAATGGTGATGCTGGAGTCCTGGTGAGAAGTCTCCACTCAGCACTGAGTAATCCAGGAAGAAAGGATACAGGAACCCATTAAGCACTTCTTGGATTGACTTCTGGACAGACAGGCACTCTATTGTATAGAACAAAGGATGAAGAAATAGATCTTGCCCTGCAATCTAATCAACATTATTTGCCAGAAAACAGGGATTAAAGGCATAGAATAAATGACTCTTTCCTTATGGATGACCTATGAAAAATGAAGTAACGAAAGGTCTGAGGATTGTTTTCACAATCTTTGGCATAAGAAGCTCCGAAGAATGGTCATTGCCTTGAGGAATAATGGTGAAAGCCTTGGCCACTTTTTTTTTATATTTTTAAATTTTTATTTTTTTTTATTTTATTTTTTTTTAGCTTGAGCATTTCTTCTTTACATTTCGAGTGTTATTCCCTTTCCCGGTTTACTGGCCAACATCCCTCTAATCCCTCCCCCTCCCCTTATTTATGGGCTACATGGTGGTTTTTGTTTTTTATTCTTTTTTTAAAATTTAATTATATTTTTTTATTAACTTGAGTATTTCTTATTTACATTTGAGTGTTATTCCCTTTCCCGGTTTCCGGGAAAACATCCCCCTAATCCTCCCCCTCCCCTTCTTTATGGGCTACATGGTGTTTTTTGTTTTTTATTATTTTTTTAAATTTAATTTTATTTTTTTTATTAACTTGAGTATTTCTTATTTACATTTCGTGTGTTATTCCCTTTCCCGGTTTCCGGGAAAACATCCCCCTAACCCCTCCCCCTCCCATTCTTTATGGGTGTTCCCCTTTCCATCCTCCCCCCACTGCCGCCCTCCCCCCAACAATCCCGTTCACTGGGGGTTCAGTCTTAGCAGGACCCAGGGCTTCCCCTTCCACTGGTCCTCTTACTAAGGATATTCATTGCTACCTATGAGGTCAGAGCCCAGGGTCAGTCCATGTATAGTCTTTAGGTAGTGGCTTAGTCCCTGGAAGCTCTGATTGCTTGGCATTGTTGTACATATGGGGTCTCTAACCCCTTCAAGCTCTTCCAGTTCTTTCTCTGGGGGTCCTATTCTCAGTTCAGTGGTTTGCTGCTGGCATTCGCCTCTGTGTTTGCTGTATTCTAGCTGTGTCTCTCAGGAGCGATCTACATCCGGCTCCTATCAGACTGCACTTCTTTGCTTCATCCATCTTGTCTAATTGGATGAGCCTTGGCCACTTTTAAAGACTTTCATACATTGTCTGAGTGAAGTCTTGGGAAATGGGAAAGAGGGGTCAAAGGAGTCTGCTCTCCAGACTGTAGGAGAAATGGAGATCATGCAACTCCACTTCCAGGTAAGAAGCCAAGGTTGTACGGAGTTCAGATGAAGATCGTATTGTGCAGAGTGGGATGGAGTGGGACCGCACTCTCTGAAGAGCAGTCATACTCACATCCTGCTACTCTCTGTTTCAAACTTTAACTCTTAATGACACTTAACACATCGCTGAGCCCTTTTTACACAACCGTGCAGCAACTATGGAAAACTCATTCCCTGTTTTCTTGCCTAAGTGCTAAGGTCACTTTGCTTTAGAGCTCAAAATAGGACCAGATAGTCACAAATCCACATAATTCAAAGCCATTGTTCAAGCTTTCCTCAAAGACTCCTTATCAAATTATTCTTATAATAATTTGGGGGCACCATACTAACGCTTTTGGAAGGGCCTGGTCCATGCCCACACACCCCTTGCTCTCACTGGAGATTGCCCACCTGGAGGCTCAGTCCTGTGTTCATCCTCGGGCCTGGAGACAGCGATCTGCAGGGTGAGAACAAGAACGTGTTCAGGTACCAGGTCCACGTTATTCCCCGAAGAGGAAATGAGGTGCCTCTCCAGCTTTCAACAACTGGTTGATAGCCAATCCCCCAGGTTCATTTCTTCTATGATATAATATTCAGGACGAGAAAAATAAGTGAGTCCTGACTTACCAGTCTTGGTTAGGTCAATGATATTGTCCCTAGTGATTCCATGCGCCTCACATAGTTTTGCAAACTTTTCCTTGATGTCTGAACTCAGATCCTTTGTTCTGCCTGTGAAAAGAGCAGCAGTGAGTGTAGCAGCTGTGTCCTAGGCATTGACCAGAGGACTAAGCGAGGGGACAGGGGTTCCCCCATAAGGGAGAAAAAATGGCTGGTGACATGGTTGACAGGTGTGGGTCCAATCTATCCTGAATGTGGCACCCATGCAATGGCCTTCTGGCACACGGAGAGATTTCAGAGTGAGCCCATCACTGTGCTTGAGGCAGGATGTAGGTGAACATCCTCGACCATCAGGAAGTGAGAAAGAGGCAGGACCAAGCTGGGAATACCATACTAAAGCTAGAGTTTCCTTCCTCTCTTCCCACCCCAAGATCAGTGTCCGTGTGGAAATACTTTACCATAGAGCTCCATCAGCTGGAAGGCTTCCCCATTGTTGACATTAACGAGATGAAACATGACATATCTTTCATAGTCTGTCTTAAGTATAGTAAATGTATTCCCTCCGTCATCTGTGGAGGAAATGGGACACAGCTCAGAAATTCTCTGGTCTGCAAGAAATTGTGTAAACCCTTTACCTGTTCTACCCCAAATATAAAAATCATTAAAATACATATCCTGGAAGAGATGGGGGGCGGGGATGTCTGCTGCTTCCCATCTGTAGCTTTCTGGACTTGATGAAGTAACTTCTAAGGAAGGGGCCCTGGGAGGACGCCCACTAGAGAACACTTACCCACAGCAGCGACTCACTCTCTCTCATCCTCTCTGAGGCTCACCTGCCTCCCTCAGCACCTGCAAGCGACACGTCTGTCTTTCATAAGTCTGCCGTCTCACATGGCACATCCTGAGCAATGTGCACTGGTGCTAGCTACCGGGCAGTAACAGATTCCACCTCACCATACTTATCCCCCTTGCCTGCCACAGGGTGCTAGCTATTAGATGGCCCCTGTGTCCCTGGCTAAATCAACCATGTCAGGAAGTGCTTGAGATTATATAAGGGGTTGTGGTGAGTTCGCTAGAAGAAAGTTTGACTGGAAGGTGCGAGTTCCTGACTTCAATCCCCAGTAACACACACGCGCGCACACACACACACACACACACACACACACACACACACACACACACACAAACACACACACGATAAAGGTGGTAGGGTTTACTAAATTCCTTGTGGATATGTAGACAGATATTGTATATACTTACACTCAAGAAAATATTCGCCAATCTTTGGCGTTTTGTAGGCAACTGAATATAGTTTCCTGCACTCTCCATTTTCCCTGTAAAACAGAGCAAGCTGGTGCTTAGGGGATTTTTGATCTGGCTGGCTTCTTCACCCTCTACTCTATAGGTATCTCCAGTTTCTGATTCCATTTTCCTTTTGTATATTTTTGCAAAATTAGCAAAATGGCTTTTTTTAAAGGTTATTTCATTTCTGTCCAATACTTTAGTAATCACGAATTTGTGCTTTTTTCTTCTTCCTCAGCTAAGGGCAGACACCTCACTTACTTAATACACAACTTGAAGCCTAAGGAATTCTCCAAGACATCGATGTGCTGCACAAAAAATCTCATGCTGCCGTTTTGTTCTATCTTTTCTCTTTTGTCAGAGGCCACGACAATAGAAAACCAATCCCCATTGAGCTGTAATGGATAAGAAAATGCTTAAGGGAGAAGGGGGTCGGGATACCGCATGGACATGTTTCTTCTTGAATTTGGCTTGATAGAGTTGTCACAATACCTAACATTCTGCCCCTGCCTCTCAGTGAGAGCAGAAGTCCCCAAACGTTGTTAGATCTGAATACCATACAACTGGTTTTACTTCAAGGTCTGAAGCCATTCGTTTGTCTAATAGAACAAGCCACTGTACCCATCCCCTCAGAGGACCCGCTTGGCTTCAAGAGTTTTCCAAAGCACTCTCTGAGTCAGAAGTTACTATTCACTGAGCCTACCTTGTCCACATCGAGGTTCCCTCTCTCGGAATTAGCCTCTTCTGCATGGCCACAGACCAGGGTCAGGCCCAGACACAGCAGCAGCAGCAACAGCTTCATGTTGGTAGGGAATAGAATTGCCTCTCTGCCGGGACAATCTCCCTCCTGATGGTGTCCACACTCCACCTCCAGCACTTTGCTCGTCTTTATACTCTCTCTGGGTTCGAGTTTATTTTTTTCCTTCTCATATGGGCCTCTTTCCCTCAGCTTTGTGGAATGTTTTCTCATGTATTGGTGTGAAGCCAAGGATTGTTCATGCCCTTTTCAAACTTGGCAATGTCATATCCTATGGATTGATTCTATCACTCATACATTTCGCAAAACATATTCCCAAGAAAAACAGTGGAAGTTCTAGAGGGCTGCCATCCGGAACCAGATCCAACTTTGGATCTGACTTGGAATCAGAAAGCCAGTTATGGAGTAGGTGGGTACTGAACTGGAAGGTCAAGCATGGAGAGAATCTTTGCTTCAAAACTTGAGTGGAGTGTGGAAGAAGCTGAATTACTTGGGTTTTCTTTGAAAAGATTCATTCACATTCATGCGTATGAGCATTGGTTTTGCATGTGTACCATGCACACACCTGGGCCCAAGGAAGTCAGAAGGAGGGCAAAAGAAGGAATCTGATTCTTTGAAACCTGTTCTTGCTGAGGACCCAGGTTCAATTCCCAGCACTCACATGGCATCTCACAACTGACTCTAACTCCAGTCACAGGAAATGACCCTCTTTTGGCCCCTGTGACCTCCTGTACACATGTGGTACATATGAACTCACTCATTCAGGCACATATGCATAAAAATAATAAATCTTAACTTAAAAAAATTATTAGGGTCTTCTGAAGCTAAGCTGACAGCCCCCACCCCAACCTCCCCCCCAAAACTGGACCTCAGAATGCAAACTACTAACTTAGTAAGGTAAAATGATTCAGCTGTTTACCTCAGAGAACGTTGGACTTTAACTGACTGGACATAATCTCATCATTAAAGAAAAACAAAGGTATTGTTCAAAGTCATATTTGCTGATGGAGGTCCAAGTAGAAATGATGTCAAGAGTCAGCCTACAAAGACACACAGTTATAAATGGGAACATATTTTGTATCTGTATAAATTGTATTTACCCTGGAACTAGAAACATAAAATAGTGTTTGATGTGGGGAAATAAAGAATTAAAGAAAGAGACAAGTCCTCGATAGGTTTTATTTCCATTTTGCATCAACTCTCTATACTATGTACTATTTATTTTCATCTTTCCATAGTGTTAGCTAAGACTCAGAAAGATCAAGTAACTATACAAGGCCATACAGCCAGTCAGCGAGAGAAATTAGATTCAAACCCAAGCCTGTCCATCTGACTCAGGAGCCTTTGTTCTTATTAACTCCACTATATATGTCGGGATGTTTTTACAGGAAGGGAGGATGCCTAAATAGGAGAAAGAGGAATAAACAGCACTCTAGTGCTCCAGACACATTGGACTGAATCTGCACATGGGTTTATTTAAAATATGGAGGAGGGGGTGTAGCTTGAGATTGAATGAGACATGACTACTGGCCCCTCTTGGTCTACAAGCACTTGGTAAATGCTTGACTAGGGGACTATCATTTTTCTTTTCTCCTCTTCCTCTTTCTCCTGCTCCTCTCCCCTCCTCTTCCTTTTTTGGTTGATTATGGTGTGTGTGCACACATGTGCACACATATGCACAGGCCTTTGCTCATATATGCAGGAGTCAGAACAGGGTGCCAGTTGTAGCCCTCTGTGTCCTTTTACTTTATCCCCTTCAGACATGGTCTCCCTCGGAATCTGGGACTTAGTGTGTTTCAGATAGGCTGACTGGCGAGTAAGTCCCAGCAATCCTCCAGTCTCCACCACCTACCTAGTGTTGGGGTTAAAGGCAGACATGACCAACTTTTTAATGTGAGTTCTGAGCATCTGCTCTGACCTTGCTGGGAGCCCACACAGCCCTCACAGCCAGTACTTCTCCACTTATCTGTCTTCCCTGCAACTCACATAAAGGCTTGCCTTGAGCTTCCTGAGTTTCTGAATGGTCTTGTATCTGTGGCAATCCCCAGCTCCAGCCTCCTGAATGCTAAGATTACAGGTTGTAGCACCACGTCTGCCTATAGATTACTACTTTTCTAGTAATGAACGAGAAGATGCTTCCCCAGCAGAAGGCAACAGTCAGTCCCATCCACTTAGCACTCCTTAGTACATGTGGGCTGTTCATGTGACTGAAGCACTGTGGCTGTTAAGAAATGACTAGACAAAGCACGTGGGTAAGGGATTTAAGGAGTGTAGGTGTAACCAGCTAGTGGCCCATTTGCAACTATCTAGCATTTCTGAAACTGACTAATAGGAAGATGATTTAATGATCTTTACCTGAGTCTTACCCTCAACAAATTGAATAAATACCCCATTCCAAAAGCCTGTGGAAACATTCGAGTCACTTACATAATTCCAGGGTATGTTTAGGGCCAAGAAGAACATCAATGAACACGGGCTTATTTGATTCATGTCCCAGAGAGGAAATATTCTGTAGTCCCTCCAGCAGAGTGACAGATAGTACTGCTGACCCCGGCTCAACATCAGTTCTAAAGCACCTGCTTGTGTCAGTGTCTGGGGATGCTTGGAGTCACTGGAATCCACCTGCTTAACTCCCAAAACCTAGAGCGAGCCCCAGAAAACAGGCAGAAACAAACTTTAGGGGACAAAGAGATTATTGGCCAGGAACTTGTGAAGGAAGAAGGGAGCTAGGAGACAGCAGAATCAAGGAAGGGAAGTTATCCTGTGTTAAACAGAAATGCTATGCCACAGTTTTGCTTGATCATGGGGGCGGGATGTGCACCCCAAAGAGACCAGTATCTCAGCTCAAAGACAAGGGAGTCTGAAGCAGTTAACAGTTGGGAAGGCTAGCTATTCACACTCCTCACAACCGAGCAGTCTTTTCTTCAAGGTTGGGGGTGGACTCTAAGCTGTCCTGCATCCTGATTTCTGGAATTTCATTCTGCAATCCATGAGTAGTCTTTCTTCACAGGGCTTGAGTCCTCTCCCAAATTAGGTATCTGTCACAGGAACATAGCAATACAGAGATATTTAACTCAGGGGAATCTGTAAGCCATCGAGCCCAGGAACCATGCGTCCACACTACTGCATGCTCAGAAGGGTCAGCGCCCTGGAGTGTTAGCCTTCAGTCACCAATGGCTGATGGAGGGCAGGCAGGATGAAGCAGAAGAGGGAGAGACTGGAGAGATGATCCCCGGGTAAATTCCCAGCATCCATAGGAATCCATAAATCTAGTTCCAGGGATCCGACACCCTATGTGGGCACTGCATGCATGTGCTGCACAGACATACATGCAAGCAAAACATTCATACACATCAAATAATCTATTGTTTTAAGCACAAGAGAATTGACCAGACTAACAGGAACTAAGCAGAGGGCCTTCTAGGTTGTGGGGAGAATGTACACATAGGTGAAGGCCATGGCAAACAGGAGTACAAATAGTTCAGGGAGCCAAAGGAAACCTTGCTGGAACACAGTGAACACAGGAATTACTAAATGAGTCGAGGCTAGAAAGGGAGTTGTGACAGTTTGCAGGGGCTGCCCTCTGGAACTCATGCAGTATGGGTGACTTCAGCAAAAATTAGACTTTGTCCTTTCTGGCAGCTAGAACTCTGGGAGCAAGGTGTTTGCTGGGGCTTGCTTCTTCTGAGCTCTTCCTCGTTGGTGGAATCGTGTTCCTGGGTCTTCAGGAAGTCTCTTCTCTGATCCATCCTGTATCCTAGTCTTTTCTTTTGAGGACACTGGTCAGGCATCTTGACTTAGGTTCACCCTGAAGACCTCATCTTACCATAATTGCACCAAATCACACCCTCAGGCACTATGTGTAAATCTTCCAATATACGTATTTTTGGTGGGCACTCTTATCACATATCAGCTTATGTGGGCCCGTGAGGAGCTATGTAGGGGTTGGTTTTCATGTATCTGGTAAGGACCTGAAGCATTTTAGAATTACAGTAGGAGCATGGTCAGAGGTGTGCTTTCAAAGTTCATCTGGCTGCATTTGGATAACAAAGACCAACAGGAAGGCAGGAGAAGAGAGAAAAAATTTGCTATCAGTGGTTCTCAAACGTGTAGATCGAGACCTTACATGGGTTCTCAATGTGTGGGTTGTGACCCCCACCTGGGTCACATGTCCTATATCCTGCATATCTGATATTTACATTTCATTTAATAACAGCAGCAAAATGACATTTATGAAGTAGCAGGGAAATAAGTTTATGGTTGGAGGCCACCATAACATGAGGAACTGTATTAAAGGGTCATAGCATCAGGAAGGTTGAAAACCTTTAGGCAGGAGATCATGAAGGAAGTTACTGGAACGTGCTGGCAAGAGATCATGTAAGCTTACTCTCCATAGCTGGAATTAGAGAGAGGTCTATAGAGAAAGTACATGGTGTTCAGAGAATGTGAGGTGTTAAGAACACATTGGTATTCTATATCCTTATGTAGATACAATTTAGAGTTATTGCCATTAATATCATGACCAAAAACAACTTGAGGAGGAAAGGGTTTATTGTAGCTTACAGTCTATCATGAAGGGAAGTTGTGTGTGTGTGTGTGTGTGTGTGTGTGTGTGTGTGTGTGTGTGGTGCGGGGACTCTATGAGAGAACTTGGAGGCAGGGACTAAACCAGAGGCCTTAGGAGAACATTGCTTCCTGGCTCGTTCCCTGTGGATTGTGGGCCTGCCTTCTTATATACCTCAGAACACCCTGCCCAGGGTGGTACATCCATAGTGAGGTGGGTCCTCCCGAATCAGTTTCCTAGAGGCATTTTCTCACTTGAGGGTGCCTCTTTCCAAATAACTCTAGCCTGTGTGAAATTGAAACAAGAACAAAAATAAAAACATGACCCAAGAAAGTTACTAATGAAGGAAGGAAAAAACAAAACACCAAAAGAAACAAAAACTGACTCTACATGAGAAACAATAAAGATTATGCCTCTGCCTAGTGTTTTGAAACCTGACGTCCGTATCCCTGTGTACAGGTGGGCGTGAAGGCATCTATGTGCCGTTGACTGATCCACACAGATGCTGGATGCATGAGAGTTGGTGAGATGCTGGTTTCAAACTTCCTGATGTAGGCACCTCTTGCTTATGTCTTCCTTTTCTTCTTCTTTCTTCATTACCCATAATTTTCTGTGTTTTATGCTGCAAATAGTTTTATAAGTGATCATAGGACTTCTCCCCCTGACATTAACTGAACCGAACCTATATAACCGCCATTTACAGGTCAGAAACTGAATTGTGCTGGCGGTTCATACAGTTCACTGAACGGTGGATGCTTCCGTGGACCTTAATTCTTTTTTACCTGAAGCATGATTAGTGGTTTTAAACTTCAGAATGTAAAAATATTTTAGCCACTGATGTTAAAAACTTAAAACTGGATACCTGAAGAAATGCTTAGGGCTGGGAGGCACCTCGGTCATTGATACTGTCTCAAGACATGCTTCCAGAGGGCAGAATGGACAGAAGTTCCCAGCAGCCCCACCGAGCAACTCACAACCACCTGCAGCCCAAGTGCCCTTGTCAGGCCTCGGCGTGTACCTGCACGCGCGCACACGTGCACACACGCACACACATTAAAATTAATCTAAATGGTCAAATATAACAAGAAATGCTACAAATGGGCTTATTATATGTGTCTATGAAAATGATATGGCAATGATTGCTTTATCACTCATAATTTATTTGATAAACAGCAATTCAGAAGTAATTTCATTGTAAGCCTGAGAACTGGTTTTCTGAAGACATGATCGCTTTGGTTTTATTTAGATGCAAAGGAACTTTAAATAGTTTTCAAATGAGTACAAAGTATGGACCTACTTGAGATGGAAATTAAAAAAAAAAACTCCAGTCTTAAATACAGTATAAATGTAGTGTCAGAAATTTGTTTATAAATAATAAAATAACAATAACTGTGTTAGAGTGCAGAGAAGTACCAATCTGTGTGACATGCCGTGTTAATTGGTCGTGGCACTCAGCTTAATCTCCACTGGATAGTTTCATCCATCCACTATGCAATACAGTTTTAAATAGATATATAAAAATATGGAGGAGCCAGTCAAATACTACTAACAAACCAAATAAGGACTGAAACTCTGGAGATAATAGGACAGACCTGACAACCACACCACGGCCTCTGGAATTACTCATGCCTAATTCTGTTAAGCTCATCTACAGAGGAAAGAGTTAGAATCTTAACCACAGCAAGAAATCTATGCAGGGGGTTCACAGAGCCAGTGCAGCAATGTGTAGGGTTGCCCCCTACTGACCAACCTCAGTGTTGCGCTGTATCCTACAGCCGCATTGCTGGGGCTTCCTTTGTGCATGTTAGGTCTCTGTTAGGTTTGTGCTTATAATTTGCAGCCAGTAGCTTGAGAGTTGGAGCACAAAACTTGTACTCATTATCGTCCTTTTTAAAAATAGAAAAGTCGAGGATGGAGAGATAGCTCAGTGGATAAGAGCACTCGATGCCCTCACAGAGGACCTGAGGTAAGTTTCCGGCATACACAGGATAGCTCACAACCTCCAGTTTCAGAAGATAGGACACCTTATTCTGACCTCTTCAGGCACGAGTGGTATATGTGGTGAACAGATATGCATGCAGCCAAAACACTTATACACAAAAAATAAAACTAAAAAACGTCTAACTAGACAAGTCAGGACTGGAGAGCTTTGTCACCGGTTAAAAGCATAGGGCTGTTCTTTCAGAGGACTTAGGTTTGGTTCTTGGCACCCACTTGGTGGTTCACAACCATCTGTAACTCCAGCTCCAAAGGATCCATTTTTAATCTATGTTAAAATATTAATCTCATCTTTCATTACAAATGTTTCAGGCTAATGTTTCAACTAAAAGCCTTGGTTACTAGTCTTCTAACCTCGGAGTTACATTCTGTTCTTTTGTTTTTTGGGTGCTGAGGATTGAACCCAGGGTGTCATGGTTACAAAGTCACCATTCACCACCAGCGGCCTGTACCCCTATTTCTGAAGTTCGATTCTTTTACTGGAGTTACTTTAGATAGTCTGAGGTCTTTCTCCATAGGAAACCGTTCTTGGTCCTTTTTTGTGAGTTTGTCTTAGCACATTTTTTCTGTTCCTGTCCTTTCGTGAATGCTTTCATTACTTCTTACCCAATACAAATCAAATGTAAGTGTCTTTGTGGTATTGTATTAAGTGGGGTTCCCTAGAGGAATAAAACTTACAGTGTCTGTGTGTGTGTGTGTGTGTGTGTGTGTGTGTGTGTGTGTGTGATTAGTTTATTAGAATGGTCTACAGACTGTAGTTCAGGTAATCTATAACATAAAGTCCAAGAATTCAGGAGTTGTTTAGTCTACAAGGTTGGATGTCATAGCTGTTTTTCAATGTATATCAGAATTCCAAAGTAGGCCCTAAATCTCATGAAGGAATGGTCCTCCTAGCCAGAGTAAGAGGAGGCTCTAGAGAGGGATCTTCCTTTTTCCCCATCTTCTATGTAAGCTGTCAGCAGAGGGGGTGACCCAGTTTCAAAGTGGACCTTCCCTCCTCAAAAAAATCCGGATTAAAAGTGGGTCTTTCCGGGATGATCAAAATGAGAATGCTTCACTCCTTCTTTAGAAGGGGAACAAGAATACCCTTGGCAGGGAATAGGGAGGCAAAGATTAAAACAGAGGCAGAAGGAACACCCATTAAGGACCTGTCCAGCATGTGGCCCATACATATATAGCCACCCAATTAGGTAAGATGGATGAAGCAAAGAAGTACAGGCCAACAGAAACCGGATGTAGATCTCTCCTGAGAGACACAGCAAGAATACAACAAACACAGAGGCATATGCCAGCAGCAAACCACTGAACTGAGAACAGGACCCCTGTTGAAGGAATCAGAGAAAGGACTGAAAGAGCTTGAAGGGGCTGGAGACCCCATATGAACAACAATGCCAAGCAACCAGAGCTTCCAGGGACTAAGCCACTACCCAGAGACTATACATGGACTGACCCTGGGCTCCAACCTCATAGGTAGCAATGAATGGCCTAGTAAGAGCACCAGTGGAAGGGGAAGCCCTTGGTTCTGCCAAGACTGAACCCCGAATGAACATAATTGCTGGGGGGAGGGCGGTAATGTGGGGAGGATGGGGAGGGGATCACCTATATGGAAGGGGAGGGGGAGGAGTTAGGGGGATGTTTGCCCAGGAACCGGGAAAGGGAAATAACATACAAAATGTAAATAAGAAATTCTCAAGTTAATAAAAAAATAGAAAAAAATGTGGGTCTTTCCATCTTCAATTGACTTAGCCACTCTCTCACTCATGCATTGTCTGTTAAGGTTTAGTTAATTCCGGATGTCTTTGACAACCAAGCACAGCCATTACAAGCCCAACCCTGGTAATGTGACACACAGTCACATGTCTTTGCCATGCTTAATTTAAGGTGCATTTTGAAACACAATAAAAGCAATATACAAGCAGCTTGCTGCTCCCAAACCCCGTGGGAGAGAGAACTCACCGCCTGAGACTGGAGAGTGGAAGAGACCACCAACACTGCCCACCCCTGCCCACATCCCTGGCCCAAGAGGAAACTGTATACAGCCTCTGGGTTCCCGTAGAGGAGGGCCCAGGAGCAGCAGGTCTGCTGCGTCTGAGACACCTCTGGAATCTGAAGGGACCGACTGGATAAACAGTTCTCTGCACCCAAAACCCGTGGGAGGGCGAGCTAAACCTACTGAGAGGCAGACACGCCTGGGAAACCAGAAGAGACTGCACTCTGCGCACATCTCTGACGCCAGAGGAAAACACCAA
Organism: Rattus norvegicus; assembly: GCF_021556685.1. Classification (NCBI taxonomy): domain Eukaryota; kingdom Metazoa; phylum Chordata; class Mammalia; order Rodentia; family Muridae; genus Rattus; species Rattus norvegicus. Next base: position 80,730,659 of record NC_141538.1, read on the forward strand.
ATGCCATCTGGAACCCTGGTGCACGGAAGCTCCCGGAAAGGGTGGCGCAGATCTTCCTGGTTGGTACCCCCACGGAGAGCTCATAACCAACACCCCACAAGCAAACTTGAGCCTCGGGACCACAGGTAAGACAAACCTTCCTACTCCAAATGACCTGCCTAGTGATCTCAGGACACAGGCCCACAGGAACAGCTGAAGACCTGTAGATAGGAAAAACTACACGCCCGGAAGCAGAACACTCTGTCCCCATAACTGGCTGAAAGGAAACAGGAAAACAGGTCTACAGAACTCCTGAAACACAGGCTTATAGGACAGTCTACCCACTGTCAGAAATAGCAGAACAAAGTAACACTAGAGATAATCTGATGGCGAGAGGCAAGCACAGGAACCCAAGCAACAGAAACCAAGACTACATGGCATCATCAGAGCCCAATTCTCCCACCAAAGCAAACAATGAATATCCAAACACACCAGAAAAGCAAGATCTAGTTTCAAAATCTTATTTGATCATTCTGCTGGAGGACTTCAAGAAAGATGTGAAGAACTCCCTTAGAGAAACACAGGGAAACATAAATAAACAGGTAGAAAGCTACAGAGAGGAATCACAAAAATCCCTGAAAGAATTCCAGGAAAACACAATCAAACAGTTGAAGGAATTAAAAATGGAAATAGATGCAATCAAGAAAGAACACATAGAAACAACCCTGGATATAGAAACCAAAAGAAGAGACAAGGAGCCGTAGATACAAGCTTCACCAACAGAATAGAAGAGATAGAAGACATAATCTCAGGAGCAGAAGATTCCATAGAAATCATCGACTCAACTATCAAAGATAATGAAAAGCGGAAAAAGCTACTGGTGCAAAACATACAGGAAATCCAGGACTCAATGAGGAGATCAAACCTAAGGATAATAGGTATAGAAGAGAGTGAAGACTCCCAGCTCAAAGGACCAGTAAATATCTTCAACAAAATCATAGAAGAAAACTTCCCTAACCTAAAGAAAGAGATACCCATAAGCATACAAGAAGCCTACAGAACTCCAAATAGATTGGACCAGAAAAGCAACTCCTCCTGTCACATAATAGTCAAAACACCAAATGCACAAAATAAAGAAAGAATATTAAAAGAAGCAAGGGAAAAAAGTCAAGTAACATATAAAGGCAGACCTATCAGAATCTCACCAGACTTTTCCCCAAAGACTATGAAAGCCAGATGATCCTGGACAGATGTCATACAGACCACAAGAAAACACAACTGCCAGCCCACGTTACTGTATCCTGCAAAACTCTCAATTAACATAGATGGAAAAACCAAGATATTCCATGACAAAACCAAATTTACACAATATCTTTCTACATATCCGGCACTACAAAGGATAATAAATGGTAAAGCCCAACATAAGGAGGCAAGCTACACCCTAGAAGAAGCAAGAAACTAATCGTCTTGGCAACAAAACAAAGACAAGAAAAGCACACAAACATAACCTCATATCCAAATATGAATATAACAGGAAGCAATAATCACTGTCCCTTAATATATCTCAATATCAATGGCCTCAACTCCCCAATAAAAAGACATAGATTAACAAACTGGATACACAACGAGGACCCTGCATTCTGCTGCCTACAGGAAACACACCTCAGAAACAAAGACAGACACTACCTCAGAGTGAAAGACTGGAAAACAACTTTCCAAGCAAATGGTCAGAAGAAGCAAGCTGGAGTATCCATTCTAATATCAAATAAAATCAATTTTCAACTAAAAGTCATCAAAAAAGATAAGGAAGGACACTTCATATTCATCAAAGGAAAAATCCACCAAGATGAACTCTCAATCCTAAATATCTATGCCCCAAATACAAGGGCACCTACATGCGTAAAAGGAACCTTTCTAAAGCTCAAAACACACATTGCACCTCACACAATAATAGTAGGAGATTTCAACACCCCACTCTCATCAATTTACAGATCATGGAAACAGAAATTAAAGAGACGTAGACAGACTAAGAGAAGTCATGAGCCAAATGGACTTAACAGATATTTATAGAACATTCTATCCTAAAGCAAAGGATATACCTTCTTCTCAGCTCCTCATGGTACTTTCTCCAAAATTGACCATATAATTGGTCAAAAAACGGGCCTCAACTGGTACAGAAAGCAATAATCCCATGTGTGCTATCAGATCACCATCAGCTAAAGCTGGTGTTCAGTAACAATAAGGGAAGAACGCCCACATATGCGTGGAAGTTGAACAATGCTCTACTCAACGATAACCAGGTCAAGGAAGAAATAAAGAAAGAAATTAAAGACTTTTTAGAATTTAATGAAAATGAAGGTACAACATACCCAAACTTATGGGACACAATGAAAGGTGTGCTAAGAGGAAAACTCATAGCTCTGAGTGCCTGCAGAAAGAAACAGGAAAGAGCATATGTCAGCAGCTTGACAGCACACCTAAAATCTCTAGAAGAAAAAAGCAAATACACCCAGGAGGAATAGAAGGCAGGAAATAAACTCAGAGCTGAAATCAACCAAGTAGAAACAAAAAGGACCATAGAAAGAATCAACAGAACCAAAAGTTGGTTCTTTGAGAAAATCAACAAGATAGATAAACCCTTAGCCAGACTAACGAAAGGACACAGAGAGTGTGTCCAAATTAACAAAATCAGAAATGAAAAGGGAGACATAACTACAGATTCAGAGAAAATTCAAAAAATCATCAGATCTTACTATTAAAGCCTACATTCAACAAAACTTGAAAATCTGCACGAAATGGACAATTTCCTAGACAGATACCAGGTACTGAAGTTAAATCAGGAACAGATAAACCAGTTAAACAACCCCATAACTCCTAAGGAAATGGAAGCAATCATTACAGGTCTCCCAACCAAATAGAGCCCAGGTTCAGACGGGTTTACTGCAGAATTCTATCAGACCTTCATAGAAGACCTCATACCAATATTATCCAAACTATTCCACAAAATTGAAACAGATGGAGCACTACTGAATTCCTTCTATGAAGCCACAATTACTCTTATACCTAAACCACACAAAGACCCAACAAAGAAAGAGAACTTCAGACCAATTTCCCTTATGAATATCGATGCAAAAATAATCAATAAAATTCTGGCAAACCGAATCCAAGAGCACATCAAAACAGTCATCCACCATGATCAAGTAGGCTTCATTCCAGGCATGCAGGGATGGCTTAATATACAGAAAACCATCAACATGATCCATTCTATAAACAAACTGAAAGAACAAAACCACATGATCATTTCATTAGATGCTGAGAAAGCATTTGACAAAATTCAACACCACTTCATGATAAAAGTCCTGGAAAGAATAGGAATTCAAGGCCCATACCTAAACATAGTAAAAGCCATATACAGCAAACCAGTTGCTAACATTAAACTAAATGGAGAGAAACTTGAAGCAATCCCACTAAAATCAGGGACTAGACAAGGCTGCCCACTCTCTCCTTACTTATTCAATATAGTTCTTGAAGTTCTAGCCAGAGCAATCAGACAACAAAAGGAGGTCAAGGGGATACAGATCGGAAAAGAAGAAGTCAAAATATCACTATTTGCAGATGATATGATAGTATATTTAAGTGATACCAAAAGTTCCACCAGAGAACTACTAAAGCTGATAGACAACTTCAGCAAAGTGGCTGGGTATAAAATTAACTCAAATAAATCAGTAGCCTTCCTCTACACAAAAGAGAAACAAGCCGAGAAAGAAATTAGGGAAATGACACCCTTCATAATAGACCCAAATAATATAAAGTACCTCGATGTGACTTTAACCAAGGAAGTAAAAGATCTGTACAATAAGAACTTCAAGACTCTGAAGAAAGACATTGAAGAAGACCTCAGAAAATGGAAAGATCTCCCATGCTCATGGATTGGCAGGATTAAAATAGTAAAAATGGACATTTTACCAAAACCGATCTACACATTCAATGCAATCCCCATCAAAATACCAATCCAATTCTTCAAAGAGTTAGACAGAACAATTTGCAAATTCATCTGGAATAACAAAAAACCGAGGATAGCTAAAACTATCCTCAACAATAAAAGGACTTGAGGGGAATCACTATCCCTGAACTCAAGCAGTATTACAGAGCAATAGTGATAAAAACTGCATGGTATTGGTACAGAGACCAACAGATAGACCAATGGAACAGAATTGAAGACTTAGAAATGAACCCACACACCTATGGGCACTTGATTTTTGACAAAGGAGCCAAAACCATCAAACGGAAAAAAGATAGCATTTTCAGCAAATGGTGCTGGTTCAACTGGAGGGCAACATGTAGAAGAATGCAGATTGATCCATGCTTATCACCCTGTACAAAGCTTAAGTCCAAGTGGATCAAGGACCTCCACATCAAAGCAGATACACTAAAACTAATAGAAGAAAAACTAGGGAAGCATCTGGAACACATGGGCACTGGAAAAAATTTCCTGAACAAAACACCAATGGCTTATGCTCTAAGATCAAGAATCGACAAATGGGATCTCATAAAACTACAAAGCTTCTGTAAGGCAAAGGACACTGTGGTTAGGACACAACGGCAACCAACAGATTGGGAAAAGATCTTTACCAATCCTACACCAGATAGAGGCCCTATATCCAAAATATACAAAGAACTCAAGAAGTTTGACCGCAGGGAGACAAATAACCCTATTAAAAATGGGGTTCAGAGCTAAACAAATTCACAGCTAGGAATGCCGAATGACTGAGAAACACCTAAAGAAATGTTCAACATCTTTAGTCATAAGGGAAATGCAAATCAAAACAACCCTGAGATTTCACCTCACACCAGTGAGAATGGCTAAGATCAAAAACTCAGGTGACAGCAGATGCTGGCGAGGATGTGGAGAAAGAGGAACACTCCTCCATTGTTGGTGGGATTGCAGACTGGTAAAACCATTCTGGAAATCAGTCTGGAGGTTCCTCAGAAAATTGGACATTGAACTGCCTGAGGATCCAGCTATACCTCTCTTGGGCATATACCCAAAAGATGCCCCAACATATAAAAAAGACACGTGCTCCACTATGTTCATTGCAGCCTTATTTATAATAGCCAGAAGCTGGAAAGAACCCAGATGCCCTTCAACAGAGGAATGGATACAGAAAATGTGGTACATCTACACAATGGAATATTACTCAGCTATCAAAAACAATGACTTTATGAAATTCATAGGCAAATGGTTGGAAGTGGAAAGTATCATCCTGAGTGAGGGAACCCAATTACAGAAAAACATACATGGTATGCACTCATTAATAAGTGGCTATTAGCCCAAATGCTTGAATTACCCTAGATGCCTAGAATAAATGAAACTCAAGACGGATGATCAAAATGTGAATGCTTCACTCCTTCTTTAAAAGGGGAACAAGAATACACTTGGCAGGGAATAGAGAGGCAAAGATTAAAACAGACACAGAAGGAACACCCATTCAGAGCCTGCTCCACATGTGGCCCATACATATACAGCCATCCAATTAGACAAGATGGATGAAGCAAAAAAGTGCAGGCCAACAGGAGCCGGATGTAGATCGCTCCTGAGAGACACAGCCAGAATACAGCAAACACAGAGGCGAATGCCAGCAGCAAACCACTGAACTGAGAATAGGACCCCCGTTGAAGGAATCAGAGAAAGAACTGGAAGAGCTTGAAGGGGCTCGAGACCCCAAAAGTACAACAATGTCAAGCAACCAGAGCTTCCAGGGACTAAGCCACTACCTAAAGACTATACATGGACTGACCCTGGCCTCTGACCTCATAGGTAGCAATGAATATCTTAGTAGAGCACCAGTGGACGGAGAAGCCCTGGGTCCTGCTAAGACTGAACCCCCAGTGAACTAGATTGTTGGGGGGAGGGTGGCAATGGGGGGAGGGTGGGGAGGGGAACACCCATAAGGAAGGGGAGGGGAGAGGGTGATGTTTGCCCGGAAACTGGGAAAGGAAATAACACTCGAAATGTATATAAGAAATACTCAAGTTAATAAAAAAAAGAGAGAATTACTCATTTCTTTTCCAATCAAAATTCCAACTCAATTCTTCATAGAGTTTGAAAGAGTAATTCTCAAATTCATTTGGAATAACCAAAAATCCAGGATAGGGAAAACTCTTCTCAACAATAACAGAACTTCTGGGGGAATCACCATCCCTGACCTCAAGCTGTACTACAGAGCAATAGTTATAAAAACTGCATGGTATTGGTGCAAGGACAGGCAGGTAGAACTATGGACTAGAATTGAAGACCCAGAAGTGAACCCACACACCTATGGTCACTTGATATTTGAGAAAGAAGCTAAAATGATCCAGTGGAAAAAGATAGCATTTTCAGCAAATGGTGCTGGTTCAACTGGCAATCATTATGTAGAAGAAGGAAAATCAATCCATTCTTATCTCTTTGGACAAAGCTCAACTTCAAGTGGTTCAATGACCTCCACATAAAACCAAATAAACTGAATTCAATAGAAGAGAAAGTGGGGAAGAGCCTTAAACACATGGGCACAGGAAAAATTTTCCTAAACAGAACATCAGTGGCTTATGCTTTAAGATCAACAATGGACAAATAGGATATCATAAAACAGAAAAGCTTCTATAAGGCAAAGGACACTGTCATTAGGGCAAAACGACAATCAACAGATTGGGAAAGGATATTTACCAATTCTACATCTGACAGAGGGCTAATGTCCTGTATATACAAAGAACTCATTATGTTAAAATCAAGAGAACCAAATAACCCTATTAAAATGGGGTACAGAGCTGAACACAATTCTCAATTGAGGTATCCCAAATAGATGAGAAGCATCTAAAAATGTTCAACCTCCTTAGTCATCAGAAAATTAAAACAACACTGAAATTCTACCTCACAACAGTTAAAATGGCTAAGATCAAAACCTCAGGTGACAGCAGAAAGAGGAACACTCCTCCATTGTTGGTGGGATTGCAAGCTGGTATAACCACTCTGAAAATCAGTCTGGAGGTTCCTCAGAAAATTGGAGGTCCTGAGGATCCAGCTATTCCACTCCTGGGCATATACCCAAAAGATGCTCCAACATATAACAAGGGCATACAGTCCACTATATTCATAACAGCCTTATTTATAATAGCCAGAAGCTGGAAAGAACCCAGATGTCCCTTAACAGTGCAATGGATACGGAAATGTGGTACATTTACACAATGGAGTACTATTCCGTTATTAAAAACGGAGACTTCATGAAATTTACAGGCAAATGGATTGAACTGGAAAATATCATCCTAAGTGAGATAACCTAGTCACAAAAGAACACACATGGAATGTAGTCACTAATATGTGGCTATTAGGTGAGAAGCTCAGAATACCCATGATTCAATTCACAGATCATATGAAGCTCAAGAAAAAGGACGACCGAAGTGTGGATGCTTCAGTTCTATTTAGAAGGGGAAACAAAAGACTTATGGAAGGTAGAGGGTGGGACTGATTTAGGAGGAAGTGAGGAGGTGGAGGAGGGGGAAAAGTGGCAGTATCAGGTATGGGAGGAGACAGGGAAGATGTACAGATGGTCAGGAAAATGAAGAGAGGTGTGTAGTAATGAGGGACAGGGATCTGGCGGTAGCCACAAGAAAGTCTCACATACCAGAAAAGCAAGTGTCTCCCAGGACCCAACAGGGATGATATTAGCTGAAATATCCTACAAAGAGGAGAGAAAATCTGTAGAGACCATATACAGAGGTTAGACATGGCCCATAAGTGAGGGATGGGGCCACCCACCGACATCCAAAATTTTAACCCAGAATTGCTTCTGCCTAATGGAAATACAGGGACAAACAGGGGAGCAGAGACTGAAGGAAAAGCCATCCACAGACTGCCCCACCTGGAGATCCCTCTCATATGTAGCCAGAAACACAGACACTATTGCTGATGCCAAGAACTAAATGGACAATTTTCTAGACAAATAACAGGTTCAAAAGTTAAATAAGGAACAGGTAAAACATCTAAACAACCACATAACTCCTAAAGAAATAGAAGCAGTTATTAAAAGTCTCCCAACCAAAAAGAGCCCTAGACCATATAGGTTTAGTGCAGAATTCTACCAGACCTTCACAGAAGACCTCATACCAATACTGTCCAAAATATTCCACAAAATAGAAACAGACAGAGCACTAGCAAATTCCTTCTATGGAGCCTCAATTATTCTTGTACCTAAATTACACAAAGACCCAACAAAGAAAGAGTATTTCAGACCAATTTCTCTTATGAATATTGATGCAAAAATACTCAATAACATGCAAACTGAATCCAAGAATACATCAGAACAATCACTCATCATGATCAAGTAGGCTCCATCTGCTGTGGCCAGAGTGGGTGAGTGAGTGGGAGATCACCCTCATAAAAGCAAGATGAGGGGTATGGATAGGAGGCTTGTGGAGGGGAAACTGAGAAAGGGGATAACATTCAAAATGTAAGTAAATAATATATCCAATAAAAAAAGGTGTTACCCTGCAAGCGACAGCTGACTTCATTTTGCTATGATAGGCAGCATGCCTGTAATTGTGGCTTGATGGTCTGTGATAAGTCGCAGGCACAGATATGTCATTTCTTATATAAACACTAGTGGAGGACTAATTCTCTCATTTAATTCTTGTAGACAATTGCCTTACTGTGGTCTTAAGACTCTGTTGTCCCAGAAGCATACTTTGAAACTTTTTATGATGAGGAAGTTGTTGTGAGAGGTGTTTTTGGAACATCATTATGGCTCTCAATTTATGAATGGGTTTAGCGCTCTTCTAAAGTGGTCCAAGGACTCCTATCTCTACCTTGCCTCCACAGTGTGAAAATGCAGTAAGGAGGCATCATCGTCTGTGAGTCTCTTAAGAGACAGCCTGCTAGTGATGTATTTTGATCTTCCATGATTTCAAAGTTGTTTATGTACTATGAGCTGATAAGCAATCCCATCTAAAGTATTTGGTTATATTAGCCCATATAGGGTAGGGTAAGTCTGTAGACACAATTCTTGTGTGCAGCGCAGAGTGGTAGGGAGTAGTAAGTAGGCATGGGGAATTTTATTAAAAGATGGAGAAAATGAGAGGGTATGGGGAGAAAGGGGTACATGCAAGTGGAGAGGAAAGCATGAGTTGTGACTCAAGAGCAGGCCTTTCCCCAACTTCCCACCTGAAGGCAGAAATGCTGTTGAAAGCTCCTATTGGTAAAGGAGGAAAACTGTCTTATCCAAGCTTCTGAGCTTAGTCCAGCAGTAATTCTCCTTGGCGTATGGAGGACTATTCGTGTCAGAGTTTAATGTATGACACCAATCCCTCTAAAGAGAGCTGGTATTCTTTTCTTCCAGAATATTGTGAGTTTATAAAAATAGAAGGAATGAGTACATATGCTTTTGTCACCTCTGTGATAGCTTTGTGCCAAGTCTACACCAATTTCAGATAGGAGCTTCCTAGAGCAAAGGTGTGGAACAATTGGATAATTTTAGTTTCCTTGAATAAAATGTATTTGCAAATTGTACAGAGATGATAGAAGACAGAAGTCACTTGTCTGTGGAAAGAGCCGTGTCATATTCGATTTTCAGTAAATTACCACGACTAAGAAATGTAAATATATGTGATTCAAATGCAAAGGTGGGTAGAAAAAACTAGAAGGGAGAAAGGAAGGGCTTTGAAAGAAAGGTGAAACTCATGTGTATATCCACAGGAAATCACTACAGGAAGAGGCCTGAGAGCTGCCAACATGTCTCATACAAGCACAAGCCAGTACAAGGAGGAAAGACTGAAGGAAGCTGTCACTCACCTTCAGGTAGAAACAGGAAGGTAATCAAAAGGCAAAGGCTACGCTCAATCTGTTTGTGCCACTCCAGACACAAGACAGTTTGCAAGAATCCATTTCCATTCTGCTCTGTTATGTGGCAAATTTGAGCCTTCTAAATTATCTTTACATTCTTCCTAAGTTTACATTATTCTGAAGGTTACACAACAAAATATTTATTCACAACTTAGTCCAAGGCTGGCAGTTTTGCAGTAATATTAAAAAGCATTTAACGGAAACAAAGAGAATAAAGTTTCCCTTACACCAAACCTTATCCATTATTAAAAATGCTTAGTTCAATATAATTTATGGCTAAGAATATAGAAGCAAACAACTCATACAGGCAAACAAAGACACACGACCACCTAGGCATGTACTGAACCAAGCATTTTAAATGAAACTCAGGCACACCATTTGTTCCCTTTCAATGACCTTTTTAATGACTGATTCTAAACCACACAAAATGGAATTCCCAAAATATGAATAATTTCCTAGTGTATGTGTAAAATCCCCTATGTAACTAATAATGGTATATTTTAAAATATCATATACATCAAAGCGAAAGTAAGAAATAGTTGTTTCTTTTTGCTTTGTGTGATTTTAAAACCTCATTCCTATAAACATTTGTAGATAATAAAATATCTACACTGATCTCTCATTAAAATAATACACCCAATTACAAGATAATCCTGCCCCTAAAAGTATATTCTCTTAAGATGATATCCAATTAATTAAAGCACATACTTATCTGCCACTTAAGTAAATTCCTAGGACAATTTTAGATTCATTTGTAATAGATAATTTTGAGATGGTAAGATAAATTTCAATCTTTTTGGGTCATTGCCCCTCTTACTAGTTTGTGTATAATTATTAAATTAAGTTTATGTTTTCAGTTACCTTTTCCTACTGAGTGTCCTGCAGAATATTCTCTGACAAAGCAGGGGAAAGAGGAGAATTGTTCCTGTCACCATGGCAAATCGTGAAGCATTTTCAAACAGGAGAGAATCTTTATCAAGAAATCAGGGTAAAATGGCAGTTACAATGGTAGGTGCGTAGCCACTCCTTTCTAAGAAGAACTCACTCTCTCCTGGGTCCACACGTATACTAAAATTAAGATGGAAACCAGTCATCTCTGCCTCACTCTTCATGTCTACATTCCTTTGGATATCTCTGTATATGGGGATTTAAACCCTCTAAAAAGCACTGAGCTAGACTATAAATCTATCTCATTTCCTATTAAAGATGAGGATTTGAAGCTAACAGTAACTGAGGCATTTTATAGCTTTTTAAAATATTCTTTTCCAGACTTCCAAAAATTAGGCAAAGGTTCTAACCCCGCAGTCACCCTGGAGTCCAGGAAGAGTAGAGTTCTCAGGAGAGATCATCCATGACACTGGACTCTGGAGCAGAAGTTCTCATTTTCTAAGCACCAGCCTATCTCGTAAATCAATAAAGATGTCTTTTAACCACATTGCAAATTGGGAACTGACACAATGACTAACCAGATTGTACTTTGCTCAGGTATTGCACCAAACAAAGTAACTATTCCATCAAGTCTTCATAGGGAAACCACTGAATTTATTAGTTTATGTACAAAAAGACAATATGAGTGACCAGAAATGAGTTTCATCAATGAAAAGTATCACTATAGCATGGATGAAGACTTCATCACAGCAGCCTAGATGGGATTCCCTCTTCAGTTAACTTTCTACCTTCTATTTCTTCTAGCACCTCTTGAGAGGAGACAATGTGCAACTGGGACAGAATTACATATATGTGGTGAGGGAGTGTCTAAAAGCCAGATTTTGACCTCTCCTGAATAGTCAGCTTTTGAGGATTATAACACCTTTTATGCAGGGGAAGAATGTTGTGATCTCCAACATCAGAACTATGTAGTCCTGACTTAATTTGGGGTAATTATTTTATTTATTTATTTATTTATTTATTTATTTATTTATTCATTTATTTATTCACTTTAAGAAACTTCTTTCTCTGCTTCTTATCATTACTCTTTAATTGCTATACATGGATGATGTCGAGACTACTCCTTTGGGATTTCCACAGAGAAGGCTTTTGCCTTGAAACTCTAGAGATGTGACCATGAGCTAAGGTATAAAATGTAGGCGTTGTTTAGAAGATTTTTGTCAGAAGACACAAGTTTGTTAGGCAGGGGTAATAGATTTAGAGATAACGTGATGTGCATAATTAAACACAATATATTATTGGTGCATTCTTAAAGAAATTTACATGTTACAAATGTAATAAAAATATAAGGTAATGTACTAAGTTATCAGTATGATTTAGCCATTACATATGTATGTATATAAAACATCATTGTGTTATAAATTATTAATGCAATTTGGTCCATCAAGAGGAGAATTTTAAAAATGAAAAGTAACGTTGATAGCAAATATTCCAGACTACTTGTGTAAACCTAATAATTCTGGAAGATTTCCTGTTCACATCACCTTACATTAATAACTAAAATGATATTTTTATTTTAATTCTACCAAATGTTAACACCATGGAAGTGACAACAAAGTAAGAAATTGCTAGATTAGTATTGCAATTTGGTCTATTGCTATATATTGTAATGCTAAATTCTATACCTGAGAGTCTAAGCCTATGAGTGATTTCTCATGTTTACAAGCTTTTGCTGTGCAAATTTTGTTCCTTGTTTTAAAAGTATTGGCTTAAAAAAGTTGGCAACAGCCAATTACTGGAGGGATTTGAGGTAGGTGGGTTACGAGTGATCTGAATGGAGGAGAGGAGATCTAGAGGAAAGAGGAAGAAGGAGAAAGAAAAGGAGGAGGAAGCTGCCATGAGGGGAGAGGAATCATGAGTACATGGACAGGAGAAAGAACTAGTATCTTGGGTACAACTCGGCAATTAGAGGAGTTGATTAGGAACCAGTAGACATTTCCAGAATGGTTGTACCAGCTAACAATCCCATAAACAGTGGAGGAGTATACCTCTTTCTCTATATCCTTACCAGCATCTGCTGTCATCTGAATTCCTCATATTAACTATTCTGACTGGTGTGAGGTGGAATCTCAGGGTTGTTTTGATTTGAATTTCCCTATGTCTAAGGATGTTGAAGATTTCTTTAGGTGCTTTGCAGCCATTCATTATTCCTCAATTGAGAATTATTTCTTTAGCTGGGTATACCATTTTTAAGAGGATTATTTGGTTCTCTGGAGTTCTTTGTGTATATTAGATATTAGCCATCTATCAGATGTAGGATTGGTAAATATTTTTCCCAATCTGTTGGTTGCAATTTGTCCTATTGACAGTGTCCTTTGCCTTACAGAAGCTTTAAGGTCCCATTTGTTGACTGTTGATCTTAAAGTATAAGCCATTGGTGTTCTGTTCAGGAAATTTTCCCTGTGCCTATGTGTCCAAGGCTCTTCCCACTTTCTCTTCTATTAGTTTCAGTGTATCAGGTTTTATCTGGAGGTCATTGAACCACTTAGACTTGAGCTTTGTACAAGGAGACAAGAATGGATTGATTTGCATTCTTCTTGGTTCTTAAGAAAATTGGACATAGTGCTACCTGAGTATCCAGCTATACCTCTCTTGGGCATATACCCAAAAGATGCTCCAACGTAATGCAAGGGCACATACTCTACTATATTCATAGCAGCCTTATTTATAGTACCCAGAAGCTGGAAAGAACCCAGATGCCCTTCAACAGAGGAATGGATATAGAAAATGTGGCACATTTACACAATAGGGTTCTCCTCAGCTATCAAAAACAATGACTTCATGAAATTCTAGGCAAATGAATGGAGCTAGGAAATATCATTCTGTGTGAGTAACTGACTCACAAGAGAGCACACATGGTATGTACTCAATATGGATATTAGCCCTAAAGCTCGGAACACCCAAGATAAAATTCACACACCATATGAAGCTCAAGAAGAAGGAAGACCACAATGTGGATGCTTCAGTCCTTCATAGTAGGGGAAACAAAATAATCATGGAAGAACAGACAGGGACAGAGACTGAAGAAAATGCCATCCAGAGACTGCCCCACCTGAAGATCCATCCCATATGCAACCACCAAACCCAGACACTATTGCTGATGTCAAGAGTGCTTGCTGATAGGAGCCAGGTACAGTGTCTCCTGAGAGGCTTTGCCAGAGCCCTACTGATACAGATGAGGATGCTGGCAGCTAACCATCAGATTGAGCATGGGGATTCCTGTGGAGGAGTTAGAGAAAGGACTGAAGGAGCTGGAGGGATTTGCAACCCCATAGGAAGAGCAACAATATCAACCAACCAGAACCCCCAGAGCTCCCAGCAACTTAACTGCCAACTGAAGAATACACATAGAGGCACCCATGGCTTCAGCAGTATATGTAGCAGTGGATGGCATTATCTGGCATCAATGGGAAGGGAGGACCTTGGTCCTGTGAAAGCTTGTTTCCCCAGTGTAGAGGAGTGCCATGGTGTTAAGGTGGGAGTGGGTGGGTGGGAGGGGGTGTCCTCATAGAAGTAGGGGGAAGGGGTATGAGAGGGAGGGTTTCCAGAGGGGAAAGTGGGAAAGGGGATAACATTTGAAATGTAAATACACAAACTATCCAATGTTTTAAAAAAGTGAACATATAAAATAAAAACAAAGAAAAATCCCCTAAAAAAAAGAAGAGTTAATAAGGGTGTCCCCATTCTCTGAAACTGTTTGTGCTACAGGTTAGTGTTCGTAGGTTCCTTTTCTTTTGGATACAGGGTCACTGAATAAAATTAAAAAATTATCATGGTGCTATGCAGGGACTTCTTTGGTGTTAAGGAGCAACATATAAAGTCATCTTCATAATGATCAATTTAAATAATAGTGTATTTACTACAAAATGAAACATTTCCTAAAATTTCAGGTTCCATTAAATTTAATGACTTTATAGGCACATAAAATTATGAGATAAATATTGACATTTTAATAAAGTTACATAGAGCCTTATGATATAAATCTTAAAATAATTGTAATATAATTACATTGTCTTATGCCACTCTAGTTTACATTATCACTACTTTGCAAATTGCCTTTGTACATTATTCATTTCTGTTCTTTCCTTGGAACCATGGATTCTAAGTAAAACCACCATTGCATAAGTGAGAAACTGCCAGAGTCAGCTAGAACATGGCCAAAAATCAGGTAAACGTGTTGCAAGACTCTCTAGTCTATCATTTTACTGAGCCGGGGACATTTGATCATGTTGCAATGAGATAATAATATGGGCTACATGTATTCTAATTCTCTTGAACTAGAGGCAAAATAACATTTAACATAAGGAAATAACGTACTTACTTAAAGAATCACAGAGGCTGGTCTAGAAGTTAAAATAGCGATCTCAAGAATATAACAATGAAAGGAGAAGAAAACACAGTCCTGACTGATGGCCACTGCTTAGCATGTAGCAAGGAAAACACACCCTGAATAAATGCCTCTGCTTAGCATATAGCAATCCTGACCTCATTCCCCTTTCTTCCTGCAAAAGTCATCCGTAAGTGCCTGTGGACCTGAGGATGGATTTTGTTTAAGTGATGATACTCTTCCCATTTTCTCAGGGCTGACAATTTATTCCTCATTGATCCTGTTTCCTTAATACTGGTTTTTAAAGTAGAGTAAACATACTTGTTTCCTGAAAAAAGTTACTCTGTGATTTACATTAGAAGACAATCCTATTATTTGCTATTGAAATCTCTATGACTTAAAACCCTAATACTCACCAGCAAGCATATAAATATACACATATAACTTTGGTGCTAGGATTTTTCCCTTGCTGACCAGGTCTTGGCATGCTGTCGTAGGTTTGGTGAGTCATCTGGCCATAAATCCTGTTATATCTAGAAGACATTGTTTCATGAGAGTCAGGCTCTTAAAATCTTTCTGCTTCTTCTTTAAAACAATTCCCGAGTCTCTAAAGGAGGGCTTTGATGAAGAGTAAATACTTCAAAGTCTCACTGACTTTGCATATTTTCCAGTAGTCATTCTCTGTGCTAATTCCCATCCACTGCAAGAAGTTATTCTGATGAGGGCTTAATGCTAATGAACTGATCTATGGCTATAGCAATGTGTCATTAACAGTAACTTTATTGTTATGTTCCTTTATTGAATATTATTGAAAAATAATATTAGGATTTCCCCTAGGCCGATAACCTATTACTAATAATGTATTCTTGGTTCTTGACTGCTTTAGAAATGTCAGCTCTGAGGTGGGTTTCATCTCATCCCATGTGCCTTAAATCCAGTTTTAAAAGTGTTTTGGTTACTGCCCTCACATTTGTACCTCTATTGTTCCAGTGCCTTTACAAGCAGGTAACTGTTTTATGTCACACTGTTTAGAACTGGGTGAAAACCATTAACTCTCTCCTCCTCTAGCATGGTAAAATCACTTTCAGTACTGTGAGTAGCAGGCAGTATGGCTGAAGTTTCTTGCCAGGCATCAGAACCATCACTCCGCATTTGGTGGTGTACATAAATGTTCTCGGTTTATAGGGCCTTATCATCAAGTTATGGAAAACAACAAAATACCTTGATAATATCCAGTGATGTTTGTTGGTTCTGTGGGAACTTTTGGCCAACGACTCAACAAAATGTAGCCTATTCCTATCACTGGAGGTTTTATTTGGTGGCAGGAGATACCAAGTGGAGCCATTCTCACCACCATGACATGATGATTCCATTTCCCTATGGCTATTAAAGAGGGCATTAGTGTTACGTCCAGCACCTTAGTACTCAGGAGGATTCTCAATCTAGTCCTTGACCTCCTTGTGCTTGTTTAACAATCAAAGCATTTTCCACTTGAATTGAGTTTTTCCCCTTTTGAAAGTAATTTCATGGCACAGATCTTCCTGGTTGCTGCTGCCACGGAGAGCTCTTGGGCAGCACCCCGCAAGCAAACTTGAGCCTCGGGACCACAGGTAAGACCAACTTTTCTGCTGCAAGAGACCTGTCTGGTGATCTCGGGACACACAGAGGCAGAATTCCTCTAGGACCGGGCACCTCCTGTGTTTACCGGGAGTCCCACACCCGCGGATCCCAGCCTGCAGCAGCTCTCTGCTCCCAGACACCGTGGGAGAGAGACCCGACCGCATGGTCAGGTGGGCACTCCTGAGGCTGCAGAGTGGAAGAGACCACCAACACTGCCCACCCCTGCCCACATCCCTGGCCCAAGAGGAAACTGTATAAGGTCTCTGGGTTCCCGTGGGGGAGGGCCCAGGAGCGGCAGGACCGCTGCGTCTGAGACACCGCCGGAACCTGAAGGAAACAGACCGGATAAACAGTTCTATGCACCCAAATCCCGTGGGAGGGAGAGCTAAACCCTCAGAGAGGCAGACACGCCTGGGAAACCAGAAGAGACTGCACTCTGCATACACATCTCGGACTTCAGAGGAAAACACCAAATGCCATCTGGAACCCTGGTGCACTGAAGCTCCCAAAACACAGATCTTCCTGGTTGCTGCTGCTGCGGAGAGCTCTTGCGCAGCACCCCTCGGGCAAACTTGAGCCTCGGGACCACAGGTAAGACCAACTTGTATGCTGCAAGTGACCTGTCTGGTGAACTCAAGACACAGGCCCACAGGAACAGCTGAAGACCTGTAGAGAGGGAAAACTACACCCGAAAGCAGAACACTCTGTCGCCATAACAGGCTGAAAGAAAACAGGAAAACAGGTCTACAGCACTCCTGACACACAGGCGTATAGGGCAGTCTAGCCACTGTCAGAAATAGCAGAACAAAGTAACACTAGAGATAATCTGATGGCAAGAGGCAAGCGCAGGAACCCAAGCAACAGAAACCAAGACTACATGGCATCATCGGAGCCCAATTCTCCCACCAAAACAAACATGGAATATCCAAACACACCAGAAAAGCAAGATCTAGTTTCAAAATCATATTTGATCATGATGCTGGAGGACTTCAAGAAAGACGTGAAGAACTCCCTTAGAGAACAAGTAGAAGCCTACAGAGAGGAATCACAAAAATGCCTGAAAGAATTCCAGGAAAACATAATTAAACAAGTAGAAGCCCATAGAGAGGAGTCTCAAAAATCCCTGAAAAAATTCCAGGAAAACACAATCAAACAGTTGAAGGAATTAAAAATGGAAATAGAAGCAATCAAGAAAGAACACATGGGAACAACCCTGGATATAGAAAACCAAAAGAAGAGACAAGGAGCTGTAGATACAAGCTTCAACAACAGAATACAGGAGATGGAAGAGAGAATCTCAGGAGCAGAGGATTCCATAGAAATCATTGACTCAACTGTCAAAGATAATGTAAAGCAGAAAAAGCTACTGGTCCAAAATACAGGAAATCCAGGACTCAATGAGAAGATCAAACCTAAGGATAATAGGTATAGAAGAGAGTGAAGACCCCCAGCTCAAAGGACCAGTAAATATCTTCAACAAAATCATAGAAGAAAACTTCCCTAACCTAAAAAAAGAGATACCCATAGGCATACAAGAAGCCTACAGAACTCCAAATAGATTGGACCAGAAAAGAAACACCTCCCATCAGATAATAATCAAAACACCAAACGCACATAATAAAGAAAGAATATTAAAAGCAGTAAGGGAAAAAGGTCAAGTGACATATAAAGGCAGACCTATCAGAATCACACCAGACTTTTCGCCAGAAACTATGAAGGCCAGAAGATCCTGGACAGATGTCAAACAGACCCTAAGAGAACACAAATGCCAGCCCAGGTTACTGTATCCTGCAAAACTCTCAATTAACATAGATGGAGAAACCAAGATATTCCATGACAAAACCAAATTTAAACAATATCTTTCTACAAATCCAGCACTACAAAGGATAATAAATGGTAAAGCCCAACATAAGGAGGCAAGCTATACCCTAGAAGAAGCAAGAAACTAATCGTCTTGGCAACAAAACAAAGAGAAGAAAAGCACACAAACATAACCTCACATCCAAATATGAATACGACAGGAAGCAATAATCACTATTCCTTAATATCTCTCAACATCAATGGCCTCAACTCCCCAATAAAGAGACATAGATTAACAAACTGGATACGCAACGAGGACCCTGCATTCTGCTGCCTACAGGAAACACACCTCAGAGACAAAGACAGACACTACCTCAGAGTGAAAGGCTGGAAAACAACTTTCCAAGCAAATGGTCGGAAGAAGCAAGCTGGAATAGCCATCCTAATATCAGATAAAATCAATTTTCAACTAAAAGTCATCAAAAAAGATAAGGAAGGACACTTCATATTCATCAAAGGAAAAATCCACCAAGATGAACTCTCAATCCTAAATATCTATGCCCCAAATACAAGGGCACCTACATACGTCAAAGAAACCTTACTAAAGCTCAAAACACACATTGCACCTCATACAATAATAGTAGGAGATTTCAACAGCCCACTCTCATCAATGGACAGATCATGGAAACAGAAATTAAACAGAGACGTAGACAGACTAAGAGAAGTCATGAGCCAAATGGACTTAACAGATATTTATAGAACATTCTATCCTAAAGCAAAAGGATAAACCGTCTTCTCAGCTCCTCATGGTACTTTCTCCAAAATTGACCATATAATTGGTCAAAAAACGGGCCTCAACAGGTACAGAAAGATAGAAATTATCCCATGCGTGCTATCGGACCACCACGGCCTAAAACTGGTCCTCAATAACAATAAGGGAAGAATGCCCACATATTCGTGGAAATTGAACAATGCTCTACTCAATGATAACCTGGTCAAGGAAGAAATAAAGAAAGAAATTAAAGACTTTTTAGAATTTAATGAAAATGAAGGTACAACGTACCCAAACTTATGGGACACAATGAAAGCTGTGCTAAGAGGAAAATTCATAGCGCTGAGTACCTGCAGAAAGAAACAGGAAAGAGCATATGTCAGCAGCTTGACAGCACACCTAAAAGCTCTAGAACAAAAAGAAGCAAATACACCCAGGAGGAGTAGAAGGCAGGAAATAATCAAACTCAGAGCTGAAATCAACCAAGTAGAAACAAAAAGATCCATAGAAAGAATCAACAGAACCAAAAGTTGGTTCTTTGAGAAAATCAACAAGATAGATAAACCCTTAGCCAGACTAACGAGAGGACACAGAGAGTGTGTCTAAATTAACAAAATCAGAAATGAAAAGGGAGACATAACTACAGATTCAGAGGAAATTCAAAAAATCATCAGATCTTACTATAAAAGCCTATATTCAACAAAACTTGAAAATCTTCAGGAAATGGACAATTTCCTAGACAGATACCAGGTACCAAAGTTAAATCAGGAACAGATAAACCAGTTAAACAACCCCATAACTCCTAAGGAAATACAAGCAGTCATTAAAGGTCTCCCAACCAAAAAGAGCCCAGGTCCAGACGGGTTTAGTGCAGAATTCTATCACACCTTCATAGAAGACCTCATACCAATATTATCCAAACTATTCCACAAAATTGAAACAGATGGAGCACTACCGAATTCCTTCTATGAAGCCACAATTACTCTTATACCTAAACCACACAAAGACCCAACAAAGAAAGAGAACGTCAGACCAATTTCCCTTATGAATATCGACACAAAAATACTCAATAAAATTCTGGCAAACCGAATCCAAGAGCACATCAAAACAATCATCCACCATGATCAAGTAGGCTTCATCCCAGGCATGCAGGGATGGTTTAATATACGGAAAACCATTAACGTGATCCATTATATAAACAAACTGAAAGAACAAAACCACATGATCATTTCATTAGATGCTGAGAAAGCATTTGACAAAATTCAACACCCCTTCATGATAAAAGTCCTGGAAAGAATAGGAATTCAAGGCCCATACCTAAACATAGTAAAAGCCATATACAGCAAACCAGTTGCTAACATTAAACTAAATGGAGAGAAACTTGAAGCAATCCCACTAAAATCAGAGACTAGACAAGGCTGCCCACTCTCTCCCTACTTATTCAATATAGTTCTTGAAGTTCTAGCCAGAGGAATCAGATAACAAAAGGAGGTCAAGGGGATACAGATCGGAAAAGAAGAAGTCAAAATATCACTATTTGCAGATGATATGATAGTATATTTAAGTGATCCCAAAAGTTCCACCAGAGAACTACTAAAGCTGATAAACAACTTCAGCAAAGTGGCTGGGTATAAAATTAACTCAAATAAATCTGTAGCCTTCCTCTACACAAAAGAGAAACAAGCCGAGAAAGAAATTAGGGAAACGACATCCTTCATAATAGACCCAAATATATAAAGTACCTCGGTGTGACTTTAACCAAGCAAGTAAAAGATCTGTACAATAAGAACTTCAAGACACTGAAGAAAGAAATTGAAGAAGACCTTAGAAGATGGAAATATCTCCCATGCTCATGGATTGGCAGGATCAATATAGTAAAAATGGCCATTTTACCAAAAGCAATCTACAGATTCAATGCAATCCCCATCAAAATACCAATCCAATTCTCCAAAGAGTTAGACAGAACAATTTGCAAATTCATCTGGAATAACAAAAAACCCAGGATAGCTAAAACTATCCTCAACAATAAAAGGACTTCAGGGGGAATCACTATCCCTGAACTCAAGCAGTATTACAGAGCAATAGTGATAAAAACTGCATGGTATTGGTAGAGAGACAGACAGATAGACCAATGAAATAGAATTGAATACCCAGAAATGAACCCACACAGCTATGGTCACTTGATTTTTGACAAAGGAGCCAAAACCATCCAATGGAAAAAAGATATCATTTTCAGCAAATGGTGCTGGTTCAATTGGAGGGCAACATGTAGAAGAATGCAGATCGATCCATGCTTATCACCCTGTACAAAGTTTAAGTCCAAGTGGATCAAGGACCTCCACATCAAACTAGATACACTCAAACTAATAGAAGAAAAACTAGGGAAGCATCTGGAACACATGGGCACTGGAAAAAATTTCCTGAACAAAACACCAATGGCTTATGCTCTAAGATCAAGAATCAACAAATGGGATCTCATAAAACTGCAAAGCTTCTGTAAGGCAAAGAACACTGTGTTTAGGACACAACGACAACCAACAGATTAGGAAAAGATCTTTACCAATCCTACAACATATAGAGGCCTTATATCTAAAATATACAAAGAACTCAAGAAGTTAGACCGCAGGGAGACAAATAACCCTATTAAAAAATGGAGTTCAGAGCTAAACAAAGAATTCACAGCTGAGGAATGCCGAATGCCTGAGAAACACCTAAAGAAACGTTCAACATCTTTAGTCATAAAGGAAATGCAAATCAAAACAACCCTGAGATTTCACCTCACACCAGTGAGAATGGCTAAGATCAAAAACTCAGGTGACAGCAGACGCTGGCGAGGATGCGGAGAAAGAGGATCACTCCTCCATTGTTGGTGGGATTGCAGACTGCTACAACCATTCTGGAAATCAGTCTGGAGGTTCCTCAGAAAATTGGACATTGAACTGCCTGAGGATCTAGCTATACCTCTTTTGGGCATATACCCAAAAGATGCCCCAACATATAAAAAAGACACGTGCTCCACTATGTTCATCGCAGCCTTATTTATAATAGCCAGAAGCTGGAAAGAACCCAGATGCCCTTCAACAGAGGAATGGATACAGAAAATGTGGTACATCTACACAATGGAATATTACTCAGCTATCAAAAACAATGGCTTTATGAAATTCGTAGGCAAATGGTTGGAACTGGAAAATATTATCCTGAGTGAGCTAACCCAATCACAGAAAGACATACATGGTATGCACTCATTGATAAGTGGCTATTAGCCCAAATGCTTGAATTACCCTAGATGCCTAGTACAAATCTAACTCAAGATGGATGATCAAAATGTGAATGTTTCACGCCTTCTTTAAAAGGGGAACAAGAATACCCTTGGCAGGGAAGAGAGAGGCAAAGATTAAAACAGAGACTGAAGTAACACCCATTCAGAGCCTGCCCCACATGTGGCCCATACATATACAGCCATCCAATTAGACAAGTTGGATGAAGCAAAGAAGTGCAGACCGACAGGAGCGGGATGTAGATCGCTCCTGAGAGACACAGCCAGAATACAGTAAATACAGAGGCGAATGCCAGCAGGAAACCACTGAACTGAGAATAGGACCCCCGTTGAAGGAATCAGAGAAAGAACTGGAAGAGCTTGAAGGGGCTCGAGACCCCATATGTACAACAATGCCAAGCAACCAGAGCTTCCAGGGACTAAGCCACTACCTAAAGACTATACATGGACTGACCCTGGACTCTGACCACATAGGTAGCAATGAATATCTTAGTAAGAGCACCAGTGGAAGGGGAAGCCCTGGGTCCTGCTAAGACTGAACCCCCAGTGAACTAGACTGTTGGGGGGAGGGCTGAAATGGGGCGAGGGTTGGGAGGGGAATACCCATAAGGAAGGGGAGGGGGGCAGGGGGAGGGGGATTTTTGCCCGGAAACCGGGAAAGGGAATAACACTTGAAATGTATATAAGAAATACTCAAATTAATAAAAAAAATGGAAAAAAAAGAAAGTAATTTCAGATATTCTCATATAAAAATAATGAATCAGATACAATGACATAATTTTGGCAATAGGGAATTATGGTCATATCTGTAAAAAGCTGTCCTTGAATCACGTGGAAACTAGCAAATAGTCTTGGTTTTTGCTTTGAGACACCTAACGATGTCTTATTTTGTTTGATAAATATATCACAGGCATTTTTTAAATGAGGGAGAACAGGAGCACCAACCCATTAATACCATAAAGAACTCTGTCATGATATGCAGTTTTCATCTGTGATACATATTTTATAGGACATTCTTAAATCATTCTTTCATGGCATTATTCATGGTATATTGCTAAATGGGATAAAAAACTAAGCACCCTTTTAAAAAGTGATGGGGAAAAACAGTAAAAAAAATCATAAAAGCACACGTGTTCTTATCAAAATCTGACTTTTCTCTCACATCAAAAACAGAATAAAAGGAAATAAAGTGACTTGATTGAAGTATAAGCCTTGTTTAGTCATAGGAAGGTGGCTTATGCATGGAGAAGTATGTCATTTCCTAAGTTTGTTTCTAAGGTAAATCTGTAAAGCTCAAGCCTAGAAAAGTCTGCAGAAAATAAATGGTTTTACAGCTCCCATTGCCTGGGAATGGCAGCTGAGTGACCTCAAGTAGTCCTCCAGATCAGTGATCTTATGCTCCAGTGTAACCAAAAGGAGAAAATGAGGACCAGGTAGTTGTCCTCACCCTGGGTGTTGAAAGCTTGCTATCTTAACAGGAAAATGGAAATCCTATGATTCAGAGACATTTATATTTAATTTGTATAGTGTTACTGATCAGAATCCAGCTGTTCTATTCAAATAGTCAGGAGGAAGTAGATGCTTATCCAAAGGAGAGATTGCAATAAAGGTTCCTCACAAGTCATGGAAGATTATTATATTAAACAAACGTCATGGTCCATGTCTTTGTGTTTTTTTTTTCTTTTTTTTTTTTCAGAGCTGGGGACCGAACCCAGGGCCTTGCGGTTGCTAGGCAAGTGCTCTACCACTGAGCTAAATCCCCAACCCCATGTCTTTGTGTTTGAACAACTGAAGGTAAATATTTACATTTTGAACACTGGTTGATTTAAACAGGAAAAGCCCTCGATTTGGTAGAAAATAACTACGATTGCTATAAATCTTCTTTAAAGTCAGCCTTACTACACATGGAAAATAATTTCAACCAGTTAGCGATTCGATAAGATATGCCACAGCCTTTTTTCAAATTTAATATAGATAGGAGACAAAGGCATGTTCAGAGGTAAAATACAAAGACATTTAGAACAGCTGCATGAGGAGATGAAGCCTTAACAATCTCTTGGCAGTGCTGATAGGAAAATATACTGTGTTCATCTCCTTCTAATTCACTCAATTTTCAAAACACATCAAATGAAAATGTGCATTAATATTTAGGAAATTAAGCTAAATTAAAAATCAGCCAATTCTCAAGGGTGCCTATTAAGGCTGCGATGTTCTCTAAGAATATTGTTAATGAACTTTCAGGATGGAATTATGTCAAGGCCTTGCATAGCCTTGCATGTATGTATATGTGGTTTCTAGAAACTCCACACCAATGCTGTATACAGCATCCTGAAAGGGTATAACGTCCATTCCGAATGATTTTGAAAGTTCACATAAGCAGGCATATCTGTGCAGTCACCCTAGAACTAGAGTTGTGTGAAAAGGGGAAAGGAAATGACAGCATTGCTTACAAATGACCTGATTTTACAATTTCTTCCTGCTGCTGCTACATAAAAGAAGGGGAAACATCACTGGGATATAGTGCGCATTAGCAAAATTATGAAAAATTTATTTAATGATTATGCTTCAGATTCACACACATGATTAGAGGCCTCATCTCATGTTTCAGGGTAATTTTTTTCTTTTGGGGAAACAGAACGTGTTAACCTATCCTGACAATTTGCAAACACATACATAAGCACTGTGGAAAATGCAATGGTGTAGAAGGAGGAAAATTAGACATTTCAAAACTCATAAAGAAAACAAGATGCATGGCCATAAAAAGGTGATATCAGAAAACAAATGCCATTTCTGCAACTTGTGTTTCTGTTTCTTCTGAACCATAAACCACATATTTTAGCAAATCAAAAATATATCTTTTCAACTGATGGATGGTGAATATTACTGAGAACAGAATCACATTCTACATCTCATAGAAGAGTCAACATCTATCTACCTAAACTTACACATTTGAATTACATATTTGACTTGTCTTTCAAGTTCCCAGGCAGCAAAACGTGTAATAACTGTCTTTATTTAGTACATGAAATGTGAAAGAATTTTCAATGTTGTTAACATACTTAAAACAATGCAAGGGATTCAAGACATATTAAACATTTTTTGTATTTAACTTTTAAAATATTTATAAATTTATTTTATGTATGTGAGTTCTCTATCTTCATGTACCCCTGCATGCCCGAAAAGTGTATCAGATCTAATTACAGATGGCTGTGAGCCACCTTATGGTTACTGGAAATTGAACTCAGGACCTCTGGAAGAGCAGTCCATGCTTCTAACTGCTGATCAATCTCTTCAGCCCCAAACATTCTTTCTCCTAAAGAATAGTCTTTTAGGGTTGTAGTCCTGAGTGACAATTCACTGTAGAACCCTTGGTTGGTGTCTTATGAGTGTACCCTTATGGATGGCATCAAAGGTAAGTGTTGACATGCCTAAGGAGTTGTCTTTGCTTTTTAAAAGACCAAGATGGGCATCAGCAACACAGGGAGTATTAAGGCTCCTGAGAACTATAACAGAGGACATCATGCTGGTGCCTGAGGAGGGGACCTTCTATAGGCCTCAGTACTGTTTAAGCACAATCCAGGCATAAAGGTCAAACAGGTTTGACATGATACTGAAAGGAAAGACTCAAAAGTGATTGCAGCCTAATCCCCCACTAAGTCAAGGAGATAGAAAGCAGGAACAGGATTAAAATTGATTCATCATAATAATAACATGTGGCATTTCCTGCTTTTCATGTTGAAATGAGTCTCTTTGGCACTACAGTTCCTGTCTTCCTCCTTCTGCTCCCACATCAGAAGAGAATATCATCCGCACTCTCCATCTCCTAGGAGGCACACTGAACACTGATGTCTAGGGAGCAGTGCTGGTATCAGTTTCTCAGTGAATGTCAAAGGCAAGAGGGAACAACAAAACTCTGCCATTTTGAGAACTGTTCCAAGCATGTTGTGCACTAGAGAGCGTCACACAGGTTATCATCTAGGAGGAGAATGAACAGAGAGACAGGGTATGTGCTCCTCTGGGACTCTGCAGGTGTAGCCCTGAAGCACTCACTTCAAACAAGTAGATTTTTGCAATTATTCATGGCACAACAAAATTATTCATCAATTTCACATTATACTGGAAAAGACGTCGATGCTTCTACCACATAGCTACCACCCTGATGCTCAAATAAAGCCAATGGATCACAGGCAGGTTTATTTATCCTATGAATTTGATACATCTCTGTGGGATTTTCTTAGTAGAAATTATACACCAATTTGGAGAATATGTTTTCTTCCACCAAATATTTAATACTTTTCTCTAGGTTTTGGAAAGAATGCAAGCAAATGTTTGACAAACCGAAAACTATATGTAAAGGAGCAGAAAAAGGAAATCAAAAGAAAACCAACGGTAAAAATTCAGTCATCAACCAAGAGACATTTTGCATGCATACATTTTAAAAATGTCCTTGTGCAAACTCTCTATGTTTTCTCTAATATGCAGATCCCCATGCTTTTTGTGTGCTTACTTTGGAATACTTCAGGAATGTAAAACCTAGAAAAAGGGTGGCATGAAACCTTAAGATAAAACATACAGGACCACATATATTAAATGAGGGTGGAGAGGGTTTATACTGTAGGCAGAAAGGTGCAAATCAGGAGAACAGAGGCAGAGGAAGGGATGGGGTGGGTATAAATAACAGGAAAGGTATGAGAACACTGCTTGGTAACTACTTGGTAATCTCCCTAAAAGGCAGGTACCATTTGAAGGCAAGATTAGACAATGCAGGTCTTTGGAGCAATGGGTCATTAAAACTAAAAACCAATTGTCAGGTGCGAGTTACATCCATAGGGTTTAGAGAAACGACCAAGCTCCCTAAAATAATCCAGTCCTTGCCATTTCTGTTGGTTACTCGCCATAATGAGATATAATTCTACTGCTGCAGCCACTATAGGTCGGATATGAAGAGAAATGAAGCAGGATCTGAGCTAGAAGATAGCTTCTTGATGGTTTCTCTCACAGTAGTAAATGTGCTGTGCACGCGGCTGTGTGCCAAAGACATCAGAGTGACCCAGCTGTGAACTCTATGATTTTATATTCCCTGACAGGCAAGGTACACCCATTGGTGCACCGATGACACAATTGTTTTATGGGGGGACCTAAGAAGGGTGCTTAGATGAATTAATGTAGCACCAAAACACCTCCTAAATATCTTTGATTATAGCTAGACAGAGGATGGTCTTAGCCTTAAACAGAAAAGTTTCCTCTTATAGTGAGCCTAGATAAGGTAAAGCCCCATGGCTGTATATGATGCTGAGAACCAAGGATCGCTGAGGGTCTTAGATAAGACATTCATGACACCCAAGTAAGGAGCAGGGACGTTACAGAAAAGGGGTAGAAACAATGAAGAAGCTGTAGAAGAGGAGAGAGGCTGCAACATAATATCTTGTTAGCAAGAGGTGGAAATGCAAAACAGACTCACAGCCGTGGTGCTTACTGACACTGGGTCTACAGAAATTATGCCCTCCTCACATCGGCTGTGGGAGAGCAGGACCCTCAGAGACCTGACATATACATATATTGTTCCTCTGTTGGCATCACACAGATTCTTGGAAGATGGAAACAATGATATCAATTTGTGGGTCCACTGTAGAGTCCAGCAGTCTCTGATGATTAGTCCTGAATTCAGAATCACATAGTTACCTTTGATTAAACTTCATCATGCAAACACACAGACATACAGACACACAGACACACAGACACACACACACACACACAAACACACATATATACATACACCCAGACACACACACACACATACACACACACACACACTCAAACACACACACACACACGTACACAGGTACACACACACAAACACATGCACATGCACATACATGCATACATACACACATGAGATTCACATGACATAGAAGAAGGGGAATGGAGATAGTATTGGGGAAACGGACCAAAAATACAGTGTGTTAGTATAAAAAACAATAACCACAATTACAAAGTATAAAGAAACAAAGCTTATTTATAAAAAGAACAAAACACCTTTGTGAATAATTTTATGACATTTGTTTTTCCATATTCGGATTCCTATAATCTTCATCACAGAACAAACATTCATCATAAGGGACTCTGCCACAGGTTCCTTTATAGGTGTTGTTTCCTTCCTTTCCTCACACCATGGCAGCTTTTATCTGATTTTCGCCCCTATAATGTGTCATTTCCAGTCCACATTGTATGCAAGATTCTGACTTTGCTCTCACCATAGTGCGTTTAAGGCCGAGTCAGTTCTATATATGACTTGTGCTTTATAATTGGCTGAGTGATACTGATATAGCTGTTCTACAGTGCTATGTGGGGTACTGAATATTTCTAAATGGACCATGTCTTAAAGACCGAGTCCCTGAATTGATGTTAAGGGAGATAATGCTATTGGAAAGTTCAATAGACTTCTGCAGGTGGGACCTTACACAAGCTCTTAGGTAACATAAGACCTTGTGTAACAGGCTCATCTAGCAATGAGGTGGGCACTGATCCTGAGTAACATACATTACCACTTAGGGACACAAAGCAGTGACCCAGCCCGTGCTTTGACTAAGATGACTCCACTCCAATCCCACCCTGCAAATCCCTTTCACTCCAGTTCCTTTCCCTTCTCAAGTGTTTTATTAAAGTGGTGGAAAATTATCTGCTGTGCTGTTTTTTCACATACTTCTGGGTTCAGAAATATACTTGTCATAAGCTGCTCGATCACTAGCTTTTGTGGTAAATATTAAAAATACCCACTGACCCTTGCTTGCCAGCACTGCAGATGCCATGTGGCCCTATGGTGCCTTACTAGTGTGGGAAGATTCATTTTTTAATAATTACTGCAACAATTAGCAGTGCAAGTTATATGTAGAAAAATCTCTTTTAGTGACCGAAAGTGTATTTATTTATTCACTAGGTGCTATTGCACAATAAAGCTATATTTAAATTTTTTTACAAATTATACAACTGGAAAATATTTAATCAATAATTCTTTAAATAGCCTCTGGTTTGATACAGTAAAATTTGATCAAATTTATTTAAAACTTTACAGGTATCTTTTCTTTATTTTTATTATCTAGCATACTATATAAATTAATTTATATAGCAATAGGATATAAATGGCATACTATACATTATATTTATCCACATATATTCATTTCTGAAAACACACTGTTACATTTACAAAGCTAAAATTTGAATAAAACATTATTCCTTTTTGTAAATTTTATAAATTTTGTACAGTACTCACCTATTATGGCTATCATTTGAAAGAAATTAATGTTTTAAATAAAATGATGAGATTTAAGTGAGAAAAAAACCTCCAAATAAAATTTAAAACACCAACTACCAAATTATAATAATAAAATACTTTGTAATTGCACAATTAGTATGGCAGAGGTCTAATTTATATTCCTTCTCACCTATCCCCACCTGTGTGTGTGTGTGTGTGAGAGTGTGTGTTT
This sequence comes from Rattus norvegicus, assembly GCF_021556685.1. Classification (NCBI taxonomy): domain Eukaryota; kingdom Metazoa; phylum Chordata; class Mammalia; order Rodentia; family Muridae; genus Rattus; species Rattus norvegicus. The sequence goes on from NC_141538.1 coordinate 80,760,740, forward strand.
GTGTGTGTGTGTGTGAGTGTGTGTGTGTGTGACAGAGAGAGAGAGAGAGAGAGAGAGAGAGAGAGAGATTTTAAAATTTATGAAACAAAAACCTAATCAAAGCAGCACTTTCCTTTCTATGTGTGGCAGAGAGGACAAAAGCCTGATATTTCTGAGAAGATGCAAATTGAAGTACTTTTTAAATTCAGAATAATTTTGGTTAAAACTTTTTCTTGCTGGAAGACAATTATTTAAGCTATCATGGAGGGAATGCACTGAGGGAACAAGAAGAGACTGTCTTCTGCGTGCAGTTATTAGTGGGTGAATGTAAATATTAAAGCATCACTTTAAAATTCTGAATTTAACAACTGTGTTATTTTCTGTTCAGCCTCTCTTCATAATAACTCTTCAGAGTTTGAATCTCCCCATTAGTTAGTGACTGTAATATCTACCTTCCACGACACACTAAAACACATTCATTGGGTTAATACGTCTTAATTGCTTACTTATCTATTAAACATCTCCCAGTAGTACATTTTAATTTTATGTCACAGTTCACATGAATTTAATTTTTGTAATCTCCCTACACTTCCACTCTACAAGCTAATACAACAAAGAAAACATTAAAATGGTACAACCTAAGAAATGCTTGCTATGTTGGTTGTTAAATTGCATACTTGGTGAAAGTTACTAATCTTGATGTCTGAGACATTTAGGTTTATCTTAGATATCTACCATAAGATTAGATTATTTTACATTAGCGGTTGGGATAGGGGGTTTGTGGAGGGGAAACCAGGAAACGGGTTAACATTTGAGAGGTAAATAAATAAAATTTCTAATGAAAAAATAAATTGTACTTCTTTTAAACTGGAAAACTAAACAAAAGGAAACATAACAGCAGCAGCAGCAGCAGCAGCAGCAGCAGCAACAACAACAACAACAACAACAACAACAACCTCCAGTCAGAGCAGAATGAAAGAGAAGAAAATTTCATTGTCAAGTAGAGAAGGCCTAAGGTTGAACTCTGAAATGCACTCTGCGGCCTCAGATGGAGTAAATGATTTACTGGGACCCAATTTCCTTTTGAACATTTCTAATGGTAGTATTAGTGTGAGGATTATACAAGGCTCTTAAATAGATTGTTTGGAATATACGTCTCAGTGAGAGTAGTTGGTTATATGTTTATTAAAAGAGTAAACGTCATAGCCATACTCTCTATAAAATGAATATTACTGAAGGACACATTTTACAGTGTTTAAATGGAGTACAAAGTAGTTATAAATATGCAGTTTAATTTGAAGTAAAAATAGTATTCTAAAATACAGTACTTGAAAAGAATTAAACTGTTTTTTTATATTTTATTGAGAGTAGAATTTATCAAAAGTGTCGTTTCGGTGGATTTATAAGAAATTTTCTGATCAATAACTCCCCTTTCTGGGTTTATTTAAAGCACAAACACTGGGCTTGACTAAGAAGAGTTTAGCTAATTTCTTAGCAATAGAAAAATTGAAGGAAAGCAATACTCTGCAGGATTGGATCCTGACTTCAGAGAGAAAGGCACCATCCTGGATTTCTGATACTCATTAGAGAAAACATGTAAAGTAATGAATATTTTAATAGACATTTTTACTAGGTCACTCAGTTCTGCCATAGATGCAATAATCTTACTGGTATTTTACTAACATGAGCATTCTGCCACGGCCTTATTTTATCAAGACACTGTCATTATTACAAAACGGCAACCAACAGATTGGGAATTATTGTTACCAATCCTACATCTGATAGAGGGCTAATATCCAAAAGAACTCAAGAAGTCAGACTCCAGAGAGCCAAATGACCCTATTAAGGAGAGTGTGTCCAAATTAACAAAATCAGAAATGAAAAGGGAGACATAACTACAGATTCAGAGGAAATTCAAAAAATCATCAGATCTTACTATAAAAGCCTATATTCAACAAAACATGAAAATCTGCAGGAAATGGACAATTTCCTAGACAGATACCAGGTACTGAAGTTAAATCAGGAACAGATAAACCAGTTAAAGAATGCATTATGGCCCTATTTTATTTATCTCACTTAAATCAACTCTTTATTGGCATAATAATATGATTCTGTGACATACAGCTCCATGATGGTGCCTTCAGTGAACAATGACAGACAAGATCGAGACCAAGGGAAGTCATGCTGTGTGGTGCAAAGAAGACAATTCTCCTCAGAATGAAGCTAAAAATAACCAGAGTACAAAACCCAAAATAATTATGGCTTGAAAAATGTTTAGAAAAGGTATGACTTGTAAAATATGGGTCATTGGAAAGAATATCTAATACTTAAAACACAATAACTTCAAATTGTAATTATTTAGGTAGTCATAATCACACTTATGTATTTTGCTTTGCTAGATTTGTTAGATTAATCTAACAGCAAGAAAAACAAAATAAAACACAACATAAACAAAACGAAAACATCACTGAAGGTAACTATCGCAAATCTTAGCAGTTTTTACCCTTGGTTTCCTCTTTTTAGTACTGGCATGTCCAAGCTTTCATCAAAGTGCGTGTGAGTAATCAGAGTCTTGACAGTGACTAGCAAGTCTTCTATGACTGCTTTCAATAAGATCCAAAATCAGGTCATATGACTTATGGTTTTATTTTTTTATTCACCATTTCTATTTCTGTTTATGTATTTTTTTGTTCTGTTTTGAGGTAGGGTCTCACACTGCAACCAATCCTGGCCTAAAACTCATTATCCCAAGTAGCCAAGTTCCTAGTGAAATCCTGCCTTACCCTCCCAGGGAAAGGGATTACATGTGAGAGCCACCACCCTGACTTTTGTTGCCATTCTCAAAATTGTTGTGGCTGTTTGGTGATTTAGATGGATCAATGTTTTGGAATTGTTTTTTAATAGTTCTGTGTTGAAAGTGCTCAGTCTTTTGATACAAGTTGTAGTGATTCTCAAGATCCCATCAGGTGATGTGAACATCTTAGCTGTGATTACTCCTCTCTCCAGCAACAGCAGAAGCCTTTGTATTTCTTTCTTCTGTTAGTATTTTATAATATTGTGCCCCTTTACCTTTTTGGTTAAATTAATTCTATGTCGGAGGGAGGTTGGGTGTTTCTGTTTTTGGTTTTGTTATTTTGTTTGTTTTTTGAGCTATTACAGATTGCATTGCGTTCTTTTCTTTTTTGTTAATTCACTATGAGTACCTAGCAGCACCACTGTATCTTATAACTTAATGGAATTGTTCCTTAGTTCTAATTTGTGTGTGTGCATGTGTTTGTGTGTGTGTGTGTGTTTGTGTGTGTGTGTGTGTGTGTGTGTGTGTGCGTGTGTGTGTGTGTAGTTTGGATAATTTTGTGTTGTTATCAGCAAGCATTAGCAATTAGATGTCTTCTTTCCTAAATTTTATTTTTTTCTCTTGTCTGATTGCTATAAGATTCACAGTCCTATGTTATCAAAGTAGTAAAGTTGAGCATCCTAGTTCAGTTTTAGATGTTAGAAAGAAACACTTCTGCTCTGCTCTCTTCAAGGTTGCTGTCTGCTGACTTGTTATTTAAGGTCTTCATTATTCTGAATGAAGTATGCTATTTCTAGTCCAAATTTGTTTAAAATTTTGTCCATGAGCTAATGTGAAGTTTTATCATATGTTTCCTTGAAATCAACTGAGATCCTCATGAGGACTTTTTTATTTATTTTGCTATGTAGTGTGTGATGTTGATTGACTTGCATATGTAGAATCCTCTTTGCATTACTGGAATAAATCCTACTTGTTCCAATATTTTAATTTGCTATAGGTTTCAGTTTGGTTAATTTTACTAGTTCTAAGCTTTTTATTTTTTATAGCAATATATGTGCATAAACACACACACACACACACACACACACACAGAGAGAGAGAGAGAGAGAGAGAGAGAGAGAGAGAGAGAGAGAGAGAGAGAGATTGTCCGTTTAAATTTTTTATCTTTATTCTTAGCCAAATATTACAAACAGAGTAAGGGGTCCCTGCATATAAGAAATATGTAGGTTTGGGTGGTAATAGGGTATATATTTGTTTGTGCATACATTTAAGAGATTGGCTCAAATCTCAGTAAACTTTGGGAACTGTTAAGGACTAAAGGACTCTTGGAAAGATACTAAATCAATGTTTTGGCTGATGTGTTGAATCTGTCCTGTCTGCCCTAGGCTTGAGTTGTGCATATTTGCTCTTAGCTAGTAGCATTAATATTTGGAGACTCTGGAAACCTTAGAAGGTAGAAATTGGGAGATGGAGTAGACTTAGTGAAGGTCTTCTGAGTTTAGTGACTCAGACATTCAGAAATCATTGAAGCTATTGTCAAGGAGGGACCTAGACCCTCAAGGGTTTGTCACTCTTACTTACTTTCTGCCTCCAGCTCCATGACTATGTACACTGCAGCCCCATAGACATATTCCAAGAACTACAGAATGAGCTAGTCTTTCATACTTTCCTCAGAAACATGGAATAAAACCCTCTGAAACCATAGCCCATGTAAATTTACCTCCTTTGTAATGATGGTTGTCAATTTGAAATATTCTATAATTCCCTAGGATATGAACTCCAGGACAGGAAAGCCTTTGAAGTGTTATTCTCTTGGTTTTGTTAAATTATATACAATGACTCATTGTAACTATGGCCAGAGAAGCCTTGAACCACTGAGTTGAACAGTGGCTTGTTTTCATTCATTGTTCTCTGTTTCTTGACTATGGATGGAATATAACACATTTCAAATCTATGCAACCTTGCTTTGCCCTGAACTGTGAGAGAGAATAAGTCTGTTCTCTCATGAGCTGCTATAATCAGGGGACTTTTTACACAAAAGTAGAAGAAAGCAAGATGAATCTTAAGTTGTCTCTTAGTCAGAGTTTTCATTCCTGCACAAAATATCATGACCAAGAAGCAAGTTAGGGAGGAAAAGGTTTATTCAGCTTACACTTCCACATTGCTGTTCATCACCAATGAAGTCAGGACAGGATCTCATACAGGGCAGGGATTTGAAGGCAGGAGCTGATACAGTAGCCATAGAAGGGTGAGGCTTACTGGCTTGCTTCTCCAGCCTACTTAGCTTGCCTTCTTATAGAACCCTGGACCCCAGCCCAGGGATGGCACCACCCAAAATGGGTTGGACCCTTCCCCCTTGATCACTAATTGAGAAAATGCCTTACAGCTGGATCTAATGGAGGTATTTCCTCAGGGGAGGTTCCTTTCTCTGTGGTAACTTCAGCTTGTGTCAAGTTTACACACAAAAACCAGCCAGTGTAAGTTGATTCTCAAGTTTTTGATCACAGCAGAAAAGTAGCTAATAAACACATACAGTTCATATGGTAGATATGTATATATATATATATATATATGTATATATAGTATATAACATATAATAAACATATTGAGGCATATAATAATAAATTGATGTAATGTTTCTGGATAAAAGTAATATGAAGTAATGAGTTTCAAATATAAATAGTACACTAAAGTAATTTTTTAAAACTGTGCTTCATTAGGGAGTTGATTCATTACAATGATTTTAACACACTAGTGTATATAGCAGAAAGGAAAATCCAAAATAATTTTAATGATTAGCAATTTGAATTGCATTAGTAAATCTGGGGCAATTAAAGTGGGATTCCATATAACTAAGAAAACTTGTGTGTATAAGTATGCCTCTATCTACATGCATATATATATATACATACTTATGTACATTTATATATATGAATAGATCTTAAATATACAATTATGTGATTAGATTAGTAAAGCAGTTATTACAATGTTATGCAAATAATTTTATAAAAATATTGAAAATGAGTATGTCTAATCATGCATGATTAGGATAAAGGATCTGAATGTATTAGTGATGTTTATCCTGAATTTTGGGTTAAATATTGTATTATTTCTTTTTTTATATTTGCTGACATTAAATTTTGTACTCAGAAAATATGACCCTAAAGTTATGTATATGACTGAGTGATTGCTTACACAACTTAATAATACAGTACTTACCAGCCAACACACTAGATGTTTGGTTTTAGTTCTACCAACACAGACAGACAGACAGACAGACAGACACACACATACATGTACATATACACTTATAAATGCATCAATATATATGTGACATCAAAATGTATTTTAAAAAATTCTCAGTTTCCTCTCATAAAACATTTAACAATTTAACTTTGAAGTCTAGCTTTCCTTAGATCTCATTGCTCAACATATGCCCCAGTTTATTCTTGAATTCATTATGACTAATTTAACACATATTTCACCTTTGTAGTTCTTACAATGTGTACCAAAGCACCTCAGGATTTTGCAATAAAGTCTCAGGGATGCCACAGTTGTTTCCAAGAAAGCTAACTAAAGTCATTTAGACTGAACTTGTGTTGAATAATACACAATTCAATTGGCAGTGGTAGTTCACAATCTTAGCATTAGTCTTAACATTAATGACATTTAGTTTTGTAAACCTGATTTAGGTTTTAGTGACGAATAGAATAAAAAGTATGTAGCACTTGAGAAACAATTGAAACCAGAGATGAGGTTGTCACATGCTATCTGTCTTAATCAATGCTCTATTACTCTGAAGGGACACGACGACTACATCAACTCTTATAAAGGAAAACATTTCACTAGTGTTTCATTCAGTTTCAGAAGTTTAGTCAATTATTCTAATGAAAGAGTTCATGTCAACATCCAGGCTTATATGAGAGCTTATAGCTTGATATCAGATCCAAATGCAGTAGGATGTCAGAGAGAGAGAGAGAGAGAGAGAGAGAGAGAGAGAGAGAGAGAGAGAGGCAGACAGACAGACAAAGGGGGAGAGAAGGAAAGAGAGGGAGACAGAGAGACTGGAGACTGAACCAGACAGGCATTTGAAAGCTCAAAGCCCACCTCCAGTAATGCACCTCTTCCAACCTGGCCAAACCTATCCCAGCAAGGCCACACCTCCTAACAGTGTCACACCCTGATGAGTAAGCATTCAAATCTATTAGTCTATAGAGATTATTCTTATTTAAATCAGTGCATCCCACTCTGTGGCCCCATAATCTTCTAGCCATATCATAATGCAAAATGAATTCAGTCTAATTTCAAAAACTGCCACTGTCCTGAGAGGCACATCCAGAGCATGTCCAACACAGAGGTCAATGCTAGCAGCAAACCACCGAACTAAGAATAGGACCCCCTTGGGGAGAATTAAAGGAAGTATTGAAAGAGCTGAAGGGGCTTACAACCCCATAAAAACAATAATGCCAACCAACCAGAGCTTCTAGGGACTAAACCACTACCGAAGGACTACACATGGACTGACCTAGGGCTCCAACTGCATATGTAGCAGAGAATACCTTTGTTGGGGCACCAGTGGAAGGGGAAGCCCTTGGTCCGGCCAAGGTTGGACACCCAGTGCAGGGGAATATGGGGAGGGGTGGGAAATAAGGGGGATGTATAGGGAGAATACCCGTATGTGGGAGGGGAAGGGGAGGGAATGGTGCCTATGCATAGGTAACTGGGAAGGGGAATAACATTTGAAATGTAAGTAAAGAAATATATCTAATAAAAATTAAAAAAAAATAAGCATACCCATTTCAAAAAAAAAAAAAAAAAAGGTCCAAGCTCTGTTTTGAGACTCATGGCAATCTCTTAACTGTAACGTCTGCAAAATCAAGGTCAAGAAACAGATCACATGCTTCCCCTTACAGCGTACAGGACATACATTACCTTTCAATAAAGGAGGAATGGGAGCATAATGAGGAAGCACTGGACCAAAGCAAGACCAAAAATCCACACTGCATTTCATTGCCTGGTGTTCACCTGCTCTTAAGATCTCTACCTCCTTTCAGCTTTGTTCACTGAAACACACTTATCTTCCATGGGCTGCTTCAGAGATTAGTTGGGATCAACTCTTTTGACAGGTATCCCACAATTCTGGCATGACCAACATCTTGTGGTCTCCAAGGCAATCTATGCTTCCTCTTCACAACTTTAGGGAACGGCCTCTCGGGATGTGACCCATGCCTGGCCTCATCAGCTTTTCTTAGCTTCAGAGGGAGATTCCCTATCCTTTTTCTTGTATCTTTGACTCTAAAGCCAGAACCACATCGCCAAAACTACCAAGTCCTCCTGGTTCTGGGTTTGGAACATGGCCCTCTCCATGCAAATATATTTTTACCAGCTTTCTGGGTTTAATGGTTTCCTCCACTGTCTAAGCTTGGTTGTGTTGGAACTTGTCCTAAAGACTAGGCTAAAACTCAGAGATCTACCTCCTTCTATCCCCTGAATGTTGGGATTAAACACAAACAGCCGTCACCATGGCTATAAACTTTTCTTTAATTACATTTAACAAGTTGAAAGCTTAGCTGGGTAGGATCTCTGAGGTGACCATCCCTTTATTTTAGCATCAGGCTTTCCTTTATACATTTTATTTCCTTGAACAGTGGCTTAGCTCTATTACACTTTCTGGTACACCTTTTCTCCTCAAACTATACGTTTGTATTTTTTCTTGCTCAGTTTTCCCCTTTTTTGTTATAAATCTATATAAGAATCACTACCAATACTCACATGACAGAGCCAATACTAGGCTGCCCTGAAATCTCTTCTGACAATGCCATTGACTGAAAAATCTTCAAATTAGCCTCAGGTGGACTCTTCAGATAAGGGTAACACCCAACCACATTCTTTGCCAAAATATCATAAGAATGGTCTCTAGGCCACATAATAATAGCCTTCTCCTCTGCAATTCCTCAATCAGCAGCAAATATGGCCCATTAAGCCCCACCTAAAGCATTTAACTACTTTCTTAATCCAAAGTCCCAAAGTTCAAATTCCACCAACAAGTAGCATGGTGAGGCCTATCACAGCCAATACTTTGCTTCCTGGTAGCAATTTGTGTCTCAGACAATGTTCTATTGCTATGAAGAGATGCCATGACAAATCTTATAAATGGAAACATTTAATTGGCAGATTGCTTACAGTTTCAGAGATTTATAGTCCATTGTCTTAATGACAGAGAGCATGGTAGTATGCAGGTAAACAGGGTAACTGAGAGTTCCACATCCACATCTGAAGTTAGCAAGAAGACAGAGAGATACTAGGCCTAGCTTAGGTCTTGTAAACCTGAAATCCCATGACTATTAACACATCACTTCCAACATGTCCATACCTCCTAATAGTGCCACTCCTTGATGAGTAACCATTCAAATCTATGAATGTATGCGGTGAATCTTACATTCTTATTCAAAATACCATGCCGTTTGAATCTAGTTGTCGAGAAGCTACACAGGGTGTGACAGAGATGGAGACATGACAGTCTGGTATATAATTGTGGGTATTTTAAAAGGTATTGGTTTTTTTTTAACGTAATATGCCTTTTCAAATAGCTATAGAAATGATAGCACATAAATATTTGTAAAGTAACCTAGGACTAGCAATTCGATGATCAAAAATATTAAATGTATTAAATGTATCTTTTACCAGGTGAGGATTATTCAGAAAGGAGGGGCAGTATAAATTATAACATTGTAGAAACCTCTAGTTAACCTCGTTGAAAACCATACATCAAAATTCCACCATGGAGAAAGAGTATTTCTAAACACAGGGTTGCCCACAACAAGCTTTCATCAAGTTGTCAGGTTTACCTCAGTTTCTAATTGTAATTGAACCCGGAAGTAAATATTTATATGCTGAGCACTTCCAGTTTAATTCCATTGTACAACATGGATTTGGAAGAATGAGTTTCAGAAGAAAACAAATCTTGAGTGAAAGTCTAAGTAACATTCAACTCTCAGTATATTTTCTGTCTAATACTCTTTTCCCAAAGTGAACTTTAGACTCTCAGTGTCACATGACAGCAATTATAATTAAATTTTATACTCATTTCTTATGTAAAAAGGTTGAGAGAAAATAAATTCCTTAGATAAAATTATCACTACATAATTTGTATAACCAAAGACAAAGCATATACATTTCTAATTTAACAAAAACTAAAATAACTACTTGTGTAAACACAAAAGTGCAAGCTTAATATGGTCTCCTGGTAGCAAATATCTTTGGGGAATACCATCTTAATCAAACTTAATATTAAAAGAATTAAAAAATAAAAATTCCTATAATGGATATCTTAAAATACATATATTTAAAATTCAGCCAAGTGGCTAAATTCAATATGCATATTATTCTATGCAAAAAAGTTTATAATTTCTGCCATTAAAATCCTTACCATTAAGGATACAACAACTAGAAAGCCATATTACTGGTGTCTCAGAAAACTCTTTAAAACAAAGGAAGAGCACATGTAGTCTTTCTCAGCAGTAAAACAAACACGTAAGAGCAATAAAGTGAGATGATTTGTCCTCAATTATTCATCTTTTCATACATACATACATACATCGATACATACATGCATATATACACATATACACTAATACTACTGTTTCCATTCTTTGGCATGTATCGAAGAGAAGTTCTGTTATATGGAATTACTAATCAAATACTTTGAGGGGGTTGTTACAAGTTAGAATATGTTATTAGCTTTTTATTATTTTGACCACTGGATTCTACTCTGAGTATAATTTAAAGATAAAATATAGAATTATATTTTAAATATAATTCTGAAAGTCATGCACATGAGAAAACAGACTGACCATCAATTCCATGTAACCTGTGTACTGTGCACTACTGAGAAGTGATCCATTTGCTGTCTTGTTAGAGATATTTCAAGTGTACATAGTTGCTTCTCTTGAGACAGAATTGGTCTTTATAGAAATAACCTACTGAAGGGGTTAGGTTCTATGTCATGGCAATAATCCTTAACATGTTGAAATAAGTAATTTTTAATGATAAAAGTAACTTATAAGCCTTGAGGTAGGCAAGTAACATTTTTTCAGGAATAGTAATATTAAAGCAGAGATTGTAATCTGAGATACAAATCACTCTCTCTCTCTCTCTCTCTCTCTCTCTCTCTCTCTCTCACACACACACACACACACACACACACACACACACACACACAAACAAGGACTATTCGTTCCTGAGAATTCTATTTGAAATCCTCACAGCAAACTATATTTCTCCTGAAATGTAGGCTTTTACTTTCAGAACATATGTGATTTTACCAGTAGGATTACATAATACAAAAGTGTAGCATGTTGATGTACATTATTATTGACATTGCTTCCATTTTATTAACAATGTGGAAATCATTTAATCTATTGCTTCATAAATATAAGGCAGTTTGATATATGCTCATGAACATTTTACAAAACATTATATCTTAAAAATTACAAAAGAATTGTGGATAGTAGGTAGCTTCAGGAAATCAAACACTGTTAAGCAACTTAACTGCTCTGTTATTTTTAACCATAGATGCACAACTTCAAACAATAACATTTGAATTTCAAAATTGCTATGGAAAGCAAAAATCATGAAATGATATTTAAAAGTTTTACAATTTTTAAATATTTCTTTCTTTGGGTTTTGAGGCAGGGTTCTAATCCATGTCCCATCGCGATTTGGACTTCAGATATAACCCAGTTTAGATTAAAACTCCTGGCAAACCACCTACACCATCATCTTAAGTTTAGAGATTACTGACATGAACCACGATGCCTATTTTGAAGTCTTAAAGTAATATTTGAAAAGTATCTCATTACTTTACTTGTACCTAGTTAAATAAACATAATTAAGCAACCCCATGTGAATTCCATGCTTTTTGTATTATTAATTATCATGTGTGTTATGCATTTTATGAAATACTTTAGGGTTTTAAAAGTTTGTTCTACCTTGTATCCTAGACCCCAAAAGACAAATATTATATAGATTTTCTTTTGTGTGTATGATAACGTTTAACCCCTTGATAGGCATGCTGCTACAATCTTTATAACCATAGATGGTATGAAAATTATGCAGGACTAAAAGAGAGAGAAGGCTCTCCCATGGAAGGAAATAAAATGTACAGTTATGGAGAGACACAGGGAAGAATGGAGTGAGAAGGTTAAGAGGAGAGGGGAGGGAGGAGAGTAATAATGTGAAGAGTATGGGTAGGAGCATCTAGCACTACGGGCCATTTGAGAGGGCAACAGGAAACCTGATAAGATGGAAACTTCTAAAAATATATGCACATAAAAGGAAATCTAAATGAAGTTGCCAACTAATGGGGGAGACAATGTCCTAACAACATATCATTTGCTACCAAGGGAAAAATCCAGAGCCAGGAACGGGTTACATCTAATTAAATTTTTGGTCAAAGAGGTCCTATGGAAATTTCCAAACAACTCATACTATTACCAAGGCTATTGTTTGCGCTCCACAAACAATAGTAAGACCCTATTGTTGAGCAGCACATATACACCACACTGAACGTGAAAAATTCAAGCTGGTCCCATCACCCCTGCTGACTAATGTTCATGGGAAGTCCTAATGACTTCAAGTACTAGACTGACTGCTCCCTGAGGAGAAAGGTATCCACCAATCCATCTACAAACCCTTCAATCTACAATGATGTCCAGCCTTCATGATATGCTGGTGCGATGGTGGCACAAACATGTGGCAGTAACCAACAACCCTCTGATTGGATTAAGACCTAATCCACAAGATGGGACCCGTGCCAGACACTACTTGTGAGACCAAGAAACTGAGAGTAGGAAAAAAATTATTACTCTTATTCTAATAAAGGAACCTACCAATAAATGTCTCCCAAGTATATGCTGTTATACCCATGGATCAGTGCCTTGTTCAACCACCATCTTAGAAACTTTTTTTTTATAGTAGATGGGAACTAACACTGAGGCCTACAAAAGGATAATGCAGAGAATATAAGATTCTAGAACTCTCAGTCCTAATTATATATTTTCACTAAATCCCTGTCCTCTGTCCCCAGGAAACTATGCTGAAGAGGAAGCAGAAAGATTTCAAGATAGATAAGGGATGGATAAGACCTAGAAAACTGTCTTCCAGATACAACAGGACTGATAAACATATGAATAGAGCCTGCCTAGGTTCAAGACCCATAGGATTCCAATGGCGAGAGGGGGAAGTGGACTCAAGTCTCTATTACTAACCAATAAGCTGTCTTCAATTGGCATCACCTTGCAAAGAAAAAGTCATTTTTTTTCAACAGAATCTTACTAGAAATATTAACCACATTAAGGACAGTCCACATGTTCAGCAGTAGAGGGACAATTCAAAGTGAACAAAATCATATATTTGTAGTGTTTTTTTTTTCATGTTCTTTTTGGGGAGGCATTTTCTGTTTATTGGAGTTTTGCTTATACATTATGGTTTCTAATGGGTTTTGGTTTTATTTTTTGTATGTGCGTTTCTTGTGTTTTTATTTGTTTTGCATTTAAAATGTTTTTTGTTTCTTGCTTTAATTGCTTCCCTATTGTTTGTTTGTTGTTTTTCTCAAAAGAAAGATTTTTGAAGAAAATCTAGGTTTTGAAATTCTAGGTTTTGAAGAAGTGGGGAGGATCTGTGAGGGCTTAGGAAGAGGGAATACATTGTATGAAATTTTATTTTCAATAAAATATATAGAATTTTACAGCTATCATCCCCTAATTCAGAATAAATTCAATATACACTGTATTATTATTGTCAACAACTAAAACCAGCTAAATAGAAACTAATGATGGCCCGGAAGCACCACAGACCTGAGAAGTCTCACGGTTGCTAATGAATTGATTCTGTATTAGTGTCAGGCTGGACTCAGCCAACTCTTGCCATACTTTCTAGAGGAAAACAAATCATTAGGCCGAGGTTGTCACTCTATGGTGAAGCACATTCTTAGCATCTTCTGGGGTCTGAGCCTAATCTCAGCACCAATAAAAAACCAAAAAAATATAATAAGAAACAAAAAGCTATGCATTTTGTAATAATATTCAAATATTTCTATAAGAAAAGAACAGAACTCATAACTTTTGTCCAGACGAGTCATCTCATTTTTTTTCTCATTTGATTCATCAGTCAAATGTTAGTTTCTAAGTATCTGGTGTCTTGCTTCACCCCAGGTGCACCTAACACATAAGTCCCTTGTTTTTGGAGACATTTTCATTTTTAAACTAATATTTAAAAGCTTTTGATAAAGTAACAATTGAGCATTTAGATTTTTGCCTCAGTATGTTACACATCATCTGGAAAACAAATATTTCAGAGTCAGAAGCAATAACAGAAGTTTCTTGGTAGGATTCATGAGAATGAGATTGAAGAATTAAATATGGAGCTGTTACTTCCCTGCAGCTATTCCTGGAACAGCTCTTCATGCTGATTTGCTCGTTATAGGAGTGGTCACAGAGAAGGAGAGAATCCCTACACTGTGAATGATAGTTTTTGTATTTTCTGTATGCAATGTTCACATTGCAGTCTTTCAAAAATGTACTTGCAGTAAGGCATGCTATATGGAGATGAAGTATTTATCACAAGGGCTCTAATTCATTGTTGGACGAGGAAAGTAACATCATGTTATAGAAATGTGCTAGGAATGGTAAGGCTGACTGTGTGAAGCTGGTACAGCAGAGAGAGATAAACATCAATGTAGAGGTGATATGGTTTTTGGATTCTGAGGCTAGTTCAATGAAGCACATGACATTTGCTTAAGTAATCATTTCTGACATTTGTGAAGAGATATTAATTAAGGAATAGACTCTAAAACCATCTTCTTAAAGGAGGAATTGATCATCTATCCTTCATCTGTGCAGTTGCTTAAGTGTCTTAATTGTTATAAATCTTTCAAAAATATCTACTTCATGCTACTGGAAACTTGATGTGTATCAAAGAAATCAAATGAAATTACAGAACTATAGCTTAAAAACATCATCCAACATTTAACTAGGTCCAAACAGAACCCATGTCTCAACCACATTTCACTATGCTCCTTCAAGCATGTTACCTTTTAAGGTGTGTGGACACAGATTCAACTTTCATGAATTGAAACAACTTTGTTATGTATTCAGTTTCATCACTCCCCCATTAAGTGCCTTTATTTTTACAGCTGTAGATAGTCTCTGAGGAAACGTGCTTACTGTGCATGGTAACTCATCTGGTCAATGGTAGTAAAGACTATTTATTCTAGAGTACCTGACTTATGTAAAACTGATGTATTAACAACTCTATTATGCATCTATGGCTTCGGGAAAGACAAAAAAGATAGACAAGAGATGCAATCCAAAGAAGTAAACTTGGTTTATAAGCAAGTTTATAGAACTCCTTTAATCAAGGCCCTTTAGTGAGATTTATTTCTTTTACCACATTTCTATGTAATCATGACCCCGTTTCTATTTGAATAAACCCCATACCAGCAATGATCTTTCTTCTATTGGGTGGAATATTTCCTCCCAGAAGCTTTTACTATTTGACCATCCAGGGAAATAATACGATAACTTTTGTATTTCTTCAACTGACTAGAACATTATTCCTTAGAACAAAAATATAGGATTAGGGCAAATATGATTCAAAACATTTAAAAAATGTGATCACTAACTTCAAAGTAAATTATATAGTATTCATTTGCACACAGTTTGACTCCATGTAATTTCTGTCCCAATATATTTTATGAAACCAATGCTTTACATATATCCACCTGTTGTCTGTAGAAGAATTTTAATTAGCAGCATAGCTGCTGTGTCAAGGGATCAGATCCAAAGACCTTCTAGGTGATCTATGTGATCTAATTGGAATGACACATGTTTAATTGCTCTGGCTGGAATACAGACACAGTCTTTGTGCATATCTTTAATAATGTAGGTAAGGTTAGTTTGTAGAAGGAAGCATCCATATTTGAAAGTGATATCTAATTGAGGGACAGACAAAGTGAGCAATCAGAAAGATTTTACAGAATCAGTCAGAGATAGAATATGCCAACTCACATGAGAAGAGCAGAGGAGAGACAAAATAAGAGAGCAATATGCAGAGAGAGAGAGAGAGAGAGAGAGAGAGAGAGAGAGAGAGAGAAAGAAAGAAAGAAAGAGAGACAGAGAGAGACAGAGAGACAGAGAGAGAGAGAGAGAGAGAGAGAGAGAGAGAGAGAGAGAGAGCAGTGAGTGCAGGTCAATTGAATTCAAGCATTGCAATGGAGTTCTGCTGCACTTGGTGCAATTCTAAGCAGTTGGGTTCCTGCAGTATGTAAGAATCCAAGAGAAGTGATTTTTAATTATTAATCTTGGAGAGTTTTGAGCCAGATTGCCTGAGTTGAGCCAGCCAGCCAGAGTTCAGAAAAACCAGAAAGGGTAAGGTTATTCAGCAGTAGGCCTCTGAGAAGACAATTACAACTGGGAAATAAAAGTTACTTTTATAAATATCATTTAAGCCAGAGGTGGAGACCTTGGTAATCAGCAGGATAAACATATAGGCAGTTAAAAGAGATCAATTGTATATGTTCTAACTTGTTGCTCTTTTAATATTTCAAAGTGAGTTAAATATCTTTATTTTACCAATCTTAAACTAACCATGTACAATTGGAGACAGTTGTAAAATATAGCCTTTTAGTAATTAAGCGCCTAGAAATTTTTCACTCAAAAGAAACAAAAGTAATTAAATAAAACCAAAAGATCATAATTGAGTGACAGTTTTTGCAGACATTTTTCATTATATGCAACATTTTTAGAAGTAGAACAAATGACACACAAGAGTCTGACAAGTGTTAAAGATCCTCTATGTAATTCTAGCATAGATATGCTTTTAAATGCCATAAATAAAAGAAAACAGACCCCCACATTTGTCATTTTAAAATTAAGACATTTCTTTTATCATAAACAATAATAATCATATAAAATGTAAATAATACAAACTAGAATGAAGGTACATGTGTGTGTGTGTGTGTGTGTGTGTGTGTGTGTGTGTGTGTGTGTGTGTATGTGTGGTGCAGGCAAAATTTGTCATTAGACATAATTGTTCCCTGAGCAATTATAGATGTAACAACATAGACGTATTTCAATTAATAAATTACTATTTTGTTAATATTCTATAGCATAGTTTATAGATTGGACCTATACTTATTATAGTTGTATGCTATTATTTAAAAAAAAACACCAAGTGGAAGAAGCAGGCACATTCTCATAGACCAAACACCTCCCAGGGGTTCCTTTTCATTTGGTTTGGTGAATTCTGCTTCTGTTCTTGCTGTTTGTGGGTTTGTTGATGTGTTGGATTCTGTCAACTTGACACAGAATAGAGTCAACTGGAGGGTGAAACCTCAACTAATAAAATTTCTTTGTACGATGCAGTTATAGGGGATTTCCTTAATTAGTGATTGATGGAGGAGGGCCCAGCCCTTTGTAGGTGGTACCATCCTTGGGCTGGTGATTATGCTTTCTATAGGAAATCAGGCTGAGCAAATCATGAGAAGTAAGCCATGCAAGCAACACTCTCCCACAATGTCTGAATCTGTGTGCATCAGATGCTACCTCCTGCTCCCTGCAGTTTAAGTTACTGTCCTGACTTCCTTTGATGATGAACAGTGATGGAAATATAAAACTTTCCTCCCTTAGTTGCTTTGGTGATGGTGTTTCCTCATAGCGATAGTAACCCAAATTAAGATAGTGAACCTGTTTCAGATATGGTCCTGCGCTTCCTATTTTAGCCATGGCTGCCCTTGAACTAAGGATATTCTGGTATTAGTTTTGGAGGGCTGTGATGACTAGCTTTTATCACTTTATCTTTCTAGATTTTTCAAACTCTGTACATGAAAATTTTACTCACTCTTCTCAGTGAATCATTTTACTAGAGAATCCATACATATAATCTTGATAATCAAATCATTTCAATAAATCATTAAAATTCAAAATATATGTGCCTTTCTTGACTATAAAAGGTAATTTAATTGAAGCTTTACAGAGCATGAGTATTTTCAATAATGTTTTAAAAATCTGAAATAACTTTGTAAAGGGGATTGATTCAGACTAATTCACTTCCTCTCCATGTAGATTGACAGATCAACATCAAACCCATCAACAATTTTTTAGCCTCAAAAGCAGGTTATTAAAAATAGGAATAAAATATACCATGTTCTCTCAGTGTGCTGGCCACATTTTTAACTGACTTGTATTAATTATTTAGTTTCAATAGTATCTTCATGAATTTACTCTCATTATCTACAACATCAATGGGAGAACTGGAACACAGGATGTTCCTTTCCTTCTCCAAGGTCACATGGCTCCTAAATGGGTTCTAAATGCAGGAAGCCTGGTTCCTGTCTCACCTCCACTACTTATCAATAGCCTCCGTCCTTTAAACACCAGTGTTAACTCACAGCAGAGTCTCATCTGTCTTCCATTCTTCATAAAAGATGTAAAGTCTGGTTCTTTGTGTACCAATCTCAAGATATACTGATCTGAAACCAAGCTTCCCAGAGTTCTCAAAATGAGAGAGGACTTCAGTAAAACAGCTCAGGGTCCAAAGACATGCCTTCTAGGTTTACTGACAGTATAAGGAGACCGTTGGCCCCACAGCTTCTAAATGAAGGATTATGGACCACAGGCAGAAATTATACCTCTCTCCCTGTTTCCCTTTTTATAAAATGGAGACAATGGTGGTGGCAACAGCAGTACCCACACTGCACATGTGGGACCCATAGAATTCTGTCTCTCAGTGTATTACAGAAAACACTTTCTGGGTTTTTATTATTGTTACAATTCAGCAGCTTTATATGACCCCTCAGTGAACAACTCTTTGAGTAGAGGAAATCTTTTTATTCATTCAGAAAGACACTATTTGGGTAGATCTACTTGCTTTGTAAAGGTTGAATCAATCCAATTGCTGTTCAGGAGAATCTGTGTGAGTCTGTTTGTTCTCATTAGCCCATGTCAAGGCTAGCTAATTCCAGATTGTTTTGAGACACCAGGGACACTGAGGAGATTCCCAGAATGCAAATTGTCTTGTGCTAGATGCCCTTGAAAATCAGCACTTTTGTTTCCTGGGCCTCTGCCTAACCTAAAACTGCTTATATAGGAACCAATAAAGGATTTTTCAGGCAGCTGTTGCATGGTTGGAAAAGGTGCTCACAGACTTCTCAGCTGCATGGGGTAGATGGAATAAGGGGCTGGGAAAGACTCCAGTAATATCCAGAGTCCTGGAATTTTGAGACCTTGTCAAAGATCTTTCACTCAAGGTAATTACCAAAGGGTCCTGGTCATAACCATCCAGAGGACACCAGACACCAAAGAAACCTTCATTATGGATAGCATGGTTTCTGCAACAAATGATTATCCATCTTCTTAATTTCCAAATATAAACCTTAGCTTAATGGTTCCAGAGTAACCGTACCTGCTCCATACACATATACCTGCTCTAACCTTGCCCACAATTTTCATCCCAGGGATGCAGGGATGGTTCAATATATGAAAATACATCCGGCTGGAGAGATGGCTCAGCGGTTAAGAGAATCCGACTACTCTTCCAGAGTCCTGAGTTCAATTCCGAGCAACCACATGGTGGCTCACAATCATCTGTAAAGAGATCCGATGCCCTCTTCTGGTGTATCTGAAGACAGCTACAGTGTACTTATATATAATAAATGAATAAATCTTTAAAAAAAAGAAAATCCATCAACATAATCCACTATATAAACAGAACTCAAAGAAAAACCCCACATCATTATGTCATTAGATGCTGAAAAATTCTTTGACAAAATACTACACCCCTTCATGTTGAAAGTCCTGGAGAGGTTACTAATTAATGGCATATACTGAAACATAATGAATGCAATATACAGCAAACCAACAGCCAACATCAAATTAAATGGAGAGAAACTAGAAGCAATCCTCCTAAAATCCAGGACAAGGCAAAGTTGCCCATTCTCTCCCTATTTATTCAACATAATACTCAACATTCTAGCAAGAGCAATTAGACAACAAAAGGAGATCAAGTGAATACAGATTTGAAAGGAAGAAGTCAAAGTGCCACTATTTGTAGATGACATGATTGTACATAGACGATACCCAAATTTCCACCAGAGAATGACTACAATGGATAAACAACTTCAGCAAAGTGCAGAATATAAAATTAACTCAAACAAACCAGTAACTCTCTTTTATATATATGATAAACAGGCTGAGAAAGAAAACAGAGAAACAACACTCTTCACAATAGTCACAAATAATATAAAATATTTTGGTGCAACTCTTACCAAGCAAGTGAAAGATCTGAATGACAAGAACTTCAAATCCCTGAAAAAAGAAATCGAAGAAGACCTCAGAAGATAGAAGATCTCCCATGCACATAGATTGGCAGGATTAAATTATCAGAATGCACGAGACAGTTTATTTCCTAACAATATAAACCAGAAGTACATTTTATATATGATCATTTTGGTGACAGAATTCAAGTTTATTTATGGAAAATGTATCAGAATTTAACATGTACGAGGAAAAAGTGTATTTTCATGAAATTGGAGTCCACAAAGAAATAAGGTGCATGTATACATGAAGTTTATGCCTATGAAATGATGTTGGTTCCCTTAGAATTTACAGCAGAGGGTTTCTGGATAAGTCACAGCACTTTAAGTCACCATGGTTGTTTGATTTGATGCTTCCTCCTTTGAAACAGTGGTTAAGAGCACTAGACACTCATGCAGGGGACTGGGGTTTGAGTCCTAGCACCCACGTGGTAGCTCATGATAGTCAGTAACTTAAGTTCAGCTGATTCAATGCCATCTTCTTGCCTCTGTGGGTACATGCATTCATCCAGCGAAAACACCCATGCACAAATAAAAATAAATTTAAGAAAGAAAGATAGACAATTATAGGAAAGAAAACAATAATCACAAATTAGTGAACCCACATTAGTCGGCCCTGAGAATGCAGGTAGTGAGTTTTCTAAGTGACTACAGAGAACTGGGTGTGGATTTTGATTCTATCCCTTCATACTAATGGCGGTTAAAGTTAATTACTCTTTTGGGTTTCAATAAAACCACAAACAAAGCATAAAATTATTTTCCTGAGGCTCTACGGGAGAATTTTACAACAGTGGTTGTCAACTACTACATAGCACAAATCTGGGTACCTGATTGTTCACAACATGTTGGTCATTGATGAAACCACCAAATACCACCTACAATGTATTCTGCTAACTCTACCTACTTGCTAGGAATGACAAGCAATTTCCCAAAATGGGAGTAAAAATGAAACAAAATGTTATTTTCAAACATTGTAGCACTATTCCTTCAGCCTGGTAGCCTGAGACAGAGCTCTGTCCTGGGTTTGGAAAATATATGAATAGTTGAAGAGCTTAGGACAAAGAAACCATTAATTTTATCTCCTCAAAGTACATCCTTGGTAATGTGCTTTACAACTTACAAAACTTTAACATACAAACAAAAGGCTCCCATCCTTAAGACACCGAGATAAACCAATCTAGGACAAAGGGCAGTGCTGAAGCAACTATGTTTCCAATGTCTTCCTGGACAGCAGCTTCTCTGATACTTTCTAACTTTTTCTGTCATCCCATTCTCCTGTACTTTTAAATGCTGGTAGGAGCAAAGACTCTCAGAATCCAGCAATGAAGAATGACTTGATATTTGACATACTTACTTCATCTGGAACAATCAAAAGTTACAACTATGTAGTCTTGCTTTCAAAAATAATTTGAGCATGTTTTTATGATTTTATATTTGTCTTTTACTTCTTGTTATGAGCTCCTTTCCTCATAATTGTCTTTTTCTCCTGCCACCAAATCCCTCTTCTTGAGTCTTCCTCCTGAGTGTGTGTGTGTGTGTGTGTGTGTGTGTGTGTGTGTGTGTGTCCCACTGAATTTAATTAGGGTAGCTGGCAGAAGCTTGGGTGGAAACTGTTGATTAATTGAGAGCAATATACAAGTAACTACATCATTGAAGATGCAGACTGTTTTTTTTCCTTGACTGTGAAACTAGAAAACAATTAAATTAATATTTTTTGACTCAGATTTTATTCCATTTAATTTTTTATCAAATCTTTGTAATCTAGGTAGATTAGATCATTAACTTTTGTTTTGTTTCAACTTTTGAAGATGAAGAAACTCAATTTCAGAGAGCTCAAACAATGCTCTAAGGTCACATATTGGTTCTGCTTTAGAAATCATATTCATTTTTGTTTCTTCCCAACTTCACCACACAGATCAGTGATTTCCACGGTGGAAGGAGTATTGTTGAGTATGGACACAGTAACTAAATAGTGTCAGCTTTCAACAACAAGCAACAACAACAACAACAACTGGATCCCACAGAATCATAATGTCTAGAGAACCAGAAAGTCAGATTTTCAACATCACTTGCCTTGATCTGTGTTTGTGGTAAAGTATAAGAGAGACACTATCCAACAGACACTGTAAGACTTCTGGAGGCTTAAATAATAATTTCATTACTTTTAATCAATAAGATTTGAATAACTCTAGACATTAAATACAAGTAAAAATGACTTAATTCCAGGTAAGGCAAGAAAAAAAGCCAAGAAGCAGGGTAACAAAAATGAGCCTGTTGGAAAAGTGACTTGGCTTTAAACAGGATCTACATACTATAATTAAGGTAAAAATAAGTCTTTGGAAAAGGTTTTATTCTGACAGCATTAATTTGGTTCTAATATGCCTAGCATTGCAGCAAGAGAAGAGGTGTCTGCCGCATTTTCATTTTCTGAATAAGAGCTCCAGGGAACTGCCTATGGCTACGGTCAGAGACTTGAGTTTAGTGTCTCCCTTCACAATTCTTGTTCTGCCCCAGCATAATTATGTAGTTACAGTAATAACCCCAATTGAGTCTCCACAACAGGTCAAGCATAGTAAACAGATTAGCCTCCTTAATATTCATGAAACCCTTAGGATGCACCCCTCATTTTATGCATGAGGAAACTTAAGTTCAGTAATTTTAAGTAACTTGTCCAAAGGCACACACAAGAATAGAAGAACTGGGACTCACAGCCAGATCGTTCACTCCTACAGCTTCTGCTCCACTGGCTCTCAGATCAGAAGTGAGGAGAACAATCATATACCATGGAAGAAGTGCTCTTGTTGCAAAAGCTTGGCCAAAAACAAAAAAAAAGCAGGGGTTGAGAAAAAGCATGAGGAAACATCAGAACTGCCATGTAAGCAGTCAGTGCTGCAACAGAGTTGCAGACAACCCTTCTTGGGTATGTGATTCCAATTGTACCGGTTCAGTAGGTATTGGTTATCTTGGCCACCAGTAAGAGTCATGAAAATAATAGCTACATTAGCTAACAGCAAACTAGACTTCATTGGATGCAAAAAACTCTCAGAATACTTAATTATTATTTGTCCTTCTACAAACTAGACATCTGCGTCAGTAAGTGGCACCAGGAACACGAGCTATTTAGACCAAACAAATGCTGTGCAAATGCTCATTTGAAAAAATGAAAATCCATATTGACTAACAATTGTTCATTCCATGGTTATCTAGTGTCACTTTCTCCAGTTTCTGTTTGGATTCAATAGGTGTTCTTTAAGTTGTCACGGAGTTTTGTTTTGTTTTAAATCAAATGAACATTCATAAGTAATTTAATAGATAATTAACATGTGACTGAAATATTTGAGACAGTATTTTATACCTATTAAGGCAACAATTTCTGCAATGTTTGTAAGCTCAGATTCAACATCTAGCAATCATTTTAGTCCCTAGGATATCTTCTAAGCCCGGAAGTATGCTCAATGTTGTATGTTGTTGTGCAGTTGAAATTCTGAGCTATTAACGTATCTGGGCATTAATGTCTTAATCTCTTATCAGTTAGATAGGAGATTAAATTAGTCTCAATACTTCTTTATTTTACAAACACTGATATATTTTCTAGTCTTATATTATGTGCAACAAGCAATATACATACATATATATTTATATATATACACACACACACACACACACCACATACATGAAGAATTGAGATATTCTTTGTAAGTAATTTAGCATGATGGCTGGCACATAGTAAATGCTCAAAAAACATTTCGCTCCTCTTTTCTCCTCAGCTCAGATCCTTTTCTACTGTGTAACCTCTTTTTGCTTTGGTTTCTAAACCATGCTAACTTGTCCTCTGCATTGCCTTAGAACCAAATAAGAGATGGCTTTAGGGTTACATTTTCAGTAATCAAACCTTACACATGGAAATGTCTATTGTAATTATAGTCATTATGCACAAAATGCAAGGTATTTTTCTGTTTGCTCTTTGGGAATGTTGGCTGTGACTCCTGCAGTCATAAAGATTATCAAGAGAAACATCACTCTGATTTATTTCCCTTATGTCTTAAAATGGTCTCAAATCGAAGCTCTGCAGGAGCCTGTCGTATTAAGCTAGTCGTGAATGCAGAATAGCTGCAGATAACTTTCTGAGGTGTTTTATTTGAGCAGTCATAACAGGCCGTTCTAAGAGCGAGAAGGATGTATTGTGAAGGATTGACAGAAAATGATTTTTCATTCTGTTTTATAAATGTCTATTTTTTTTCAGATGTTTTCTCTGGTCTGAGGCTCACCTAGTGATATTTGCTTTATTTTTTTCCTCTGTGTTGTTTTCCAGCTGTGATGCGAGGCACGATGAATGAATGCCACAGTCAAAGTGGCATCATACCGCTAAAACCAACATCAAGCACTTTTGGTGGTCATCAAGAACAGTATGGCTTTGTTCTGTGTTTAATGTCTAAGATGTGGACTCTGCTGAGGTGTCTCATTTGATACAGCCTTATAATCTTCCTTTTTATTAGCTGTCTGGCAACATCATCCCACTGACTTCTCGGTTTAAATCTTGTTGACTCTCCTAATACAAAAAGACAAGATATAAACTTTTAGTCTCTTTTAGGATAGACAGACTTTTTTCCCATAGTTTTTTTTTCTTGAAACATAATTTCTTTTTATTTCAACAAGAACAGAGACTGTCTCTTTTCCTCCTAACAAAATATTATGCATTTTAATTATCCAGATGAGCAAGATTTCTTGATATATACAGATTAATCCTTGAGATTGTTTGAAAGGGCACACAATACATTGTACATTCTCCTTCACTTGTTTACTTCAATTAGATAGCCATCTATTGGGTTCCTGCTATAAACCACAAAGTGTTAGGTATCGTGAATAGCAAAAGAATAGTTTTATTTAAGGAATAAGTAGAAATGACATAATGATATTACAGCATGTTAAGTGCTTTGCTGGGAGTGTGAGTGAAGTCTTGAGTGTAAAGTATTGAAGTCTTATTTGAATGGCTTTTCAGACCAGGTAGAGAAACATTCATGGCCTGTGTTAGTGTATGTCAGAAAGCAGACAATGGGGAAGGAATTCTTAGTAAGAGGGGATATGGAGCTGAGGGTGGGTAAAACAAAGAGACATTAGGGCAGAGAGAATTGTCACATAAGTGAGAATGGGAGAAATGTTTGTACACTGGGAAAAGTAACTTCAACATCCCCTTATGAAAGGTCCTGAAGTCACATTGCAGATTTTGTTAAACAGGCCTCCTGGTATGTGTGCACACACGTGTGCATGTGAGTGTGCATGTTTGTGTGTGTGCGTGTGTGTGTGTGTACAGAAGTTTAAAGAGATCAGTATAAGAGGCCTGGGAGAAAGCAAAGCAGAAGACAGGTAGAACTGATGGGCACAGGGAGTGTAGGGCGCTGTGGAGGAGGTCTCTGCACCTCTTTTGGAGTGACAGGATGCTATCCCTTCTTTTTTGAGTTAAAGAATAAGGACTAGACATGCAATGTACAAAGGAAATCCCCACCTGGTATTCTCTTTCCTTTTTCCTTTGTGGTTTTTCTGTATAAAAATGGATCCAGTTTCAAGATAGTTTAGAGTGCTTTTAGAAGGAGAGAAAGAAGAAAAAGTAGGAAAAGAGAGGATGCCGGAGTCAGGGTCCACCTGAGTGTAACTAGGAAAGATTGTAAACAAGTGAAGGATTCATGGCTAGACTGATGGCCCTCTTGAGAGATCCCCACTGCGTTCAGAGTGGATGAGACTCCATTCTCAGTGTGCCTGCTTCTCTTTATCCCGGTGTGAAATATAGGACAGAGTTTAGCTGAGAATTCTCTAATTCTCCGTTTCCCCGTGCTTACTGCTACCATGCTTATATATCCAGCTTACCTCTTGAACAAAGCATTTGTCCCAAATGAAGGCAATGTCACACTCCTTGCATTCCCAACTGAGTCCCCCCACACTGCCTCCATCCTTCACCTTGATATGTGCCCTAGAGTTGTGCCCGAGGGACCGTATGAACTCAGCAGTCCCCTGTGCCCTCAGACAGCCTCCCTTTTCTTTAGATTCAGGTACGTTTGGCTTCTTGAGCCTTTGCCTGCTTGTATTTATCATTTAGGTCCCCAGGCCAAAATGCACTTCTTTTCCACGTAAGACATTTTACAAATTCGAACTGCTAGCATCTCTCCTCGCTTCTTCCAGAAGGAAATGAAAATCAATGTGGAGGGCTTACGGCTTTGTACTAGACAGTCAGCACCATCTACCTGCAATTGCTTCCTTATAAGGAAAGAGGAAAGAAAGCACAGTGGACAGGCACAGGGGCTAAGAGAACAACAATAAAAGAAGTGATTTTCCCAAGGAATGTGGTGTAGGCAGCATGTCGCTTACATTTCTACATTGAATACACTTGAATTTAGTTTATATTTTCATTAATATAATATGAATTCATAGTTTAAAAAGTCAGATGCTATACTAGTAGTAATAATGAAGTAACAACAAAAATTCATAATGATAACTTCTGCATCCCCTTCGTTGAAGCTAACATGTAGTCTGAGTCTTTCCCACAAAGGCTCATAATGATTCAAGTTTGGTCTACATCATAGCACTGTTGGGACATGACAGAGTTTCTCATAGCTGAGGACCACTGAGAGGTCCTCTGGACACTAAGAGTGAGGCACACTCTCATAAAATAGCGATCTGTGATCTCAGATACTGAGCTTCCAAACCAGTGAGCAAAATAAACCTTTTTCTCAATTGTACTTACTGCCTTTTGTATTTTGTTACAGTGTTGAAAGGTTTCTGTGAGGAACAATATACTTTGGAAGTTAATGGGAGACTAAAGGCAGGAAAAATATGCCTTGTGTGGTAAGAATTCTGTTTTCAGTTATAATGTTACAAAGAATTTCTTGCTTGTCCTGTCTTAAATCCTGGTTAAAGAATGAGTTCTCATTTGTCCTGTGTCAAGTCCTTGCAAAATGTCATTTCTATATGTAATTAAAAATAAGCCTCGGGTTGGGGATTTAGCTCAGTGGTATAGCGCTTGCCTAGCAAGCACAAGGCCCTGGGTTTGGTCCCCAGCTCCGAAAAAAAAAAAAGAAAAAAAAAGTAAGCCTCTCTTTCTTACGCCTGTTGTAAGCTGCTTGCAACCCCAATCGCATGACATATGTATGTGTATATATATATATATATATATATATATATATATATATATATATATATAATCCTTGCCTTAGATCATTCCTTTTTTTTTAATTATATCTTTCTATCAATGTACCACCAACTCTCTCACTCCTGTGAACACATATTCTTCTACAAAAAGGGACTTCAAGAGGCCAGCAGGGGCTGCTTCCTCAATTCTGGACTTAGTTTGAGGCAGCGAGCTGGCCAAACCTGAGTATACCCCAAATGCAAATTGTTTTAATTAGACAATAGTAGATTTGGACTTTTCTCTTCATGACTCTCAGATTTAACATTATTTCACTTTCACTCTCCTGTAGTTGTTTATTTTAATTAAAAAATTGTTAAAACGATGTGAATAAATCATCATTATCACCAATTCATAAAATGGAGAATGATGTTCATCTACTCCAAATATACAACCACATAAAAAAGGTTATTATAACATTAATTCAACTGTGGTCATAATATCATGACTCTAGAAATATTTAGTGCTAACTGGTGTAATGTTTCATAATTATATATATTTGCATTCTTAATCTTCCTTGGCATCAATAATTTCCCCATTTCACAACCTGTATGATCTCTGTGGCTAAACCAAGCTTCAAGCACATATTCTCCTGCAGAACTGAGAACTTCCTTTTAGTCCAGAGGAACACATGGCTCATATTATTTGGTCTGCTGCTCCTGCTCATTTGTGAGACTGACCTCCTGAAGCCTCTACCTAAGTAATTTGAAGGGGCTGTTCTGGAAGCACACTGGAAGCTGGAACATATTCTTTTGGCAACCTAAAGATGTCGTGTGTGTGTGTGTGTGTGTGTGTGTGTGTGTGTGTGTGTTTGTGTGTGTGTTTGTGTGTGTGTGTGTTTTGTTTATATGAATATATATATATATATATATGTGTGTGTGTGTGTGTGTGTGTGTGTGTGTGTCCAGAAAATGTTTTGTTTATGGGTTATACTGGGATTTATTATTCTGTAGATCCTACTAATATGCCTGTAGATCTATCTATCTATCTATCTATCTATCTATCTATCTATCTATCTATCTATCTATCTACCTATCTACCTATCTACAGAGAGATTTACTGATTTTCTGGGTACTATTTCCCTTGTCTCCCTTGGTGGGATATGTTGAGTTTTCAGAGCATTAAATTTTCACCTGCACAATTGACACTGAGTAGTCACAGTGTGTCATGTGCCTGGTACCTCCTTTTGTTTTCTTCTTTCTCAGGCAGCATAGCAGATGCTACTCTGTTCTGAAGCTTTACGATGACATATTTTTCTCATTTGTTGGTGGGAGAACACTGAGCCCTCAAAGTCTGGAAATTGTATCTAGGTTATGGAAATCAGCTTGAGGTTATTATTAGTGATCATTCACCTCTGATCGCCTGCTGACCTGTTGAGTACTGCAAATCCATTGTCCTGCTGATTGTTTCCCTCTTCCTAATCTTTGTCTCATTCTTCTCTACCCCTATTGATGGTCTGCCCAACTATGCTTCCAGAATATACTTTCACTGACTTTTCTTATTCTTTAAGTATTATACATTTTATTTATTTCTTTAATTTTTTCTTTATTACATTATAGTATTGTATTTTATTTTGGAAAATATGATGTCTCCAACTTGTGGACATTGTAATTTGTCTAACTCTTTCTGCCCAGTCTGCTTCTCTCTGTTTATACTGCTGTTCCTCTATCATGAAAACAATCCCCTCTGTGTGTTTTAGAGGACCCAAAGAGCTACAGGCACATAGTGAGATCTACAAATTAATAAGCCCGAGTATAACCCACAAACAAAACAAAACAAATCAAAACAACCATACCCCAATGTTATTTACTGAAAGAAGTAAGTATGTCTGTGTCCACAGTTATTTTTTCCTCTGGGTTCAAAGTCTCCAGAAAGTCTCCTATTCTCCTCAATTACATATATGAGATCGACTTTTATAATTCTAAGAGCTAAGTAATACAGATAAGTTAAAGTATTATTTTTTCAACAACCATACTCTATTACCCATCCATCTATCCATCTATCCATCCATCTATCTACCTACCTACCTACCTACCTACCTACCTATCTTTTCATCCCTCCCTTCTTTCATACATATACAGTCTGTAGGGAGTTGTAAGGGCCAAAGTTAACCTGTAAGCCATACTGGCTCAAGGACAGAAAACTTCCTGGAATTCTGGAGGCTATAATTCTTGTGAGATAAAAAGCCACATATTTTTTCTCCCCTAAATGAATTTGAATAACTCAACAGTACCAGGCGCGTTTGGTTGCGTGCATCTGGAAGGCACATGTCAAGATTTAGTCTTTTTAAAAAAAATGTTTATATAGATCAACTTCTTTTTTATTAGATTTTTTATTTACATTTCAAATGTTATTGCCTTTCCTGGTTTCCCATGTATAAACCACCTATCCGTAAGCCACCTCCCTCCCCTTCCTTTTATAAAGATGTTCCCCCAACCATCTA
Organism: Rattus norvegicus; assembly: GCF_021556685.1. Taxonomy (NCBI): domain Eukaryota; kingdom Metazoa; phylum Chordata; class Mammalia; order Rodentia; family Muridae; genus Rattus; species Rattus norvegicus. The sequence continues at coordinate 80,790,504 of NC_141538.1, forward strand.
CTCACCCCTTCCTGCCTCCCCACCCTGACATCCCCTAACACTGGGTTATCAAGCCTTGGCATGACCGAGGGCTTTTCCTCCTGTTGGTGCCCAACAAGGCCATCCTTTTCTACGTATGCAGCTGGAGCCATGGGTCTGAACATATATACTTTTTGGATGATGGTTTAGTCCCTGGGAGTTCTGTTGTTTTTAAGGGGTTGCAAATCCCTTCAGCTCCTTCAATCCTTTCTCTAACTCCTCCAATGGAGACCACATTCTTAGTCCAATGGTTGGATGCAAGCATCTGCTTCTGTATTTGTCATGCTCTGATAGAGCCTCTCAGGAGATGGCTATATCAGGCTCTCTGTCAGCATGCACTTCTTGGCATCAGCAATATAGTCTGGGTCTAGCTGTATGTACATGGGCTGGATCCCTAGTCTCTGGATGGCCTCTCCTTCAGTCTCTGCTCCAAATTTTATCTCCATATTTCCCAAGATGTACTCTTGCCACTGACTCTATATAGGCTGGAGGTATGCAGGCAAGAAATATGTCATGATATATGCTTGCTCCTGATTGGACCTGAATGAATATATGGAGGTTTTATGAGCCTTTTTAAGCCTCTGCAAATGTGATTATTCACCATTTAAGGGAACTCCAGAATTGTCCTGACCAGAGATCATCATCCTGTCTAATATTTGATAAAACCTTGTTTAAATTTTGGCTCAAAACATGTGGAAATTGTCTCTTTCTCCAGATTCTCAGGTTTAGTAGAGTCAAAGGAGCCTTGAGCTAATGTGTAAGAGTAAGCTGATCACGAATGGATGTGTATTATTACACGGGACCAATCCCTCAGACTCACAAGAACTCATGCAGCCTTTATCAGATCAGGTCAGGAAAGTGGCAAATCTTTGCTCTAGTCTGTGAATGGTTGTGGATCTGGGTTGTTGCACAGTGGGTGCATCTCCGTCTGAGAAAACATGGCCACCACGATCCCAGCTTTTATGTGCATTTGTCTTTATGTGTTTCTGTTTTTCTTCAATCCCTCATTCTAGGCCCAAGCCATGATGAACGCAGCAGTAATATTTTATCTCCCAAAGTGTCTGAGAAATTGGTGAGGGGTTGTTAATTGGATTTGTGGTGTGAGAATGAAGAATGGAGGTCTAGTTGCTCCATTTTTAGACTTTCAACTTCTATTCATCAGTGCTTACTTACTTTTCAATCTTTACCTTTAGTATATCTGATTTCCAACCTATTAGAAGGTTCTGCAATTCATACACTTACTGTATGTTTGTTTCTGCTGCAACTGTGGGCTGTGTGGAGAGAAATGCTTTTTTTCCAATCTATTTTTCCTTATTTATCTTATGATATTAGGTGTACCTACGTCCTGTCCTGATTACTCTGACTGGTTAAAGTTCTGTTCCCTATTCTTATTTTATTTATGGTTTGTGAGGAAGTAGTGAGATAAAAGCTATGTTCAGCTATACGTGAATTCACTATTCCATCCTTTATTCTTGTGACTTCTACCTAGCTCTTCTGCCCATAGCATGGTCTTACAGTCATCATCTTACTTTCCTTATGAAATCTGCATAATTACATAATCAAGAGAGTATTTTACATTGGCATATATTTACCATTTCTTTTTTTATTTTTTATTTTTTTTATTTTATTTTTTTTTATTAACTTGGGTATTTCTTATATACATTTCAAGTGTTATTCCCTTTCCCGGTTTCCGGGCAAACATCCCCCTCCCCCCTCCCCTTCCTTATGGGTGTCCCCCTCCCAACCCTCCCCCCATTGCCGCCCTCCCCCCATAGTCTAGTTCACTGGGGGTTCAGTCTTAGCAGGACCCAGGGCTTCCCCTTCCACTGGTGCTCTTACTAGGATATTCATTGCTACCTATGGGGTCAGAGTCCAGGGTCAGTCCATCTATAGTATTTAGGTAGTGGCTTAGTCCCTGGAAGCTCTGGTTTCTTGACATTGTTGTACTTTTGGGGTCTTGAGCCCCTTCAAGCTCTTCCAGTTCTTTCTCTGATTCCTTCAACGGGGGACCTATTCTCAGTTCAGTGGTTTGCTCCTGGCATTCGCCTCTGTATTTGCTGTATTCTGGCTGTGTCTCTCAGGAGCGATCTACATCCGGCTCCTGTCGGTCTGCACTTCTTTGCTTCATCCATCTTATCCAATTGGGTGGCTGTATATGTATGGGCCACCTGTGGGGCAGGCTCTGAATGGGTGTTCCTTCAGTCTCTGTTTTAATCTTTGCCTCTCCCTTCCCAGCCAAGGGTATTCTTTTTCCTCATTTAAAGAAGGAGTGAAGCATTCACATTTTGATCATCCGTCTTGAGTTTCGTTTGTTCTAGGGATCTAGGGTAATTCAAGCATTTGGGCTAATAGCCACTTATCAATGAGTGCATACCATGTATGTCTCTCTGTGATTGGGTTAGCTCACTCAGGATGATATTTTCCAGTTCCAACCATTTGCCTACGAATTTCATAAACTTGTTGTTTTTGATAGCTGAGTAATATTCCATTGTGTAGATGTACCACATTTTCTGTATCCATTCTTCTGTTGAAGGGCATCTGGGTTCTTTCCATTTTCTGGCTATTATAAATAAGGCTGCGATGAACATAGTGGAGCACGTGTCTCTTTTATATGTTGAGGCATCTTTTGGGTATATGCCCAAGAGAGGTATAGCTGGATCCTCAGGCAGTTCAATGTCCAATTTTCTGAGGAACCTCCAGACTGATTTCCAGAATGGTTTTACCAGTCTGCAATCCCACCAACAATGGAGGAGTGTTCCTCTTTCTCCACATCCTCGCCAGCATCTGCTGTCACCTGAGTTTTTGATCTTAGCCATTCTCACTGGTGTGAGGTGAAATCTCAGGGTTGTTTTGATTTGCATTTCCCTTATGACTAAAGATGTTGAACATTTCTTTAGGTGTTTCTCAGCCGTTTGGCATTCCTCAGCTGTGAATTCTTTGTTTAGCTCTGAACCCCATTTTTAATAGGGTTATTTGTTTCCCTGCGGTCTAACTTCTTGAGTTCTTTGTATATTTTGGATATAAAGCCTCTATCTGTTGTAGGATTGGTAAAGATCTTTTCCAAATCTGTTGGTTGCCGTTTTGTCCTAACCACAGTGTCCTTTGCCTTACAGAAGCTTTGCAGTTTTATGAGATCCCATTTGTCGATTCTTGATCTTAGAGCGTAAGCCATTGGTGTTTTGTTCAGGAAATTTTTTCCAGTGCCCATGTGTTCCAGATGCTTCCCTAGTTTTTCTTCTATTAGTTTGAGTGTGTCTGGTTTGATGTGGAGGTCCTTGATCCACTTGGACTTAAGCTTTGTGCAGGGTGATAAGCATGGATCGATCTGCATTCTTCTACATGTTGACCTCCAGTTGAACCAGCACCATTTGCTGAAAATGCTATCTTTTTTCCATTGGATGGTTTTGGCTCCTTTGTCAAAAATCAAGTGACCATAGGTGTGTGGGTTCATTTCTGGGTCTTCAATTCTATTCCATTGGTGTATCTGTCTGTCTCTGTACCAATACCATGCAGTTTTTATCACTATTGCTCTGTAATACTGCTTGAGTTCAGGGATAGTGATTCCCCCTAAAGTCCTTTTATTGTTGAGGATAGCTTTAGCTATCCTGGGTTTTTTGTTATTCCAGATGAATTTGCAAATTGTTCTGTCTAACTCTTTGAAGAATCGGATTGGTATTTTGATGGGGATTGCATTGAATCTGTAGATTGCTTTTGGTAAAATGGCCATTTTTACTAAATTAATCCTGCCAATCCATGAGCATGGGAGATCTTTCCATCTTCTGAGGTCTTCTTCAATTTCTTTCCTCAGTGTCTTGAAGTTCTTATTGTACAGATCTTTTACTTGCTTGGTTAAAGTCACACCGAGGTACTTTATATTATTTGGGTCTATTATGAAGGGTGTCGTTTCCCTAATTTCTTTCTCGGCTTGTTTCTCTTTTGTATAGAGGAAGGCAACTGATTTATTTGAGTTAATTTTATACCCAGCCACTTTGCTGAAGTTGTTTATCAGCTTTAGTAGTTCTCTGGTGGAACTTTGGGGATCACTTAAATATACTATCATGTCATCTGCAAATAGTGATATTTTGACCTCTTCTTTTCCGATCTGTATCCCCTTGATCTCCTTTTGTTGTCTGATTGCTCTGGCTAGAACTTCAAGAACTATATTGAATAAGTAGGGAGAGAGTGGGCAGCCTTGTCTAGTCCCTGATTTTAGTGGGATTGCTTCAAGTTTCTCTCCATTTAGTTTAATGTTAGCAACTGGTTTGCTGTATATGGCTTTTACTATGTTTAGGTATGGGCCCTGAATTCCTATTCTTTCCAGGACTTTTATCATGAAGAGGTTTTGAATTTTGTCAAATGCTTTCTCAGCATCTAATGAAATGATCATGTGATTCTGTTCTTTCAGTTTGTTTATATAATGGATCACGTTGATGGTTTTCCGTATATTAAACCATCCCTGCATGCCTGGGATGAAGCCTACTTGATCATGGTGGATGATTGTTTTGATGTGCTCTTGAATTCGGTTTGCCAGAATTTTATTGAGTATTTTTGCATCGATATTCATAAGGGAAATTGGTCTGACGTTCTCTTTCTTTGTTGGGTCTTTGTGTGGTTTAGGTATAAGAGTAATTGTGGCTTCATAGAAGGAATTCGGTAGTGCTCCATCTGTTTCCATTTTGTGGAATAGTTTGGATAATATTGGTATGAGGTCTTCTATGAAGGTTTGATAGAATTCTGCACTAAACCCGTCTGGACCTGGGCTCTTTTTGGTTGGGAGACCTTTAATGACTGCTTCTATTTCCTTAGGAGTTATGGGGTTGTTTAAGTGGTTTATCTGTTCCTGATTTAACTTCGATACCTGGTATCTGTCTAGGAAATTGTCCATTTCCTGAAGATTTTCAAGTTTTGTAGAATATAGGTTTTTATAGTAAGATCTGATGATTTTTTGAATTTCCTCTGAATCTGTATTTATGTCTCTCTTTTCATTTCTGATTTTGTTAATTTGGACGCACTCTCTGTGTCCTCTCGTTAGTCTGGCTAAGGGTTTATCTATCTTGTTGATTTTCTCAAAGAACCAAATTTCGGTTCTGTTGATTCTTTCTATGGTCCTTTTTGTTTCTACTTGGTTGATTTCAGCTCTGAGTTTGATTATTTCCTGCCTTCTACTCCTCCTGGGTGTATTTGCTTCATTTTGTTCTAGAGCTTTTAGGTGTGCTGTCAAGCTGCTGACCTATGCTCTTTCCTGTTTCTTTCTGCAGGCACTCAGCGCTATGAGTTTTCCTCTTAGCACAGCTTTCATTGTGTCCCATAAATTTGGGTATGTTGTATCTTCATTTTCATTAAATTCTAAAAAGTTTTTAATTTCTTTCTTTATTTCTTCCTTAACCAGGTTATCATTGAGTAGAGCATTGTTCAATTTCCACGTATATGTGGGCATTCTTCCCTTATTGTTATTGAAGACCAGTTTTAGGCCGTGGTGGTCCGATAGCACGCATGGGATTATTTCTATCTTTCTGTCCCTGTTGAGGCCCGTTTTTTGACCAATTATATGGTCAATTTTGGATAAAGTACCATGAGGAGCTGAGAAGAAGGTATATCCTTTTGCTTTAGGATAGAATGTTCTATAAATATCCGTTAAGTCTATTTGGCTCATGACTTCTCTTAGTCTGTCGACATCACTGTTTAATTTCTGTTTCCATGATCTGTCCATTGATGAGAGTGGTGTGTTGAAATCTCCCACTATTATTGTGTGAGGTGCAATGTGTACTTTGAGCTTTAGTAAGGTTTCTTTTACGTATGTAGGTGTCCTTGTATTTGGGGCATAGATATTTAGGATTGAGAGTTCATCTTGGTGGATTTTTCCTTTGATGAATATGCAGTGTCCTTCCTTATCTTTTTTGATGACTTTTAGTAGGAAATTGATTTTATTTGATATTAGAATGGCTACTCCAGCTTGCTTCTTCTGACCATTTGCTTGGAAAGTTGTTTTCCAGACTTTCACTCTGAGGTAGTGTCTGTCTTTGTCTCTGAGGTGTGTTTCCTGTAGGCAGCAGAATGCAGGGTCCTCTTTGTGTATCCAGTTTGTTAATCTATGTCTTTTCATTGGGGAGTTGAGGCCACTGATATTGAGAGATATTAAGGAATAGTGATTATTGCTTCCCGTTATATTCATATTTGGATGTGAGGTTATGTTTGTGTGCTTTCATTTTCTTTGTTTTGTTGCCAAGAAGATTAGTTTCTTGCTTCTTCTAGGGTATAGCTTGCCTCCTTATGTTGGGCTTTACCATTTATTATACTTTGTAGTGCTGGATTTGTGGAAAGATATTGTGTAAATTTGGTTTTGTCATGGAATATCTTGGTTTCTCCATCAATGTTAATTGAGAGTTTTGCTGGATACAGTAACCTGGCCTGGCATTTGTGGTCTCTTAGGGTCTGTATGACATCAGTCCAGGATCTTCTGGCCTTCATAGTTTCTGGCGAGAAGTCTGGTGTGATTCTGATAGGTCTCCCTTCATACGTTACTTGACCTTTTTCCCTTACTGCTTTTAATATTCTTTCTTTATTTTGTGGGTTTGGTGTTTTGACAATTATGTGACGGGAGGTGTTTCTTTTCTGGTCCAATCTATTTGGAGTTCTGTAGGCTTCTTGTATGCCTATGGGTATCTCTTTTTTTAGGTTAGGGAAGTTTTCTTCTATGATTTTGTTGAAGATATTTACTGGTCCTTTGAGCTGGGAGTCTTCACTCTCTTCTATACCTATTATCCTTAGGTTTGATCTTCTCATTGAGTCCTGGATTTCCTGTATGTTTTGGACCAGTAGCTTTTTCTGCTTTACATTATCTTTGACAGTTGAGTCAATGATTTCTATGGAATCTTCTGCTCCTGAGATTCTCTCTTCCATCTCTTGTATTCTGTTGGTGAAGCTTGTATCTACAGCTCCTTGTCTCTTCTTTTGGTTTTCTATATCCAGGGTTGTTTCCATGTGTTCTTTCTTGATTGCTTCTATTTCCATTTTTAATTCCTTCAACTGTTTGATTGTGTTTTCCTGGAATTCTTTCAGGGATTTTTGTGTCTCCTCTCTATGGGCTTCTACTTGTTTATTTATGTTTTCCTGGAATTCTTTCAGGGATTTTTGTGTCTCCTCTCTATGGGCTTCTACTTGTTTATTTATGTTTTCCTGGAATTCTTTCAGGGATTTTTGCGATTCTTTCAGGCATTTTTGCGATTCCTCTCTGTAGGCTTCTACTTGTTCTCTAAGGGAGTTCTTCACGTCTTTCTTGAAGTCCTCCAGCATCATGATCAAAAATGATTTTAGAACTAGATCTTGCTTTTCTGGTGTGTTTGGATATTCCATGTTTGTTTTGATGGGAGAATTGGGCTCCGATGGTGCCATGTAGTCTTGGTTTCTGTTGCTTGGGTACCTGCGCTTGCCTCTCGCCATCAGATTATCTCTAGTGTTACTTTGTTCTGCTATTTCTGACAGTGGCTAGACTGTCCTATAAGCCTGTGTGTCAGGAGTGCTGTAGACCTGTTTTCCTCTCTTTCAGTCAGTTATGGGGACAGAGTGTTCTGCTTTCCGGCGTGTGGTTTTTCCTCTCTACAGGTCTTCAGCTGTTCCTGTGGGCCTGTGTCTTGAGTTCACCAGGCAGCTTTCTTGCAGCAGAAAAGTTGCTCTTACCTGTGGTCCCGGGGCTCAAGTTCTCTCGTGGGGTGCTGCCCACGGGCTCTCTGCAGCGGCAGCAACCAGGAAGACCTGTGCCGCCGTTTCCGGGAGCTTCAGTGCACCAGGGTTCCAGATGGTCTTTGGCTTTTTCCTCTGGCGTCCGAGATGTGTGTGCAGAGAGCAGTCTCTTCTGGTTTCCCAGGCCTGTCTGCCTCTCTGAAGGTTCAGCTCTCCCTCCCACGGGATTTTGGTGCAGAGAACTGTTTATCCAGTCTGTTTCCTTCTGGTTCTGGTGGTGTCTCAGGCACAGGGGTCCTGCCGCTCCTGGGCCCTCCCCCACGGGAGCCCAGAGGCCTTATACAGGTTCCTCTTGTGCCAGGGATGTGGGCAGGGGTGAGCAGTGTTGGTGGTCTCTTCCGCTCTGCAGCCTCAGGAGTGCCCACCTGACCAGGCGGTTGGGTCTCTATCTCACAGGGTCTGGGGGCAGAGAAAATTTAGCATTTCTACAATCTTTTTCATCTCTCCATTTCTCACAGGAAAACTCAATGCCAGATAAAATCAGAGAGGTTTTAGAGAAAGAAGGAAAGGTTTAGTCAGAGAAACTAAGTTTAGCTAAATAACATATTTTAAAAAGTAGAAAGAGAATATAAATGGTGACAACTAAGGATTGAAAGAATGATTGTGTTCTGATGAAGATTCAAAACATTTCTAGGTGGAACACATTTGAAAGGTTATAAAATAAATTTATGAAGGACTTGCTTTGAGTTATCAAACTGATAACCCATTTAATTGTTTTCAAAGTCTTCAAGTAAATGCTAGATTTTTTTAAATTTATAGTCACATATAATTGATGCTTTCTTGATTGACATGCTGCATATTTTTTAGAGCAAAAGGGGTTATTTATAATGCTCTAATTTATGGTGTTCAAATCTAAACACAATGCTATCAGCATGAAAATATTTAAATATCTCTAGCATGGAAATACTATCCAAATCTCCTTTCAAATGAAATGTAGTAAAAAACCAAAGGAAATTAGATTTAGAATTTGTAATAAAAGGAAATTAGTTTTCTATTTTTTTTACATATTTTTCTGTATTAAAAAAGAAAAGTCAATTCATTTGGTGTTCAATCTTTGAACTTCATGACAATCTCACAAACATGGTTTCAATGGGTGCTTTCTTTTCTCATCTCATGCCCAATAACTTAGTTGCCAAGTAATTGATGCTGTGTGTCAAATCATGATGCTGTTTATGCTAAGCAAATACATTGTTGTTGAGCTACATAGAAGTCCCAAATGAACATTTTATGGGAATCATTTGGACTAACTCCTCACATAAATCCTAAAATGTATATATGTAAAATTCATATCTACTTTTCTTTGTTTGCCTTCTGATCACAGTCAGAGATATCAGCCCCAACCCTGCTGACATTCATCATCCACAGTGTATCAATAAATTGCAATAGGCTAGATGATGGTCAGTGTTCTTGGTTAGATTTAGAGTCACAGTGGAACTATCCAACATTTACTCAGAATTTTCAAATGTAGTAAATATAGAGAAAAATGGCAAACATCAACTCTACCATCCAATAAGTTATTACGGAGTCAGCGAAAAAAAGAAAAAACAAACAGGCCTTGAGATGCTTAAGAATAGAGACAATTGTAAGGCAAAAAGCTGGCATTGGAATGTAGTGTTTGAGAAGATTTTTATCCCCAACAAAAGGCCTTCTCTTGACTTACTGGTCTGAATGTTTTATTGCAAGTAGGGCATTAGGGTTTGGGACTATGATCACTATTTAGTCATTGTCTGCTCTATAACCTAGAAACACATACTTAGCCTCTGTGTGCCTAGACCTTATTAACTGAAAATAAAGATTAAAATTAAGATAGTCATGATAGATTTTATGTAGAAAAAAATCAATGATTTACTTTCAGGAGAAGGGCATGGCAGTTGGAGTATATTAGGGAGCCAGTAACAATATTTATACAATGTTTACATAGTTAAGAACCTTTTTGGCAAAATAACTAGCATCACAAGCACTGGACCTCTTGAATATCCAAGCATCCTGGATGGGAATTAAGAATTATCTAGAATCCCACCTCCTTCAGTTTCTCTATAATGACATTGCACTTAGAGGATCAGAGTTAATCATTATATCATCTCAAGCCATCATTGATGTTTTAAATCCTTATAGTGAATGGCTCCTAATCATGGTGTTTCAGACCATGTATGAAACCCAAAGAAATTATTATCATATTGATAGTTGGTAAAATCTATACTATTTCTCAATTTGTTAGGCTGAAAATCCCAAGGTTAGGGGACAGACTATCATTGTGTAAGATAAGGGCCTGCTGAATCAGAAACAAGGCCTCTAGTGTCCTCACATGATAGGGAACAAGTATGGAACCCATTTCACAAAGGCAATATCCCTATTCATGAGCCATTCTGCCTTGTCTTCCCGAAAGGTCTCATTTCCTACCTTGGAGATCAGGACTTCACCATGTGAACTGGGTGTGTAAACCAAAGTCCCTTGTTATTTCACAGCGGTACAACACTTTCATTGAGTGCGCTTATTTAAATACAGTTTAGAATGTCTATTCTCAAGTGCCCCATTAGGAAGTTTTAGGAGGATCTTCTTCCACTTGCATTATCAAGCATTTAATGATTTTGATTATACGAAGTTATGCTATCATTTTCCCCATTATCTTAAAACCAGTAATCTGTCTTTACTTAAAATCTAATCATGATGCACTTACATGCTTATGATCAGCTGTTGTGTATTGATTGTATATGGCAGCTCTTGAAGCTGACCAATCTCCGTTCCCAAGCTATCAGTCAATAGACTGTGGAGTTCCACTTTCTTCACTGAGGCAGACTGAACAAAGTGGAAACGCTTCACTAAGTTATTGGTTTTGTCCTCAGTATGACACTCCTTACCAAAAGACTGCTGGTCCAAGGTTTATTTTTATGCCAGATAGATAGTTTGACATATCGCTCCAGTCTCAACCAAGGAGCATCACTCTCCTAGCCTGTGATGGTACCTGAAGACAAACACACAGATTACTACATACCTCCCAAGGAAGAATAAGTACTTATTTTTGTTCTTTAATATTTACTCTCCTGATGCATCTTAGGACTTCTTATTCCTTTACTCTGTCAGCTAAAGAATGGTTCTCAACATCTACTAACATTCACCTATATTATATCAATATGAAGCCTCCTCGACAGTTGTTAGCTCTCACATCACCAAGAAAGAGGGTGTGTCCACACACACAGCAATAGCTTTGCGGCTTTGAAGTGAGATTGAAAAGTGGTCACCAAGTTTCTATCCTTCTGTCTTATTATACCTTGGTATTACCTTTCTTTCTTCATCAAAAACTAATTATATCCTCTATCTTCATGACACTTATAAAAGCTCTCTATTAAGAAAGCAAAACACAAGTAGTGTCCATCACAGGGTATCAGAATTTTGATGGACAGTTCCCAAGTTATTTATGTTTTCACATGGAACAAATATATTATCGTATAATGAATGTATCTGTGTAGGTGAAGCACAAAAAAGCAGGTCCACAAGAGAAATTCCTTTAGAGAATGAAGATGCTGCCTGCCTGCTCTAGAATGTGTTCTGCAAATGTATTACAGCAAAGTAATGAGTGGTGACCGTCTCTCGCTGAGTTCTTATAGCATGAAAAAATGACTTGTAAATATATTGTCTCCTTTGATTTATAAAAAGATTTTATTCGTCTCATTTCTCTACTGAGGAAATCAGGGGTGTTTAGATGCTAAACTGGTCAAAGACACACAAACAGCAAATTAGCAGTTTGAATCCAAGCAGCCCATGTCTGGAGCCCTGATTCTCAACTACGGCTCACCATCTTTCAGTAGGGCAGTTAGATCTATTGATGGCTGAGGTGACTGTGATGAGGTTTTATAGTAAATTAATTTAGATGAGGAGCCTAATATGGGAGTTCCTTCTCAATTCTGACAGTTGTTGGAGAAAGTGTGTTGGACGACTTTAAGTTGGTGGTGTGAGTGTAGGTGATTCAGGTCAAGGGCATGAGAACATGACAGCAGGAGAGCTGACCTTGCTACATCGCTGGCTGTAGCATTGAGGGAGCTAACCAGGGCAGTGATGGAGAGCCTTGCCTTGATGGTGTGGGTAGTAGAGAGCTTGTGAGCTGACAAATTCAGCTACCATCCAGGCAAAAATGCAAAGCTTTGAGTTGGCCCACTCCAAAATCTACCCCACCTGTGAACTGTTGTAATGTAGAAGTATACTTGCTATTACTAATTACTATGTTATCCTAATACGCAAACACTCTTTCACAATAACCAAAAGCAACACAAAGATGGATACTATACATATATAAATTACTTTCCTTATCATTTTACCAACAGGTTCAAATTATTTAAAAGTAGTCATCTGAACATAGCTGAACAGTGTTGAAAATCCAATTACTTGTCTGGTATGTAAAGTTAAATAAAGGATAATAAAGGATCTGTGATAATAGTTGAAGATTTATTATAAGAAGTATCATGCCACATTAGAAAGGGTTAATTGTTAATTTGTCAATGGTCAGATAAAGTTTGGGTAGAAGTAAAAGTATGGATGTATATGCAATATGATAAATACATATAAAATATGAACACATGGAAGACAACCAGAGGAGTAGAGTAGAAAATATCGAATATTTCTGTTCACACAACATTACCAGTTTTTTGATCACTCTGCTGTTCTATACTAAAATTTATATTGTACCTTATATACAATAGTGAAGAAAGGAAAAACAGAATATTTTCGGATATGTGTGGAAAGCTGAGGGTATTTAGGCTTTACTGCTTCATGCATTGTTTTTTATTATTGTGTGTTCAGACGTTATAAAAAGTATCAACCTTGAATACTGCATTTTGCTTCTTTCACTTCATCTAGAAAATAAACCAGGAAAGAAAAAATTGGTTAAGGCCAATTAAGGCATTTGAGGTACTAAGAGAGGCATCTTTAAAAAAATAATTAGGTTTCTCCATTTTATCACTGACAAAGGACAACACTTAACTGTGTAAGGAAAACACCTGATAAAGTTGAAGAACTTTAATAATTTAAAAATATTTTGTGCCTTTTGTATTTTGTGATAGTTTGCTTCTGTGAAATTTTCATATGGCATAGCAATTATGGAAGTGTTTAATAAAAAGTGATAAAACTAAATTAATAAGAGTAAAATTTATAAGGCAGAGATTGCTGGGATTTCTGGAGCTCTCTGGTCATCCAGTATTAGCCTACTTGGAGAGTTCCAGTCCAGCAAGACTATCTCAAATAAAATGTGTAAGCAATGCTTAAAGCAGCTCATGTAAGGGTGCCATGCTCTCATGATACAGTTTCTTCATAAATTTGGGCAAGACTATTTTCAGAGGACATTGCAATTTATTCTCCTCCGAATTCTGATCAGAACTCAGGCTTTTATGTCTTTCCCTACTCACAACCCTCCACCCCACGCCAGGTAATCTCTTCTCCCTTATGGGCCAAGTGAACACTGTGTTGTTTATAATAAATGTTCTACACTCCTTGTGGAAATTGAGATTATGATGCTGAATATTCAAACTGGGAGCCACTTTTCTCAGGGAAATTGTAATTATGATAATGCAGTATTTACCGAAACAATGTATTCAAGTCATTGTTCCTTTCGAGGAATGGGAGGTGAGAGAAAAACACTGAAATAAATCAGCTTTTGGGATCCTGGGCACGTTTTCATGCAAACAAAAGCTGTTATTTACAATGTGTCACAATCAGGTTTACACGTGTCACACATGCGGTGAACATACTTTTCTTAGGAATATATCTAAATTATTTCCATTAAACTCACACAACTACCTCAAGAAGTAAATAGCATCCTAATTTTATAAATGAAAGACTTGATTATTTTGTGCAGCATTGTGATATGAAGATTTATATTAATACATATATCATTAATATATATCACATCACTTTACTCATGTTAAAAATTTAGATCTAAAAATTTAAGCTTATACTAATAGATACAGAAGTAAATCCCATTCTCATATTAATATTTATGTAAGAAATGCTAACAGAATGTACATTTTTGTAGTAAGAAACAGATTTTAAGTTACATATAATAACCACACCACTAAGATTCAAATTATAACTTTTCAAAATGGTGAAACAAAGAAAACATAAGACCAAAGCCAATTAGGAGGAGCCTCGTTCAGTAGGAGAGGTAGCATATGTTTTTGATATTCAGGGATTCAAGGAAGAAGTAAGCCACAGCCCTTATAAATAAACACAGTTTGAACTTGCTATTCACAAATCCTTTATGGACAGTTTAAATCTCACAACCACAATATATATGGTTTAGGCTTGCCAAATTTATTTGTTCAAATTTTCAAAATTATCATGTGTTATTTTATAACTTTGTGCATAGTGGCCAGATTTGATTGATTATGAAGAAGAAGGAGGAGGAGGAGGAGGAGGAGGAGGAGGAGGAGGAGGAGGAGAAGGAGGAGGAGGAGGAGAAGGAGGAGGAGAAGGAGGAGGAGGAGGAGGAGGGGGAAGGATGTGGAGGAAGGAGGAAGGAAATGGTGGTGGAGGAGGAGAAAAGTGAAAATAAAAAAGATCCAAGACACTAAGGGACCACAGAAACACAAAATTAGAAACAAAATATACAAGAAGAAAATATATAAATTAGTCTGTTTGCAGAATTCATCCTTGCTAGTACCTTAGTGTATATAGTGAACGGCTTTAGAAATTTCTTTTTCTCAGCTTTGTTATATTTCAAGTGCCCTTTCAAGAAGTCCCATATGTCTCCAACATCATTCATTTGTAACCTTTCACTACTAGTCCACTCCTCAGTAGCTCTCATTTGTTCTGTGTGGACCATTTAATAATTTCTCCCTGATTCCGTACACAAGAAGGTTGATGAGTACAGGGAGCACTGATGAACCTCAATTTTGGCACGATCTTCAGAGCCACCAACATGTCATTTGTTTGATGTTGATGTCAATCACATTCAGCTGAGAAAGAGAAGTAAGTTGTCTAGACTCAAAATGAATTCCCTAGAATAGTTGGTGAGCCAGGTTTAGATATGGCCTTGAACCCCCTATTTTAGCCATTCCTGGCCCCTAGAGGGGGGTGACGTCTGATGTGTGCCACCATACCTTATTCACTACAGGTAGTCTACAGGTTTATGACATCAAAACACAAAGGTGCAAAAATATCACTGAGAGTCAATGGAACATACATTTATTTATTGATTGATTGATTTATTTATATATTTATTTATTTCCTTTTCGATGCAAAAGCAAGAGGTTTATCTTCTAGCACGTTGGGGTCGACCTTCAATTATTCCCTCAAGGTGAAAGACTAGAAGGTGACCACAAATGGCTATTATAAGCAGTTTTTATACTCTTTAGGGGCACAGGTTACCTCAGCAAGGTTATAGTTTAAAATTATTACATATGGTTTAAACCTTTAAGCATATTGATCTTTAAATCTATTGAGTAGCAAGCATCAGTTGGTACATTCTGAGAATTTTCTACTCAAGAATGTTCCTGTGGTTGGGGTTGGAGAATGGAACTTGGTTAACTCTCGACCTGTGGCAGGAAGCTGGAATCTGGCCTACCCTTGCCCTGAGCCAAGTGGTTGGAAGGCTGGCAAAAGCCTTTAGGATCCTTAATATCCCCCTCCCTTTTTTTCTTGTGCAAGGTCTAATCTTGTAGCTATGGTTGGGGGTCTCTGGTGACTAACTCATATTCTTCAGCTCCTGTCCTCAGGGTCTCATATTGTTGGCATAAGTCAATGTCACAGAAGTTAATTCAGGAAAATATGGTTACAAATACCTCCTAGTGTTGGCAGATACTTTCTCTGGTTGAGTTGAGGCTTTCCCCATCAAGAAGGAAAAGCTACCATGGTCGCCAAGAAGATTAAAAAAAATTTCCCTGAGGTTCATAGTGTCCAAGGATTGGATAACAGTCCTGCTTTGGTTTCTAAGGTTAGTCAGGGATTGGCAGAGACATTGGGGACTAATGGGAAGCTCAATTGTGCATACTATCCACAGAGCTCAGAGCAGGTAGAGAGAATGAAGCAAACCCTAAAAGAGACTTTAAATAAATTGTCCTTGAAGACTGGTGCTGACTGGGTGGTGCTCCTTCCCTTGGCCCTGTTCCAATAGAACTTTTAAAATGATTTACAACAGTAGCTACATAATCACATGATGTACTCATCTCAGTACATATGGCCCAAACCAGAGATGCTGGCCCGATAATGCAACAGGACAGCCTTCACAGGTATTATTTAGGGCGGAGGTACAGCTAAATGTTGAAGCACTTGCCTGTTTGTGAGAGACCTAGGCTCAATCCCTACTGCTCCAAAACAATGACGCAGCTGAAGTGTCTCATAACTTGGTAATGGTAAGATGCAATTCTAAGGATGTAATAAAACACTCAAGATCAGTGACTCTTTTTGTTCCCCTGATTCTTCAAAGGATAGACTCTATGGATCTGAGAACAAAAGTAGGGAAATCAGAGTAATCAACATTACATTGTTCCTGTGTCCCAATCCTACACATTAACCTCTGTGCCTTTAGATACCCTTATCTAGACGCCGTGAGATAGAGACCCAACCGCCTGGTCAGATGGGCACTCCTGAGGCTGCAGAGCGGAGGAGACCACCAACACTGCCCACCCCTGCCCACATCCCTGGCCCAAGAGGAAACTGTATAAGGCCTCTGGGCTCCCGTGGGGGAGGGCCCAGGAGCGGCAGGACCCCTGCCTGAGACACCGCCGGAACCTGAAGGAAACAGATGGGATAAACAGTTCTCTGCACCCAAATCCCATGGGAGGGAGAGCTAATCCTTCAGAGAGGCAGACAAGCCTGGGAAACCAGAAGAGACTGCTCTCTGCACATACATCTCGAACGCCAGAGGAAAACACCAAAGGCCATCTGGAACCCTGATGCACTGAAGTTCCCGGAAAGGGCGGCACAGATCTTCCTGGTTGCTGCCGCCACAGAGAGCCCGAGGGCAGCACCCCGAGAGCGAACTTGAGCCTCAGGACCACAGAAAATCCCTGATTCCAGAAGGAGTCATCAGACATCACATGTCCTATACTCTAGATGGATCTGAAAATGCGGAAGAGCACAGAATTACATTAACTGCTACAAAAGACTGAATGAGAGAGACCACATGTGCCAGCCTTATTATTCATGTCTGTGTACTTCTGCTGCCTAGAGATTTAGCGTTTTTCTATTAAGTTGTAATATTTTCAACATCACCTAATCCTAATGGATATATGAAACCATCATCTCATATTCAGTAAACTTATTTCCATTCTTTCTGAGAAGAAAAATAATAAAACCTCAGATGCACTAATACCACTGCCTTATCTAGCATATTTAGAATAAACACAAAGTTGTTTTGATATTTTTTTTGTAATTTTGTGGCAATATAATAAGGATTAGCATATGAGCACTAGACTATAATAACATACAGAATTCTAATTGATCTCAAATTTACAGCAGATAAACCTTTGAAAAACAGGTTAAATGCTCCCTTAAATATGATAAAAATTAAATTTGTGATAATTTTTTCCTCTTGAAGTAAGCCCTACTTACCAACATTTTACCGAAAGTAACAATTATGTTTAGCGTAGAGATATATTTGTGCACATTAGAGTTAAGGAATGGGAAATGGACTCCTCTTTGATATTTCATCTGCAGTGATCTGGCAAGACTTTCCACCCACAAGTAAAAAAAAAAAAAAAGATACCCTTATCTGCAAAGGGGAAATACTCCCATCTGGGGACATAAAAGGAAGCTCATTAATCATTAAGATATGCCTGATTAAAAACAAATAAACAAACAACAACAACAACAATTTGAATTGTTGTGGCAAACAGCTGGCAGCGGAGAGTGAAGCTGCTAAGATATCACGGAACAATGAGGCTGCATCCACAAAGAAGACAGGGATGCCTGACGTTAAGGTATGTCACCTGCACTTCTTAATCTTTCCCTGCTTATTTTTAATAGGCAATAGCAAAGCTCGGTACCGTGCATAAGCAACGAGGATAAAGGTTTCAGACATTTTAGCTGGTGTCCCGTCACAAGGTTGATGACCTAAGTTAATAAAGATACTGGCTAAACAAAACAGAATTCTAACATGGACAGTTGAAGAAAGATGATTGAGGATGACAGGAATTAGCTACAGCCTTGAGACCAGCCCAGAGATAGAGAGTGCTTCCTAATATCTTCCTCATGTGTCTGCACCAGATGAGGTCCGAGCGCCAAGAAGAGAAGTGAACACATGCTCCCCATCTCTAACCCAGAAACTATCTCCAACTGATAACTACTTAAAAATGAAAAAAAAACATTGTTTTTCTCTTAGGAAATCTCATTGTACAGCAAGAGATGTCCAGCACAAACCTAACCCAATGGCATCTTCAGAGGCTCTTTGTGTGTATGTGATTGCTTCCAGTTTTGTTCTTTTAGTGAGATTCCTGAGTAGGTAAATGTGTGTATCTCTGCTTCTGTATCTGGTTCCTGTGCTTTTTCTTTGGCTCCTTTTCTTCTGGTGGGATTGTTTTGTTTATATTTAGTTTTGTTTTACTCTGTCTTATTATTATTCTAAGGAGAGACAGAATGGGACATGGGAAGGATCTTGCAGGAGCCAAGGAGAAAGAAACTATAACCAAAATATATTGTATGAAAACAATCTATTTGTAATAAAAAAGTTATATTTTATAAAAATCAGAAGAAAAGCAAAGGAAATGTTTCTTATGGCAGTGTTCTCAGGAAACATGGCCTTCTAGGATTGGATAAGTTATTGGCAGATACTGCAGACAGACACAGAGCATGCAGATGATGCAGGGTACCATTTTGCTCCTCTCTGTGACAAATGTTCTCCACTGCCTGAAGGACTGACTGATGTATTCCCACAGCTGATTTCTTCTCCCAGATTGCTTTGCCCTCTGCTTGAGAGACTGAATAGTAACTTAGGGTTTTCTCCATGTATGACAGCCCCCTTCTAACCACACCTCTTTTGTTTGGTTTGGGAGAAACCTACAAATTCAAAGACTCCAAGTGTACAGCATTTCAGATATTGTGAGAGAGATTTATCTACATCATGATTATAGGATTCAGAAGGAAGAGATCTGAAAGAAACATGGATGTAGGTGACTCCAAAGATGGTGCCCTTCCCAATAAGCTATAGAAAATCTTAAAGCAATTTTCAGTGCATCTTATCTATGCAATAAGTACAGATAATGATGGTAAAACTGTAAAGAAAAGTCATTATTTAATGCTATTTAATATGTTGCTATTGGAAAATCAACCTATTTGATATGTAACTATTAAATAGTAAGCATTTACTGAGAAAGTAATGAATATATCTCTATAACTATAGTAATTTATAATAGTTTATTAAAACACAACATATATGAACATATGTATATGTGAATATGAATATTACTAAATGCATGTCAAGACTTAGTAGCAAGATTATTATGACCAAATTTCCTAATTATGCTTTTGTGTTTTAAAAAAAATATATGATGACTTTTACTCGCTTAATTTTCTGATGCAAAAAGATTCAATACTTCTCTATTTCAGAAACTTAAAAGATAAGTTATGGGACAAAGTCTTACATTTTATGCTATAAATGCAAGGAATTTATCAGGCATGAAATTTAGTCAGAACAGTTTGCAGTTCAGTAAAACATTACTGGAGGCAGCCTTTAAAATCAGAACACAGAGGTTACCTAATTCTAATGTAGTTTTCAAAAAGAATGGTAAGGATTTTACAACCACTAAACACTTGGTTCTTTAAATTCACCTTTTCTTAATTTTATCCATCAGCTCTAATTCCAGATAAAATTATAATTTTTCTGTTGAAGTGTATGTGGCATCAAAGGTTTATTCATGTGAGTCCACCATTACCATGGGCTCAAGAGAGCTTAAACATAAAAACATATGCAAAACGTTCCATTAAATTCCTCTAAGAAAAGCAAGAAAATCTCAAGAGATGTATTGGGAGTGGATGTCTGAGATGGATTGTAGTTATACACAAAAATGCTTGCTTGTAACCATAGCCTTTATTCTCTGATAATTGTATATTCCAAAGGTCACTAGCCTAGGTATAGACCTGGAAGCTTCTAGACTTTGTACAATC
Organism: Rattus norvegicus; assembly: GCF_021556685.1. NCBI lineage: Eukaryota > Metazoa > Chordata > Mammalia > Rodentia > Muridae > Rattus > Rattus norvegicus. The sequence goes on from NC_141538.1 coordinate 80,810,352, forward strand.
TAGCCTAGGCCTAGAATGTTGTTTTGAGCCTCTAAGACTTACTGCTGAATAAGCTCACCCTTTCTGAACTCTGGCTGGCTGGTTCAAGTTAGCCGTTCTGGATCAAATTCCTCACCAATCTGACTGATTCAATCTTACTTTCCTCTCAACCTCTGACTACATCGCTATGCTTGACTTCAAACCAACCCTAGCAATCTGTTCTATTCTTCTGACTCCTTCTCATTCTCTAGCTCACTGTCTTACCTGTCTCTAGCTTGCATTCTTTTCAATCTGTCTTTGCAAAACTCCCTCAGTAAAACTGTCTCCTCCTCTCTCTAAGCACTGCTCCTCAGGTAGCTTTCCTTTCCTCTTCTAATGAGAGTTGGGTGTATCCTATTCTGTCAGATCCTTCTCTGACTCTTTACTTTGTCTGCTTCTCAATTAGATATCACTTTCAAACTATTCTTGTCTCAAACTAATGGACAAAATAATTTCTATATCATTTTCAAGGTAGGTCTATTCAGGATTTCCTCAAACATCAGAGGGACTTGAAAGTTTGCACATGTGCCTCTCCATGGAAGCTGCATTGACAAGTCCAGGCTATATCACATAAACTTCTTCAAAAGAAGTATGGTGCTAATGAAGAACTGCCCATGAAGAAGTAGGAGATTTGCTTATTGTACTTGCCTGGGTAAGCTTTGAGTTGAACACATTTCCTGACCTCCACGCACATTTGTTGGTTATCTTCTGCCTAATAATCGATAAGAATACAGAAATGTAGATAACCAGACTCTAATTTTATTCTGGAAATATTTGATAATAAATAGATGTATTGTCACTTAAACCTATAGACCTCAGAACAATAGTAACAGATATATACACCCATTCTTTTTATTGAGTTGAGGAAATACAATGACATCATGACCTACTCACAAGGTTATTTTGAGTGGTAATCTGGTGCATCTGAATTCACCGAAATGCTTTGCAGCTTCCAGTGAACTATGTCTTAGATTCGGAGGTGAGAATCACATTTTTCTACAATTCTCAGAACCTCATATAGTAACATGTAACATAAAATACCATAATGTTAAATGCTTTCAAAGCAGATAGATAAAGGTTGCACACACACACACACACACACACACACACACACACTATACATATGCACACATATGCAGATACATAAACACATACATGTATACTACATACACACACAAATATATACATATATATATATATACACTCACAAATGCACAAACACATGAAAACACACAAATATGGACACATATGCGTATACATATACACATATTCTCCTGGGGTAATTTTATAACATAAATGGTTATGTAAAAAAAGACATTATCAGAGGGTAAATACATGAAGGATATATGAACATGTTTACCACAGCTCATACTGTAAAAGTCACATGTATTTTGTTACCAAAAATAGCTATACTTAATTCCTGGGGAGTACCTATTGTTCCCCAGAAATTGTTATTTTTTTAACATCTTGGTTTTTTGTTAATAGAGCTACACTTTACATGTAACACATCGCACAGGGAGAATTTCAGCATAATGAAGGAAGTCCCTGGACTCAGTGAGACCTGCGTAGATTACAGAACCCCTATTTCTTAATAAAGAAAACATGAGAAAGTTTCTCAAATCATATGAGTGATTCTAATTGCATAGCTAAGGGAACTGATACTCACATGATTATCTGCCTTAAATTTATTTTGAGATTTAGCTAGATTTTATAGAGATATCAGTTAAGATGTGCTTGGCATTTAAAAAAAATATCAATTCAATTTTATAGTTCATAGTTTTCGATTATTTTGCTATCTCAGTTCACTAAATTCACCAACAGTTATACTCAAATTATAGAAGCAATATTAAAGGGGAACAAGAATACCCTTGGCAGGGAAGGGAGAGATTAAAACAGAGACTGAAGGAACACCCATTCAGAGCCTGCCCCACATGTGGCCCATACATATACAGCCACCCAATTAGACAAGATGGATGAAGCAAAGAAGTGCAGACCGACAGGAGCCGGATGTAGATCGCTCCTGAGAGACACAGCCAGAATACAGCAAATAAAGAGGCGAATGCCAGCAGCAAACCACTGAACTGAGAATAGGACCCCCGTTGAAGGAATCAGAGAAAGAACTGGAAGAGCTTGAAGGGGCTCGAGACCCCATATGTACAACAATGCCAAGCAACCAGAGCTTCCAGGGACTAAGCCACTACCTAAAGACTATACATGGACTGACCCTGGACTCTAACCTCATAGGTAGCAATGAATATCCTAGTAAGAGCACCAGTGGAAAGGGAAGCCCTGGGTCCTGCTAAGACTGAACCCCCAGTGAACTAGACTGTTGGGGGGAGGGCGGCAATAGGGGGAGGGTGGGAAGGGGAACACCCATAAGGAAGGGGAGGCGGGAGGGGGATGTTTGCCCGGAAACCGGGAAAGGGAATAACACTCGAAATGTATATAAGAAATACTCAAGTTAATAAAAAAAAATCTCAGACATCTACATTTTACTTTGAGAATATTTTCACATAGAAGCATTCACATGAAACATTTATTAGACATATCTTTGCAAAAGAATTACATTGATAGTTATCATCATTAAATGAGATTAGCTAAACAACTACAACATATTATGGGCCATTAAAAAGTCTTCATTTATATTAAGAACAGAGATAACACGCACAGACAGAAGGAGCTAACACTAATGAAACATACTTCATTCTTCCCATTTGAATGTAGGCAATATTTACAGAAAGGACTTGAATCTCATGGGCATATAAACTACAGATTTTAATACTTAATCCCATTCATAGAGATAATACCAATCAGTCCTGTAAGTGTGGTACACGTCAGAGGACGCATCAAAACATAGATGTTAATGGTACTTGCTTTGCTTTTGATAGCCTCAACATTTCTCTTCATTTTGCCATAAAATGTTTGCCAAACTATTTGACTTTTATGCCTTATTTTGCTAATCTGTAAAGTGGACAGAGCAACAGATAAGCTTAGACCACAAGGTTGTAGCAAGGTTCTGATGAAACACTAAAGTGTTGATACTCTAATATCGTTAAATTGATAATGTGGTTGTTTTCCACACACACCTTGTGGGAAATGACAACAAGTAATATACATCTGGCCACTTGCAGCCAATAGGCAGTAGAAATGGCATTGTCTCTCTACTCTGCAATGAGCTTGGTACTTTTCAATGCTAGTTCACAGTCATGTGCCCTGCTTCCAGATTCATACATGAGATGTCTTCATTTGTTTCCTGTTTAGCCCAGAGATTGCTCAGTTTAACATCTGTTCACAGTGCTTCATGGTGGCTTCTGCTGGAATTCCAACCAGTTCTACTGAAACACAATAAACCTCATTTGTACATAAGATATTAGATTTCGGCATCTTATTTCTCACACAAGTCTTCCACCTCGAAAATTTTCTTTTCTTTATTACATTGCACAAAAATAACTTAGGAAAGGGAATCAGTGGGCTCAGTGAAAGAAAGACCTTAAAGCCAACCTGCTATTTAAAGAAGTAGAGGCTGAGAAAGCCAATTGACTCCAGAGTAGAAAGTCACTGATTAGGGGATGTGGGAAGGAAGCATTCCACACACAGAAATTCTCAGCTCATGAAACTATAAATATAGACAAGAATATGAAGGGACTTGTCATGTCCATGCCTCAACTATGAAATTAATGTTGAATGTTAGCTTGTGTTAATGACACTTGGCAATGTAATTCTCTGTAAGAACATCTGTACAATATTTCAGATAATCCCAGGGGTGCTTGGGGAGAGGGAGAAAGTCAAGCAGCTAGCACTGTGTGAAATTAATTAAACAGACATTTTACTGTAAGGAAGCCATGTGCTGGAAAGTACCTCTGTTTTGCATGCCTGTTCCTTCTCACCTGCAGTGTTCACATTTGTCTACCAGTCTCATGATGAAAGAGAGCAATGTGTCACCTTATGCAGTTAGGAAAGCTAAAGTTATAAAATGGAAGGCCAGGGTTACAACTATAAAAATAAAAAGCCTTTGACAATATTTTCATAGTCACTAAAATAGAATATCGTGTAAACAACAGATATATTTCTAAATATTAAATTGTAAAAAATTACTATATTCCTGACTTATATTTTTTAATTATTTTAAATTATTTGAAAAATGATTATGTTGTTTTAAAATATAACAATATTCTATATAACTATTTGGACAATTTTTTCAGTTAACATTTTATTGTAGACAATGGTGTGTTTTGACGTGCAGCTATATTTAACTTTATTTCAATATTGTTTTCTGTACTCTGTTTTAGGTAATTACATTCTTTCTTATTGTCTCATTGTTTTAAAATAATATTTTCAATACATGTTACATTCTTTAAATTCGTCAAAACTTTATTTCTTATCATGCTAATCTGAACATTCTAGAATCTTAATTTCAGTTATACTTTTTCTTTGCCCTCAGCATTTTTAAAAAAATCGGTTACAACAACATATGATATTGCCTTTAAAGTACAATATATTTATTACTTGCACCATATCTACTAAGAATTAGCTCTTTTACCATTTACATACTTTATTAGCTGGTCCTAGAGTAGACATCGGGTAGATGAAAGGCTTTTCAGGATTGAGATAAATATCATGGCCTCATGTTTATATGATTATCTCAATATCAAATTCCAGGTCCTAAGTCTTTTTGATTCTCTGAAAACAGCAGTTTGCTCCCTTGAATCTCATGAATCTGCTTTACCAGCAGACTTTGGACTGATTCTTTTTTCTTTTTATGGTGAATTTCTCTGTATTCATTCTCCTTTTCTTCAATTAGTACTCCTGCACTGCCTTCAGTACTCCACACCCCCAGAATGAACAAACTTCCCTAATGGAATATGTGGAAAGAAAGAAAGAAAGAAAGAAAGGAAGGAAGGAAGGAAGGAAGGAAGAAAGAAAGAAAGAAAGAAAGAGAGGAGAGAGGGGGAGGGAGAAAGAAAAAAGGAAGGAAGGAAAGAAAGAAGAGAGCAAGAGAGAGAGAGAGAGACAGAGACAGAGAAACAGAGACAGAGACAGAGAGACAGAAGGAGAGAGAGAGACGAGACAGATTCAAAGGTTGGTGTTAAAGGAAGGCTTACTCATTTCCCTGAAGAGTTACTGCTTTCCACGTCACTACTATTCTGTGACTTGGTACTTGATCTGAAATGACTTAAATTCACTTGGCTTGCCCAGCCTAGATTTAGTCCTTTCAGTTGCTTTAATGTGAATTCACATGCAAGTGAGGTTTCCACACTGGAACTCACTTGAGCAACAACATGCCTCTAGTCTGAATTAAGAAGTGTAGAGAAGGCAAAAATACTGTTATTTTTCATAATGCGTTTTTTTGTCTTCTAGGCAAACAAAATTAGACTTTGTGCCAGGGAGAAGCAATGTGTAGCTTAGGGAAAATTATGAAACAGAAGGAAATGGAGTGAACAAAAGATAAATATTCAAAATATAATCACACCCTGGAAGTCTCGGATGTACTAAATCCTTTATGAATTGTGCTTCTTTTCATGAGATACTAGATATAATCATGGGCAAGTTTCTGTGCATGGGCTTCATTAGCATACCCTTCTTGTTAAGTGTAGCAAAGCTTAGCCACAGTATCACGGAGGAAAAGAAAATGGACCCAGAGAGAAAAGAGAGATGGCAGTTTAGATTTGTTTGGGGAAAAGTACATATCCCTGGAAACCGTACAGGATTTATTTTTAATGAAATAACACAATTCAATGTATATCTTTTTACATAACATCGTCAATAAAATACTATAGTCCTGGACCATTTAGGATCTCTAACACGACAGCAACAAATAATTGTCTTTGTGAGGAATATCATCAAACAGCAATATCTGTCTTTCTTGTTTTTTTTCTATTCTTTCTTTTCTTTTCTCCTCTTTCTCTCCCTCTCATCTTTCTTTCCTTCCTTCCTTCTGTTTTTTCTTCCTTTTTTCCTTTTCTTCTTTCAAAATGTTAGACAATAATATTGGAAAACTGGAAACATGCACATCATTGACTTAAAATCCTCAAAATGACTGAGGGAAACCTTTTGGCAAAGAATGGATGAAGATCAGTGCGACCACACCCTCAAGTATTTTTGCTTAAGTTTGTTATTTCTTTGTTTTTTTTTTGAGAAATAATGTCAATTTTTTTATAGCTAGAGCTGTCTAAGTACTAACAGGTTATCATCCTGCTTTAGTCTCCAAGTGTTGCGACTGCACTTATGAGGTACAATTCTTTGCTCCTTCGTTCAAAGACAAAAGACAAACATATCATTCTCACAGACATTAAGGACTGTGCATTAAGGATTGCTTTTTAAGTTTGTCTGTAAACATGTAAAGGGCCAGGGCCAGCCATCTACCTAGCACCAATTCTTGCTACCCAATTGCTAAGACAATATGCAGAAAGCGTCTCTCTCTCTCTCTCTCTCTCTCTCTCTCTCTCTCTCTCTCTCTCTCTCTCTCTCTCCATTTGTTGCCTGTCTGTCTGTCTTCTGTCTGTCTGTCTGTATGATGTATATACGTATTTGCACCTTTCCCCATCTCTGGCTTTCCTCCCTGTCTGCCATCCTCTGTGGATGTGTTTGATTTTTCCCTAAACCTTCAAAAGATATTTTCTACTTATAGCTATTGAAAATGGGAGGAATATGATAAGTGTACAATCCAATGACCCATTCTAAAGAGACATATTCCATTGGGGCATATTGTAGTAAGAATCTATTTCAATGAGAGATGACTACATATTAAAAAGAACAGTGCCATAAAGTTTTCAACTAAGGAAAAGCGAACATTTTTACTAAGCCTTGAGAACAACCATACTTGTCCCACAATCAATCACATTACTTTCTGTGTATGAGAACTGTATTCGTGTTTCTTTTTCAATTTGAATGTCTTAATTGTTACAACAAACTGTGATTGCTGTAGTACACGTTAGTGCACACCTGTAATCTTCACACTCTACAGGCTGAAGAAGAGAGATTGCTAGTTACAAGACAGCCTGGCGTAAAGCAGGAGACCAATTACAGGACGGCGTGACTAAAGAGGGAGACACTAAAACACAAGATAAAATTCCCAAATAAGAACAAGCACACACAGAGAGAGAACAAGTATAAAATCGTATGGATTTCTTAGATTCAAATCATCGGCATAATTGTAAAAGCTCATCAACAAAATATTTGCTTTGATTCGTATGTCAAAAGAAGTCTATCACACAAGTGTCACACCTGCAGAACACATACATCCCTCAGATTTGTTCTTGCATACATAGTAATAATATCTATAAACATTGTGTAAAGGATAAAGAATTAGAAGATAATGATCACCCTGTTTCTGTAGCCGTATTCATTGTCATACCAGGAAATGAGCCGATCCTTCATATCCCATTAAAGCACTAGAATGTTCCTATCCACACTAATGCCCTATGGTTGCATCTCTGACAGATGCTCCTACTCTCCCTGAACACTAAACTGGGCATTTAGAGATTTATTACCGCCTCCTTGCTTCCTAGAATTTCCCCACTGTGGTTAATATCTTTAAATATATGTCAAAAAAGTTTTAAGATACTATTTTATTTAACCTTTGGTAATTTCACAAATACATTTGGATTAGTGAAGGCTGGATGCCCCAAAGTACTGAAATGCTAGGGTGGTGGGGCAGGAGCACTCTCATGGAAACAGGGGGAAGGGGTGGGATGCGGGGTTTTTGGAGGGGAAGCAGGGAAGGGGTTAACATTTGAAATATAAATAAACAAAAGAACCAATAACAAATATCTATTATTATCACTTCTCCCTTCCCTTTCTGACTCCCAGTGTCATGTTCCAAGATGAAACTGCAGTAATTTACACAGCGACGGAATGTTCTTTCTAGTGGGTGTACACATCACACTCTACGACGTTCCTCACAGTTCAGAAATCCTGGAGCCTGTAGGCTGCACTTGAGTTGACGTTGATGAATTAAGGTAAAACTATGGAACCACAGAGTAAACATGTATCTAAGTCACTCTGACAATGTGGTGTTAGTTTTCTGAGAAACAGAAACTTAAAAATTTGTTTGAATCTTTGGCAAAACTTGGTATTTAGAGACTTTCAAGGTTTTGTTTTATTAATTTGTTTGTTTCTTTGTTTGGCCCACCCTGCCTCTTACTATTGGTTATAAGGTACATGTTCCTGGTTAACAAGATTGACGACGGCTGGGTTTTCATCTGTAATCATATACAATGCACTGTGACCACTTTAGAGATTTGATTTAAGGACTTGTTCAAAGCACTCAAATAGGATAAATTTAAGCCACAAGTCCTGCATAGGTATCTACTAGCAGTTACTAAAATCTACAAGGAGTTTTATTTTTTTTTAATATGCTGAATGTCAAAGTTAAAGAAAGCAACAGTTTTTGTTCTTCTCTGGAGTATAGAGAGTATACGTATAATTTATCATACTTGCATCTTTGGATTCTCTGGTACAGCTCTTTTATAGTCTCACCTTAGAAAAGTCCTCGATGATCTTTAGCCAAAACAGTCACATTATCCCAATAACAAGAATGAATAAATCGAAACATACCTCAGCTAGTCTTTGTATTTATGAAAGTATGTATTACATCTGTCATTCAGCACCATGTCAAAGGATGGTATATAATGAGAACAATTCAATCAGAAATTATCTTCCAAATAGCTTTATTTTATGCTTTCAGATATTTCCACTCACACGTTGAAAGACAGTAATTTTGTACTAGATTCAAACCCATGTCTGAAAACTATACTGTCTGTAAAATCATGACAGTCATGGCAAAGTCGCAGCACTCTCACATGCCCGGGGACTCTAGGCATTCATGCCCTCAATTTTCTGCCCCTTCTCCCAGAGGATCCTACAGTCAAACCCACTCCGTGTTCTGTCACTCAGCACAGAGCTCATTCATTTTCCTGGACTACCACCAGCAACCTAAACACCTCAGCTTTCCACAAGCCCACCTCATATTTCATAAACATACAGGACATTACAGCATGAAATCTAGAAACTATTTAAATTCTACGAACATCAAGGATTTTATTGAACAGCCAAATACTGGTTTTATTTTGAATTATATATGAAGGGCACAATGAAGCACTGGTTACAGAGTAGATAAAAATGTTAATATAGTCCTTGTGCTGTGTTCCATTTTCTATACCTTCCATTCAACTCTTCTCATGTTACGGCTTAGAGAACAGCTAAATTTCTCTGAGTTAATTTAAGTCGCACCAAAAAAACCAAAACCAAAACCAAAAACAAAAAAGCCAAAAATTAAACAAACGAACAAAAACTTTTCCTTTGACATGGAGAAGCATGAGTGGTTTTAACTGACTGAGCTTCAAACTCAGTTTTTAGAACTTGGAGAATCTTTATAGTAATAAGTTTCCATCTTTCTGCAGTCTCTCCTATCTGTCAGACAACTTCCGAGTGTTCGACACCTTTCCACTGAACTTACAGCTCTCTACGCTGGCCCACATAGTGCAGCAGTAAATGTCTGAGCTGTATTCTACTCAGGTCACTGCATCCACATTTCCTGCCACTTTAGAATGCAGCCACATGCAGTGAGCGAATCACCTCCCCATTGCCTGATCCAGCGGGTGACTGTGAAATTAAACTATTCCTTTCAGCACAAGTAGGCTTAGAATTGTTTGATAAATAACAAAGGAAGGACCTTTTCTATGAAGTCTTAATTTCCATCCATGCATAATAAGTATTTACTCTGTAGCCTGGTGTTATTTAATAATTATCTGCTTAAATCACATCATGGATCAATTTATCAAGTCTGAAATAAGGAAATGACATGACCAAAACTTTTAGCTTTGGAGATTATGGATAGCTTCTGTTGATCCTTCCTATTGAAATGTTGACATATGTACAAAGAATAGAAATTGGCTATATAAATGGAAACTGAAAAAAATAAATGAATAAATGAAAAAAATGATCACATCCTGGGTACAACCTTGATGTATACCTAAGCCTTACATTTCCTTACACACATCCCTGTGCCTGTCCCTTCCCTGTAAAATGTGATAATACACATTTGACTTCTCTCAGGTAGAAACTATTTAATGAAGATGAGGATGCAAAGCAATTTGGTTCCTCAGAGCTGACAATTTTACAAACAAAAGACATTATCGGGATGCTGTTGTTATTATTCAGCGATGCTATAAAACCTCACAAATACAGCCAAAGGGGGGAAGTCAACCTCGCACACCATTGAAAAAGCTTTTATCTTCTTTACTTTTCTATCTTAGATAGAAGCATTAGTTAAAAAAAGAGTCTTCTATACTTGACAAGACCGAAAGAACTATCGTTAGAGATGTAAAAGAAATCTGTATGCAGGTAAGGATTCAATAATACACGTTTCCTAGATGCATGAAATCATGATAATACAGATGCAAATGATTAGCAGAATCATTCTAATTCGCCTTTAGTTTGCTTTCTTGGTTACCCAATAAGTTAAATCCTTTAAATCTACTTTATTTTGATATAAATTGTGTATAATACAAGACACACAGGTTAGCTATAGAGTTCAGTGAACTGAGACAAATGTATAAATTCAAATAATAACCCCTAGCCTCATCAAGATGTAGGGTATTTTCAGCTCATTGGAGGCTTTCCTCATGCTTCATTGCATTGAACCAGAACTCACTAGAAATTAGGTCTTCTATTTAAATAAGTACCATTACCTTAAATTCAAAATTCCCCTGTGTGGATTCCTGAGTAGAGAAATGGGAGCTCGGTCAGCAAGAATCATCAGTCATTCCATTATTTCTTTTCTTACTATTAACATTTATTGATGGAATGGATACACACAAACACATTTTTAAAGCTCTTATGAGCTATTCTTATTCCAGTTCAATTTTTGTCTGCGTGTTTCTTATCACAACTTGTAATTGTCTGTGTACCTATGGATGTTCACTTCAAATCTATCTCATTACTGGACTTGAGACCATACGGAATTTAGAATCATGATTTTTTTTCTTAAGTTTTAAATTTTTGTCTGTATATTTTTCAGGAATGCAAGACACTTTATTTGTACCCTGAGAACTCTATCAATTGGACTTGATAATTATTATCTGTACAGTGATAATAAATACCTGTATTAGTCAGATTTCTATCAGAACTGATAGAATGAACACACACACAAACATATATATATATATATGTGTATATATATATATATATGTATATATATATATATATATAATTTAGTAAGGAACTTATTGGAATGGCTTACATGCTGTTGTCTGAATAATCCAACAATGCTGAGTACTGACAGAAAGGTCAAGGATCCAGTAGTTGTTGAGTCCATCAAACTGGTCTCAGGAGTCCCAATCCGGTGCTAGATTCCTAGGGAGGTCCTAGAGCTCTGCAAGTTTTCAGTCCACATTGGGATTCTAAAGATGTAGGTCCTAACACCAGCAAAGGAACATCTCAGGATAGATAAACTGTCCAATGAGCATGTGGGCAAGTAGGTGAAAAGCAAAAGCATCCTTCCTCTTTGTTGTTTTTATGTAGGCTGCCTCCAAAAGGTGTGACCCATATTTAAGACGGGCCTGATGACCTCACATGAGTGGTATTGGTGTGGGTCTTCCACCTCAAATAATCTAACCAAGAAAAGAAATATTCCCAAGGGTGTGTCCAGTTGCTTCAGTTTTAGTTACTTTGAGACATCATGAAGTTAGCAATTAAGATTAGCCATCATAACACCTTATTCATTTGTAGAGCATTATCAAGTATCTATTCTAGGTAGGTGAGCTGTATTGAAGGATGTAAGGGTGGAAAAGAATTTGTACTAAAGATAGTGTATTTTATGCTAACTCTACAGCTATATGTGAACAAAACTTTCCTGGTATTACCATCTTTTTAAAAAATTTTTTTATTAAATTGAGTATTTCTTATTTACATTTCAAATGTTATTCCCTTTCCCGGTTTCTGGGCAAACATCACCCTAATCCCTCCCCCTCCCATTATTTATGGGTGTTCCCCTCCCCACTCTCCCCCTATTGCCGCCCTCCCTCCAACAATCATATTCACTGGGGGTTCAGTCTTAGCAGGACCAAGGGCTTCCCCTTCCACTGATGACCTTACTAGGATATTCATTGCTATCTATGAGGTCAGAGTCCAGGGTCAGTCCATGTATAGTCTTTAGGTAGTGGCTTAGTCCCTGGAAGCTCTGGTTGCTTGGCATTGTTGTTCATAAGGGGTCCCGAGCCCCTTCAAGCTCTACCAGTTCTTTCTCTGATTCCTTCAACGGGGGTCCTATTCTCAGTTCATGGTTTGCTGTTGGCATTCGCCTCTCTATTTGCTGTATTCTGGCTGTGTCTCTCAGGAGCGATCTACATCCGGCTCCTGATGGCCTGCACTTCTTTGCTTCATCCATCCTGTCTAATTAGATGGCTGTATATGTATGGGTCATATGTGGGACAGGTCCTGAATGGGTGTTCCTTCTGTCTCTGTTTTAATCTCTGCCTCTCTATTCCCTGCCAAGGGTATTCTTGTTCACCTTTTAAAGAAGGAGTGAAGCATTCACATTTTGATCATCCGTCTTGAGTTTCATGTGTTCTATGCATCTAGGGTAATTCAAGCATTTGGGCTAATAGCCACTTATCAAGGAGTGCATACCATGTGTGTTTTTCTGTGATTGAGTTACCTCACCAAGGTTGATATTTTCCAGTTCCAAACATTTGCCTACAAATTTAATAAAGTCATTGATTTGATAGCTGAGTAATATTCCATTGTATAGATGTACCACATTTTCTGTATCGATTCCTCTGTTGAAGGGCATCTGGGTTCTTTCCAGCTCCTGGCTATTATAAATAAGGCCGCTATGAACATAGTGGAGCACGTGCCTTTTTTACATGTTGGGGCATCTTTTGGTTATATGCCCAAGAGAGGTATAGCTGGATCCTCAGGCAGTTCAATGTCTAATTTTCTGAGGAACCTTCAGACTGATTTCCAGAATGGTTTTACCAGTCTGCAATCCCACGAACAATGGAGGAGTGTTCCTCTTTCTCCACATCCTCGCCACCATTTGTTATCACCTGAGTTTTTGATCGTAGCCATTCTCACTGGTGTGAGGTGAAATCTCAGGGTTGTTTTGATTTGCATTTCCCTTATGACTAAAGATGTTGAACATTTCTTTAGGTGTTTCTCAGCCATTCGGCATTCCTCAGCTGTGAATTCGTTGTTTAGTTCTGACCCCATTTTTTAATAGGGTTATTTGTCTCCCTGCGGTCTAACTTCTTGAGTTCTTTGTATATTTTGGATATAAGGCCTCTATCTGTTGTAGGATTGGTAAAGACCTTTTCCCAATCTTTTGGTTGCCATTTTGTCCTAACCACAGTGTCCTTTGCCATACAGAAGCTTTGCAGTTTTATGAGAACACATTTGTCGATTCTTGATCTTAGAGCATAAGCCATTGGTGTTTTGTTCAGGAAATTTTTTCCAATGCCCATGTGTTCGAGATGCTGACTTAGTTTTTCTTCTATTAGTTTTAGTGTATCTGGTTTGATGTGGAGGTCCTTGATCCACTTGGACTTAAGCTTTGTACAGGGTGATAAGCATGAATCAATTTTCATTCTTCTACATGTTGACCTCCAGTTGAACCAGCACCATTTGCTGAAAATGCTATCTTTTTTCCATTGAATGGTTTTGGCTCCTTTGTCAAAAAGCAAGTGCCCATAGGTGTGTGGGTTCATTTCTGGTCTTCAATTCTGTTCCATTGGTCTGTCTGTCTGTCTCTGTACCAATACCATACAGTTTTTATCACTATTGCTCTGTAATACTGCTTGAGTTCAGGGATAGTGATTCCCCCTCAAGTCCTTTTACTGTTGATAATAGTTTTAGTTATCCTGGGTTTTTTGTTATTCCAGATGAATTTGCAAATTGGTCTGTCTAACTCTTTGAGGAATTGGATTGGTATTTTGGTGGAGATTGCATTGAATCTATAGATCGCTTTTGGTAAAATGTCCATTTTTACTATATTAATCCTGCCAATCCATGAGCATGGGAGATCTTTCCATCTTCTGAGGTCTTCTTCATTTTCTTTCTTCAGAGTCTTGAAGTTCTTATTGTACAGATCTTTTGCTTGCTTGGTTAAAGTTACACCGAGGTACTTTATATTATTTGGGTCTATTATGAAGGGTGTCGTTTCCCTAATTTCTTTCGGGGCTTGTTTCTCTTTTGTGTAGAGGAAGGCTACTGATTTATTTGAGTTTATTTTATACCCAGCCACTTTCCTGAAGTTGTTTATCAGCTTTAGTAGTTCCCTGGTGGAACTTTTGGGATCACTTAAATATACTATCATATCATCTGCAAATAGTGATATTTTGCCTTCTTCTTTTCCGATCTGTATCCCTTTGACCTCCTTTTGTTGTCTGATTGCTCTGGCTAGAATTTCAAGAACTATATTGAATAAGTAGTGAGAGAGTGGGCAGCCTTTTCTAGTCCCTGAATTTAGTGGAATTGCTTCAAGTTTCTCTCCATTTAGTTTAATGTGGAAACTGGTTTGCTGTATATGGCTTTTACTGTGTTTAGGTATAGGCCTTGAATTCCTATTCTTTCCAGGACTTTTATCATGAAGGGGTGTTGAATTTTGTCAAATGCTTTCTCAGCATCTAATGAAATGATCATGTGGTTTTGTTCTTTCAGTTTGTTTATATAATGGATCACGTTGATGGTTTTCCATATATTGAACCATCCCTGCATGCCTGGGATGAAGCCTACTTGATCATGGTGGATGATTGTTTTGATGTGCTCTTGGATTCGGTTTGCCAGAATTTTATTGATTATTTTTGCATCGATATTCATAAGGGAAATTGGTCTGAAGTTCTCTTTCTTTGTTGGGTCTTTGTGTGGTTTAGGTATAAGAGTAATTGTGGCTTCATAGAAGGAATTCGGTAGTGATCCATCTGTTTCAATGTTGTGGAATAGTTTGGATAATATTGGTATGAGGTCTTCTATGAAGGTATGATAGAATTCTGCACTAAACCTGTCTGGACCTGGGCTCTTTCTGGTTGGGAGACCTTTAATGACTGCTTCTGTTTCCTTAGGAGTTATGGGGTTGTTTAACTGGTTTATCTGTTCCTGATTTAACTTCGGTACCTGGTATTTGTCTAGGAAATTGTCCATTTCCTGTAGGTTTTCAAGTTTTGTTGAATATAGTCTTTTATACTAAGATCTGATTATTTTTTGAATTTCCTCTGAATCTGTAGTTATGTCTCCCTTTTCATTTCTGATTTTGTTAATTTGGACACACTCTCTGTGTCCTTTCGTTAGTCTGGCTAAGGGTTTATCTATCTTTTTGATTTTCTCAAAGAACCAACTTTTGGTTCTGTTGATTCTTTCTATGGTCCTTTTTGTTTCTACTTGGTTGATTTCAGCTCTGAGTTTGATTATTTCCTGCCTTCTACTCCTCCTGGGTGTATTTGCTTCTTTTTGCTCTAGAGCTTTTAGGTGTGCTGTCAAGCTGCTGACATATGCTCTTTCCTGTTTCTTTCTGCAGGCACCCAGCGCTATGAGTTTTCCTCTTAGCACAGCTTTCATTGTGTCCCATAAGTTTGGGTATGCTGTACCTTCATTTTCATTAAATTATAAAAAGTTTTTAATTTTTTTCTTTATTTCTTCCTTGACTAGGTTATCATTGAGTAGAGCATTGTTCAATTTCCACGTATATGTGGGCATTCTTCCCTTATTGTTATTGAAGACCAGTTTTAGGCTGTGGTGGTTTGATAGCATGCATGGGATAATTTCTATCTTTCTGTACCTGTTGAGGCCCGTTTTTTGACCAACTATATGGTCAGTTTTGGAGAAAGTACCATGAGGAGCTGAGAAGAAGGTATATCCTTTTGCTTTAGGATAGAATGTTCTATAAATATCTGTTAAGTCCATTTGGCTCATGACTTCTCTTAGTCTGTATATGTCTCTGTTTAATTTCTGCCTCCATGAACTGTCCATTGATGAGAGTGGTGTGTTGAAATCTCCCACTATTATTGTGTGAGGTGCAATGTGTGTTTTGAGCTTTAGTAAGGTTTCTTTTACGTATGTAGGTGCTCTAGATGTAGGGCATAGATATTTAGGATTGAGAGTTCCTCTTGGTGGATTTTTCCTTTGATGGATATGAAGTGTCCTTCCTTATCTTTTCTGATGACTTTTAGTTGAAAAATTGATTTTATTTGATATTAGAATGGCTACTCCAGCTTGCTTCTTCTGACCATTTGCTTGGAAAGTTGTTTTCCAGACTTTCACTCTGAGGTAGTGTCTGTCTTTGTCTCTGAGGTGTGTTTCTTGTAGGCAGCAGAATGCAGGGTCCTCGTTGCGTATCCAGTTTGTTAATCTATGTCTTTTTATTGGGGAGTTGAGGCCATTGATGTTGAGAGATATTAAGGAATAGTGATTATTGCTTCCTGTTATATTCATAGTTGGATGTGAGGTTATGTTTGTGTGCTTTTCTTCTCTTTGTTTTGTTGCCAAGACGATTAGTTTCTTGCTTCTTCTAGGGTATAGCTTGCCTCCTTATGTTGGGCTTTACCATTTATTATCCTTTGTA
Source organism: Rattus norvegicus (assembly GCF_021556685.1). Taxonomy (NCBI): domain Eukaryota; kingdom Metazoa; phylum Chordata; class Mammalia; order Rodentia; family Muridae; genus Rattus; species Rattus norvegicus. The sequence goes on from NC_141538.1 coordinate 80,826,925, forward strand.
GTGCTAGATTTGTAGAAAGATATTGTGTAAATTTGGTTTTGTCATGGAATATCTTGGTTTCTCCATCTATGTTAATTGAGAGTTTTGCAGGATACAGTAACCTGGGCTAGCAGTTGTGTTCTCTTAGGGTCTGTATGACATCTGCCCAGGATCTTCTGGCTTTCATAGTTTCTGGCGAAAAGTCTGGTGTAATTCTGATAGGTCTGCCTTTATATGTTACTTGACCTTTTTCCCTTACTGCTTTTAATGTTCTTTCTTTATTTTGTGCGTTTGGTGTTTTGACTATTATGTGACGGGAGGTGTTTCTTTTCTGGTCCAATCTATTTGGAGTTCTGTAGGCTTCTTGTATGCCTATGGGTATCTCTTTTTTTAGGTTAGGGAAGTTTTCTTCTATGATTTTGTTGAAGATATTTACTGGTCCTTTGAGCTGGGAGTCTTCACTCTCTTCTATACCTATTATCCTTAGGTTTGATCTTCTCATTGAGTCCTGGATTTCCTGTATGTTTTGGACCAGTAGCTTTTTCTGCTTTACATTATCTTTGACAGTTGAGTCAATGATTTCTATGGAATCTTCTGCTCCCGAGATTCTCTCTTCCATCTCTTGTATTCTGTTGGTGAAGCTTGTATCTACAGCTCCTTGTCTCTTCTTTTGATTTTCTATATCCAGGGTTGTTTCCATGTGTTCTTTCTTGATTGCTTCTATTTCCATTTTTAATTCCTTCAACTGTTTGATTGTGTTTTCCTGGAATTCTTTCAGGGATTTTTGTGTCTCCTCTCTATGGGTTTCTACTTGTTTATTTATGTTTTCCTGGAATTCTTTCAGGCATTTTTGTGATTCCTCTCTGTAGGCTTCTACTTGTTCTCTAAGGGAGTTCTTCACGTCTTTCTTGAAGTCCTCCAGCATCATGATCAAATATGATTTTGAAACTAGATCTTGCTTTTCTGGTGTGTTTGGATATTCCATGTTTATTTTGGTGGGATAATTGGGCTCCGATGATGCCATGTAGTCTTGGTTTCTGTTGCTTGGGTTCCTGTGCTTGCCTCTCGCTATCAGATTATCTCTAGTGTTACTTTGTTCTGCTATTTCTGACACCTGGCTAGAATGTCCTTTAAGCCTGTGTGTCAGGAGTGCTGTAGACCTGTTTTCTTTTTTCCTTTCAGCCAGTTATGAGGACAGAGTGTTCTGCTTTCGGGCGTGTAGTTTTTCCTCTTTACAGGTCTTCAGCTGTTCCTGTGGGCCTGTGTCTTGAGTTCACCAGGCAGGTCACTTTCAGCAGAAAAGTTGGTCTTACCTGTGGTCTCGAGGCTCAAGTTTGCTCGAGGGGTGCTGCCCACGAGCTCTCTGCGGCGGCAGCAACCAGGAAGATATGCGCCGCCCTTTCCGGGAGCTTCCGTGCACTAGGGTTCCAGATGGTGTTTGGTGTTTTCTTCTGGAATCCCAGATGTGTGTACAGAGTGCAGTCTCTTCTGGTTTCCCAGGCGTGCCTGCCTCTCTGAAGGTTTAGCTCTCCCTCCCACGGGATTTGGGTGCAGAGAACTGTTTATCCCGTCTGTTTCCTTCAGGTTCCGGCGGTGTCTCAGGCACAGGGGTCCTGCCACTACTTGGCCCTCCCCTACGGGAACCCAGAGGCCTTATACATTTTCCTCTTGGGCCAGGGATGTGGGCAGGGGTGGGCAGTGTTGGTGGTCTCTTCCGCTCTGCAGCCTCGGGAGTGCCCACCTGACCAGGCGGTGAGGTCTCTCTCCCACGGGGTTTGGGAGCAGAGAGTTGCTGCGGGCCGGGATCCCTGGGTGTGGGACTTCCGGTAACACAGGAAGTGCCCGGTCCTAGAGGAATTTTGCCTCTGTGTGTCCTGAGTTCACCAGGCAGGTTTCTTGCAGCGGAAAAGTTGGTCTTACCTGTGGTTCCGAGACTCAAGTTTGCTCATGGAGTACTGCCTAAGTCCTCTCTGCGGCGGCAGCAACCGAGAAGATTTGTGCCGCTCTTTCTGGGAGCCTCTGTGCACCAGGTTTCCAAATGGCGTTTGGTGTTTTCCTCTGGCGTCTGGATGTGTGCAGAGTGCAGTCTATTCTGGTTTCCCAGGCGAGTCGGCCTCTCTGTAGGTTTAGCTCTCCCTCCCACGGGATTTAGGTGCAGAGAACTGTTTATCCTGTCTGTTTTCTTCAGGTTCTGGCGGTGTCTCAGGCGCAGGGGTCCTGCCACTCCTGGGCCCTCCCCTACGGGAACACAGAGGCCTTATACAGTTTCCTCTTGGGCCAGGGATGTGGGCAGGGGTGTGCAGTGTTGGTGGTCTCCTCTGCTCTGCAGCCTCAGGAGTGCCCATCTGACCAGGCGGTGAGGTCTCTCTCCCACGGGGTTTGGGAGCAGAGAGCTGCTGCGGGCCAGGATCCACGGGTGTCTATTTTTTTTTAATTTATTTAATACTTAATAATAATTCTTTGGTTTCCGGGCAAACATACCCCTCCCCCTCCCCTTCCTTATGGGTGTTCCCCTCCCAACCCTCCCCCCTTTGCCGCCCTCCCCCCAACAGTCTAGTTCACTGGGGGTTCAGTCTTAGCAGGACCCAGGGCTTCCCCTTCCACTGGTGCTCTTACTAGGATATTATTGCTACCTATGAGGTCAGAGTCCAGGGTCAGTCCATGTATAGTCTTTAGGTAGTGGCTTAGTCCCTGGAAGTTCTGGTTGCTTGGCATTGTTGTACATATGGGGTCTCGAGCCCTTTCAAGCTCTTCCAGTTCTTTCTCTGATTCCTTCAACGGGGGTCCTATTCTCAGTTCAGTGGTTTGCTGCTGGCATTCGCCATTGTATTTACTGTGTTCTGGCTATGTCTCTCAGGGGCGATCTACATCCGGCTCCTGTAGGTCTGCACTTCTTTGCTTCATCCATCTTGTCTAATTGGGTGGCTGTATATGTATGGGCCACATGTGGGGCAGGCTCTGAATGGGTGTTCTTTCAGTCTCTGTTTTAATCTTTGCCTCTCTCTTCCCTGCCAAGGGTATTCTTGTTCCCCTTTTAAAGAAGGAGTGAAGCATTCACATTTTGATCATCCATCTTGAGTTTCATTTGTTCTAGGCATCTAGGGTAATTCAAGCATTTGGGCTAAAAGCCACTTATCAGTGAGTGCATACCATGTATGTCTTTCTGTGATTGGGTTAGCTCACTCAGGATGATGTTTTCCAGTTCCAACCATTTGCCTACTAATTTCGTAAAGCCGTTTTTTTTTTGTTAGCTGAGTAATATTCCATTCTGTATATGTACCACATTTTCTGTATCCATTCCTCTGTTGAAGGGCATCTGGGTTCTTTCCACCTTCTGGCTATTATAAATAAGGCTGCAATGAACATGGTGGAGCACGTGTCTTTTTTTATATGTTGGGGCATCTTTTGGGTATATGCCCAAGAGAGGTATAGCTGGATCCTCAGGCGGTTCAATGTCCAATTTTCTGAGGAACCTCCAGACTGATTTCCAGAATGGTTGTACCAGTTTGCAATCCCACCAACAATGGAGGAGTGTTCCTCTTTCTACGCATCCTCGCCAGCATTTGTTGTCACCTGAGTTTTTGATATTAGCCATTCTCACTGGTGTGAGGTGAAATCTCAGGGTTGTTTTGATTTGCATTTCCCTTATGACTAAAGATGTTGAACATTTCTTTAGGTGTTTCTCAGCCATTCGGCATTCCTCAGCTGTGAATTCTTTGTTTAGCTCTGAACCCCATATTTTAATAGGGTTATTTGTCTCCCTGCGGTTTAACTTCTTGAGTTCTTTGTATATTTTGGATATAAGGCCTCTATCTGTTGTAGAATTGGTAAAGATCTTTTCCCAATCTGTTGGTTGCCAATTTGTCCTAACCACAGTGTCCTTTGCCTTACAGAAGCTTTGCAGTTTTATGAGATCCCATTTGTCGATTCTTGATCTTAGAGCGTAAGCCATTGGTGTTTTGTTCAGGAAATTTTTTCCAGTGCCCATGTTTTCCAGGTGCTTCCCTAGTTTTTCTTGTATTTGTTTGAGTGTATCAGGTTTGATGTGGAGGTCCTTGATCCACTTGGACTTAAGCTTTGTACAGGGTGATAAGCATGGATCAATCTGCATTCTTCTACATGTTGACCTCCAGTTGAACCAGCACCATTTGCTGAAAATGCTATCTTTTTTCCATTTGATGGTTTCGGCACCTTTGTCAAAAATTAGGTACCCATAGGTGTGTGGGTTCATTTCTGGGTCTTCAATTCTATTCCATTGTTCTATCTGTCTGTCTCTGTACCAATACCATACAGTTTTTATCACTATTGCTCTGTAATACTGCTTGAGTTCAGGGATAGTGATTCCCCCTGAAGTCCTTTTATTGTTGAGGATAGCTTTAGCTATCCTGGGTTTTTTGTTATTCCAGATGAATTTGCAAATTGTTCTGTCTAACTCTTTGAAGAATTGGATTGGTATTTTGATGGGGATTGCATTGAATCTGTAGATCGCTTTTGGTAAAATGGCCATTTTTACTATATTAATCCTGCCAATCCATGAGCATGGGAGATCTTTCCATCTTCTGAGGTCTTCTTCAATTTCTTTCTTCAGTGTCTTGAAGTTCTTATTGTACAGATCTTTTACTTGCTTGGTTAAAGTCACATCGAGGTACTTTATATTATATGGGTCTATTATGAATGGTGTCGTTTTCCTAATTTCTTTCGGGGCTTGTTTCTCTTTTGTGTAGAGGAAGGCTACTGATTTATTTGAGTTAATTTTATAACCAGCCACTTTGCTGAAGTTGTTTATCAGCTTTAGTAGTTCTCTGGTGGAACTTTTGGGATCACTTAAATAAACTATCATATCACCTGCAAATAATGATATTTTGACTTTTTCCTCTTTATGTTCTTTCTGTATCTGTTTTTGTCTCGCCATCTCTGTAGCTCTCTCTCTCTCTCTCTCTCTCTCTCTGAGTGTGTGTGTGTGTGTATGTGTGTGTGTCTTTCTGATTCTCTGTCTCAGTGTGTATGTGTTTTCCTCTTTCCATTCTTCGTGTATCTGTTTTTGTCTCCTCATGTCTGCAATGCTCTCTCTCTCTTTCTCTCTCTCTCTCTGAGTGTGTGTGTTTCTGTTTCTCTGTCTCACTGTGTATTTTTTCATCTTTCTGTTCTTTCTGTATCTGTTTTTGTCTCACCATCTCTGTAGCGCTCTCTCTCCCTCTCTCTCTCTCTCTCTCTCTGAGTGTGTGTGTGTGTGTGTGTGTGTGTGTTTGTGGTTGTGTCTTTCTGATTCTCTGTCTCACTGTGTATGTGTTTTCCTCTTTCCATTCTTTCTGTATCTGTTTTTGTCTCCTCATCTCTGCAATGCTCTCTCTCTTCCTCTCTCTCTCTCTGAGTATGTGTGTGTGTCTTTCTGTTTCTCTGTCTCACTGTGTATGTGTTATCCTCTTTCTTTTCTTTCTTTATCTGTTTTAGCCTCGTCATCTCCGCAGCTCTCTCTCTCTCTCTCTCTCTCTCTCTCTCTCTTTCTTTGTCTCTCTCTCTCTCAGTGTGTGTGTGTCTTACAGTTTCTCTGTCTCACTGTGTATGTGTTTTCCTCTTTCTGTTCTTTCTGTTCCGTTTTTGTCTCAGCATCTCTGCATCTCTCTCTCTCTCTCTCTCTCTCTCTCTCTCTCTCTCTCTGAGTGTGTGTGTGTTTGTGTGTGTGTGTCTCTCTTTCTGTTTCTCTGTCTCACTGTGTATGTGTATTCCTCTTTTTGGTCTTTCTGTATCTGTTTTTGCCTCGGCATCTCTGCAGCTCTCCCTCTCTCCCTCTCTCTGTCTCTCTCTCTCTGTGAGTTCTGAGTGTGTGTGTGTGTGTGTGTTTCTGTTTTTCTCTCTCACTGTGTATGTGTTTTCCTCTTTCTCTTCTATCTGTATCTGTTTTTGTCTCGCCATCTCTGCAGCGCTCTCTCTCGCTCTCTCTCTCTCTCAGAGTGTGTGTGTGTGTGTGTGTGTGTGTGTGTGTGTGTGTCTTTCAGTTTCTCTGTCTCATTGTGTATGTGCTTTCCTCTTTTTGTTCTTTATCTGTTTTTGTCTCGGCATCTCTGCAGCTCACTCTCTCTCTCTCTGTCTCTCTCTGTCTCTCTGTCTCTCTGTCTCTCTCTCTCTCTCTCTCTGAATGTGTCTGAGTTTCTTTCTGTTTCTCTGTCTCACTGTGTTTGTGTTTTCCTCTTTCTGTTCTTTCTGTATATGTTTTTGTCTCCTCCTCTCTGCAATGCTCTCTCTCTCTCTCTCTCTCTCTCTCTCTCTCTCTCTCCCCCTCTCAGAGTGTGTATGTGTGTGTGTGTGTCTTACTGTTTGTCTGTCTCACTCTGTATGTGTTTTCCTGTTTCTGTTCTTTCTGTGTCTGCTTTTGTCTCCTCCTCTCTGCAATTCTCTCTCTCTCTTTGTCTCTCTCTCTCTCTCTCTCTCTCTCTGTGAGTTTTTGTGTCTTTCTGTTTGTCTTTGTTTCTCAGTTTCATTGTGTATGTGTTTTCCTCTTTCCGTTCTTTCTGTATCTGTTTTTGTCTCCTCATCTCTGCAGCTCTCTCTCTCTCTCTCTCTCTCTCTCTCTCTCTCTCTCTCTCTCTCTCTCATTTCTATTATGTAGCCCTGACTGGTCTCTAACTCTGCCTCATGAATGCTGGGATTAAAGATGTCTGCCATCATAGTTTACCCCAAACCAGGATCTCCTAAATGTCCTCCATAAAAGTGAGAATTCCAGCCTCCATTCAGATGCTCTGATTTTCTCCATATAAACGGGAGTGGCTATTCACTCTTACCTATGTTTCTCTCCTTAATGATTAAAACTCTTACCTCAGGTGATTTCTCCATGCCATTTCTTTGCAGAGAGCTGGTAAGGGAGTAGGCTGAGAGTAGAAGAGTGTTTCTTTTTTTTTTTTTTTTTTTTTTTCGGTTTGCCAGAATTTCATTGAGTATTTTTGCGTCGATATTCTTAAGGGAAATTGGTCTGAAGTTCTCTTTCTTTGTTGGAGCCAAAACCATCAAATGGAAAAAAGATAGCATTTTCAGCAAATGGCGCTGGTTCAACTGGAGGTCAACATGTAGAAGAATGCAGATTGACCCATGCTTATCACCCTGTACAAAGCTTAAGTCCAAGTGGATCAAGGACCTCCACATCAAACCAGACAAACTCAAACTAATAGAAGAAAAACTAGGGAAGCATCTGGAACACATGGGCACTGGAAAAAATTTCCTAAACAAAACACCAATGGCTTACGCTCTAAGATCAAGAATCGACAAATGGGATCTCATAAAACTGCAAAGCTTCTGTAAGGCAAAGGACATTGTGGTTAGGACAAAACGGCAACCAACAGATTGGGAAAAGATCTTTACCAATCCTACAACAGATAGAGGCCTTATATCCAAAATATACAAAGAACTCAAGAAGTTAGACCACAGGGAAACAAATAACCCTATAAAAAATGGGGTTCAGAGCTAAACAAAGAATTCACAGCTGAGGAATGCCGAATGGCTGAGAAACACCTAAAGAAATGTTCAACATCTTTAGTCATAAAGGAAATGCAAATCAAAACAACCCTGAGATTTCACCTCACACCAGTGAGAATGGCTAAGATCAAAAACTCAGGTGACAGCAGATGCTGGCGAGGATGTGGAGAAAGAGGAACACTCCTCCATTGTTGGTGGGATTGCAAACTGGTACAACCATTCTGGAAATCAGTCTGGAGGATCCACAGAAAATTGGACATTGAACTGCCTGAGGATCCAGCTATACCTCTCTTGGGCATATACCCAAAAGATGCCCCAACATATAAAAAAGACACGTGCTCCACTATGTTCATTGCAGCCTTATTTATAATAGCCAGAAGCTGGAAAGAACCCAGATGCCCTTCAACAGAGGAATGGATACAGAAAATGTGGTACATCTACACAATGGAATATTACTCAGCTGTCAAAAACAATGACTTTATGAAATTCGTAGGGAAATGGTTGGAACAGGAAAACATCATCCTGAGTGAGCTAACCCAATCACAGCAATACATACATGGTATGCAGTCATTGATAAGTGGCTATTAGCCCAAATGCTTGAATTACCCTAGATGCCTAGAACAAATGAAACTCAAGACGGATGATCAAAATGTGAATGCTTCACTCCTTCTTTAAAAGAGGAACAAGAATACCCTTGGCAGGGAAGAGAGAGGCAAAGATTAAAACAGAGAATGAAGGAACACCCATTCAGAGCCTGCCCCACATGTGGCCCATACATATACAGCCACCCAATTAGACAAGATGGATGAAGCAAAGAAGTGCAGACCGACAGGAGCCGGATGTAGATCGCTCCTGAGAGACACAGCCAGAATACAGCAAATAAAGAGGCGAATGCCAGCAGCAAACCACTGAACTGAGAATAGGACCCCCGTTGAAGGAATCAGAGAAAGAACTGGAAGAGCTTGAAAGGGCTCGAGACCCCATATGTACAACAATGCCAAGCAACCAGAGCTTCCAGGGACTAAGCCACTACCTAAAGACTATACATGGACTGACCCTGGAATCTGACCTCATAGGTAGCAATGAATATCCTAGTAAGAGCACCAGTGGAAAGGGAAGCCCTGGGTCCTGCTAAGACTGAACCCCCAGTGAACTAGACTGGTGGGGTGAGGGCAGCAATGGGGGGAGGGTTGGGAGGCGAACACCCATAAGGAAGGGGAGGGGGGAGGGTGATGTTTGCCCGGATACCGGAAAAGGGAATAACACTCGAAATGTATATAAGAAATACTCAAGTTAATAAAAAAAAAAGAAATGATCATGTGGTTTTGTTCTTTCAGTTTGTTTATATAATGATCACGTTGATGGTTTTCCGTATATTAAACCATCCCTGCATGCCTGGGATGAAGCCTACTTGGTCATGGTGAATGATTGTTTTGATTTGCTCTTGGATTCGGTTTGCCAGGATTTTATTGAGTATTTTTGCATCGATATTCATAAGGGAAATTGGTCTGAAGTTCTCTTTCCTTGTTGGGTCTTTGTGTGAAAACCCGGAATTTTTATGAAAAACATTATTTTTTTCCATATTGGGGATTAAATCTAGGTCCTTGTGAGAAATCACTCTCTATTCTGAGCTTTATCCCCAGCCCTAATGAAAGTTTTCAAATTACTCTTTGAAGAATCCCAAGCTTACCACCAAGGAACTAGACTTACTTGCATAGGTTCCTGTTTTCTTGAGTCTGTGGATACTACTTGGGCTGTTCTTATACACTCTCCCTGAAGAACACCACTCTTCTTCTCCATCGAACTTAGAGACTAGGCCTTGTCTGGGATCTTGATTTCCTACTCATAAGAAATGGTAGACACTGAAGGTTGGACCAACCATTTCAGAAATCAAGCCCCAACTTTTTTATTTCAGGGTATTTCAAGGCTAATGAACATATATGTCTTCTGATGTTTCAAAATAAGGATGCCCATGAACCTCCCTTTTAAGTACACCTTCCCTTTTGGAGGCAATGGCACAAGCATCATTCCTAGCACTTGTTGCTATTCTGTCTAAGCTCCACCCCCACAGCTACTTGGCAGCAGCCAGGTATGCTCTGCCCCACAGTTGCCTAGCAACAGCCATATATAGTAACTGACACTATAAAAGGAGCTGCTTCACCCCCACCTCTTATTCCCTCTTATCCTCTCTTTCCTCTCTTGCTCTTTGTTGTTCTCTGTTCTTGCCCCACAGCCCCCATGTGCCCATGACTGGGCCACCTTTCCATTCTTCCACTCTTCTCTCATTAAACCTCGCCATGTGAACCATGGTGTCTTATTATTTTCTGTCCAGGCATGGGCTGAGATTCAAAACCCTAACAGTACTAAAAAGGGATCAAAACTCCCTGACTGACCACCACCACCACCACCACCACCACTGCCAAAATAAAACAAAACAAAACAAGAAAACATCAAGGGGAAACATGAAGGACTTGAGGAAGAAAGGACAACAGGGAACATGTTCTGGGTGGTGGAGAACTGTCCTTACCCATCGTGCTAGATTGCTGCAGTTCTCTAGCTTTGTATCCTTGTACATGTTTCTCTGCCCAGGTTCCAGCTGCTCCCATTCCTTCTGAAGAAAAGCCACAGACACATCCATGAACCTTACTGACTCCTATCATTCTTCTTCAGTCCACAGAGAATTGGACAGTTCGACCATATCAACCCTCACCGCTTCCCTCTCTTCTTCTTTACAAAGGGATTGGCTGTGTCTCTGGTGTTTAGAATTTCTTCCTTGGCTTTGAATGTTTCTACTATTTCACATCTCATTTCCACAAAGTGTTTGGTATCAAAGGGGGAAGGCTTTAGGTGAACTCCAGCTGCCATGTTGACATGGGACTAGCGAGTTTGTCTGTAACTTCTCTGGGTTGCGGTCCCTTGGCTTATGGCACCTTTATCAGATCATTTTTTATCTTCCACAAATTCCTGGACTGGAACTGTTACCTAATTTGGTAAGTATTCTCAAGGATAGCTTAGCTTGTGAACAATTTGGTTTTTTGTCTCTTACATTTTTGCCAAGACTAAAAGTGAAAAGCCAGGCACGGTGGTGCACGGTTGTGACTAAAGCAACTGAGGAGGCTTTGGTCAGAGAATGATGTGGACCGTGGCAGGGGCAGGGGAGACAGAGAGACACAGAGATTTCATCATAATTCGTTGGCTCTCTCAACAGCGTTTTGCCATATTGTAGCAAACCACAGCAAGAACTTGTTCCAGGATCCTGAGCTTGAACCAAATTTAATCTCTCGATCTAGGGGCCAGAGGATGCTATGGGGTGCTGGGCAAACTTTTGTCTTTATCCATTGGGCCTCTAATGACCAGACCTTCCCCGAACCCTGGCATGTCCCGAACCAAGTTGAGCAGCCATAGCCTTGGAAAGATGTGTCTCTCCTCGATCTATGGGAAAAGATCGTCTATGGATGGAAGAATCGTGCAGCAAGTCTCATGCGTCTATGGTCCTTATAAAGCCTCTAACACAGGAGCCCTATAGAGCATTCATCAGGTCTTGGGACTGCTCCAGAGGTGGTGAAACCCTGAGAATCAGCTTAGATTCTGGGACATGAGGAAAGATCATGGTTACAGGACTCAGGAGGTGCCCTCATTCTCTCATATGTTAGCCCTGTGGACACATAGACATACATTTAAGTGCAAGGGTAATCATTTATTGAACTGCAAGAGCAAGAAATTTGTGCGGAATGATCATGGGTGGGGCAAAGAGAAATTTAAGAAAGCTTTTAATTCTCGATGTGTTGTCCTGGGTAACTAGGGAAAATGCTGGAGAGACCAGGATTGCACTTTTCTGTGACACAGGATGGAAATCAGACCGCAGAATTTGTCTCAGGATGCTCCATGGACAGGAAATGGTGATGCTGGAGTCCTGGTGAGAAGTCTCCACTCAGCACTGAGTAATCCAGGAAGAAAATACAGGAACCCATTAAGCACTTCTTGGATTGACTTCTGAACAGAGAGGCACTCTGGTATAGAAGAAAGGATGAAGAAATAGATCTTGCCCTGCAATCTAATCAACATTATTTGCCAGAAAACGGGGATTAAAGCATAGAATAAATGAGTCTTTCCTTATGGATGGCATATGAAAAATGAAGTAACGAAAGGTCTGAGGCTTGTTTCCACAACCTTCAGCATAAGAAGCTCTGAAGAATGGTCATTGCCTTGAGGACTAATGGTGAAAGCCTTGGCCACTTTTAAAGACTTTCCTACATTATCTGAGTGAAGTCTTGAGAAATGGGAAAGAGGGGTCAAAGGAGTCTGCTCTCCAGAATGGAGGAGAAGTGGAAATCATGCAACTCCACTTCCAGGTAAGAAGCCAAGGTTGTACGGAGTTCAGATGAAGATCTTATTGTCCAGAGTGGGATGCAGTGGGACCACAGACTCTGAAGAGCCGTCATACTCACATCCTGCTACTCTCTGTTTCAAACTTTAACTCTTAATGACACTTAACACATCGCTGAGCCCTTTTTACACAACCATGCAGCAACTATGGAAAACTCACTCCCTTGTTTTCTTCCCTAAATGCTTGGGTCACTTTACATTAGAGCTCAAAATAGGACCAGATAATCACAAATCCACATAATTGAAAGCCATTTTCAAGCTCTCCTCAAATACTCCTAATCAAATTCTTCTTATAATAACTTGGGGGCACAATACTAACGCTATTGGAAGGGTCTGGTGCATGCCCACCCCCTCCTTGCTCTCACTGGAGATTGCCCACCTGGAGGCTCAGGCCTTTCTTCAACCTCGGGCCTGGAGACAGCGGTCTGCAGCGTGAGAACAAGAACGTGTTCAGGTACCAGGTCCACGTTATTCCTCAAAGAGGAAATGAGGTGCCTCTCCAGCTTTAAACAAAGGGCTGATAGCCAATCCCCCAGGTTCATTTCTTCTATGATAAAATATTCAGGACGAGAAAAATAAGTGAATCCTGACTTACTAGTCTCGGTTAGGTCAATGATATTGTCCCTAGTGATTCCATGCACCACACATAGTTTTGCAAACTTTTCCTTGATGTCTGAACTCAGATCCTTTGTTCTGCCTGTGAAAAGAGCAGCAGTTAGTGTAGCAGCTGTGTCCTAAGCATTGACACAGGACTAAGTGAGGGGACAGGGGCTCCCCCATAAGGGTGAGAAAACGGCTGGTGACATGGTTGACAGGTGTGGGTCCAATCTATCCTGAATGTGGCACCCACGGAATGGCCTTCTAGCACAGGGAGAGATTTCAGAGTGTGCCCATTACTGTGCTTGAGGCAGGGTGCAGGTGAGCATCGTCGACCTTCAGGAAGTGAGGAAGAGGCAGGACCAAGCTGGGAAGACCATATTAAAGCTAGAGTTTCCTTCCTGTTTTCCCACCACAAGATCAGTGTCCGTGTGGCAATACTTTACCATAGAGCACCATCACCTGGAAAGTTTCTCCGTTCTTGAAATTAACAAGTGAAACGTGACATATCTGTCATAGTCTGTATTAACTATAGTAAATGTATTCCCTCCGTCATCTGTGGAGGAAATGGGACACAGCTCAGAAATTCCCTGGTCTGCAAGAAATTGTGTAAACCCATTACTTGTTCTACCCCAAACATAAAAATAATTAAAATACATATCCTGGAAGAGATGGGGGGCGGGGATATCTGCTGCTTCCCATCTGTAGCTTTCTGGACTTGATGTAGTAAATTCTAAGGAAGAGGCTCTGGGAAGACGCCCACTAGAGAACACTTAGCCACAGCATTGACTCAGTCTCTCTCTCATCCTCTCTGAGGCTCACCTGCCTCCCTCAGCACCTTCAAGGGACACATCTGTCTTTCATAAGTCTGCCGTCTCACATGGCTACATCCTGAGCAATGTACACCGGTGCTAGTTACTGGGAGTATCAGATTCCACCTCACCATACTTATCCCCCTTGCCTGCCACAGGGTTCTAGCTACTAGATGGACCCCATGTCCCTGGCTACATCAACCATTTCAGGAAGTGCTTGACATTCTACAAGGGGTTGTGGTAAGTTCGCTAGTAGAAAGTTTGACTGGGAGGTGCAAGTTCCTGAGTTCAAACCCCAGCACACACACACACACACACACACACACACACACACACACACACACACACACACACATACACACACACACACACACACACACACACACACGATAAAGGTAGTAGGGTTTACTAAATTGCTTGTGGATAGACATATAGACACTCTATATACTTACACTCAACAAAATATTCACCATCCTCTGGCGTTTTGTAGGCAACCAAATATAGTTCCCTGCATTCTCCGTTTTCCCTGTAAAACAGAGCAAGATGATGCTTAGGGGATTTTTGATCTGGCTGGCTTCTTCACCCTCTACTCTATAGGTATCTCCAGTTTCTGATTCCATTTTACTTTTGAATATTTTTGCAAAATAAGCAAAATGGCTTTTTTTAAAGGTTATTTCATTTCTGTCTGATACTTTAGCAATCACGAACTTGCTCTTATTTCTTCTTCTTCATCTAAGGGGAGACACCTCACTTACTTAATATGGAACTTGTAGCCTAAGGAATTCTCCAAGACATCAATGTGCTGCATAAAAACTCTCATGCTGCCGTTCTCTTCTACCTTTTCTCTTTTGTCAGAGGCCAGGACAATAGAAAACCAATCCCCATTGAGCTGTAATGGATAAGAAAATGCGTAAGGGAGAAGGGGGCAGGGATACCGCATGGACATCTTTCTTCTTGGCTTTGACTTGATAGAGCAGTCACAATACCTTACATTCTGCCCCTGACTCTCAGTGAGAGCAGAGGTCCCCAAACATTGTTAGATCTGAATAGCATACAACTGGTCTTACTTCAAGGTCTGAAGCCATTCGTTTGTCTAATAGAACAAGCCACTGTACCCATCCCCTCAGAGGACCTGCTTGGCTTCAAGAGTTCCCAAAGCACTCTCTGAGTCAGAAGTTACTATTCTCTGAGCCTACCTTGTCCATTGCAAGGTTCCCTATCGCGGAACTAGCTTCTTCTGCATGGCCACAGACCAGGATCAGGCCCAGACACAGCAGCAGCAGCAACAACTTCAAATTGGTAGGGAATAGAATTGCCTCTCTGTCGGGACAATCTCTCTGCTGATTGTGCCCACACTCCACCTCTAGCACTTTGCTCATCTTTTTACTCTCTCTGGGTTCGATTGGCTTTTTTTTCCTTCTCATATGGGCCTCCTTCCCTCAGACTTTGTGGAATGTTTTCTCATGTACTGATGTGAAGCCAAGGATTGTTCCTGCCCTTTTCAAACATGGCAATCTCATCTCCTATGGATTGATTTTATCACTCATACATTTCACAAAGCATATTCCCAAGAAAAACAGTGGATGTTCTACAGGACCATCTGGAACCAGATGCAACTTTGGATCTGACTTGGAATCAGAAAGCCAGTTATGGAGTGGGTGGGTACTGAACTGGAGGTCAAGCATGGAGAGAATCTTTGCTTCAAGACTTGAGTGGAGTGTGGAAGAAGCTGAATTATTTGGGTCCTCTTTCATTCACATTTCATGCGTATGAGCATTGGTTTTGCATGTGTTCCATGCACACACCTGGGGCCAAGGAAGTCAGAAGGAGGTCAAAAGAAGGAGTCAGATTCTTTGAAACCTGTTCTTGCTGAGGACTCAGGTTCAATTCCTAGCACTCACATGGCATCTCACAACTGACTCTAACTCCAGTCACAGGAAATGACCCTCTTTTGGCCCCTGTGATCTCCTGTACACATGTGGTACATATGAAATCACTCATTCAGGCACATATGCATAAAAATAATAAATGTTAACTTAAAAAGATTATAAGGAAGGATCTTCCGAAGCTAAGCTGACAGCCCCCACCCCCAAACCCACCCCAAAAGATTGACCTCAGAATGCAAACTGCTAACTTATTAAGGTAAACTGCTTCAGCTGTTTACCTCAGAGAACGTTGGACTTTAAATGACTGGACATAATCTCATCATTAAAGAAAAACAAAGGTATTGTTCAAAGTCATATTTGCTGATGGAGGTCCAAGTAGAAATGATGTCAAGAGTCTGCTTACACAGACACACAGTTGTAAATGGGAACATATTTTGTATCCGTATAAATTGTATTTACCCTGGAACTAGAAACATAAAATAGTGTTTGATGTAGGGAAATAAAGAATTCAAGAAGGAGGCAAGTCCTCAATAGGGTTTATTTCCACTTTGCATCAACTCTCTATAGTATGTACTATTTATTTTCATTTTCCATAGTGTTAGCTAAGACTCAGAAAGATCAAGTAACTATAGAAGGCCATACAGCCAGTCAGCGAGAGAACTTAGATTTAAACCCAAGTCTGTCCATCTAACTCAGGAGCCTTTGTTCTTATTAACTCCACTATATATGTCGGGATGTTTTTACTGGAAGGGAGGATGGTTAAATAGGAGAAAGAGGAATAAACAGCACTGTAGAGCTCCAGACACATCGGACTGAAACTGCCCGTGGGTTTCTTTAAAATATGGAGGAGTGGGTGTAGCTTGAGATTGAATGAGACATGACTACAGGCTCCTCTTGGTCCACAAGTATTTGGTAAATGCTTGACTAGGGGATGATTATTTTTCTTTTCTCCTCTTCCTCTTTCTCCTGCTCCTCTCCCCTCCTCTTCCTTTTTTGGTTGATTACAGTGTGTGTGCACACATGTACACACATGTGCACACGCCTTTGCTCGTATACGCAGGAGTCAGAACAGGGTGTCAGTTGTCTCCCTCTGTCTCCTTTTACCTTATCCCCTTCAGACAGGGTCTCCCTCTGAATTTGGGACTTTGTGTATTTCAGATAGGCTGGATGGCCAGTAAGTCCCAGCAATCCTCCAGTCTCTACCATCTACCTAGTGTTGGGGTTAAAGGCAGCCATGACCAGCTTTTTAATGTGAGTTCTGAGCATCTGCTCTGACATTGCTGGGAGCCCGCACAGCCCTCACAGCCAGTACTTCTCAACTGATCTGTCTTCCCAGCAACTCACATAGAGGCTGGCCTTGAGCTTCTTGAGTTTCTGAATGGTCTTGGATCTGTGGCAATTCCCCCAGCTCCAGCCTCCTGAATGCTAAGATTACAGGTTGTAGCACCACGTCTGGCTATAGATTACTGCTTTTCTAGTAATGAACTTGAAGATGCTTCCCCAGCAGAAGGCAACAGCCAGTCCCTTCCACTTGACACTCCTCAGTACATGTGGGCTGTTCATGTGACTGAAGCACTGAGGCTGTTAAGAAATGAATAGACAGAGCAGGTGGGCAAGGGGTTTAAGGAGTGTACATTTAACCAGCTAATGGCACATTTGTAACTACCTAGCATTTCTGAAACGGACTAATAGGAAGATGATTTAATGACCTTTACCTGAGTCTTACTCTCAACTAATTGAATAAATACCCCATTCAGAAAGCCTGCGGAAACATTCGAGTCACTTACATGGTGTCAGGATGTGTTTGGGGCCAAGAAGAACATCAACGAACACGGGCTTATTTGATTCATTTCCCAGAGAGGAAATATTCTGTAGTCCCTCCAGCAGAGTGACAGATAGGACTGCTGACCCCGGCTCGACATCAGTTCTAAAGCACCTGCTTCTGTCAGCGTCAGAGGATGCTTGGAGCCACTAGAATCTACCTGGTTAACTCCCAAAACCTAGAGCGGGCCCCAGAAAACAGAGGCAGAAACAAACTTTAGGGGACAAAGATTATTGGCCAGATAAAGAGAGCATTACAAAATCAAAAAAAAAAAAGATTATTGGCCAGGAACTCGTGAAGGATGAAGGGAGGTAGGAGACAGCAGAATCAAGGAAGGGAAGTTATCCTGTGGTAGGCAGAAATGCTATGCCACAGTTTTGCTCGATCTTGGGGGGGTGCACCCCAAAGAGACCAGCATCTCAGCTCAAAGACAAGGGAGTCTGAAGCAGTTAACAGTTGGGACAGCTAGCTATTCACACTCCTCACGACCAAGCAGTCTTTTCTTCAAGGTTGGAGGTGGACTCTAAGCTATACTGCATCATGATGTCTGGGATTTCATTCTGCTATCCATGAGTAGTCTTTCTGCACAGGGCTCGAGTCCTCTCCCCAATTAGGTATCTGTCACAGGAACCTTGCAATACAAAGATATTTAACTCAGGGGAATCTGTAAGCCACCGAGGCAAGGAACCATGCTTCCACACTACTGCATGCTCAGAAGGGTCAGCGCCTTGGCAGTGTTGGCCTTCAGTCACCAATGGCTGATGGAGGGAAGGCAGGATGAACCAGAAGAGGGAGAGACTGGAGAGATGACTCCTGGTTAAATTCCCAGCACCCACAGGAATCCATAAGTCTAGTTCCAGGGATCAGACACCCTATGTGGGCTCTGTGTGCATGTGCTGCACAGACATACATGCAAGCAAACATTCATACACATAAAATAATCTATTGTTTTAAGCACAAGAGAATTGACCAGACTAACAGGAACTAGGTAGAGGGCCTTCTAGGGTGTGGGGAGAATGGATCCATACATGAAGGCCATGGCAAACAGGAGTACAAATAGTTCAGAGAGCCAAAGGAAACCTTGCTAGAACACAGTGAACACAGGAATTACGAAATGATTCGAGGCTAGAAAGGGAGTTGTGTCAGTTTGCAGGGGCTGCCCTCTCGAACTCATGCAGTATGGGTGACTTCAGCAAAAATTAGACTTTCTCATTTCTGGCAGCTTGAACTCTGGGAGCAAGGTGTTCGATGGGGCTTGCTTCTTCTGAGCTCTTCCTCATTGGTGGAATCGTGTTCCCGGGTCTTCAGGAAGTCTCTTCTCTGATCCATCCTGTATCCTAGTCTTTTCTTTTGAGGACACTGGTCAGTCATCTTGACTTAGGGTTCACCCTGAAGACCTCATCTTACCATTATTACACCAAATCACACCCTCAGTCACTATGGGCAATGCTTCCAATGTATGTATTTTTTCTGGGCACTCTTATCCCGTATCAGCTTATGTGGGCCCGTGAGGAGCTTGGTAGGGGTTGGTTTTCATGTATCTGGGAAGGACCTGAAGCATTTTAGAATTACAGTCGGAACATGGTCAGAGGTGTGCTTTCAAAGTTCATCTGGCTGCATTTGGATAACAAAGACCAACAGGAAGGCAGGAGAAGAGAGAAAAAAGTTGCTATCAGTGGCTCTCAAACGTGTGGATTGAGACCCTACCTGGATTCTCAATGTGTGGGTTGTGACCCCCACCTGGGTCACATGTCCTATATCCTGCATATCCGATATTTACATTTCAATTAATAACAGCAGCAAAATGACATTTATGAAGTAGCAGGGAAATAAGTTTATGGTTGGAGGCCACCATAACATGAGGAACTGTATTAAAGGGTCATAGCGTCAGGAAGGTTGAAAACCTTTAGGCAGGAGATCATGAAGGAAGTTACTGGAACATGCTGGCAAGAGATCATGTAAGCTTACTCTCGATAGCTGGAATTAGAGGGACGTCTATAGAGAAAGTACATGGTGTTCAGAGAATGTGAGGTGTTAAGAACACATTGGTATTCTGTATCCTTATATAGATACAATTTAGAGTTCTTACGATTAATATCATGACCAAAACAACTTGAGGAGGAAAGGGTTTATTGTAGCTTACAGTCTATCATGAAGGGAAGTTGTGTGTGTGTGTGTGTGTGTGTGTGTGTGTGTGTGTGTGTGTGTGTGTGTGTGGTGGGGGGACTCTATGAGAGAACTTGGACGCAGGGACTAAAGCAGAGTCCTTAGGAGAACATGGCTTCCTGGCTTGTTCCCTGTGGATTGTGAGTCTGCCTTCTTATATACCTCAGAACACCCTGCCCAGGGTGGTACTTCCATAGTGAGGTGGGTCCTCCCGAATCAGTTTCCTAGAGGCATTTTCTCACTTGAGGGTGCCTCCTTCCAAATAACTCTAGCCTGTGTGGAATTGAAACAAAAACAAAAATAAAAAAAAGCCCAAGTAAGTTAGTAATGAAGGAAAGAACAAACAAAACACCAAAACAAAAAAAAAAAAAAACTGTACATGAGAAACAATAAAGATAACACCTCTGCCTAGTGTTTTGAAACCTGATGTCCGTATCCCTGTGTACAGGTGGACGTGAAGGTATCTATGTGCCGTTGACTGATCCACACAGATGCTGGATGCATGCGAGTCGCTGAGATGCTGGTTTCAACCTTCGTGATGTAGGCACCTCTTGCTTCTGTATTCCTTTTATTCTTCTTTCTTCATTACCCATAATTTTCTGTATTTTCAGCTGCAAATAGTTTTATAAGTTATCTCAGGACTTCTCCCCCTGACATTAACTGAACCGAGCCTATATAACCGCCATTTACAGGTCAGAAACTGAATTGTGCTGGCGGTTCATACAGTGTCTGAATGGTGGATGCTTCCATGGACGTTAATTCTTTTTTAACTGAAGCATGATTAGTGGTTTTAAACTTCAGAATGTAAAAATAAGTTAGCCAAGGATGTGAAAAACATAAAACTGGATACCTGAAGAAGTGCTTAGGGCTGGGAGGCACCTCGGTCATTGATACTGTCTCGAGACATGCTTCCAGAGGGCAGGATGGACAGAAGTTCCCAGCAGCCCGATCGAGCAACTCACAACCTCCTGTAGCCCAAGTGCCCTTGTCAAGCCTCGGGGTGCACCTGCACGCACACACACACACACATTAAAATTAATCTAAACGGTCAAATATAACAAGAAATGCTAAAAATGGCCTTATTATATGTGTCTGTGAAGATGATATGGCAATGATTGGTTTATCCCTCATAATTTATTTGATAAACAGCAATTCAGAAGTAATTTCATTGTAAGCTTGAGAACTGGTTTTCTGAAGAGATGATTGCTTTGGTTATATTTAGATGCAAAGGAACTTTAAATAGTTTTCAAATGACTACAAAGAATGGACCTACTTGAGATGGAATTAAAATAAAAACGAAACTCCAGTCTTAAATACAGTATAAATCTAGTATCAGAAATTTGTTTATAAATAATAAAATAACTATAACTGTGTTAGAGTGCAGAGAAGTACCACTCTGTGTGACATTCCGTGTTAATTGGTTGTGGCGCTCAGCTTAATCGCATACACTTTCATCCATCCACTATGCAATACAGTTTTAATTAGATATATAAAAATATGGAGGAGCCAGTCAAATACTACTAACAAACCAAATAAGGACTGAAACTCTGGAGATAATAGGACAGACCCGACAACCACACCACGGCATTTGAAATTACGCATGCGTAGTTCTGTTAAACTCATCTACAGAAGAAAGAGTAAGAATCTTAACCACACCACAAAATCGCTGCTGGGGGCTCACAGAGCCAGTGCAGCAAGGTGTAGGGTTGCCCCCTACTGGCCAACCTCAGTGTTGTGCTGTATCCTACAGCCGCATTGCTGGGGCTTCCTTTGTGCATGTTAGGTCACTCTTAGGTTTGTGCTTATAATTTGCAGCCAGTAGCTGGAGAGTTGGAGCACAAAACTTGTACTCATTATCGTCCTTTTTAAAAATAGAAAAGTCAAGGCTGGAGAGATAGCTCAGTGGATAAAAGCACTCGATGCCCTCACAGAGGACCTGACTTCAGTTTCCGGCATACACAGGATAGCTTGAAACCATCTATACCTCCAGTTTCAGAAGATAGGACACCTTATTCTGACCTCTTCAGGCACGAGTGGTATATGTGGTGAACAGACATACATGCAGCCAAAACGCTTATATACATAAAATAAAACTAAAAAACGTCTAACTAGACAAGTCAAGACTGGAGAGCTTTGTCACCGGTTAAAAGCATAGGGCTGTTCTTTCAGAGGACTTAGGTTTGGTTCATGGCACCCACATTGTGGCTCACAACCATCTGTAACCCCAGCTCCAAAGGATTCATTTTTAATATATGTTAAAATATTAATCTCATCTTTCATTACAAATGTTTTGGGCTAATGTTTCAACTAAAAGCCTTGGTTACTAGTCTTCTAACCTCGGAGTTACATTCTGTTCTTTTGTTTTTGGGGTGCTGAGGATTGAACAGAGGGTGTCATGGTTACAAAGTCACCATTCACCATCGGCGGCCTATAACCCTATTTCTGAAGTTCCATTCTTTCACTGCAGTTACTTTAGATAGTCTGAGGTCTTTCTCCATAGGAAACTGTTCTTGGTCCTTTCTTGTGAGTTTGTCTTAGCATATTTTTTCTGTTCCTGTCCTTTCGTGAATGCTTTCATTACTTCTTACCCAATACAAATCAAATGTAAGTGTCTTTGTGGTATTGTATTAAGTGGGGTTACCTAGAGGAATAAAACTTACAGTGTGTGTGTGTGTGTGTGTGTGTGTGTGTGTGTGTGTGTGTGCTTAGTTTATTAGAATGATCTACAGACTGTAGTTCAGGTAATCTATTAACATAAAGTCCAAGAATTCAGGAGTTGTTTAGTTCACAAAGTTGGATGTCATAGCTGTTTTTCAATGTATGTCAGAATTCCAAATTAGGCCCTGACGCTCATGAAGGAATGGACCTGCTAGCCAAAGTAAGAGGAGGCTCTAGAGAGGGATCTTCCTTCTTCCCCATCTTCTATGTAAGCTGTCAACAGAGGGGGTGAACCAGTTTCAAGGTGGACCTTCCCTCCTCAAAAAACTCCGGATTAAAAGTGGGACTTTCCGGGATGATCAAAATGCGAATGCTTCACTCCTTCTTTAGAAGGGGAACAAGAATACCCTTGGCAGGGAATAGGGAGGCAAAGATTAAAACAGAGGCAGAAGGAACACCCATTAAGGACCTGTCCAACATGTGGCCCATACATATACAGCCACCCAATTAGACAAGATGGATGAAGCAAAGAAGTGCAGGCCAACAGAAACCAGACGTAGATCTCTCCTGAGAGACACAGCAAGAATACAACAAACACAGAGGCGTATGCCAGTAGCAAACCACTGAACTGAGAACAGGACCCCTGTTGAAGGAATCAGAGAAAGGACTGAAAGAGCTTGAAGGGGCTTGAGAACCCATATGAGCAACAATGCCAACCAACCAGAGCTTCCAGGGACTAAGCCACTACCCAGAGACTATAAATGGACTGACCCTGGGCTCCAACCTCATAGGTAGCAATGAATGGCCTAGTAAGAGCACCAGTGGAAGGGGAAGCCCTTGGTTCTGCCAAGACTGAACCGCGAGTGAACATAATTGCTGGGGGGAGGGCGGTAATGGGGGGAGGATGGGGAGGGGATCACCTATATGGAAGGGGAGGGGGAGGAGTTAGGGGGATGTTTGCCCAGAAACCGGGAAAGGGATTAACATTCAAAATGTAAATAAGAAATACTCAAGTTAATAAAAAAAAGAAAAAAACGTGGGTCTTTCCATCTTCAATTGACTTAGCCACTCTCTCACTCATGCATTGTCTGTTAAGGTTTAGTTAATTCCGATGTCTTTGACAACCAAGAACAGCCATTACAAGCCCACCCCTGGTCAATGTGACACACAATCACATCTCTTTGTCATGCTTAATTTTCAGGTGGAAGTAACACCCAGGTCATAACTATGCCTGTGTAACTACCCCATGTACAGCCTCAAAGGCGTTATGTGTTTAACAGAGTCGTAATTGTACACAGCGTGATGTAAGCATCCCTCATACAACCATAAATGCATTATAAGTTTTATGATGTTCCTTCAAGGGACATTCCTTTGATATGTCAAAAGTTAAATATGACATCCTCTGATATTCTGTTAATCGTTCTGATACTCCATGACAAAGAAATAAAACATGAAAATCTGTACAAACACATTCTTAACAAAATACTCCCCTGAGCTGCGTGCTGTCCTCTCCTGGACCCCCAGCTCCATTGTCCAGCCACTGGAAATAAAGAAATGAATTAAGCACTTTCTAGAATTCAATGATACCTAAACAACACAAAGACTCAATAAATAAAAGAACTTCACACCAATTTCCACTATGAACATTGATACAAATATTCTCGATAAAATGCTTGCAAACTGACTCCAGGAACACATCAAAAACATTATTCACCATGATCATGTAGGCTTCATCCCAGGGATACAGGTATGGTTCGATGTACAGAAATCCATCAATGCAATCCACTGTACATACAAACTAAAAGAAAATATCACATGATCATTTCTCTAGATGTAGAAAAAGTCTTTGACATAATCCAACACTCCTTAATATTAAATGTCTTGGAGCGATCCGAGATATAAGGTGCATTTCTAAACACAATAAAAGCAATATACAAGCACCTCGCTGCTCACAAACACCGTGGGAGAGAGAACTCACCACCTGAGACTGCAGAGCAGAAGAGACCACCAACACTGCCCACCCCTGCCCACATCCCTGGCCCAAGAGGAAATTATATACGGCCTCTGGGTTCCCGTAGAGAGGGCCCAGGAGCAGCAGGTCCGCTGTGTCTGAGACACCTCTGGAACCTGAAGGGACTGACCAGATAAACAGTTCTCTGCACCCAAATCCCTTGGGAGGGAGAGCTAAACCTTCAGAGAGGCAGACACACCTGGGAAACCAGAAGAGACTGCACTCGGCACACATCTCTGATGCCAGAGGAAAACACCAAATGCCACCGGGAACCCTGGTGCACGGAAGCTCCCGGAAAGGGCGGCGCAGATCTTCCTGGGTGGTAAAACCACGGAGAGCTCATAACCAACACCCAAGCAAACTTGAGCCTCGGGACAACAGGTAAGACAAACCTTCCTACTCCAAATGACCTGCCTAGTGATCTCAGAACACAGGCCCACAGGAACAGCTGAAGACCTGTAGATAGGAAAAACTACACGCCCGGAAGCAGAACACTCTGTCCCCATAACTGGCTGAAAGGAAACAGGAAAACAGGTCTACAACACTGCTGAAACACAGGCTTATAGGACAGTCTAGCCACTGTCAGAAATAGCAGAACAAAGTAACACTACAGATAATCTGATGGCGAGAGGCAAGCACAGGAACCCAAGCAACAGAAACCAAGACTACATGGCATCATCAGAGCCCAATTTTCCCACCAAAGCAAACAATGAATATCCAAACACACCAGAAAAGCAAGATCTAGTTTCAAAATCTTATTTGATCATGATGCTGGAGGACTTCAAGAAAGATGTGAAGAACTCCCTTAGAGAAACAAAGGAAAACATAAATAAACAAGTAGAAGCCTACAGAGAGGAATCACAAAAATCACTGAAAGAATTCCAGGAAAACACAATCAAACAGTTGAAGGAATTAAAAATGAAAATAGAAGCAATCAAGAGAGAACACATGGAAACAACCCTGGATATAGAAAACCAAAAGAAGGGACAAGGAGCTGTAGATACAAGCTTCACCAACAGAATAGAAGAGATAGAAGAGAGAATCTCAGGAGCAGAAGATTCCATAGAAATCATCGACTCAACTGTCAAAGATAATGTAAAGCGGAAAAAGCTACTGGTGCAAAACATACAGGAAATCCAGGACTCAATGAGAAGATCAAACCTAAGTATAATAGGTTTAGAAGAGAGTGAAGACTCCCAGCTCAAAGGACCAGTAAATAGCTTCAAGAAAATCATAGAAGAAAACTTCCCTAACCTAAAGAAAGGATACCCATAAGCATACAAGAAGCCTACAGAACTCCAAATAGATTGGACCAGAAAAGAAACTCCTCCTGTCACATAATAGTCAAAACACCAAATGCACAAAATAAAGAAAGAATATTAAAAGCAGCAAGGGAAAAAGGTCAAGTAACATATAAAGGCAGACCTATCAGAATCACACCAGACTTTTCTCCAGAGAATATGAAAGCCAGAAGATCCTGGACAGATGTCATACAGACCCTAAGAGAACACAACTGCCAGCCCAGGTTACTGTATCCTGCAAAACTCTCAATTAACATAGATGGAGAAACCAAGATATTCCATGACAAAACCAAATTTACACAACATCTTTCTACAAATCCAGCACTACAAAGGATAATAAATGGTAAAGCCCAACATAAGGAGGCAAGCTACACCCTAGAAGAAGCAAGAAACTAATCGTCTTGGCAACAAAACAAAGAGAAGAAAAGCACACAAACATAACCTCATATCCGAATATGAATATAACAGGAAGCAATAATCACTATTCCTTAATATATCTCAACATCAATGGCCTCAACCCCCCAATAAAAAGACATAGATTAACAAACTGGATACGCAACGAGGACCCTGCATTCTGCTGCCTACAGGAAACACACCTCAGAAACAAAGGCAGACACTACCTCAGAGTGAAAGACTGGAAAACAACTTTCCAAGCAAATGGTCAGAAGAAGCAAGCTGGAGTAGCCATTCTAATATCAAATAAAATCAATTTTCAACTAAAAGTCATCAAAAAATATAAGGAAAGACACTTCATATTCATCAAAGGAAAAATCCACCAAGATGATCTCTCAATCCTAAATATCTATGCCCCAAATACAAGGGCACCTACATACGTAAAAGAAACCTTACTAAAGCTCAAAACACACATTGCACCTCACTCAATAATAGTAGGAGATTTCAACACCCCACTCTCGTCAATTTACAGATCACGGAAACAGAAATTAAAGAGACGTAGACAGACTAAGAGAAGTCATGAGCCAAATGGACTTAACAGATATTTATAGAACATTCTATCCTAAAGCAAAAGGATATACCTTCTTCTCAGCTCCTCATGGTACTTTCTCCAAAATTGACCATATAATTGGTCAAAAAACGGGCCTCAACAGGTACAGAAAGCAATAATCCCATGCGTGCCATCAGACCACCACTGCCTAAAGGTGGTCTTCAATAACAATAAGGGAAGAACGCCCACATATACGTGGAAGTTGAACAATGCTCTACTCAACGATAACCTGGTCAAGGAAGAAACAAAGAAAGAAATTAAAAACTTTTTAGAATTTAATGAAAATGAAGGTACAACATACCCAAACATATGGGACACAATGAAAGCTGTGCTAAGAGGAAAACTCATAGCTCTGAGTGCCTGCAGAAAGAAAGAGGAAAGAACATATGTCACCAGCTTGACAGCACACCTAAAAGCACTAGAACAAAAAGAAGCAAATACAACCAGGAGGAGTAGAAGGCAGGAAATAATCAAACTCAGAGCTGAAATCAACCAAGTAGAAACAAAAAGGACCATAGAAAAAATCAACAGAACCAACATTTGGTTCTTTGAGAAAATCAACAAGATAGATAAACCCTTAGCCAGACTAACGAAAGGACACAGAGAGTGTGTCCAAATTAACAAAATCAGAAAGGAAAAGGGAGACATAACTACAGATTCAGAGGAAATTCAAAAAATCATCAGATCTTACTATAAAAGCCTATATTCAACAAAACTTGAAAATCTGCAGGAAATGGACAATTTCCTAGACGGATACCAGGTACCGAAGTTAAATCAGGAACAGATAAACCAGTTAAACAACCCCATAACTCCTAAGGAAATAGAAGCAATCATTACAGGTCTCCCAACCAAAAAGAGCCCAGGTCCAGAAGGGTTTAGTGCAGAATTCTATCAGACCTTCATAGAAGACCTCATACAAATATTATCCAAACTATTCCACAAAATTGAAACAGATGGAACACTACCGAATTCCTTCTATGAAGCCACAATTACTCTTATAGCTAAACCACACAAAGACACAACAAAGAAAGAGAACTTCAGACCAATTTCCCTTATGAATATCGATGCAAAAATAATCAATAAAATTCTGGCAAACCGAATCCAAGAGCACATCAAAACAGTCATCCACCATGATCAAGTAGGCTTCATCCCAGGCATGCAGGGATGGTTTAATATACGGAAAACCATCAACGTGATCCATTATATAAACAAACTGAAAGAACAAAACCACATGACCATTTCATTAGATGCTGAGAAAGCATTTGACAAAATTCAATACCCCTTCATGATAAAAGTCCTGGAAAGAATAGGAATTCAAGGCCCATAACTAAACATAGTAAAAGCCATATACAGCAAACCAGTTGCTAACATTAAACTAAATGGAGAGAAACTTGAAGCAATCCCACTAAAATCAGGGACTAGACAAGGTTGCCCACTCTCTCCCTACTTATTCAATATAGTTCTTGAAGTTCTAGCCTGAGCAATCAGACAACAAAAGGAGTCAAGGGGATACAGATCGGAAAAGAAGAAGTCAAAATATCATTATTTGCAGATGATATGATAGTATATTTAAGTGATCCCAAAAGTTCCACCAGAGAACTACTAAAGCTGATAGACAACTTCAGCAAAGTGGCTGGGTATAAAATTAACTCAAATAAATCAGTAGCCTTCCTCTACACAAAAGAGAAACAAGCCGAGAAAGAAATTAGGGAAATGACACCCTTCATAATAGACCCAAATAATATAAAGTATCTCGGTGTGACTTTAACCAAGCAAGTGAAAGATCTGTACAATAAGAACTTCAAGACTCTGAAGAAAGAAATTGAAGAAGACCTCAGAAGATGGAAAGATCTCCCATGCTCATGGATTGGCAGGATTAATATAGTAAAAATGGACATTTTACCAAAAGCGATCTATAGATTCAATGCAATCCCCATCAAAATACCAATCCAATTCTTCAAAGAGTTAGACAGAACAATTTGCAAATTCATCTGGAATAACAAAAAACCCAGGATAGCTAAAACTATCCTTAACAATAAAAGGACTTGAGGGGGAATCACTATCCCTGAACTCAAGCAATATTACAGAGCAATAGTGATAAAAACTGCATGGTATTGGTACAGAGACCAACAGATAGACAAATGGAACAAAATTGAAGACCTAGAAATGAACCCACACACCTATGGGCACTTGATTTTTGACAAAGGAGCCAAAACCATCAAATGGAAAAAAGAGAATTTTCAGCAAATGGTGCTGGTTCAACTGGAGGTCAACATGTAGAAGAATGCAGATTGATCCATGCTTATCACCCTGTACAAAGCTTAAGTCCAAGTGGATCAAGGACCTCCACATCAAAGCAGATACACTAAAACTAATAGAAGAAAAACTAGGGAAGCATCTGGAACACATGGGCACTGGAAAAAATTTCCTGAACAAAACACCAATGGCTTATGCTCTAAGATCAAGAATCGACAAATGGGATCTCATAAAACTGCAAAGCTTCTGTAAGGCCAAGGACACTGTGGTTAGGACAAAACGGCAACCAACAGATTGGGAAAAGATCTTTACCAATCCTACAACAGATAGAGGCCTTATATCCAAAATATACAAAGAACTCAAGAAGTTAGACTGCAGGGAGACAAATAACCCTATTAAAAAATGGGGTTCAGAGCTAAACAAAGAATTCACAGCCGAGGAATGCCGAATGGCTGAGAAACACCTTAAGAAATGTTCAACATCTTTAGTCATAAGGGAAATGCAAATCAAAACAACCCTGAGATTTCACCTCACACCAGTGAGAATGGCTAAGATCAAAAACTCAGGTGACAGCAGATGCTGGCGAGGATGTGGAGAAAGAGGAACACTCCTCCATTGTTGGTGGGATTGCAGACTGGTACAACCATTCTGGAAATCAGTCTGGAGGTTCCTCAGAAAATTGGACAATGAACTGCCTGAGGATCCAGCTATACCTCTCTTGGGCATATACCCAAAAGATGCCCCAACATATAAAAAAGACACCTGCTCCACTATGTTCATAGCGGCCTTATTTATAATAGCCAGAAGCTGGAAAGAACCCAGATGCCGTTCAACAGAGGAATGGATACAGAAAATGTGGTACATCTACACAATGGAATATTACTCAGCTATCAAAATCAATGACTTTATGAAATTCATAGGCAAATGGTTGGAACTGGAAAATATCATCCTGAGTGAGGGATCCCAATTACAGAAAAACACACATGGTATGCACTCATTGATAAGTGGCTATTAGCCCAAATGCTTGAATTACACTAGATGCCTAGAATAAATGAAACTCAAGACGGATGATCAAAATGTGAATGCTTCACTCCTTCTTTAAAAGGGGAACAAGAATACCCTTGGCAGGGAGTAGAGAGGCAATGATTAAGACAGACACAGAAGGAACACCCATTCAGAGCCTGCCCCACATGTGGCCCATACATATACAGCCATCCAATTAGACAAGACCGGGCTTTGTGTGTTTAAGTGGGCAATTATATCTTACCAATTCGGTCAAAGATTGTTGTGTTGTGTGTTCTTTTATGTGAGGGTTTGAGTATAAGGAAGTGTGTGGCTAGGACATGTATCCGCCAAGATACCTAGCAGATATCTTGGGGCACCACGGTGTAGACATAGCTGGGTAAAAGACATCCATATTTTCTTATTTTTATATTTTTAAAACAACATATTCATATACAAATATATCGATATGAATGCATATATATGTACACAGAGGCATAAAAAGACAGACACACATTCACAGTCTTTGTCCACAGAGAGAACATACTTTATACACTGTTCAACTATCTGATTTCTTTACTTAAACGATATAACAAATAACATTCACTACAACACATTGCCAGCTGTTTTCCACATTTTTATTCAACTCTTATTAACAATATCTAGACAAAACCCCTCAAAGTTTTGTATTGAAGTCTTTAATTCTAGCACTTGGGAGGCAGAGACAGGAACATCTCTGTGAGTTCAAGGCCAGCCCGGTCTACATAAAAAGTTCAAGGTCAGCATGGTCTATATAACAAGTTCCTGGCTAGCCAGATCTATATGGTAAGATTCTGTCTCAAACAGAACAAAACAAAAAACCTCCCCAAAGTTTTCTATTAATTCAGAAGCTAACGAAGACATTAACAAAGTGAGCTAGACGATATCAGAGGGTACCCTCACCTGTATTTTACACAGGCCCTAGTATGCAGTAAACATAAATGCAAATTAAATACTAATTGTGGTGGCTAAGCACACACGTAAAAAGTTCATGAATTATTGTATTTTACTGTTTGTTGCTCTAATTAACATTTACACCAATGAGTGTGTGTGTGTGTGTGTGTGTGTATGTGTGTTTGTGTTAACACAAGTACCGTTTTTCAGGAGCACTGTACCCTGTCTTGAAAAGTTTTCCCTCTGACCTATGGCTTGTAAATTAAGCAAGTCTGGTTGGCCAGGTAGTCTCAGGGATTCTCCTGTCTCAACTTTCCCAATTATGAGGTTGCAAGAGCACAGCAGCACATCTAGATTTTGACGTGGGTCCTAGGGATGGGATTCATATACTGCTTAACAAGCTTTTACTGATTACACTATCTCCTCATTTCCTGTTCACAATTTTAAGAGTTTCCTATTTTAATCTAAATATGGAGACAATTGGTTACAAGTATAA
The DNA here is from genome assembly GCF_021556685.1 of Rattus norvegicus. NCBI lineage: Eukaryota > Metazoa > Chordata > Mammalia > Rodentia > Muridae > Rattus > Rattus norvegicus. The sequence continues at coordinate 80,857,700 of NC_141538.1, forward strand.
AAACACAGTATTTCATGTAAAGGTTTAGGATGAAGTTTAAACTTTATTACCATCTAATGATCTCATGTAAAGATTCATACTCTTAAAAAAGACTCTAACATCATCAAACTGAGACCATCTTGAACGAATAATCTGAGGTAAGAGTTTTAAACATTTAAAGAGAGAAACATAGGTAAGAGTGAATAGCCACTCCAGTTTATATGGGGGAAATCAGAGCATCTGAATGGATGTCTGGAATTCTCACTTTTATGGAGGGCATTTAGGAGATCCTGGTTTGGGGTAAACTATGGAGGCACACATCTTTAATCCCAGCATTCATGAGGCAGAGTTCCAGACCAGTCAGGGCCACATAATAGAAGTACATGTTAGAAATGTTAGAGAGAAAGAGAGGGAGAGAGAGGAGACAGAGAGAGAGAGAGAGAGAGAGAGAGAGAGAGAGAGAGAGAGAGAGAGAGAGAGAGAGAGAGAGAGAAAGAGAGAGAGATCTGCAGAGATGCCGAGACAAAAACAGATACAGAAAGAACAGAAAGAGGAAAACACATACACAGTGAGACAGAGAAACAGAAAGACACACACACACACACACACACACACATACACACACACACACACATACACACTCAGAGACAGAGAGAAAGAGAGAGAGAGACTCCCAGTGTGGGGGGGGAGAATGTTTGGTGGAAATCTGTATAGTATAGAAGGGAGAGTCCAGAAAAGCTGAACTGGAGCCTTTCACCCAGGGACTCAAGACTCGCACCCTGGGATAGAGAGATGAGCAGGACTTTCTGGGTAGCAGGACTCTCCGGGTAGCATGGCACCACAAAGTCTTCTGATACCCAGTGATGATGGACACAGGGACAATTTTCCTTCTTAAAGGAAGTGATCAAGACTTACACATGTTCTCTTGACATGCAAGATTAAAACAATCTTTGCCTGCTTGTACACATGTTCATCTGGATGTGTGCACATATCCACATGCCCATGCATGTGCATGCAGTTTGTCATCAAGCCATTCCTGGACTGTTTTCTTCATCTTAGGTTTGCAACAAGTTTTCTCACCAAACAGCTCACCAGTTGGCTAGACACTCTGGCCAACAAGTCCCAGCTCTGGTCTTCACCACCTTGGTGCCAGATTACAGGTGTGCACCTCCAGGCACAGCTTCTTACATAGAGGTTGTAGGGCTGAACTCAGGGTCATGCTCATGAGGCCAGTACTTTACAAACTGAGCCATCTCTCTAGCCCCATAACCAACTTCCTACAGGGATGCATGGAGCTGTCAAAATGGGTATCCACTCCCCCAAAAGACAGAAAGTATGAAAAGACAACTTCACTATGAAGGTTTTAGGAATCATGTTCCTATTACGTGACAAGATAATACCCGGGCACTAATAATTAAGGTTGAAATCATTTTCTCTTCCTTTCTTGTTTTTTTCTTGTTTTTCAAGGCAGGGTTTCTTTGTATAGCCCTGGCTGTCCTAGAACTCACTCTGCAGACCAGGCTGGCCTCAAACTCACATAGATGGGTCTGCCTATACCTCCTGAGTGGAAGATCAGAGGTGTGTGTATCCCCTTCTCAGGAAAATAACTTTCTTAATTTGAGACAGCAACTGGAACCTGAATTTTAATAGAAACATAATGTCACTTCAGAATCTGAAGCATGGGCTCACTGGGCCGTGCAAGTGCAGGTAATGCTTATGAGTGACACATCTGTACTGAGAATTACAAAATGTGGGCTCCTTAACACTGCTAAGTACTAGACTGAGACATAAGACAAGCCGGATTCGTGTAGTGTCAGTGACAACTAAGAAAAACCAACAAATGGGACTTGACAAGAGGATCATAGAACACAGGACAAAAGCAGGGAGGGTTAAGGACTAATAAGAATGAGACTTTCTATAGCTGAATTTCATACAAGCCACTCCAATAAGAAGGTACGGCAAAGACGTCGGAGATGTCCACCTAGAAGCTGCCAGTCTAGAAAAATTAGCTTGTATTTGCATACTGGGAGATCTTTTGGAAAGATGCAATAGAGGACTACAACAACAGGACACATGACTTTAAGGGACCATCAGCAAAGTAAGGGAGCTGGTAACTCATCCATTAAAAGACACAGCAAGATCTTAAGGTTGACAGCCATTAACAAGGGCACTAGAGGGCAAGAAGGTTGACTAGAGAGTGATTGAATTACTTACTTTCATATTGCTGTGATAAAACGCCATTACCCTGTCAACAGGTGGCAGATGGTTTCCGAGAGATAAGTCTCTCTCTCTTCAGTCATGTCAGTGAGGCATGGCAGCAAGGGACCGTCACAGAGCAGGAAGCTGAAAGTCACATCTTGACCTGTAAGTAGGAAACAGGCCATACCTCTGTGTGTGGCACACACATGTTGGGCCGGCCCTAATGAAAACACCCACCAACTGGGTGATGTCTCAAATGCCTGAGACTATGGGGGGATATCTCATTCAAATCATCCCAGGGATTAAGGACGGATGGACACTTACAGAGCAGGGGTATGAGGAGTTTTGTAGTTAATGGAAGGAAACAAAATTATTAGGAGTGTCCACCATATCCAGAGGTGCAGAACAGAGACTGATCACAGAATGTCTAAAATTATTACAAGAAAATATGAAAATTAGGGAAATGGTGTGAAGGGAGAGGAAAGGGAAAATTGAGGATTTTTTCTTAAATATCGTGAAGAGGAACGAGATTGAACATTGAAGAGTCTTCTGGAGGCTAAGTGATAGGTATACAGTAGGGAAGGGGCTAGGTGAGGGAGGTGACTTCAGGCTACTGAACCCTGGATTTCAGCTTTCTCCCTACCACTGTCAGAATGGTGATTGACTATACTCTTGCTCCTTATGGAAGACCATGCCTCTTGGGCTACCCTGAAGCATGGCATTTGGAATTGCTGCACCTCCTCTATAAAGAGATTATGCATGCCTACCCCTGAGCCAGGCAGCTCACTCTGACCATTTGAAAGTGAGCTACAGTGGGTAACTACCACATCCAAGCAGTGATTTAAGGAGTAATTAAGTGGTTCCCTTCACCCAATCTTTTCTTCTCGATGAAATAAAAGCTTGTTGTGAGCTGCTCAAGTGGACAGGTTTACAGGAGAAGGTGATATTAGAATCTCCAAGGTAAGAAAATATCTGTACTGTGAATTCCTTTTCTCCTGGGAGATTCTGGTGGTATTTTCTACTAGTTCCTGGTTAAGAGACAAAAACCCGGCACTTTTAAGAAAAAATAATTTTTTCCATATTGGGGATTAAATCTAGGTCCTTGTGAGAAATCACTCTCTATTCTGAGCTGTATCCCATGCCCTATGGAAATTTTTCAAATTACTCTTTGACGAACTCCAAACTTAACCACCAAGAAACTAAAGACTTACTTGCACTGGTTCCTATTTTCTTGAGTCTGTGCAGACTACTTGGGTTGTTCTTATTCACCCTCCCTGAAGACCACCACTCTTCTTCTCCATCCAACTTAGAGACTAGGCCTTGTTTGGAATCTTGATTTCCTACTCATAGGAAATGGTAGACACTGAGGGTTGGATCAACCATTTCAGAATTCAAGCCCCAACTTTATTACTCCAGGGTCTTTCAAGGCTAATGAACATATATATGGCTTCTTATGTTTCAAAATAAGGATGCCCATGAACCTCAACTACTCACACCTTTCCTTTTGGAGGCAATGGCACAAGCATCATTCCTAGCACTTGTTGCTATTCTGTCTAAGCTCCACCCACAGCTACTTAGCAGCAGCCAGGTATGTTCTGCCCCACAGTTGCCTAGCAACAGCCATATATAGTACCTGACACTATAAAAGGAGCTGCTTCCCCCCGCACACCTCTTATTCCCTCTTATCCTCTCTTTCCTCTCTTGCTCTTTGTTCTCTGTTCTTGTCCCACCCTCCTCCTCCAGGTGCCCATGACTGGGCCACCTTTCCTCTCTTGATTCTTGTCTCATTAAACCATGCCACGTGAAACCATGGGAACCATGGTATCTTACTATTTTCTATCCAGGCATGGGCTGAGATTCAAAACCCTAACAGTACTAAAAAGGGATCAAAACTCCCTGAACAACCACCACCACCACCACCACCACCACCACCACCACCACCACCACCACCACCACCAACACAACCACTGCCAAAATAAAACAAAACAAAACAAGAAAACATCAAAGGGAAACATGAAGGACTTGAGGAGGAAGGGACAGCAGGGAACATGTTCTGGGTGGTGGGGAACTGTCCTTACCCATCGAGGCTGGATTGCTGCAGGTCTCTAGCTTTGTATCTTTGTACACGTTTCTCTGCCCAGGTTCCAGCTGCTCCCATTCCTTCTGAGGAAAAGCCACAGACAGCCATGAACGTTACTGACTCCTATCATTCTTATTCAGTCCACAGGGAATTGGACAGTTTGACCATATCAACCCTCACCTCTTCCCTCTCTTCTTCTTTACAAAGGGATTGGCTCTGTCTTTGGTGTTTAGAATTTCATCCTTGGCTTTGAATGTTTCTACTATTTCACATCTCATTTCCACAAAGTGTTTGGTATCGAAGGGGGAAGGCTTTAGGTGAACTCCAGCTGCCATGTTGACCTGGGACTAGCGAGTTTGTCTGGACCTTTCTCTGGGTTGCGGTCACTTGGCTTATGGCACCATATCAGGACATTTTCTATCTTCCACAGAGTCCTGGACTGGAACTGTTACCTAATTTGGTAAGTATTCTCAAGGATAGCTTAGCTTGAGAACAATTTGGTTTTTTGTCTCTTAAATTTTTGCCAAGTCTAAAAGTGAAAAGCCAGGCATGGTGGTGCATGGATGCGGCTGAAGCAACTGAGGAGGCTTTGGTAAGAGAATGATATGGAAGGTGGCAGGGGTGGGGGAGACAGAGAGACACAGAGAGATTTCAGCATAATTGGTTGGCTCTCTCAACAGCATTTTGCCATATTGTAGCAAACCACAGCAAGAACTTGTTCCAGGATCCTGAGCTTGAACCAAATTTATCTCTTGATCTAGGGGCCAGAGGATGCTATGGGGTGCTGGGCAAACTTTTGTCTTTATCCATTGGGTCTCTAATGACCAGACCTCCCCCGACCCCTGGCATGTCCCGAACCATGTTGAGCAGCCATAGCCTTAGAAAGATGTGTCTCTCTTCGATGTATTGGAAAAGATCGTCTATGGATGGAAGAATCGTGCAGCAAGTCTTATGCGTCTATGGTACTTATAAAGCCTCTAAGGAAGGAGCCCTAGAGAGCATTCATCAGGTCTTGGGACTGCTCCAGAGGTGGTGAAATCCTGAGACTCAGCTTATATTCTGGGACATGAGGAAAGATCATGGGTACAGGACGCAGGAGGTCCCCTCATTCTCTCAAATGTTAGCCCTCTGGACACATAGACATACATTTAAGTGCAAGGGTAATCATTTATTGAACTGCAAGAGCAAGAAATTTGTGCGGAATGATCATGGGTGGGGCAAAGAGAAATTTAAGAAAGCTTTTAATTCTCGATGTGCTGTCCTGGGTAACTAGGGAAGATGCTGGAGAGACCGGGATTGCACTTTTCTGTGACACAGGATGGAAATCAGATCGCAGAATTTGTCTCAGGATGCTCCATGGACAGGAAATGGTGATGCTGGAGTCCTGGTGAGAAGTCTCCACTCAGCACTGAGTAATCCAGGAAGAAAGAATACAGGAAACCATTAAGCACTTCTTGGATTGACTTCTGGACAGAGAGGCACTCTTGTATAGAACAAAGGATGAAGAAATAGATCTTGCCCTGCAATCTAATCAACATTATTTGCCAGATAACGGGGATTTTTTTTTATTAACTTGAGTATTTCTTATATACATTTCGAGTGTTATTCCCTTTCCCGGTATCCGGGCAAAAATTCCCCTCCCCACTCCCCTTCCTTATGGGTGTTCCCCTCCCAACCCTCCCCCCATTGCCACCCTCCCCCCACCAGTCTAGTTCACTGGGGGTTCAGTCTTAGCAGGACCCAGGGCTTCCCCTTCCACTGGTGCTCTTACTAGGATATTCATTGCTACCTATGAGGTCAGAGTCCAGGGTCAGTCCATGTATAGTCTTTAGGTAGTGGCTTAGTCCCTGGAAGCTCTGGTTGCTTGGCATTGTTGTACATATGGGGTCTCGAGCCCCTTCAAGCTCTTTCTCTGATTCCTTCAACGGGGGTCCTATTCTCAGTTCAGTGGTTTGCTGCTGACATTCACCTCTGTATTTGCTGTATTCTGGCTGTGTCTCTCAGGAGCGATCTACATCCGGCTCCTGTCGGTCTGCACTTCTTTGCTTCATCCATCCTGTCTAATTGGGTGGCTGTATATGTATGGGCCACATGTGGGGCAGGCTCTGAATGGGTGTTCCTTCAGTCTCTGTTTTAATCTTTGCCTCTCTCTTCCCTGCCAAGGGTATTCTTGTTCCCCTTTTAAAGAAGGAGTGAAGCATTCACATTTTGATCATCCGTCTTGCGTTTCATTTGTTCTAGGCATCTAGGGTAATTCAAGCTAATTGGGCTAATAGCCACTTATCAATGAGTGCATACCATGTATGTCTTTCTGTGATTGGGTTAGCTCACTCAGGATGATATTTTCCAGTTCCAACCATTTGCCTACGAATTTCATAAACTCGTTGTTTTTGATAGCTGAGTAATATTCCATTGTGTAGATGTACCACATTTTCTGTATCCATTCTTCTGTTGAAGGGCATCTGGGTTCTTTCCATTTTCTGGCTATTATAAATAAGGCTGCGATGAACATAGTGGAGCACGTGTCTCTTTTATATGTTGAGGTATCTTTTGGGTATATGCCCAAGAGAGGTACAGCTGGATCCTCAGGCAGTTCAATGTCCAATTTTCTGAGGATCCTCCAGACTGATTTCCAGAATGGTTGTACCAGTCTGCAATCCCACCAACAATGGAGGAGTGTTCCTCTTTCTCCACATCCTCGCCAGCATCTGTTGTCCCCTGTGTTTTTGATCTTAGCCATTCTCACTGGTGTGAGGTGAAATCTCAGGGTTGTTTTGATTTGCATTTCCCTTATGACTAAAGTTGTTGAACATTTCCTTAGGTGTTTCTCAGCCATTCGGCATTCCTCAGCTGTGAATTCTTTGTTTAGTTCTGAACCCCATTTTTTAATAGGGTTATTTGTTTCCCTGCGGTCTAACTTCTTGATTTCTTTGTATATTTTGGATATAATGCCTCTATCTGTTGTAGGATTGGTAAAGATCTTTTCCCAATCTGTTGGTTGCCGTTTTGTCCTAACCACAGTGTCCTTGGCCTTACAGAAGCTTTGCAGTTTTATGAGATCCCATTTGTCGATTCTTGATCTTAGAGCGTAAGCCATTGGTGTTTTGTTTAGGAAATTTTTTCCAGTGCCCATGTGTTCCAGATGCTTCCCTAGTTTTTCTTCTATTAGTTTGAGTGTGTCTAGTTTGATGTGGAGGTCCTTGATCCAGTTGGACTTAGGCTTTGTACAATGTGATAAGCATGGATCAATCTGCATTCTTCTACATGTTGACCTCCAGTTGAACCAGCACCATTTGCTGAAAATTCTCTTTTTTCCATTTGATGGTTTTGGCTCCTTTTTCAAAAATCAGGTGACCATATGTGTGGGTTCATTTCTGGGTCTTCAATTCTATTCCATTGGTCTATCTGTCTGTCTATGTACCAATACCATGCAGTTTTCATCACTATTGCTCTGTAATACAGCTTGAGTTCAGGAATAGTGATTCCCCCTGAATTCCTTTTATTGTTGAGGATAGCTTTAGCTATCCTGGGTTTTTTGTTATTCCAGATGAATTTGCAAATTGTTCTGTCTAACTCTTTGAAGAATTGGATTGGTATTTTGATGGGGATTGCATTGAATCTGTAGATCGCTTTTGGTAAAATGGCCATTTTTACTATATTAATCCTGCCAATCGATGAGCATGGGAGATCTTTCCATCTTCTGAGGTCTTCTTCAATTTCCTTCTTCAGTGACTTATTATACAGATCTTTTTCTTATTATACAGATCTTTTACTTGCTTTGTTAAAGTCACACCGAGGTACTTTATATTATTTGGGTCTATTATGAAGGGTGTCGTTTCCCTAATTACTTTCTCGGCTCGTTTCTCTTTTGTATAGAGGAAGGCAACCGATTTATTTGAGTTAATTTTATACCCAGCCACTTTGCAGAAGTTGTGTATCAGCTTCTGTAGTTCTCTGGTGGAACTTTTGGGATCACGTAAGTATACTATCATATCATCTGCAAATAGTGATATTTTGACTTCTTCTTTTCCGATCTGTATCCCCTTGACCTCCTTTTGTTGTCTGATTGCTCTGGCTAGAACATCAAGAACTATATTGAATAAGTAGGGAGAGAGTGGGCAGCCTTGTCTAGTCCATGATTTTAGTGGGATTGCTTCAAGTTTCTCTCCATTTAGTTTAATGTTAGCAACTGGTTTGCTGTATATGGCTTTTACTATGTTCATGTATGGGCCTGGAATTCCTTTTCTTTCCAGGACTTTTATCATGAAGGGGTGTTGAATTTTGTCAAATGCTTTCTCAGCATCTAATGAAATGATCATGTGGTTTTGTTCTTTCAGTTTGTTTATATAATGGATCACGTTGATGGTTTTCCGTATATTAAACCATCCCTGCATGCCTGGGATGAAGCCTACTTGATCATGGTGGATGATTGTTTTGATGTGCTCTTGGATTCGGTTTGCCAGGATTTTGTTGAGTATTTTTGCGTCGATATTCATAAGGGAAATTGGTCTGAAGTTCTCTTTCTTTGTTGTGTCTTTGTGTGGTTTAGGTATAAGAGTAATTGTGGCTTCATAGAAGGAATTCGGTAGTGTTCCATCTGTTTCAATTTTGTGGAATAGTTTGGATAATATTGGTATGAGGTCTTCTATGAAGGTGTGATTGAATTCTGCACTAAACCCGTCTGGACCTGGGCTCTTTTTGGTTGGGAGACCTTTAATGACTACTTCTATTTCCTTAGGAGTTATGGGGTTGTTTAACTGGTTTATCTGTTCCTGATTTAACTTCGGTACCTGGTATCTGTCTAGGAAATTGTCCATTTCCTGAAGATTTTCAAGTTTTGTTGAATATAGGTTTTTATAGTAAGATCTGATGATTTTTTTGTATTTCCTCTGAATCTGTTGTTATGTCTCCCTTTTCATTTCTGATTTTGTTAATTTGGCCGCACTCTCTGTGTCCTCTCGTTAATCTGGCTAAGGGTTTATCTATCTTGTTGATTTTCTCAAAGAACCAACTTTTGGTTTTGTGGATTCTTTCTATGGTCCTTTTTGTTTCTACTTGGTTGATTTCTGCTCTGAGTTTGATTATTTCCTGCCTTCTACTCCTCCTGGGTGTATTTGCTTCTTTTTGTTCTAGAGCTCTTAGGTGTGCTGTCAAGCTGCTGACATATGCTCTTTCCTGGAAAACGGGGATTAAAGCATAGAATAAATGACTCTTTCCTTACAGATGGCATATGAAAATGAAGTAACGAAAGGTCTGAGGCTTGTTTCCACAACATTTGGCATAAGAAGCTCTGAAGAATGGACATTGCCTTGAGGAATAATGATGAAAGCCTTGGCCACTTTTAAAGAGTTTCCTACATTATCTGAGTGATGTCTTGGGAAATGGGAAAGAGGGGTCAAAGGAGTCTGCTCTCCAGACTGGAGGAGAAGTGGAGATCATGTAACTCCACTTCCAGGTAATAAGCCAAGGTTGTATGGAGTTCAGATGAAGATCTTATTGTCCAGAGTGGGATGGAGTGGGCCACAGACTCTGAAGAGCAGTCATACTCACATCCTGCTAATCTCTGTTTGAAACTTTAACTCTTAATGTCACTTAACACATCGCTGAGCCCTTTTTACACAACCATGCAGCAACTATCGAAAACTCACTCCCTTGTTTTCTTGCCTAAGTGCTTGGGTCACTTTACTTTAGAGCTCAAAATAGGACCAGATAGTCACAAATCCACATAATTGAAAGCCATTTTCCAAGCTCTCCTCAAAGACTCCTTATCAAATTCTTCTTATAATAAATTGGGGGCACAATACTAACGCTTTTGGAAGGGCCTGCTCCATGCCCACCCCCTCCTTGCTCTCACTGGAGATTGCCCACCTGGAGGCTCAGGCCTTTCTTCAACCTCGGGCCTGGAGACAGCGATCTGCAGGGTGAGAACAAGAACGTGTTCAGGTACCAGGTCCACGTTATTCCCCGAAGAGAAAATGAGGTGCCTCTCCACCTTTCAACAAACGGCTGATAGCCAATCCCCCAGGTTTATTTCTTCTAAGATATAATATTCAGGACAAGAAAAATAAGTGAATCCTGACTTACCAGTCTTGGTTAGGTCAATGATATTGTCCCTAGTGATTCCATGCGCCTTGCATAGCTTTGCAAACTTTACCTTGGTGTCTGAACTCAGATCCTTTGTTCTGCCTGTGAAAAGAGCAGCAGTGCTTATAGCAGCTGTGTCCTAGGCATTGACCACAGGACTAAGTGAGGGAACAGGGGCTCCCCCAATAGGATGAGAAAATGACTGGTGACATGGTTGACAAGTGTGGATCCAATCTATCCTGAATGTGGCACCCATGGAATGGCCTTCTGGCACACAGAGAGATTTCAGAGTGTGCCCATCACTGTGCTTGAGACAGGGTGCAGGTGAACATTGTCGATCTTCGGGAACTGAGAAAGAGGTGGACCAAGCCGGGAAGACCATACTAAAGCTAGAGTTCCTTTACTCTTTTCCCACCCCAAGATCAGTGTCCGTGTGGAAATACTTTACCGTAAAGCTCCATCAGCTGGAAGGTTTCCCCGTTCTTGACATTAACGAGATGAAACATGACATAATTGTTATAGTCTGTCTTAAGTATAGTAAATGTATTCTCTCCGTCATCTGTGGAGGAAATTTGATACAGCTCAGAAATTCTCTGGTCTGCAAGAAATCATGTAAACCCTTTACCTGTTCTACACCAAACATAAAAAATCATTAAAATACATATCCTGGAAGAGACATGGGGCGGGGATGTCTGCTGCTACCCATCTGTAGCTTTCTGGACTCGATGAAGTAACTTCTAAGGAAGGGGGCCCTGGGACGATGCCCACTAGAGAACACTTAGCCACAGCAGTGACTCACTCTCTCTCTCATCCTCTCTGAGGCTCACCTGCCTCCCTCAGCACCTTCAAATGACACGTCTGTCTTTCATAAGTCTGCCGTCTCACATGGCTACATCCTGAGCAATGTGCATCAGTGCTAGCTACCGGGCAGTATCAGATTCCACCACACCATACTCATCCCCCTTGCCTGCCACTGGGCGCTAGCTATTAGATGGACCCATGTCCCTGGCTAAATCAACCATGTCAGGAAGTTCTTGAGATTCTACAAGGGGTTGTGGTGAGTTCGCTAGTAGAAAGTTTGACTGGGAAGTGCAAGTTCCTGAGTTCAATTCCCAGCAACACACACACACACACACACACACAGACACACACACACACACACACACACACACACGACAAAGGTAGTAGGGTTTACTGAATTCCTTGTAGATAGATATATAGGCATTCTATATACTTACACTCAACAAAATATTCTGCATCATTTGCCATTTTGTAGGCAACCAAAGAAAATTCTGTGCACACTCCATTTTCCCTGTAAAACAGAGCAAGCTGGTGCTTAGGGGATTGTTGATCTGGCTGGCTTCTTCACCCTCTACTCTGTATATATATCCAGTTTCTGATTCCATTTAACTTTTGAATATTTTTGCAAAATTAGCAAAATGGCAGTTTTTTAAATGTTATTTCGTTTCTGTCTGATACTTTAGTAATCATGAATTTGCTCTTATTTCTTCCTCCTCAGCTAAGGGCAGATAGCTCACTTACTTAATACGGAACTTGAAGCCTAAGGAATTCTCCAAGACATTGATGTGCTGCATAAAAACTCTCATGCTGCCATTCTCTTCTATCTTTTCTCTTTTGTCAGAGGCCACGACAATCGAAAAACCAATCCCCATTGAGCTGTAATGGATAAGAATATGCTTAAGGGATAAGGGGTTAGGGATACCGCATGGATGTGTTTCTTCTTGAATTTGGCTTGATAGAGTTGTCACAATACCTAACATTCTGCCCCTGCCTCTCATTGAGTGCAGAGGTCCCCAAACGTTGTTAGATCTGAATAGCATACAACTGATCTTACTTCAAGGTCTGAAGCCATTCCTTTGTCTAATAGAACAAGCCACTATACCCATCCCCTCAGAGGACCCGCTCAGAGGGAGTCCTCAGAGGACTCAAGAGTTCTCCAAAGCACTCTCTGAGTCAGAAGTTACTATTCGCTGAGCCTACCTTGTCCACATCGAGGTTCCCTATCACGGAACTAGCTTCTTCTGCATGGCCACAGACCAGGGTCAGGCCCAGACACAGCAGCAGCAGCAACAGCTTCATGTTGGTAGGGAATAGAATTGCCTCTCTGTCGGGTCAATCTCTCTGCTGATGGTGCCCACACTCCACCTCCGGCACTTTGCTCGTCTTTATATGCTCTCTGGGTTCCAGTTTTTTTTTCCTTCTCATGTGGGCCTCCTTCCCTCAGGCTTTGGGGAATGTTTTCTCATGTATTGATGTGAAGCCAAGGATTGTTCCTGTCCTTTTAAAACTTGGCAATGTCATATCTTATGGATTGATTCTATCACTCATTCATTTCGCAAAACATATTCCCAAGAAAAACAGTGGAAGTTCTAGAGGGCTGCCATCAAGAACCAGATGCAAGTTTGGATCTGACTTGGAATCAGAAAGCCAGTTATGGAGTAGGTGGGTACTGAACTGGAAGGTCAAGCATGGAGAGAATCTTTGCTTCAAGACTTGAGTGGAGTGTGGAAGAAGCTGAATTACTTGGGTTTTCTTTGAAAAGGTTCATTCACATTTCATTCATATGAGTATTGGTTTTGCATGTGTACCATGCACACACCTGGGCCCAAGGAAGTCAGAAGGAGGGCAAAAGAAGGAATCTGATTCTTTGAAACCTGTTCTTGCTGAGGACCCAGGTTCAATTCCCAGCACTCACATGGCATCTCACAACTGACTCTAACTCCAGTCACAGGAAATGACCCTCTTTTGGCCCCTGTGATCCCCTGTACACATGTGGTACATATGAACTCACTCATTCAGTCACATATGCATAAAAATAATAAATCTTAACTTAAAAAGATTATCAGGAATGGTCTTCCGAAGCTAAGCTGACAGCCCCACCCCCAAACCCACCCCAAAAGCTTGACCACAGAATGCAAACTGCTAACTTAGTAATGTAAACTGCTTCAGCTGTTTACCACAGAAAACGTTGGACTTTAACTGACTGGACATAATCTCATGTTCAAAGTCATATTTGCTCATGGAAGTCCAAGTGGAAATGATGTCAAGAGTCTGCTTACAAAGAAGCACAGTTATAACGGGAACATATTTTGTATCCTTATAAATTTTATTTACCCTGGAACTAGAAACATATAATAGTGTTTGATGTGGGGAAATAAAGAAATCAAGAAGGAGGCAAGTCCTCGATAGGTTTTATTTCCACTTTGTATCAACTCTCTATAGTTTGTACTATTTATTTTCAACTTTCCATACTGTTAGCTAAGACTCAGAAAGATCAAGTGCAATGCCCACCTCGTCCAGCAAGGAAGATGCAACACCGTTGGATTCTTCTCAACAGTCTTTATTGAAGTAACACCTCATTCTTGATACGGGGACCCCGAGCAACAAAGGCACCAGCCTTATATACAAAACAGGCTATGGCTATATACTTGTCCTCTAGGGATTGGTGGAACATGAAATACCTCATTAGCATGAATATCACTCCAGCCTGATAGCTTGCCAGAGAAATGCCAGGACATGTGCTTTGTGGATGTTAACCACAAATGACCACCAGATGTCAGCGCCATCTTTTATCTATATGTGCCGCTCCCTACAACTCCTCCTTTTTTGTATCATGAAAAAAAAAAAAGAAGCCAATAGATGGAGGTAGTGGTCTGAGAGAGATCAGACATGTCTCACAGAGTGCCCAACTCGGTTATGGCGGGCTACTCTTGCAATTAGTACTGCACCCCAATGGCAATAAATGAACTTATGCTGTAACACACCATTCTGGGCTATACGTGCGTTTTTATTGGGGAGAAACTGGGCAGAGGAGCATTTGACCAGTCCGTATGTTCAAATGGGGTGTAGCCACCTCTGTCTGTGACTGGTCTAGATCAGGGTGTCACGTCAATATTGTCATTGCTCCTGTCTTAGGTCGTTCCTCCTGGCAGCTCGGCCATTCCCATTACTGGGTTACCCTATCGACACCGGGCCCCTGTCTTAGGTTGGTCCTAGCCTGAGGACAGTTGCCCGTCTCTGGAGACAATGAGTTCACATGACAGTGACAAAATAGGATCTAGGGCAAACTCTTAATTTTTCAAAGAGGCCAGCCATATGTTGGGAGAAGCACGACTTTCAATGGCAACCATAGCCTGGTAAACAATCGCTTTGTGTCTGGCATGTTCTCGTTGTAAATTGCAGAAGAGCCATAGACATACTCCACATCCCAAAAGGACAATGGCCCCCCAGGCAAACATGCCAACCCATTCTTTCAAAAAGGAGGAAGCATTGATAATCCATGAGGTGAAATCTCCAAACGTGATACGTTCCAATCTAGTGTTTTTAAGGACAGCAATCTGCATCAGTAATAATCTTGATAGTTACTCCACTTTCATGGAGCAGTTTACTTTCAGATAATTCGAGATTTCTTTGCTCTCTTGAGAATACTGAGAAATATTAGCTTGCAAAGGAGTAATGCATAAACCTCTAAGGGAGGAAATGCAGGACAGCTGTGTCATATGATATAGTGCTTCAATTTGTTCTTGAATTAAATCCATTCGTTGATTAGTTAATAGAAAGCCAGTCAAGTGGGCATTAAATTCTTCTTGTATCTCTAATGCCACTGCGGTTCTTTCCACATTCTGGTTGATAGTCTCAGCCGTCTGTACTTGATTAGTCATAGCAATCTTGGCTGGTGTTGCTGCAGCGGCTGATAGTAAAATGTCTGAAGTTATAGCTGCCATAATACCAAAATCCCCTTTGGTTCTTAGTAAATGAAGTATGGGAAAACTATCTGGGTTGGCCTCTACTGGAATTGGCACAAAGGAGGGAATCTTGACCATCACTGCAGTATCATTGGTGCCATCCAAGTATTCAGCTAAATAGCAGACTACATCAGAGTTGTTAAAATTTAAAGCATCATCGCTTACAGTAGTGCTTATCAGAAAGAAGAAAGGTGGTCTAACACATACTGAAGCCCCAACGGCAGTATCATTTGCTAAAAGGCCATTAATCTTTACATTTACTAAACTGGTTTTGTTATTTGTTCTAGTGGCTGAAATATTATACACTGTAAAGTTTTCACCTAATAATCAGGCAAAAGGAATTAGAGATGTGTATGCTCCCTGCTCATTTGATAATACCCATTGATACCAAGGCCAAAAATTATTTTTGCCAGACTTATTTTCCCCCTGATCATACTGTACATTCCCAAGAGGAGTGGAAAATTCAAATCGCCGTAGGAATTGTTTTGCTCTATGGAATGGACTCTGACATGGGGTAAAATTAGGTGGAAACGCTTGATATGGGGGCAAGTACGTAGGACTTTACGACAGGTAGAGTTATCTAGTGTGTGATTGCCTTGCCCCAGGCGTGATGGAAAACTACAATTATGCATCATAATCAAAGTTGTAATGTTCAACTCAGCAGAATTATTGATTGATGTGTCTCCACTGCCTGAAGAGGCTCCTTGGGTAACTTGACTCAAAGCAGCCAGGATAGTCAGTGCCCATAGCACTATTGCTCATAGGATCCAACAAATTAGCCAATGTTGTCCTTCGCAGCCATATACAAGGCAGGGAGGAATTTTTAAGAGTGAAACATAATGTATGCAACAAAGAAAGATTAGTGGCAGTATACCGTTGGGACAATTCTCCATTAGGCACTATACAGGGAACATCACGCAAACAGGAGGTGGAGAAGAAGGTTGGCAAAACAGTAGAATTGCTATGAACTGGCATAAGTAATGGCCAGGGTCTGGCAATAGGCCACAGAGTGAGTGAATCAACCTGGATTACCATTTCCAGCAATAATAGAGTGCACAGTTCCATTGTCTGGAGTGGCAGGAGGCAGTTGGCAAGTGAAATGCTCAGGCACCCAAATTGGGTTGTCTTGATTCTGTGGAAAAACACAAACAGCTCTCCTAGATCTCAAAATCACGGTATCTGGGCCACGCCATTCATCAGTTAAGACATCCTTCCACTTGACTTCTGCATTAGTCATAGTTGTAGTGCGGCCATGTGCATCCAAGACTAAAATGTTCAAATTAAAAAGCACTAATGACAACTGTTCTCTTGGTGTTTTGCCGTAAACAATTATCCCTTTTTGTTTTTGTATAAGCTCTTTTAAGGGACGATGTGCTCTTTCCACAATTCCTTGACCCTGGGGATTTTACCGTAATCCAGTAGTATGCTTGACCTGCATTGTCTGGCAAAATGCCTGAAAGGACTTTGCAGTGTAGGCAGGCTCATTGTCTGTCTTGAGACTATCAGGCTTTCCCCAGGCTGCCGACGCCTCTAAGCAATGACTAATGGCATTACGAGCTTTTTCACCAGTCATCAAAGTGGCATGTATAATACCGCGGAACAGGTATCAAAAGAAACATGAGCATATTTTAAATTTCCAAATTGAGATATGTGTGTGACATCCATCTACCAAATTTTTAGCAGAATCGGACCATGAGGGTTAATTCCCACCTGAGGAGGGTGGTGAAATTGAATAAAATTCTGGCAACGAAATACCATAGCACGAGCTGCAGCTCTAGAGGTTTTAAATTTTTGTTGAAGAGTGAAGGCAGGAACATGAAACTTTTGATGCAAATCTCTAGCGAGATCAACTGGAGCTGCATGAAAAATAAACTCTCTACGAGTACTGGCATCCACCAGGGCGTTATTGCTGGCCATGGGACCAGGCAAATTAGTATGAGCTCGAATATGTTGTCTGAAAAATGTATTTTTCTGGCACCAATCAATTTTTGTAATTCTGAAAGAATTTGACGTACAGTACTAGTCGACCTAATTGGCCCTGCAATTTCAAATGAGCACACAGCATTAACTACATAAGCAGAATCAGAAATTAAATTAAAGGAATCATGAAATCTTTTAACAACTTCCAATACAATATTACATTCTGTAATTTGGCAGGTGCCTGGACTGTATTGAATTAATACTCCTTCTTGAGAATCAACCATATAGGCATCTACACCTGTTTTGGAGCCATCTGTATAAATATCTAATGCTCCAGACAAAGGCTCTGAGGCAGTGACCTTAGGAAAAAATCACTGGATGTTCAGTAAAAAATTGTAACAAAGGATCCTTAGGATAATGATTGTCAAACTCTCCATCAAAACTACAGCGTAATATGGCCCAATCATCTATCACGGCACACAATGTTTCCATCTGAGCTGTAGTATAGGTATAATAATTTTCTTTGGTACAATACCAAAATTCTGAAATCAAGATTTTGCACCTAACATAGCAAGCTGTGCAACAGCAGAAGGGTAATATTCAAGGGTCTTATTAGGAGAAATATGGTGATAAATCCAAAGAAGCGGTCCTTGTTGCCATAGCACTCCTGTAGGCTGATGAAAGATTCTCAGTATACACTAAAGGAGATCTTCCTTTTCCTTGCACCTTCTTATCATTGCTTTATCCAGTCTTTCTTCTACTTTCCTTAAGGATAATTGTGCTTCATTGGTTAAAGCACGGGGTGAAGTAAGCTGAGAATCCCCTTTTAGGATCTCATAGAGTGGTTGTAACTCTACATTGGGCATTTTAATATAGGGTCGAATCCAATTTATGCTTCCTAGTAATTTCTGAAAGTCATTTAAAGTTTCTAAATGATCTTTTCATCAAGTGGCTGACAAAAGAATTGTAACCAGTTCACCTGGGACTTTCAGGACATCAGTAGCAGCCCTTTATCAAACTGTCTCAGTGGGCTAAAGGCCCATGGAAAAGAAAACATTAATCTTGACCTTGGCCACAGCCTCCAGTTGGATTAAGTTGAAGAGCTGGTGCCAAGACTTTCTCCTCTTATCATCATAGAGTAAAGCCTGTTCTGTCTGGGAAAACAAAGTTACTCACAGTCTTCTGCGGACTTTTTCTGAAACTATTTCAGGGGCACCCCTGTCCCCAAACCTGGGGCATTTTGACCATAGGGACAGGAACTGGCTGTTGAAGGGATAGGACCAAAGGCACTCTCCATGTTAATGATGACCAACGGGAAAAGTAACTTAATGTTGGAGATCAACTCCTCTCTTGGAATAAGGCCAGCAGATAAGGCATGCTCCCTTAAAGAACTTCTCTTAATGAACACTCTCCTTCTGTGAGCAAGCGTTGAAGGTCAGGCCACTAAAGGCAGCAACTGGAATTTTTTTTTCTCTTACCCTGTTATTTGAGGGATGGATAAATTCTTTTCTTGTTCTTGTTTTCCTTAGAGTCCTCCCTCGCCTCACTCTCAGCCTTTTCAGATCATTCCTCCTGTAGCATTTCTAACGCAGCCTGTCCCTTTTTTATAGCGTGCTGACAGCATTTCTGATCTCAGCTGCCCACTGTGAGATTCCCAGAGACAGTGAACCAAGGTGCAATGGCATCACATTCACTAAGAAATCTCTCTAGAGTGCTTCTTTTCATCCTAAGCCTTTTTCTTTCAAACAGCTCTTGAAGAGCCAGAAATATTGGGTGAGACTGAGAAGTCCCCATGCTCACTAAAGCAGCTCCACAGCTAGTTTCGCTCCCCCCTACTGTGTGGGCTGCGAGCAGAAGCACAGATAAAACACTATGTTTCAAAAAATAATGTTGGCTATCAACCAACACACTGCCACTAGATCGGGGTCCATAAAATTAAATTTCCTTTTGATTTTAAGCTTACGCTCACCAAGAAGCTCCTGAGGAGCTAACAGGAGCGGGGTGGAGTGTGAGTTTTCCATGTTTTACGAGCTTATTTACAATCCATTTACGAGCAGGGCAGGCTGACGTGTTTATTTACACACGATCTTGTAGCTCATCATTAGTGGGCTCTTCCCAGCAAATGCACTCATGCCCGGGATGGTGGCAATTCAAACAGTACAACACCACCACACAAAAAGGGTAAAAGGCAAAAGTGCTAGTCCAACCCACAGAGGATCCATTGGGGAAAACAACATTGCTGTGTTCCACAAACCTTTTTACCTCTAAACAAAGGCTTTCATCGCCTCTGCTTAGTCCAGAGAACTTTATTGTCCCTAAAAGGGAACTTTATAGTCCCTTGTCCGGGAGCTTTATAGTCCCTCACCCGGGAGCTTTATTGTCCCTTAGCCAGGAGCTTTATTGTCACTTATCCAGGAGCTTTATTGTCCCATCTGGAAACTTACCGACGTCGCCATCCTGAGGTTGAAGAGTTGTGAATCCAGAAGGATGTCCTCGGATCCCAGTAAAGGCCACCAGTTGCAACACCACCTCGTCCAGCATGGAAGACGCAACACCGTTGGATTCTTCTCAACACCCTTTATTGCAGGAAGACCTCATTCTTGATACGGGGACCCCGAGCAACAAAGGCACCAGCCTTAAATACAAAAACAGGCTATGGCTATATACTTGTCCTCTAGGGATTGGTGGATCATGAAATACCTCATTAGCATGAATATCCCACCAGCCTGATAGCTTGCCAGAGAAATGCCAGGACATGTGCTTTGTGGGTGTTAACCACAAACGACCACCAGATGTCAGCGCCATCTTTTCTATATGTACCGCTCCCTACAATTAAGTAACTATACAAGGCCATACAGCAAGTCAGCGAGAGAACTTAGACTTAAACCCAAGCCTGTCCATCTGACTCAGGAGCCTTTGTTCTTATTAACTCCACTACACAGGTCGGGATGTTTTTACAGGAAGGGAGGATTGTTAAATAGGAGAAAGAGGAATGAACAGCACTGGAGAGCTCCAGACACATCAGACTGAAACTGCACATGGGTTTCTTTAAAATGTGGAGGAGTGGGTGTAGCTTGAGATTGAATGAGACATGACTACTGGCCCCTCTTGGTCTACAAGTATTTGGTAAATGCTTGACTAGGGGATTATCATTTTTCTTTTCTCCTCTTCCTCTTTCTCCTGCTCCTCTCCCCTCCTCTTCTTTTCTTGGTTGATTGCGGTGTGTGTGCACACATGTGCACACATGTGCACACGCCTGTCCCTTTGCTAGTATACACAGGAGTCAGAACAGGGTGCCAGTTTTCTCCCTCTGTCTCTTTTACTTTATCCCCTTCAGACAGGGTCTCCCTCTGAATCTGGGACTTAGTGTGTTTCAGATAGGCAGGCTGGCCAGTAAGTCCCAGCAATCCTCCAGTCTCCAACATCTAACTAGTGTTGGGGTTAAAGGCAGCCATGACCACCTTTTTAATGTGAGTTCTGAGCATCTGCTCTGACCTTGCTGGGAGCCCACACAGCCCTCACAGCCAGTACTTCTCCACTGATCTGTCTTCCCAGCAACTCACATAGAGACTGGCCTTGAGCTTCCTGAGTTTCTGAATGGTCTTGGATCTGTGGCAGTCCCCCAGCTCCAGCCTCCTGAATGCTAAGATTACAGGTTGTAGCACCACGTCTGGCTATAGATTATTGCTTTTCTAGTAATGAGAGAAGATGCTTCCGCAGCAGAAGACAACAGAAAGTCCCTTCCACTTAACACTCCTCAGTACATGTGGGCTGCTCGAGTGACTGACGCACTGTTAAGAAATGACTAGACAAAGCACGTGGGTATGGGGTTTAAGGAGTGTACGTGTAACAGCTAATGGCCCATTTATAACTAGCTAGCATTTCTGAAACTGACTAATAGGAAAATGATTTAATGACCTTTACCTGAGTCTTACCCTCAACTAATTGAATAAATACCCCATTCAGAAAGCCTGCGGAAACATTCGAGTCACTTACATGGTGTCAGGATGTGTTTGGGGCCAAGAAGAACATCAATAAACACGGGCTTATTTGATTCATGTCCCAGAGAGGAAATATTCTGTAGTCCCTCCAGCAGAGTGACAGCTAGGACTCCTGACCCCAGCTCAACATCAGTTCTAAAGCACCTGCTTCTGTCAGCATCAGAGGATGCTTGGAGCCACTGTAATCCACCTGCTTAACTCCCAAAACCTAGAGCGGTCCCCAGAAAACAGGCAGAAACAAACTTTAGGGGACAAAGAGATTATTGGCCAGGAACTCATGAAGGACGAAGGGAGCTAGGAGACAGCAGAAACAAGGAAGGGAAGTTATCCTGTGTCCAGCAGAAATGCTATGCCCAGTTTTGCTCGATCATAGGCTGGGGGATGTGCACCCCAAAGAGACCAGCATCTCAGCTCAAAGACAAGGGAGTCTGAAGCAGTTAACAGTTGGGACGGCTAGCTATTCACGCTCCTCACAACCAAGCAGTCTTTTTTTCAAGGTTGGGGGTGGACTCTAAGCTATACTGCACCATGATGTCTGGGATTTCATTCTGCTATCCATGAGTAGTCTTTCTTCACAGGTCTCAAGTCCTTTCCCCAACTAGGTATCTGTCACAGGAACATTGCAATACAAAGATATTAACTCAGGGGAATCTGCAAGCCACCGAGGCCAGGAACTATGCATCCACACTACTGCATGCTCAGACGGGTCAGCGACTTGGCAGGCACAGTGTTAGCATTCAGTCACCAATGGATGATGGAGGGAAGGCAGGATGACACCAGAAGAGGGATAGACAGGAGAGATGACTCCCGGTTAAATTCCCAGCACCCACAGGAATGCATAAGTCTAGTTCCAGGGACCCAACCCACTATGTGGGCACTGCGTGCATGTACTGCACAGACATACATGCAAGCAAAACATTCATACACATAAAATAATCTATTGTTTCAAGCACAAGAGACATTCTTTGATATCTCAAAATTTAAATATGACAACCCCTGATATTCTCTTAATAGTTCTTAAATAAAACATGAAAATCTGTACAAACACATTGTTAACAAAATACTTCCCTGAGCTGCGTGCTGCCGTTCCTGGACTCCCAGCTCCATTGTCCACCCACTGGAAATAAAGAAATGAATTAAGCATTTTCTAGAATTCAATGATACCTAAACCACACAAAGACTCCATAAATAAAGAGAACTTCAGACCAATTTACACTATGAATATTGATGTCTATATTCTTGATAAAATGCTTGCAAACTGAATCCAGGAACACATCAAAAACATTATTCGCCATGATCATGTAGGCTTCATCCCAGGGATATAGGGATGGTTCAATGTACAGAAATCCATCAATGCAATTCACTGTACATACAAACTAAAATAAAAATATCACATGATCATTTCACTAGATGCAGAAAAAGTCTTTGACATAATCCAACACTCCTTCATATTAAATGTCTTGGAGAGATCCGATATATAAGGTGCATTTCTAAACACAATAAAAACAATATACAGCAATCCAAAAGCCAACATAAAAAAAATAAAGAAAAATATAAAGCAGTTCCACTAAAATCAGGGATAAGACAAGGCTGCCCATTTTCTCTCTATAAATTTAACATAGTGCTTGGAGGAAGTTCTAGCTAGAGCACTAAGACAACTAAAGGATATCAAAGGGGAACAAATTGGAAAGGAAGAAGTCAAGGTATCACTATTCACAGATGATGTGATAGTACACGTATATGACTCCCAAAATTCTACCAGCTGATAAACACCTTCAGCAAAGTGGCCAGAGAAAAAATGAACTCAGAATAAATCAGTAGCCCTCCTTTATAAAGCAATAAACAGGCTGAGAAAGAAATTACGGAAGCAGCAATCTTTACATTAGCCATGAATAATGCAAACTATGGTGGTGTAACTCTAACCAAGCAAGTGAAAGACCTGTATGACAAGAACTTCAAGTCCCTGAATAAAGAAATCAAGGGAGTTATCAGGAGATCGAAATAACTCCCATGCTCATAGGTCAGTAGGATTGACACAGCGAAAATGGCCCTAATGCCCGAAGCAATCTATGAGTTCAGGGCAACAACCACCATAATTCCAACGCAATTCATTACAAACCTTTACAGAGCCGTTCTCAACCTCAAATAGAAAACCAAAAACCCAGGATAAACTAAACAATCCTGAACGATAAAAGAACCCCTGGAGGAATCACCATCCTGATTTCAAGCTGCACTACAGATCCAATAATAGTAAAAACTACACCGTGTTGTTACAGAGACAGACAGGTTGATGAATGGAATAAAATCAAAGGACTGGAAATCACACACACATACACACACAAACACACACACACACACACACACACACACACACACACACACCTATGGAAACCTGATTTTTGATAAAGAAGCCAAAATCATACAATGGAAAAAAGGAGCATCTTAAATCAAATGGTGTTGGTGTAATTGAATGTCTGCATGTAAAAGAATGCAAATAGAGCCATATCTATCACCCTGCACAAAACCAAACTCCAAGAGGATCAAGGACCTCAACATGAAACCGGACATACTGAACCTAATAGAAGAGAAAGTGGGGAACTTCCTTGAACACATTGGAACAGGAGACAAAACCCCAAAAAACGCCAATAACTCTGAGCTACAGAGCTAAACAGAGAATTCTCAACAGAGGAATCTTGAAAGGCTGAGAAGCACTTAGGGAATTTTCAGAGTCCTCGGTCCTCAGGAAATGCAAATCAAATGACTCTGAGATTCCTTCTTATACCAATCAGAATGGCTATAATAAAAAACTGAGATGGCAGCACATGATGGTTAAGATGTGGGGAAAGGAAATATTCACCCATTGCTGGTGGGAGTGCAAACTTGGACAACCACTTTGGAAATCAATTTGGCAGTTTCTCAGAAAATTGGAAATGAACCTGAAGTCTCAGCTATATGCCACAAGCATACCCCACTCTACCACAAAGACACTCGCTCAACTGTGTTCATAGCAGCTTTATTTGTAGTAGCCAGGAATTGGGAATAGCTCAGATGTTCCTCAACTGATGAATGGAAAAAAGAAAATGTGGTACATCTACACAATGAAATACTATTCAGCTATTAAAATCAAAGAATTCGTGAAATTTGCGGGCAAATGGATGGAACTAGAAAATATCGTCCTGAGTGAGGTGGTTCAGATCCAGAAAGATAGGCATGGTATCTAGTCACTTATAAGTAGACATTAGCCATAGTGCAGGATAACCATACTACAATCCACAGACTCAAAGGTAATTAGGAGGGCCCAAGGGAGGCTTCAAGAATCTCACTCAGAAGGAAACAATATAGTCTTCAAAGGTAGATAGGTGGGAGAGGGGGTGAGGAGGGGAACTGCGATAGGGATCAGGTGTGGGGAGAGGGTGCTGGGGAGGTCTGGATGTGAGAACAGAAACTGGTGGGAGGTAATACTGAAACTAGGAGATCTAGGATAAGGGAGGCTCTGGGGAGTCTATAGGGATGACCTACCCTAGACGCCTACTAGCAGTAATATGGAGATTGAAGTGGCCATCTCCTATAGCCAGGCAGGACTTCCAGTGGAGGGAGAGAGACATTAATCCAGCTGCAAAACCTTCAACCCAAAATTTGTCCTGCCTTCATGATGTTCAGGGACAAAGATGGAGCAGAGTTTGAGGGAATGGCCGACCAATGACTGCCCAACCTGAGATCCATTCCATTGGAGAGTCAACCCTGACGGTCTTAGTGATACTCTGCTATGCCTGGAGACAGGAGCCTGGCATAGCTGTCCCCTGAGAGGCTTCATCCAGCACTGAATGGAAACAGATGCAGACACCCACAGTGAAACATCAGGCCGAGCTCGGGGAGTCTTGTAAAAGAGCTGGAGATAGGACTGAGCGCTAAGCTGGACAGGGCAAGGACACCACTTGCACACCTACTGTTGTGCTAGAACCTCTTCTGGTACTAAAATCTTTATTAGTCAGGGTTCTCCAAAGGGACAGAACTTATAGGCTCTAATCTTTACTTCCTCCATTCTGTGATGTAAATTATATTACATCATTTAGAGTTGAGTTTGTCCTTTTTTGGTAGATTCTGGAGGTGTAGAATTTGGTTGCCACTTGAGGTAGTTATATAGAGGGAATCTACTGTTATAACCTTTGACATTGCTTTTTCACCCAGTGAACTGTAACGTCCTGTTCTCATCCCATTGTCTTGCAACATTTTCTAACTTACTTTGAATTTATCCTTTGAACCGATAGTTATCTATATTTGCTTCATTTGATTTCCACGAATTGCTCAAATAAACTCTGCCCACTACCCCAAGTTCTTAACCCTGGATGACTTCTTCAAAGCCTCTACTGTTGGTTTTTAAGCAATATTAATCCATGACCCTGAGGGCCAGACTCTGTCACACAGACACACTTATGAGTCCTAAACCATTCACGGATTCTCAGAAGACAAACACTGTCTGCGTTGATATTATGAGTATCAATAAAGACACCGTGGCCACCAAGATGTGCTCAGATTCTGGATAAATATGAGTTGGTAACAAAGGGAATCTTTTTAGCATGTGAACCTAGTAAAATTGCTTAAGGTTTGCTCGGTCAGTGTTGGATAGAAGGGAGTATCTGGTTTTGACGGGCCGTATTGTCTTGTGTCATTCCCCATATCTAGTCCAGGAGTGATTTTTGGTTTTGTGTTTTAAACTCTTTTTCAGAGAATGGTAGGTTGTGGGTTGAAGTGGAAACTTAAAGGCTGTTGGAATGTCTGTTGTGTAGGATGTCACACAGGTGAAGGCAGGTAAAAGGTAGAATGAGGCCTGCCATTGGATGAGAAGGATGGATGAGTGGAGAAAAGTTTTAGAGAGAGGAGGAGACTGGAGTGAGGCAGAGGAAGCAGCGGAGAGAATATGGAGGCTGATGTGAAGATACCTCTGTGCACATTTACAGGTTATGAATATTCTTAAGGGATGGATGTGTACAGGGCTTTGTATGTATAGGTGGGCAATTGTATCTTATCAATTGGATCAGAGGTTATTGTGTTGTGTGTTCTTTCATGTGGATATTTAAATCGAAGACAGTTATGTGGCAGCCGGAGACACTAAGCTGCCACAGACTTGGGATGTATATTTCTGGCCTGGTTCATCCTGCCTTGGGAACTGGATGGGTAGAGAGATTGTTGCCAGGCTCAGAGAGTAGTCATAGGCAGTGTGGTATGGGATGGAGCAGAGCAGGTGAGAAGCTTTGCTGACTGAGATGAAGATATCTACCAGATATCTTGGGGCAGTTTGGTGCTGTATCTAGTATGGGGTAAAAGAAAGCTTTTTTTCTAATTTTACAGCAACACAGTTGGATGGTGTTTTGCTAAGGCAAACACGTGAAGGTAATTTGGCCAAAGCAGACCCAGGAGAGACAATATTCTGCTAAAGCAAGCACAGGAAAGGACACACCATGAAGGATTCTTTTCTAACAACATGCATGTTTTGGTCCACCTTACATGGCATAGTTGAGGTGCAGTTGTTAGGACTACATAGAGAGAAATCCACAAAAACCTTCTGGTAGAATAGTGGTGTGCTGCAGTTTCTTGGCGGACTCAGGCTGATTGGATGCACATGCTGAGTGTCACGACCCATGCTGAGGCACGACACATGGTGGACACATGATGCTTGGAGGGTGTAAATAGGACACCACAGAGTGACAGACAGAGCCTCACTTATTGTTACAGCTGTGCAAAGCTTGTGGGTCTCAAGGCTTTGTCGATCTTCACATCCCTGAGACACACACAGCCAAGAACTTCTGGTGTTACTGTAGGCCCCTGCTGACTGGATCCTAAGCTGAAGACTGGCTGTCTCCACTAGGTTGTTCCCATTGTTGCTAACTGGATTCTACCAAAATGGACTACTGGTGTATCTGTTAAATGTTTGCCCGTGGATTGAGCTGCTGCTGATGATGCATGAACTAAAATGCCAATTTCCGGACAACACAGATTGGAGTTGCTCCAAAGAACTTTTCTAAACAAGTCTACTTCCCTTATATCCTTTCCTTTTTTTACTGCCTCTGGTGGGTGGTGGGTTATAAGGAAGGTTAAAGCGTTTAAGAACCATCATTAAAAATAGGATTTGAAAAAAATTAAGGTTACAGTGGATTGTGTTGGCTTAAATATGCTCGGCTCCTGGGAAGTGACATTAGGGTGTGTGGCCTTGTCAGAATAGGTGTGGCCTTGTTGGCAGAAGTTCATCACTGTGGGGGTGGGCTTTGAGCTACTATCCTCAAGCTCCCCTCCTGGCAGCCCACGTTATACAGTCTCTTCCTGGCTGCCTTTGGATCAAGATATGGAACTCTCAACTCTTCCATGCATGCCTGGAAGCTGCCTCGCTTCCGACAGTGATGATAATGAACTAAATCTCTAAAACTGTAAGCTACCCCAATTACTTGTTTTCCTGTATTAGAGTTACCTTGGTCATGATGTCTCCTCACAGCAATGAAACCCTTAGACACAGATCATTGATTGAAAAGGCGACATAAATCATAAAGGAGAACTTTCTCTTCTCCTTCAGTCTCAGCTGAGGGGAACTTTTCTGCTTCTCTGGAGCTGCTTAGAGCAGATATGGGTGGAACAGAGGGAGACTCACCTTAGGTAGCTATTTCCTCCTCCCTGTGTTCATGCTGCTTAGAGTAAAGGTACCCTGGATGAGAGGCCTGGCCTCTCCCCACGTCCACACAGGGAGCAACCTTGATTGAGACTGAGAGTCAAGCAACAAAAGAAGCAAGTGCTCCTGCTCCCTGAGTGGGGCACGTGGAGGGTGTGTGTGCGTGTGTGCATGTGTGTGCATGTGTGTGTGTGTGTGTGTGTGTGTGCATGTGCTTGCGAGTGCGTGTGTGTGTGTGAGTGTGTGTATGTTTCTTTGTTTAGGTGGCCTTGCAAAGCCCAAAGCATTTGGGTCCTCAACAGGATTGGGCATAGGTCTTAAGCTAGGGGCTCTCATAGCAGAGGAATCCACTGGTCATTACAGGTAAACAGAACTGACAGAGACACATAGAAAGACACACAGACACTCAGATGGATTAGGCCCTGAGTTCTGGCAGGCGGTGCTGTCTACACACTGCTTACAGCCTGAATGGTACCTCCATCACGGATGGAGTTATAGGATCTGGGGCCCTCTTACACTCCCACTGTATACAGACATAAGTGTTTGGAGATAAAATGAAGGCTAATTCAGAACCTCTGGGTTCTCTTTTCAAATATATCTTAAACTTGCTCTGTGGGCTCACATCAACCACATTCCTTCCTTGACCCGACCTCCTATTTGTAAAGTATAAAGGTCATTTGGGCCAATACAGGCTGATAAGAGTATCTCCCTTCTAGTGAGAAGCACCTTGGAGTCCAGCTTATCAATCACAAATACATCATAATGTGCTCCCAGTGAACAGGTCCCCAGACTTAGTAGGCCCCAGGACCTGCTGTGTGGGAATCAAAGCCAGATCCTGTGGGAGAGAATCCAGTGCTCACTGGAACCATCTCTCCAGGCCCTACATCCTAAGTCTTAAAGAGCTCTTCTTTAGGACTCTCTGAGCACATGCTTTAGAACCCTGAAGAACAGAAGTTTTGGTTTGAAGAAAACTGCTATATGACAGACACAAGTACAGTGCACATTTGTGGCCAAGCAGAGCCTCTTTCTAGCTCATTGAAGTAGTCACTTAAATTCTGACAATTAGATATAGTGGGGAGAAATCTGGAGTTCTCTGATGCTTGACCTGGATTTGGTGCAACCTGTGCATGCCTGGCCTTCCTTCCATGTAGTTGCTGGTCCGTATCCTTACACTTCAGTGTCTACTGAACCACCCTCAGTCCTGACATCTAGTTCTCTTACTTTTTCTTCTCATTCACCAAAGAGAGAATTTATTTTTACTACACAAAATGACTCGAAACACTAATGTCTACCATTCAGGATACCCTTCTAAAAAGATGCAGGCTTGGGGATGAGAGATGGTTCAGCGGTTAAAAACACTGACTGCTATTCCAGAGATCCTGAGTTCAATTCCCAGCAACCACATGGTGGCTCACAACAATCTGTAATGAGATCTGATGCCGTCTTCTGGTGTCTGAAGACAGCTACAGTGTACTCACATACATAAAAAAAAAAAAAGATGCAGGCTTTCTGCAGCTCTGTGTACAGTGCCGGACTTCCACTTGGAGAGAAATTACCAATGCCAATGGATCTCATATTGCACTTTCTTCACTGAAGAGCAATTATTTGGATATGAAAGCACAATATTCCTAGGGTAATCAATAATCCCCCATTACAAGCATGCACATGTGAACACACAGACTTTGCCCATATTTATGCTCATTGTTCTCTGAAATGAGGACGTTGGGAAGAACCAGAATGAAGTATTTAATCACCTATGTTTGGGGCCTACTATTGTGCTACACTGCTTGTAGATAAAATACTGAGGGGGACGGAACAGGACTAGACAAGTTCTAACGACTGGGCCATGGTGTTTTGAGATGGGATTTAATGAATATGCTGTGAGAATATAAAAGGTTACAGACAATCGAATATTTTCTTTTCAGGGAAGGGGGTGAGATGGGCCGGTTTTTGTCTTGTTTTGTTTCACTTTGTTTTGACTGGAGAGACTGCTGTGGGTGCTGGGAACTGAATGTTTCTTCCTCTGGTTGTGAGATTATCCTTTAATGACCAAGCCATCTCCAGCCCAAGAGTGTATTTTGTAAGCTTGCTTCAGAGACATAATCTTAAACCAGTTTCCCGAGTTGGGATTATGATGTGTGAGGGGATGTCAACTGAGAAAATGCTCCTGCTAGAAGGGTACGTGGGAAAGCCTGTGGTGCACTTTCTTGTTTGACGGTTGGCTTGAGAACGCTTCCTAGCTCACTATTGGAGAGGTCACTCTGGGCTGACAGTCCTAATGTACAAGAAAGCAGGTGGAGCATGCTATGAGAAGCAAGCCAGTAAGCAGTACTCCTCTATGACCTCTTACCTCTTGGTTCCTGCCCTGAATTCCCTGGATGGTGAGCTCTAAGCTACCAGATGAAATGAACCCTTTGCTTTTAGTCATGGTGTCTTATCAGCAATAGAACCTAGCTAATGGTTTGCAATGGCAGACAGGTCTCTTGAAAACAGAATCATGCTGCTGTACAGAACCTTCTGGAATGCTTCCCCGCCAAGCATTCTGAAGCAGACTCTGTGAGAAGCTGAGTGAGCAGAGGTATCTGCTTCTGGGTAAGAACAGGGTGTGGAGGCATTTGTCGCAATACAGCTGAAATCCTCGGCTAAGACACTTGTGAATTAGCATTCTGAATATGAAATAGAAACTCATCTTCAACAAGAATCCATTCTTAGTTTTTAATAGCAAACAAGAGAAATAAAGTAGTTACAATTATGAGTCATATTAACAAAATCTGTGTTCTACAAGAAAGTCTTCATGAATATCAAGGTTTAATGCCATACTTCAAACTTGTTGCTCATAAATGAGTATATAAATCTCAGGTCACTTTGTCAAATAGCACTGTGGAATAGACTCGGCTATATTTTTAAACTGTGTTAATTTGTACATATAAAAGTATTTTAATGTGATATATATTTGAATAAGTCTCATGTACATGATAAAAATGTCAGACATCCATGCTGCACTCCTGTGTTCAGTGGTAGCCACTATTTTCTTCGAGGTTAACAAACCAAGTCTATTCATATACAAATATATCGGTATAAGTGCATATACATGTACACAGAGGCATAAAAAGACAGACACACATACACAGTCTTTGTCCACAGTGAGAACATACTATGTACACTGTTCAACAATCTGATTTCTGTACTTAAACGATATAACAAGTAGCCTTCACTACAACACATTGCCAGCTGTTCAGAACTTAGGGAAAAATTAGTCACTACAACCAAGTAGATAGTTGTGATTAATGTCTGTAACACCAGGGAGAGTGAATTCAGGCATATATTTTAGAAGTTATTAAGGTTAAGGAAAAATCTGTGGCTCCAGGTAGAGAGCTTAACAGATGGATATATTTTGGGTTGAATTCCTGAGTTTTAAGTTATTTATTGGTATTAGAATTGATAGAAGCTGTTTAAGTTTGTTTTAAGGAGAGGAAAGAGATTACTCGAATCATGTGGTGATTTTCATCTATGGTTCGGAACTTAGATAGGGAAAAATTAGTCACTACCTCGAAGTAGAGAGTTGTGATTAAGGTTTGTAACACCAGGGAGAGTGAATGCAGGCATATATTATAGAAGTTATTAAGGTAAAATAAAAATCTGTGGCTCCGGGTAGAGAGTTTGACAGATTGAGATATTTTGGGCTAAATTCCTGGTTTGATGGGTTGCTTATTGATACTGGAATTGATAAAACGTATTTGGTTTGTTTTATGAATTACCCCGCTAAAGGCCATATGGCTCATTGATGCCGGCTAGCAAGGGTTTGTGGTTACTTTTGATATCTACCACCACAGGAAGCTCAGCTTCTCTTAACGTGGGCTCCACGGGAATTTTGGGTTAATTTCCTGATATCCCAGAGTACAAAAGCCTATCAGGCTCATTGTTTAGCTTACTTCCTTTTTAAAAAATTGTTTAGTCTTCATGATGGGTGTGACTTTGAGTTTTATGGTTATATTATTACTCTGGGAGAGAGTGCAAGATACAAGCTTTTCTGGTTTCAGACTAAGGAACACAGTATTTTGGGAGAAATATTTTGTCTTTGTGTTTTTTTAAAAGTGTGATTAGGCTCTGGAAACCTCACAGAGTCATACTGATCAGATTTGATAGAGGTAGACTGCCTGAAAAATTTATTCAGGAGAATCAAACCAAAAGATATCTCGATTCTAAACTTTTGTCTTGAGAGTTGTATTTTACAGAGTGTGCCTACTTGGATTCCTGATCTCAAGGACTTTCTATTGAAGTCTTTAATTCTAGCACTTGGGAGGCAGAGACAGGCACATCTCTGTGAGTTCAAGGCAATCCCGGTCTACATAACATGTTCCAGGTCAGCCTGGTTACATAAAAAATTCCAGGCCGTTTGTTCTGTCTCAAACAAAACAAAACAAAACAAAGCAACTCCCCAGAGTTTTCTATTAATTCAGAAGCTAACAAAGACACTAACAAAGAAAGCTACACGATACCAGAGGATACCCTCACCTGTATTTTACACAGGCGGTAGTATGCAGTAAGCATAAATGCAAATTAAATACTAATTGTGGTGGCTAAGCACATGCCTAAAAAGTTCATGAATTATTGTATTTTACTGTTTGTTGCTCTAATTACCATTTTCCCAAATGGGTGTGTGTGTGTGTGTGTGTGTGTGTGTGTGTGTGTGTGTGTGTGTGTTAACACAAGTACTGTTTTTCAGGAGCACTGTACCCTGTCTTTAAAAGTTTTTGATGGTCAAGGAGCCCCTGTTTATGGCTGAGGACCTTCCCACATTGATTACATTCATAAGGTTTCCCAGAGCCTGGAGCCTTGTTGGGTTTAGATGGACTACGGCGGGGCGATTTCCGTTTCTCCCCGGTATGAATTTTGTCTTCCTTGGTATGGGACGCGCTATGACAGCATACTTTCTCACATTTCTTGCCTGTTTGGTTTTTGTCACCTTTACCAAACAATTTATTGTTGGGTGACTTGTCACATTTCTTTCTAGTTGAAATCTCATCTCTGTTCACATCGGATGCAGAATGGCTGAGTGATTTCCTATATTCGTAAGTTGTATCGGGTTTCTTTTTCGCAGAGATTATAATCCGACTGGGTAAGTCTAAATTCTGATTCAAGTTCTTCCCATACAAATTGGATTTATGCAATCTTTTTTCAGAAGGATCATGTTTTGAATGGTCATTTTTCTACTCCAACAAAGTACACTCACTGCTTTTCTTACTATTTGAAGTTTTCTTCCTGAATATCATTTCTGTAGTGAGTTTCCTTTGGAATTTCTGCTTCCCCTCCGTCTGTGCACCATCTTGTTGGACCTCTAGAAGAGAATTGATGAGAGATACTTGTGAGTTTCTGCACCCCCAATGAACTTCGTTATAAGTTTCCTAAAGAGATGCCCTCCTTGGTGGGGTTGAATATGTACCACCCTAACATCCCAATAATAAAATAAGTGTCAGGAAGGACTGTCTCTGTCCTCTTGGACCAAATGGAAAGAAAGCTACAGTAAACCAGGGAAAAGACAACTGAAAGAGTTGGCTGCTTAGAAACATGATCTTGTAACCTTAGGGTAGAAGATGAAATACACACAAGGAATATTGAACAAACAATGCATTAAGTTAAAAAACAGATTTGTGGTTATGCCAGGTATGGTGGCACATGCCTATTATTCCCAGTACACGGGAGGCTGAAATAACTTTTCATAAATTTGAGGTCAGCCGGGCCTACATAGCAAAGCATTACTAGTCTCCCCACTGTGATTAAATTTAGGATGCCATGATGTAAGTGTTATAAAAGCCATACTTATCCTACTTACCCACACACAGAGGGAAGCAGAAATGTAGGACTACTTGTTCTCAAGAACATAGTGTGCATAATTTCACTTCCCTGTGACCTCTAAGTTGACAGTTCTTGTTCCTCGTGGAGTCTGGCTAAAGTCTCTACCCTTGGGTTGTAAGAGGTGTACTTTTGCCTCTTCAATAAATCCCTCTAATTTTACTAAGGCTACCTAAAATAAACTAAAACAGAACACATCTTCCAAGGAGAACTGAAGAGTCAGCAGATGACTGGGGCACTACGAAGGGCACTGCTCCTCCCTTCTCTTCCATGAGCAACATACCAAGGACATTCTTACTAACAACCAACAACTCCATGGTTCCTCTAAGTTCCCTGATGCTTTTGCAAAGTCATGAAATGCCTAGCAACTCACTTGGGAGATGCTTTACCATCTGGGTTTACAAGGGGTGTCCACCTGTTTTCCCAGTGACTTGTGGAATGCATGCCTTTGATCCTGTCACCATTCCAACAGGTGATGGCCAGTTTCAAGTTGATTCATGGCCCGAACACTTGCTCATGTTCTTTTTCCTACACATTGCCCAATTCAAAAATGTACATTTAGGAACGCTCTACTTCTCTCAGCCTACTCCCTTACCAGCTCTCTGCATAGAAATGGAATGGAGAAATCATCTGAGGTAAGAGTTTTAAACATTTAAAGAGAGAAACATAGTAAGAGTGAATAGCCACTCCAGTTTCTATGCAGAAAATCGGAGCATCTGAATGGATGACTGGAATTCTCGCTTTTATGGAGGGCATTTAGGAGATGCTGGTTTGGGGTAAACTATAGTATCACACATCTTTAATCCCAGCATTCATGAGGCAGAGTTCCAGACCAGTCAGGGCTACATAATAGAAATACATATGTGTGTCTTTGTGATGTGTGTGTGTGTGTGTGTGTGTGTGTGTGTGTGTGTGTGAGAGAGAGAGAGAGAGAGAGAGAGAGAGAGAGAGAGAGAGAGAGTGTGTGTTTGGTGGAAATCTGTATATCATAGAAGGGGGAGTCCAGAAAAGCTGAACTGGAGCCACTCTTTCACCCAGTGACTCAAGACTCACACCCTGGGATAGAGAGATGAGCAGGACTCTCTGGGCAGCAGGACTCTCCATCTTCTGATACCCAGTGATGATGGGGAAGACAGGGACAAATTTCCTTCTTAAAAGGAAGTAATCAAGACTTACACCGTTCTCTTGACATGTAAGATTAAAACAAACTTTGCCCGTGTGTACACATGTTCATCTGGATGTGTGCACATATCCACATGCCCATGCATGTGCATGCCAGTTTGTCATCAAGCCACTCCTGACTGTTTTCTTCATCTTAGGTTTGCAACAAGGTTTCTCACCAAACAGCTCACCAGTTGGCTAGACACACTGGCCAACAAGTCCCAGCTCCGGTCTCCACCGCCTTGGTGCCAGATTACAGGTGTGCACCTCTAGACACAGCTTCTTACATGGAGGTTGAAGGGCTGAACTCAGGGTCATGCTCATGAGGCCAGTACTTTACAAACTGAGCCATCTCTCTAGCCCCATAACCAACTTCCTACAGGGATGGATGGAGCTGTCACAATGGGTATCCACTCCCCCAAAAGACAGAAAGTATGAAAAGACAACTTCACTATGAAGGTTTTGTGAATCACAGTCCTACTACTCGACAAGATCATACCACGGCACTAATAATTGCTTAACTTTGAAATCATTTTCTCTTCCTTTCTTGCTTTTTTCTTGTTTTTCAAGGCAGGATTTCTTTGTATAGCCCTGGCTATCCTGAAACTCACTCTGTAGTCCAGGCTGGCCTCAAACTCACATAGATCTCTCTGCCTAAGCCTCCAAAGTGCCAAGATCAGAGGTGTGTGTATCCCCCTTCTCAGAAAAATAATTTTCTTAATTTGAGACAGCAACTGGAACCTGAATTTTAAGAGAAACGAAATGTCACTTCAGAAACTGAAGCATGGGCTCACTGGGACCTGCAAGTGCAGGTAATGCTTATGAGTGACACATCTGTACTGCGAGAATCAGGGAACGTGGACTCGTTAAACCCTCCTAAGTACTAGTCTTAGAGATAAGACAGGCCTGATTCGTGTAGTGTCAGTGACAACTAAGAAAAACCAACAAATGGGACTTGACAATAGGATCAGGGAACACAGGTCAAAAGCAGAGAGGGTTAAGGGAGCCTCTGACTAATAAATATGAGACTTTCTATAGCTGAATTTCCTACAAGACACTCCAATAAGAAGGTATGACAAAGACGTCGGAGATGTCCACCTAGAAGCTGCCAGTCTAGAAAAATTAGCTTGTATTTACATACTGGGAGATCTTTTGGAAAGATGCAATAGAGGACTAGAACACCAGGACACATGACATTCAGGAGCCATCAGCAAAGTAAGGGGAGCTGATAACTCATCCATTTAAAGACACAGAAATCCAGGGACTAAGCCACTACCCAAAGACCATGCGTGGGCTGACCCTGGGCTCCAACCTCATAGGTAGCAATGAATAGCCTAGTAAGAGCACCAGTGGAAGGGGAAGCCCTTGTTCCTGTCAAGACTGAACCCACAGTGAACGAGATTGTTGGGGGGAGGGTGGTAATGAGGGGAGGATGGGGAGGGGAAGTCCATATAGAAGAGGAGGGGGAGGGACTAGGGGGATGTTGGACCAGAAACCGGGAAGGGGAATACAATCGAAATGTAAATTAGAAATACTCAAGTTAATAAAGATGAAAAAAATAAAGACACAGCAAGAACTTAAAGTTGACAGCCATTAACAAGGGCACTAGAGGGCAAGAAGGTTAACTATAGAGTGATTGCATTAGTTACTTTCATATTGCTGTGATAAAATGCCATGACAGTGACAACAGGGGGCAGATGGTTACAGAGAGATATCTCTCTCTCTACAGTCATGACAGGGAGGCATGGCAGCAAGGGCCCGTCACAGAGCAGGAAGCTGAAAGTCACATCTTGAACTGTAAGTAGGAAACAGGCCATACCTTTGTGTGTGGCACAAACGCAGTTGGGCCAGCCCTAATGAAAACACCCACCAACTGGGTGATGTCTCAAATGCCTGAGACTATGGGGGGATATCTCATTGAAATCATCCCAGGGACTAAGGACGGATGGACACTTACAGAGCAGGGGTATGAGGAGTTTTGTAGGCAATGGAAGGAAACAAAATTATTAGGAGTGTCCACCATCTCCAGAGATGCAGAAAAGAGACTGATCTAAGAATGTCTAAATTTATTATGAGAAAATATGACAATTAGGGAACTGGTGTGCAGGGAGAGGACAGGGAAAATTGAGGATTCTTTTTTAAATATGGTGAAGAGGAACGAGATTGAACATTGAAGAGTCTTCTGGAGGCTAAGCAATAAGTATACAGTAGGGAAAGGGCTAGGTGAGGGAGGTGACCTCAGGCTACTGAGCCCTGGATTTCAGCTTTCTCCCTACCACTGTCAGAATGGTGACTGACTATACTCTTGCTCCTTATGGAAGACCATGAATCTCACTCTACCCTGTAGCATGGCATTTGGAATTGCTGCACCTCTTCTATAAAGAGATTATGCATGCCTACCCCTGAGCCAGGCAACTCGCTCTGACCATTTGAAAGTGCGCTACAGCGGGTAACTACCACATCCAAGCAGTGATTTAAGGAGTAATTAAGTGGTTCCATTCACCCATTCTTTTCTTCTCCATGAAATAAAAGCTTGTGGCAAGCTGCTCATGTGAACAGGTTTACAGGAGAAGGTGATAATTAGAATCTCCAAGGTAAGAAAACATCTGTACTGTGAATTCCTTTTCTCGTGGGAGATTCTGGTATTGTTTCTACTAGTTCCTGGTTAAGAGACAAAAACCCGGCACTTTTAAGAAAAAAAATTTTTTTACATATTGGGGATCAATCTAGGTCCTTGTGAGAAATCACTCTCTATTCTGAGCTGTATCCCCAGCCCTAATGAAAGTTTTCAAATTACTCTTTGAAGAATTCCAAGCTTACCACCAAGAAACTAAAGACTTATTGCACTGGTTCCCGTTTTCTTGAGTCTGTGCAGACTACTTGGGCTGTCCTTATTCACCTTTCCTGAAGAACATCGCTCCTCTTCTCCATCCAACTTAGAGACTGGGCCTTGTCTGGGATCATGATTTCCTGCTCATAAGAAATGTTAGACACTGAGGGTTGGACCAACCATTTCAGAAATCAAGCACCAACTTTTTTACTCCAGGGTCTTTCAAGGCTAATGTACTTCTTATGTTTCAAAATAAGGATGCGATGAACCACCCTTTTAAATACACCTTCCCTTTTGGAGGCAATGGCACAAGCATCACTCCTAGCACTTGTTGCTACTCTGTCTAAGTTCCACCCCCACAGCTACTTGGCAGAAGCCAGGTATGCTCTGCCCCACAGTTTCCTAGCAACAGCCATATATATACCTGACACTATAAAAGGAGCTGCTTGCCCCCCCCACCTCTTATTCCGTCTTACCCTCTCTTTCTCCTCTTGCACTTTATTGTTCTCTGTTCTTTTCTCACCCCTTCCCCCCATGTGCCCATGACTTGGCCACCTTTCCTCTCTTCTACTCTTCTCTCATTAAACCTCGCCCCGTGAACCCATGGTGTCTTAGTATTTTCTGTCCAGGCATGGGCTGAGATTGAAAACCCTAACAGTACTAAAAAGAGAACAAAACTCCCTGACCTACAACCACCACCATCACCACCACTACCAAAATAAAACAAAACAAAACAAGAAAACATCAAGGAGAAACATGAAGGGCTTGAGGAAGAAGGGACTGCAGGGAACATGTTCTGGGTGGTGGGGAACTGTCCTTACCTATTGAGGCTGGATTGCTGCAGTTCTCTAGCTTGTACCCTTGTACTCGTTTCTCTGCCAAGGTTCCAGCTGCTCCCATTCCTTCTGAGGAAACGCCACAGACACATCCATGAACGTTACTGACTCCTATCATTCTTATTCAGTCCACAGAGACTTGTCCAGTTCTACCGTATCAACCCTCACCTCTTCCCTCTCTTCTTCTTTACAAAGGGATTGGCTCTGTCTCTGGTGTTTCTTTCTTCCTTGGCTTTGAATGTTTCTACTATTTCACATTTCATTTCCACAAAGTGTTTGGTATCCAAGGGGGAAGGCTTTAGGGTGAACTCCAGCTGCCATGTTGATCTGGGACTAGCGAGTTTGTCTGGACCTTTCTCTGGGTTGTGCTCCTTAGACTTATGGCACCATTGTCAGGCCACTTTCTATCTTCCACAGAGTCCTGGACTGGAACTCTTACCTAATTTTGTAAGTATTCTCAAGGATAGCTTAGCTTGTGAACAATTTGATTTTTTTGTTTGTTTGGTTTGTTTTTTGTTTTTTGTTTTTGTTTTTTTTTGTTTTGTTTTGTTTTTTTCTCTTAAATTTTTGCCAAGACTAAAAGTGAAAAGCCAGGCACAGTATTGCATGGATGCGGCTGAAGCCACTGAGGAGGCTTTGGTCAGAAAATGATGTGGAGTGTGGCAGGGGTGGGGGAGACAGAGAGACAGAGAGAGATTTCAGCAAAATTGGTTGGCTCTCTGAACAGCGTTTTACCATATTGTAGCAAACCACAGCAAGAACTTGATTCAGGATCCTGAGCTTGAACCAAATTAATCTCTTGATCTAGGGGCCAGAGGATGCTATGGGGTGCTGGGCAAACTTTTGTCTTTATCCATTGGGCCTCTAATGACCAGACATCCCCCAACCCCTGGCATATTCTGAACCATGTTGAGCAGCCATAACCTTAGAAAGATGTGTCTCTCCTCGATCTGTTGGAAAAGATAGTCTATGGATGGAATAATCGTGCAGGAAGTCTCATGTGTCTATGGTCCTTATAAAGCCTCTAAGGCAGGAGCCCTAGAGAGCATTCATCAGGTCTTGGGACGGCTCCAGAGGTGGTGAAATCCTGAGACTCAGATTAGATTCTGGGACATGAGGAAGGATCTTGGGTACAGGACTAAGGAGGTCCCCTCTTTCTCTCATGGGTTAGCCCTCTGGACACATAGACATACATTTAAGTGCAAGGGTAATCATTTATTGAACTGCAAGAGCAAGAAATTTGTGCGGAATGATCATGGGTGGGGCAAAGAGAAATTTAAGAAAGCTTTTAATTCTCGATGTGTTGTCCTGGGTAACTAGGGAAGACGCTGGAGAGACCAGGATTGCACTTTTCTGTGACACAAGATGGAAATCAAATCGCAGAATTTGGCTCAGGATGCTCCATAGACAGGAAATGGTGATGCTGGAGTCCTGGTGAGAAGTCTCCACTCAGCACTGAGTAATCCAGGAAGAAAGAATACAGGAACCCATTAAGCACTTCTTGGATTGACTTCTGGACAGAGAGGCACTCTATGATGTAGAACAAAGTATGAAGAAATAGATCTTGCCCTGCAATCTAATCAACATTATTTGCCAGAAAACAGGGATTAAAGGCATAGAATAAATTACTCTTTCCTTATGGATGGCATATGAAAAATGAAGTAACAAAAGGTCTGAGGCTTGGTTCCACAACCTTCCGCATAAGAAGCTCTGAAGAATGGTCATTGCCTTGAGGAATAATGGTGAAAGCCTTGGCCACTTTTAAAGACTTTCCTACATTATCTGAGTGAAGTCTTGGGAAATGGGAAAGACGGGTCAAAGGAGTCTGCTCTCCAAACTGGAAGAGAAGTGGAGATCATGCAACTCCAATTCCAGGTAAGAAGCCAAGGTTGTACGGAGTTCAGATGAAGATCTTATTTTCCAGAGTGGGAAGCAGTGGGACCACAGACTCTGAAGAGCAGTCATACTCGCATCCTGCTACTTTCTGTTTCAAACTTTAACTCTTAATGACAATTAACACATTGCTGAGCCCTTTTTACACAACCATCCAGCAACTATGGAAAACTCACTCACTTGTTTTCTTGCCTAAGTGCTTGTGTCACTTTACTTTAGAGCTCAAAATAGGACCAGAT
Organism: Rattus norvegicus; assembly: GCF_021556685.1. Taxonomy (NCBI): domain Eukaryota; kingdom Metazoa; phylum Chordata; class Mammalia; order Rodentia; family Muridae; genus Rattus; species Rattus norvegicus. Next base: position 80,898,199 of record NC_141538.1, read on the forward strand.
AGTCACAAATCCACATAATTCAAAGTCATTTTTCAAGCTCTCCTCAAAGACTCCTTATCAAATTCTTCTTATAATAATTTGTGTGCACAATACTAACGGTTTTGGAAGGCCTGGTCCATGCCCACCCCCTCCTTGCTCTCACTGGAGATTGCCCACCTGGAGGCTCAGGCCTTTCTTCAACCTCGGGCCTGGAGACAGCGATCTGCAGGGTGAGAACAAGAACGTGTTCAGGTACCAGGTCCACGTTATTCCCCGAAGAAATGAGGTGCCTCTCCAGCTTTCAACAAACGGCTGATAGCCAATCCCCCAGGTTTATTTCTTCTATGATATAATATTCAGGACGAGAAAAATAAGTGAATCCTGACTTACCAGTCTTGGTTACGTCAATGATATTCTCCCTAGTGATTCCATACGCCACACATAGTTTTGCAAACTTTTCCTTGATATCTGAACTCAGATCCTTTGTTCTGCCTGTGAAAAGAGCAGCAGTGAGTGTAGGAGCTGTGTCCTAGGCATTGACCACAAAACTAAGTGAGGGGACAGGGGCTCCCCCATAAGGTTGAGAAAATGGCTGGTGACATGGTTGACAGGTGTGGGTCCAATCTATCCTGAATGTGGCACCCACGGAATGGCCTTCTGGCACACGGAGAGATTTCAGAGTGTGCCCATCACTGTGCTTGAGGCAGCGTACAGGTGAACATCGTCGACCTTCAGGAAGTGAGGGAGAGGCAGGACCAAGCTGGGAAGACCATATTAAAGCTAGAGTTTCCTTCCTGTTTTCCCACCCCAAGATCCATGTCCTTGTGGAAATACTTTACCTAAGAGACTCATCAGCTGGAAGGTTTCCCCGTCCTTGAAATTAACGAGATGAAACATGACATATCTGTCATAGTCTGTCTTAAGTATATTAAATGTATTCCCTCCGTCATCTGTGGAGGACATGGGACACAGCTCAGAAATTCTCTGGTCTGCAAGTAATTATGTAAACCCTTTACCTGTTCTACCCCAAAGATGAAAATCATTAGAGTAAATATCCTGGAAGAGATGGGGGGCAGGGATGTCTGCTGCTTCCCATCTGTAGCTTTCTGGACTTGATGAAGTAACTTCTAAGGAAGGGGTCCTGGGACGACACCCACTAGACAACACTTAGCCACAGCAGCGACTCACTCTCTCTCATCCTCTCTGAGGCTCACCTGCCTCTCTCAGCACCTTCAAGCGACACGTCTATCTTTCATAAGTCTGCTTTCTCACATGGCTACATCCTGATCAATGTGCACCGGTGCTAGCTACCGGACAGTATCAGATTCCACCTCACCATACTTATCCCCCTTGCCTGCCACAGGGTTCTAACTACTAGATGGCCCCCATGTCCCTGGCTAAATCAACCATGTCAGGAAGTGCTTGAGATTCTACAAGGGGTTGTGGTGAGTTCCCTAGTAGAAAGTTTGACTGGGAGGTGCAAGTTCCTGAGTTGAATCCCCAGCAACACACACACACACACACACACACACACACACACACACACACACACACAGACACACGCACACACACACAAACACACACACACACACACACACACACATATACACACGATAAAGTTGGTAGGGTTTACTAAATCCTTGTGGATAGACGTATAGACCTTGTATGTACTTACATTCAACAAAATATTCGCCATCCTTTGGCGTTTTGTAGGCAACCAAATAGAGTTCCCTGCACTTTCCATTTACCCTGTAAAACAGAGAAAGCTGATGCTTAGGGGATTTTTGATCTGGCTGGCTTCTTCACCCTCTACTCTATAGGTATCTCCAGTTTCTGATTCCATTTACCTTTTGAATATTTTTGCAAAATTAGCAAAATGGCTTTTTTTAAAGGTTATTTTGTTTCTGTCTGATACTTTAGTAATTACGAATTTGCTCTTATTTCTTCTCCCTCAGCTAAGGGCAGACAGCTCACTTACTTAATATGAAACTTGAAGCCTAAGGAATTCTCCAAGACATCGATGTGCTGCACAAAAACTCTCATGCTGCCATTCTCTTCTATCTTTTCTCTTTTGTCAGAGGCCATGACAATAGAAAACCAATCCCCATTGAGCTGTAATGGATAAGAAAATGCTTAAGGGAGAAGTGGGTAGGAATACTGCATGGACGTGTTTCTTCTTGAATTTGGCTTGATAGAGTTGTCACAGTACCTAACATTCTGTCCCTGCCTCTCAGTGAGAGCAGAGGTCCCCAAATGTTGTTAGATCTGAATAGCATACAACTGGTCTTACTTCAAGGTCTGAAGCCATTCCTTTGTCTAATAGAACAGGCCACTGTACCCATCCCCTCAGAGGACCCGCTTGGCTTCAAGAGTTCTCCAAAACACTTTCTGAGACAGAAGTTACTATTCCCTGAGCATACCTTGTCCACATCGAGGTTCCCTCTCTCGAAACTAGCTTCTTCTTCATGGCCACAGACCAGGGTCAGGCCCAGACACAGCAGCAGCAGCAACAGCTTCATGTTGGTAGGGAATAGAATTGCCTCTCTGTCGGGACAATCTCTCTGCTGATGGTACCCACACTCCACCTCCAGCACTTTGCTCGTCTTTATATTCTCTCTGGGTTCGATTGTTTTTTTTTTCCTTCTCATATGGGCCTCCTTCCCTCAGGCTTTGTGGAATGTTTTCTCATGTACTGATGTGAAGCCAAGGATTGTTCCTGCCCTTTTCAAACTTGGCAACGTCATCTCCTATGGATTGATTCTATCACTCATACATTTCGCAAAACATATTCCCAAGAGAAACAGTGGGTGTTCTAGAGGGCTGCCATCCGGAACCAGATGCACCTTTGGATCTGACTTGGAATCAGAAAGCCAGTTATGGAGTGGGCGGGTACTGAACTGGAAGGTCAAGCATGGAGAGAATCTTTGCTTCAAGACGTGAGTGGAGTGTGGAAGAAAATGAATTACTTGGGTTTTCTTTGAAAAGATTCATTCACATTTCATGCGTATGAGCATTGGTTTTGCATGTGTACCATGCACACACCTGGGCCCAAGGAAGTCAGAAGGAGGTCAAAAGTAGGAGGCAGATTCTTTGAAACCTGTTCTTGCTGAGGACCCAGGTTCAATTCCCAGCACTCACATGGCATCTCACAACTGACTCTAACTCCAGTCACAGGAAATGACCCTCTTTTGGCCCCTGTGATCTCCTGTACACATGTGGTACATATGAACTCACTCATTCAGGCACATATGCATAAAAATAATAAATCTTAACTTAAAAAGATTATCAGGAAGGGTCTTCCGAAGCTAAGCTGACAGCTCTCACCCCCAAACCCACCCCAAAAGCTTGACCTCAGAATGCAAACTGCTAACTTATTAAGGTAAACTGCTTCAGCTGTTTACCTCAGAGAATGTTGGACGTTAACTGACTGGACATAATGTCATCATTAAAGAAAAACAAAGGTATTGTTCAAAGTCATATTTGCTGATGGAGGTCCAAGTAGAAATGATGTCAAGAGTCTGCTTACAAAGAAACACAGTTATAATGGGAACATATTTTGTGTCCGTATAAATTGTATTTACCCTGGAACTAGAAACATAAAATAGTGTTTGATGTGAGGAAATAAAAATTCAAGAAGGAGGCAAGTCCTCGATAGGTTTTCTTTCCACTTTGCATCAACTCTCTATAGTATGTACTATTTATTTTCATCTTTCCTTAGTGTTAGCTAAGACTCAGAAAGATCAAGTAACTATACAAGGCCATACAGCCAGTCAGTGAGAGATCTTAGATTTAAACCCAAGCCTGTCATTCTGACTCAGGAGCCTTTGTTTTTTATTAACTCCACTACACAGGTCGGGATGGTTTTACAGGAAGGGAGGATTGTTAAATAGGAGAAAGAGGAATAAACAGCACTGTAGAGCTCCACACATCAGACTGAAACTGCACATGGGTTTCTTTAAAATGTGGAGGAGTGGGTGTAGCTTGAGATTGAATGAGACATGACTACTGGCCTCTCTTGGTCTACAAGTATTTGGTAAATGCTTGACTAGGGGATTATCATTTTTCTTTTCTCCTCTTCCTCTTTCTCCTGCTCCTCTCCCCTCCTCTTCTTTTCTTGGTTGATTGCGGTGTGTGTGCGCACATGTGCACACATGTGCACACGCCTGTCCCTTTGCTAGTATACGCAGGAGTCAGAACAGGGTGCCAGTTTTCTCCCTCTGTCTCTTTTACTTTATCCCCTTCAGACAGGGTCTCCCTCTGAATCTGGGACTTAGTGTGTTTCAGATAGGCAGGCTGGCCAGTAAGTCCCAGCAATCCTCCAGTCTCCACCATCTAACTAGTGTTGGGGTTAAAGGCAGCCATGACCAGCTTTTTTAATGTGAGTTCTGAGCATCTGCTCTGACCTTGCTGGGAGCCCGCACAGCCCTCACAGCCAGTACTTCTCCACTGATCTGTCTTCCCAGCAACTCACATAGAGACTGGCCTTGAGCTTCCTGAGTTTCTGAATGGTCTTGGATCTGTGGCAGTCCCCCAGCTCCAGCCTCCTGAATGCTAAGATTACAGGTTGTAGCACCACGTCTGGCTATAGATTATTGCTTTTCTAGTAATGAGAGAAGATGCTTCCACAGCAGAAGACAACAGCCAGTCCCTTCCACTTAACACTCCTCAGTACATGTGGGCTGCTCGTGTGACTGAAGCACTGTTAAGAAATGACTAGACAAAGCACGTGGGTAAGGGGTTTAAGGAGTGTACATGTAACAGCTAATGGCCCATTTATAACTAGCTAGCATTTCTGAAACTGACTAATAGGAAAATGATTTAATGACCTTTACCTGAGTCTTACCCTCAACTAATTGAATAAATACCCCATTCAGAAAGCCTGCGGAAACATTCGAGTCACTTACATGGTGTCAGGATGTGTTTGGGGCCAAGAAGAACATCAATAAACACGGGCTTATTTGATTCATGTCCCAGAGAGGAAATATTCTGTAGTCCCTCCAGCAGAGTGACAGCTAGGACTCCTGACCCCAGCTCAACATCAGTTCTAAAGCACCTGCTTCTGTCAGCATCAGAGGATGCTTGGAGCCACTGTAATCCACCTGCTTAACTCCCAAAACCTAGAGCGGTCCCCAGAAAACAGGCAGAAACAAACTTTAGGGGACAAAGAGATTATTGGCCAGGAACTCATGAAGGACGAAGGGAGCTAGGAGACAGCAGAATCAAGGAAGGGAAGTTATCCTGTGGTAGGCAGAAATGCTATGCCACAGTTTTGCTCGAACATGGGGTGGGGGAATGTGCACCCCAAAGAGACCAGCATCTCAGCTCAAAGACAAGGGAGTCTGAAGCAGTTAACAGTTGGGACGGCTAGCTATTCACGCTCCTCACAACCAAGCAGTCTTTACTTCAAGGTTGGGGGTGGACTCTAAGCTATACTGCATCATGATGTCTGGGATTTCATTCTGCTATCCATGAGTAGTCTTTCTTCAGAGGTCTCGAGTCCTCTCCCCAATTAGGTATCTGTCACAGGAACATTGCAATACAAAGATATTTAACTCAGGGTAATCTGTAAGCCACCGAGGCCAGGAACCATGCGTCTACACTACTGCCTGCTCAGACGGGTCAGCCCCTTGGCAGTGTTAACCTTCAGTCACCAATGGCTGATGGAAGGAAAGCAGGATGATACCAGAAGAGGGAGAGACTGGAGAGATGACTCCCAGTTAAATTCCCAGCACCCAGAGGAATCCATAATTCTAGTTCCAGGGATCCGACACCCTGTGTGGGCACTGCGTGCATGTGCTGCACAGACATACATGCAAGCAAAACATTCATACACATAAAATAATCTATTGTGTTAAGCACAAGAGAATTGACCAGACTAATAGGAACTAGGCAGAGGGCCTTCTAGGGTGTGGGGAGAATGGATACATTCATGAAGGCCATGGCAAACAGGAGTACAAATAGTTCAGAGAGCCAAAGGAAACCTTGCTAGAACACAGTGAACACAGGAATTACAAAATGATTTGAGGCTAGAAAGGGAGTTGTGTCAGTTTGCAGGGGCTGCCCTCTCGAACTCATGTAGTATGGGTGACTTCAGCAAAAATTAGACTTTCTCATTTCTGGCAGCTAGAACTCTGGGAGCAAGGTGTTCGATGGGGCTTGCTTCTTCTGAGATCTTCCTCATTGGTGGAATCGTGTTCCCGAGTCTTCAGGAAGTCTCTTCTCTGACCCATCCTAGTCTTTTCTTTTGAGGACACTGGTCAGGCATCTTGACTTAGGATTCACCCTGAAGACCTCATCTTACCATAATTACACCAAATCACAACCTCAGGCACTGTGGGTAAAGCTTCCAATGTATGTATTTTTGGTGGGCACACTTATCCCGGATCAGCTTATGTGGGCCCGTGAGGAGCTTGGTAGGGGTTGGTTTTCATGTATCTGGGAAGGACCTGAAGCATTTTAGAATTACAGTAGGAGCATGGTCAGAGGTGTACTTTCAAAGTTCATCTGGCTGCATTTGGATAACAAAGACTAACAGGAATGCAGGAGAAGAGAGAAAAAAGTTGCTATCAGTGTATCAGTGAGTATCAGGGCTGTCAAGACGAAGGAACCCCCTTTGCCCCATTCTCCAGAGGAACACACTCAAAGGAGCCTCCCATAGCTATCTACCACGCATATCTTCCCAGATCTCAGGTTTCCTCAGCTCTTCCCCAGCATGGTGGCTGCCTAACCAGACTTACATGCTAATTGGTATCTGAGATGTCACTGTATAGAATATTCACTTTTGGAGACAGCCTATAATATGTGTGAGGTCTAAAATGTACCAGCCTCATTACAGAAGTCACAGAACCTAGGAAAACGCTGAATCCTCAGGGCTTAAAGGAGCAAGGGTTATGGAGCTAGCTCATGCTACGTTCCGTTTTTAGTCTCTATAGTGCCCAGCTGTCTTCCCAGTCCTTACACACACACACACACACACACACACACACACACACACACACACAAACATGGGGATCGAGACCCTACTTGGGTTTTCAATGTGTGGGTTGTGACCCCCACCTGGGTTACATGTCCTATATCCTGCATATCATATATTTACATTTCAATTAATAACAGCAGCCAAATGACATTTATGAAGTAGCAAGGAAATAAGTTTATGGTTGGAGGCCACCATAACATGAGGAACTGTATTAAAGGGTCATAGCATCAGGAAGGTTGAGAAACTTTAGGCAAGAGATCATGAAGGAAGTTACTGGAACATGCTGGCAAGAGATCATGTAAGCTTACTCTCCATAGCTGGAATTAGAGGGACGTCTATAAAGAAAGTACATGGTGTTCAGAGAATGTGAGGTGTTAAGAACACATTGGTATTCTGTATCCTTACGTAGATACAATTTAGAGTTATTGCAATTAATATCATGACGAAAAGCAACTTGAGGAGGAAAGGGTTTATTTTAGCTTACAGTCTATCATGAAGGGAAGTTGTGTGTGTGTGTGTGCGTGTGTGTGTGTGTGTGTGTGTGTGTGTGTGTGTGTGTGTGTGTGTGGTGCGGGGACTCTATGAGAGAACTTGGAGGCAGGGACTAAAGCAGAGTCCTTAGGAGAACATGGCTTCCTGGCTCGTTCCCTGTGGATTGTGAGCCTGCCTTCTTATATACCTCAGAACACCCTGCCCAGGGTGGTACATCCATAGTGAGGTGGGTCCTCCCGAATCAGTTTCCTAGAGGCATTTTCTCACTTGAGGGTGCCTCCTTCCAAATAACTCTAGCCTGTGTGGAATTGAAACAAAAAAAAATAAAGAAATGACCCAAGAAAGTTACTAATGAAGGAAGGAAAAAGCAAAACACCAAAAGAAACAAAAACTGACTCTACATGAGAAACAAGAAAGATAATGCCTCTGCCTAGTGTTTTCAAACCTGACGTCCATATCCCTGTGTACAGGTGGGCGTGAAGGCATCTATGTGCCGTTGACTGATCCACACAGATGCAGGATGCATGAGAGTCGGTGCGATGCTGGTTTCAACCTTCGTGATGTAGGCACCTCTTGCTTCTATCTTCCTTTTATTCTTCTTTCTTCATTACTCATAATTTTCTGTGTTTTATGCTGCAAATAGTTTCATAAGTTATCTCAGGACTTCTCCCCCTGACATTAACTGAACCAAACCTATATAGCCACCCTTTACAGGTCAGAATCTGAATTGTGCTGGCGGTTCATACACTTCACTGAATGGTGGATGCTTCCATGGACGTTAATTCTTTTTTAACTGAAGCATGATTAGTGGTTTTAAACTTCAGAATGTAAAAACATTTTAGCCACGGGTGTGAAAAACTTAAAACTGGATACCTGAAGAAGTGCTTAGGGCTGGGAAGCGCCGCGGTCATTGATACTGTCTCGAGACATGCTTCCAGAGGGCAGGATGGACAGAAGTTGCCAGCAGCCCCATTGAGCAACTCACAACCACCTGTAGCCCAAGTGCCCTTGTCAGGCCTCGGCGTGCACCTGCACGCATGCACACATGCACACACACACACACACACACACACACACACACACACACACTAAAATTAATCTAAACGGTCGAATATAACAAAAAATGCTAAAAATGGGCTTATTATATGTGTCTATGAAGACGATATGGCAATGATTGGTTTATCCCTCATAATTTATTTGATAAACAGCAATTCAGAAGTAATTTCATTGTAAGCCTGAGAACTGGTTTTCTGAGGAGGTGATTGCTTTGGTTTTATTTAAATGCAAAGGAACTTTAAATAGTTTTCAAATGACTACAAAGAATGGACCTACTTGAGATGGAAATTAAAATAAAAATGAAACTCCAGTCTTAAACACATTATAAATCTGGTGTCAGAAATTTGTTTATAAATAATAAAATAACTATAACTGTGTTAGAGTGCAGAGAAGTACCACTCTGTGTGACATTCCGTGTTAATTGGTTGTGGCGGTCAGCTTAGTCGCATACAGTTTCATCCATCCACTATGCAATACAGTTTTGATTAGATATATAAAAATATGGATGAGCCAGTCAAATACTACTAACAAACCAAATAATGACTGAAACTCTGGAGAAAATAGGACAGACCCGACAACCACACCACAGCCTCTGGAATTACCCATGCGTAGTTCTGTTAAGCTCACCTACAGACGAAAGAGTAGGAATCTTTTTTTTTTTTTTTTTTTTTGGTTCTCTTGTTCGGAGCTAGGGACCGAACCCAGGGCCTTGTGCTTCCTAGGTAAGCGCTCTACCACTGAGCTAAATCCCCAGCCCCAAGAGTAGGAATCTTAACCACACCAAGAAATCTATGCAGGGGGTTCACAGAGCCAGTGCAGCAATGTGTAGGGTTGCCCCCTACTGGCCAACCTCAGTGTTGCGCTGTATCCTACAGCCGCATTGCTGGGGCTTCCTTTGTGCATGTTTGGTCTCTCTTAGGTTTGTGCTTATAATTTGCAGCCAGTAGCTGGAGAGTTGGAGCACAAAACTTGTACTCATTATTGTCCTTTTTAAAAATAGAAAAGTCGAGGCTGGAGAGATAGCTCAGTGGGTAAGAGCGATCGATGCCCTCACAGGGGACCTGAGTTCAGTTTCCGGCATACACAGGATAGCTCGCAACCATCTATACCTCCAGTTTCAATAGATAGGACACCTTATTCTGACCTCTTCAGGCACGAGTTGTATATGTGGTGAATAGACATACATGCAGCCAAAATACTTATACACATAAAATAAAACTAAAAACCGTCTAACTAGACAAGTCAGGAGTGGAGAGCTTTGTCACCGGTTAAAAGCATAGGGCTGTTCTTTCAGAGGACTTAGGTTTGGTACATGGCACCCACATGGTGGTTCACAACCATCTGTAACTCCAGCTCCAAAGGATCCATTTTTAATCTACATTAAAATATTAATCTCATCTTTCATTACAAATGTTTCAGGCTAATGTTTCAACTATAAGCCTTGGTTACTGGTCTTGTAACCTCTGAGTTACATTCTGTTATTTTGTTTTTTGAGTGCTGAGGATTGAATGAGGGTGTCATGGTGACAAAGTCACCATTCACCAGCAGTGGCCTATACCCCTGTTTATAAAGTTCAATCCTTTTACCGGAGTTTGTTAGATAGTCGGAGGTCTTTCTCCATAGGAAACTGTTATTGGTCCTATCTTGTGAGTTTGTCTTAGCACTTTTTCTCTGTTCCCGACCTTTTGCGAATGCTTTCATTACTTCTTACCCAATACAAATCAAATGTAAGTGTCTTTGTGGTATTGTATTAAGTGGGGTTCCCTAGAGGAATAAAACTTACAATGTGTGTGTGTGTGTGTGTGTGTGTGTGTGTGTGTGTGTGTGTGATTAGTTTATGAGAACGGTCTACAGACTGTAGTTCAGGTAATCTATTAACATAAAGTCCAAGAATTCAGGAGTTGTTTAATCCACAAAGTTGGATGTCATAGCTGTTTTTCAGTGTATGTCAGAATTCCAAAGTAGGCCCTAACACTCATAAAGGAATGGACCTGCTGGCCAGAGTAAGAGGAGGTTCTAGGGAGGGATCTTCCTTCTTCCCCATCTTATATGTAAGCCATCAGCAGAGGGGGTGACTTAGTTTCAAGGTGGACCTTCCCTCCCCAAAAACACCTGGATGAAAAGTAGGTCTTTCCATCTTCAATTGACTGAACCACTCTCTCACATGTGCATTGGCTGTTAAGGTTTAGTTAATTCTGGATGTCATTGACAACCAAGAACAACCATTACAAGCCCACCCCTGATCAATGTGACACACAATCACATCTCTTTGTCATGCTTCATTTTCAGATGGAATTAATAGCCAGGTCATAACTATGCCTGTGTAACTACCCCATGTACAGCCTCAAAGGTGTTATGTGTTTAACAGAGTCATAATTGTACACAGCGTGAAGTAAGCATCCCTCTTACAAGCATAAACACATTATACATTTTATGATGTTCCTTCAAGGGACATTCCTTTGATATCTCAAAAGTTAAATATGTCAACCACTGATAGTCTCTTAATCGTTCTGATACTCCATGACAAAGAAATAAAACATGAAAATCTGTACAAACACATTCTTAACAAAATACTGCCCTGAGTGCGTGCTGCCCTCCCCCGGACCCTCAGTTCCATGGTCGAGCCGCTGGAAATAAAGAAATAAATTAAGCACTTTCTAGAATTCAATGATACCTAAACCGCACAAAGACTCAATAAATAAAGAGAACTTCAGACCAATTTCCACTATGAACATTGTTGCAAATGTTCTCGATAAAATGCTTGCAAAATGAATCCAGGAACACATCAAAAACATTATTCACCATGATCATGTAGACTTCACCGCAGGGATAGAGGGATGGTTAAATGTACAGAAATCCATCAATGCAATCCACTGTACATACAAACTAAAAGAAAAATATCACATGATTAATTCACTAGATTCAGAAAGTCTTTGACATAATACAACACTCCTTCATATTAAATGTCTTGGAGAGATCCGATATATAAGGTGCATTTCTAAACAAAATAAAAACAATATACAGCAAGCCAAAAGCCAACATCAAAAAAAATAAAGAAAAATATAAAGCAGTTCCACTAAAATCAGGGATAAGACAAGGCTGCCCATTTTCTCTCTATCAATTTAACATAGTGCTTGGAGGAAGTTCTACCTCAAGCACTAAGACAACTAAAGGATATCAAAGGGGAACAAATTGGAAAGGAAGAAGTCAAGGTATCACTATTCACAGATGATGTGATAGTACACGTATGTGACTCCCAAAATTCTACCAGCTGATAAAACACCTTCAGCAAAGTGGCCAGAGAAAAAATGAACTCAGAATAAATGAGTAGCCCTCCTTTATACAACAATAAACAGGCCGAGAAAGAAATTAGGGAAGCAGCAACCTTTACATTAGCCATGAATAATGCAAACTATGGTGGTGTAACTCTAACCAAGCAAGTGAAAGACCTGTATGACAAGAACTTCAAGTCCCTGAATAAAGAAATCAAGGGAGTTATCAGATGATCGAAATAACTCCCATGCTCATGGGTCAGTAGGATTGACACAGCCAAAATGGCCCTAATGCCCGAAGCAATCTCTGAGTTCAGGGCAACAGCCACCATAATTCCAACGCAATTCATTACAGACCTTTACAGAGCAGTTATCAACCTCAAATAGAAAACCAAAAACCCAGGATAACCAAAACAATCCTAAACAATAAAAGAATGTCTGGAGGAATCACCATCCTGATTTCAAGCTGCAGTACAGAGCCAATAATACTAAAAACTACATCGTGTTGTTACAGAGACAGACAAGTTGATGAATGGAATAAAATCAAAGGTCTGGAAATCATACATACACAAACACACACACACACACACACACACACACACACACACACACACACACACCTATGAACACTTGATTTTTGATAAAGAAGCCGAAATCATACAATGGAAAAAAGAAGCATCTTCAATCAAATGGTGCTGGTTTAACTGAATGTCTGCATGTAGAAGAATGCAAATAGAGCCATATCTATCGCCCTGCACAAAACCAAGTCCAAGTGGATCAAGGACCTCAACATGAAACCGGACATATTGAACCTAATAGAAGAGAAAGTGGGGGAACTTCCTTGAACACATTGGCACAGGAGACGAATGCCCAAAGAACACCAATAACTCTGGGCTACAGAGCTAAACAGAGAATTCTCAACAGAGGAATCTGGAATAGCTGAGAAGCACTTAATGGAATTTTGAGAGTCCTCAGTCCTCAGGAAATGCAAAACAAATGACTCCCACAGTCCATCATACACCAATGAGAATGGCTATAATCAAAACCTGAGGTGACAGCACATGCTGGTGAAGATGTGGGGAAAGGGAATATTCACCCATTGCTGGTGGGAGTGCAAACTTGAACAACCACTTTGGAAATCAATTTGGCAGTTTCTCAGAAAATTGGAAATGAACCTGAAGTCTCAGCTATATGCCCCAAACATACCCCGCTCTACCACAAAGACACTCGCTCCGCTGTGGTCATAGCAGCTTTATTTGTAGTAGCCAGGAATTGGGAATAGCCCAGATGTTCCTCAACTGCTGAATGGAGAAATGAAATTGTGGTACATGTAGACAATGAGATACTATTCAGCTATTAAAAACAAAGACATCGTGAAATTTGCGGGCCAATGTATGGAACTAGAAAATATCGTCCTGAGTGAGGTGATTCAGATCCAGAAAGATACGCATGGTATCTAGTCACTTATAAGTAGACATTAGACATAAAGTACAAGATAACCATACTACAATCCACAGATTCAAAGGTAATTAGGAGGGCCCAAGGGAGGATTCATGAATCTCAGTCAGAAGAAAACAAAATAGTCATCAAAGAGAGATTGGTGGGAGAGGGGGTGAGGAGGGGAATGTGACAGGGATCAGGTGTGGGGAGAGGGTGCTGGAGAGGTCTGGGTGTGAGAACAGAAACTGGTGGGGGGCAATTCTGGAACTAGCTGGAGATCTAGGATAAGGGATGCTCTGGGGAGGCTATAGGGATGACCTACCTTAGACTCCTACTAGCAGGGAATATGGAGATTGAAGTGGCCATCTCCTACAGCCAGGCAGGACTTCCAGTGGAGGGAGGCAGACATTAATCCACCTACAAAACCTAAAATCCAAAATTTGTCCTGCCTCCATGATGTTCAGGGACAAATATGGAACAGAGTTTGAGGGAATGCCCGACCAATGACTGCCCACCTTGAGATCCATTCCAATTGAGAGTCAACCCCTGACAGTCTTACTGATACTCTGTTATGTCTGGAGACAGGAGCCTGGCATAGCTGTCCCCTGAGAGGCTTCATCCAGCACTGAATGGAAACAGATGCAGACACACACAGTGAAACATCAGGCCGAGCTCGGGGACTCTTGTAGAAGAGCTGGGGATAGGACAGAGCACTGAGCTGGACAGGTCAAGGACAGCACTTGCAGACCTACTGTTGTGCTAGAACCTCTTCTGGTACTAAAATCTTTATTAGTCAGGGTTCTCCAAAGGGACAGAACTTATAGAATGAAAGAGAGGGGCTCTAATCTTTGCTTCCTCCTTCTGTAATGTAAATTATATTACATCATTATCAGTTGAGTTTGTCCTTTTTCGGTAGTTTCTGGAGGTGTAGAATTTGGTTGCCACTTGAGGTAGTTACACAGGGGGAATCTACTGTTCTAAACTCTGACATTGCTTTTTCACCCAGTGAATTTAATGTCCTGTTCTCATCCCATTGTCTTGCAACATTTTCTAACTTACTTTTGAATTTATCCTTTGAACCGATAGTTATCTATATTTGCTTCATTTAATTTCCATGTATTGCTCAAATAAACTCTGCCCACTACCCCAAGTTCTTAACCCTGGATGACTTCTTCAAAGCCTCTACTGTTGGCTTTTAAGCAATATTAATCCATGACCCCGAGGGCCAGACTCTGTCACACAGACACCCTTATGAGTCCTAAACCATCAACGGATGCTCAGAAGACAAACACTGTCTGCGTTGATCTTATGAGTATCAATAAAGACACCGTGGCCACCAAGATGTGCTCAGATTCTGGATAAATATGAGTCGGTAACAAAGGGAATCTTTTTAGCATCTGAACTTAGTGAAAATTGCTTAAAGTTTGCTCGGTCAGTGTTGGATAGAGGGAGAATCTGGTTTTTACAGGCTGTATTGTCTTGTGTCATTGCCCATATCTAGTCCAGGGGTGATTTTTGGTTTTGTGTTTTAAACTCTTTCAGAGAATGGTAGGTTGTGGGTTGAAGTGGAAACTTAGAGGCTCTTTGGAAAGTCTGTTGTGTGGGATGTCACACAGGTGAAGGCAGGTACAAGATAGAATGAGGCCTGCCATTGGATGAGAAGGAGGGATGAGGGGAGAAAAGTTTTAGAGAGAGGAGGAGACTGGAGTGAGGCAGAGGAAGCAGCAGAGAGAATATGGAGGCTGATGTGAAGATTCCTCTCTGCACATTTACAAGTTATGAATATTCTTAAGAGATGGATGTGGTCAGGGCTTTGTATGTTTAGGTGGGCAATTATATCTTATCAATTGGATCAGAGGTTATTGTGTTGTGTGTTCTTTCATGTGGAGATTTAAATCAAAGCGAGTTATGTGGCAGTTGGAGACCCTAAGCCGCCACGGACTTGGGATGTATATTTCTGGACTGGTGGCAACCTGCCTTGAGAACTGGATGGGTAGAGAGATTGTTGCCAGGATCAGAGCGTAGTCATAGGCAGTGTGGTATGGGATGGAGCAGAGCAGGTGAGAAGCTTTGCTGACTGAGATGAAGATATATACCAGCTTTCTTGGGGCACTATGGTGCCGGATCTAGTACAGGGTAAAAGAAAGCTTTTTTTATAATTTTACAACAACACAGTTGGATGGTGTTTTGCTAAGGCAAAGTATGAAGTAATGTTTGACTGAAGCAGACACAGGAGAGATGATATTCTGCTAAAGCACTGAATTTGTAAAGTACTGGTGAGGGGCAGGTACAGGATAGAAGGAGGCCTGTCATTGGAGGAGAAGGAAGGATGGGCGGGAGAGAAGTTTGAAAGAAGAGGAGGAGACTGAGGGAGAGAGGAAGAGACAGAATGGAGAGATGGAGAGAAGCCATGGCAGGACAAGATGGCAGGTGATGTTAAGATTCTGCTCTGTGTATTTACAGGTTGTTATTAATGCTCTCAAGGGATGGATGGTACCGGGCTTTGTACGTTTAAGTGGACAATTATATCTTACCAATTGGGTCAAAGATTGTTGTTGTGTATTCTTTTATGTGAGGGTTTGAGTGTAAGAAAGTGTGCAGCTAGGATGTGTTTCCGCCAAGATACCTAGCAGACATCTTGGAGCACTGCAGTGCAGACATAGCTGGGTAAAAGACATCCATACTTTTTTATTTTTATATTTTTACAACATATTCATATACAAATATATCGTATGAATGCATATATATGTACACAGAGGCATAAAAAGACAGACACACATACACAGTCTTTGTCCACAGTGAGAACATACTATATACACCGTTCAACAATCTGATTTCTGTACTTAAACGATATAACAAGTACCATTCACTACAACACATTGCCAGCTGTTTTCCACATTTTTATTCAATTCTTATTAACAATATCTAGACAAAATCCCTCAAAGTTTTCTTTGAAGTCTTTAATTCTAGCACTTGGGAGGCAGAGACAGGCACATCTCTGTGAGTTCAAGGCCAGCCCGTTCTACATAAAAAGTTCAAGGTCAGCCTGGTCTACATAACAAGTTCTTGGCTAGCCAGCACTATATGATAAGATTCTGTCTCAAACAAAACAAAACAAAAGAACTCCCTAAAGTTTTCTATTAGTTCAGAACCTAACGAAGACATTAACAAAGGAAGCTAGGCGATACCAGAGGATACCCTCGCCTGTATTTTACAAAGGTCCTAGTATTCAGTAAACATAAATGCAAAATAAATACTAATTGTGGTGGCTAAGCACACACGTAAAAAGTACATGAATTACCGTATTTTACTGTTTGTTGCTCTAATTAACATTTTCACAAATGAGTGTGTGTGTGTGTGTGTGTGTGTGTGTGTGTGTGTGTGTGTGTGTGTGAACACGAGTACCATTTCTCAGGAGCACTGTACCCTGTCTTTAAAAGTTTTTCCCTCTGACCTATGGCTTGTAAATTAAACAAGTCTGGTTGGCCAGGTAGTCTCAGGGATTCTCTAATCTCAACTTTCCCAATTATGAGGTTATAAGAGCACAGCAGCACATTTAGATTTTGATGTGGGTCCTAGGGATGGGATTCAGATCTCTGTACCGCTTAACAAGCTTTTACTGATTACGTTATCTCCTCATCTCCTTGTTCACAATTTTAAGGGTTTCCTATTTTAATCTAAATACATCTTGAAGGTTAAACAATACCAAACCACTCAGCTGTCAGAGTTCCCACATTAATCTTCCTCCAGAGATTGCTCTTCCGAGTGAATTTTCATATGTTTGGTAAGAGAAGCATTTTGTTTGAAGGCTTTACCACATTCAACACACTCATAGGGTTTCTCTCCAGTGTGGGATCTCTGATGAATAACAAGTGGTGATTTTGCATTGAAGGCTTTTCCACACTCATAACATTCAAAGGGCTTCTCCCCTGTATGAGTTCTCTGATGTACAATGAGGTGTGACTTCTGACTAAAGGCTTTTCCATATTCTACACACTCATAGGATTTCTCTCCTGTATGAACTCTCTGGTGTTGAGTAAGAACCTCAATTTGCTTAAAGGCCTTATCACATTGATTATATTCAAAGGGGCAACCCCCGGTGGGAGTTCTCAGATGGTAGGTAAGAGATGAGCTATGTCCAAAGGCTGCCGCACTCCTTACATTTATAAGGTTTCTTCTTCATGTGAGTTCTCTGATGGATAACTAGGTGTGACTTTTTGCTAAAAGTCTTCCCACATTCAGTACATTCAAATGGCTTCTCGCCTGTATGAATTCACATGTGTTTAGTCAGGGATGAGCCATACTTAAAAGATTTGCCACATTCATTACATTCATAGGGTATTTCACCCGTGTGTGTTCTCACATGTTCGGTGAGAGATGAATTATATCTGAAGGATTTGCCACATTCCTTACACTTGTACGGCTTCTCGCCCGTGTGAGATCTTATGTGTTGCATAAGGTTTGAGCTATGCCTAAAGGTTTTGCCACATTTGTTACATTTGTAGGGCTTTTCTCTGGTATGGATTCTCAGGTGGTCAGTGAGGGCATGATTGTGACCGTGGGCTTTGCCACACTGGACACACTTGTATGGCTTTTCCCCAGTGTGAGTTCTCTGATGTACGACGAGGTGGGACTTTTGGCTGAAAGCTATCCAGCATTCGTTACATTCATATGGTTTCTCCCTGGTATGAGTTCTTTGATGGTGAAGGAGCCCCTGTTTATGGCTGAGGACCTTCCCACATTGATTACATTCATACGGTTTCCCAGAACCCGGAGCCTTGTCGAGATTAGATGGACTATGGCAGGGTGATTTCCGTTTCTCCTCGGTCTGAATTTTGTCTTCCTTGTTATGGGACGCGCTATGATGGCATACTTTCTCACATTTCTTGCCTGTTTGGTTTTTGTCACTTTTACCAAACAATTTATTGTTGGGTGACTTGTCACATTTCTTTCTAGTTGAAATCTCATCTCTGTTCACATCGGATGCACAATGGCTGAGTGATTTCCTATGTTCGTTAGCTGTATCAGGTTTCTTTTTCGCAGAGTTTTTAATCTGACTGGGCAAGTCTAACTTCTGATTCAAGTTCTTCCCATACAAATTGGATTTATGCAATCTTTTTTCAGAAGGATCGTGTTTTGAATGGACATTTTTCTTCTCCAACAAAGTACACTCACTGCTTTTCTTACTGTTTGAACTTTTCTTCCTGAATGTCACTTCTGTAGTTAGTTTCCTTTGGAATTTCTGCTTCCCCTCCGTCTGTGCACCATCTTGTTGGACCTCTAGAATAGAATTGATGAGAGATTCTTGTGATTTCTACACCCCCACTGAACTTCTGTATAAATTTCCTAAAGAGATGCCATCCTTGGTGGGGTTAAATATGTACCACCCTAACAT
Organism: Rattus norvegicus; assembly: GCF_021556685.1. Lineage (NCBI taxonomy): Eukaryota > Metazoa > Chordata > Mammalia > Rodentia > Muridae > Rattus > Rattus norvegicus. The sequence goes on from NC_141538.1 coordinate 80,916,809, forward strand.
CCCAATAATAAAATAAGCATCAGAAAGGACTGTCTCTGTCCTCTTGGACCCAATAGAAAGAAAGCTATAGTAAACCAGGGAAAAGAAAACTGAAAGAGTTCGCTGCTTAGAAACAGGGTCTTGTAACCTTAGGGTAGATGATGAAATACACACAAGGAATGTGGAACAAACAATGCATTAAGTTAAAAAACAGATTTGTGGTTATGCCAGGTATGGTGGCACATGCCTATTATTCCCATTACACGGGAGGTTGAAATACCTTTTCATAAGTTTGAGGTCAGCCAGGGCTACATAGCAAAGCATTACTAGTCTCCCCACTGTGATTAAATTTAGGATGCCATGATGTAAGTGTTATAAAAGCCATTCTTATCCTACTTACCCACACACAGAGGGAAGCAGAAATGTAGGACTACTTGTTCTCAAGAACATAGTGTACATAGTTTCACTTCCCTGTGACCTCTAAGTTGACAGTTCTTGTTCCTGGTGAAGTCTGGCTAAAGTCTCTACCCTTGGGTTGTAAGAGGTGTACTTTTGCCTATTCAATCAATCCCTCTAATTTTACTAAGGCTACCTAAAATAAACTAAAACAGAACACATCTTCCAAGGAGTACTGAAGAGCCAGCGGATGACTGGGGTGCTACGAAGGGCACTGCTCCTCCCTTCTTTTCCATGAGCAACGTACCAAGGACATTCTTACTAACTACCAACAACTCCATGATTCCTCTAAGTTCCCTGATGCTTTTGCAAAGTCATGAAATTCCTAGCAACTCACTTGGGAGATGCTTTACTGTATGGGTTTACAGTGGGTGTCCACCTGTTTTCCCAGTGACTTGTGGATTGCATGCCTTTGATCCTGTCACCATTCCAACAGGTGATGGTCAATTTCAAGTTGATTCATGGCCCGAACACTTGCTCATGTTCTTTTTCCTACACATTGCCCAATTGAAAAATGTACATTTAGAAACGCTCTTCTTCTCTCAGCCCAATCCCTTACCAGCTCTCTGTATAGAAATGGAACGGAGAAATTATCTGAGGTAAGAGTTTTAAACATTTAAAGAGAGAAACATAGGTAAGAGTGAATAGCCACTCCAGTTTCTATGGAGAAAACCAGAGCATCTGAATGGATGTCTAGAATTCTCACTTTTATGGAGGGCATTTAGGAGATCCTGGTTTGGGGTAAACTATGGTGGCTGCATTCATGGGGCAGAGTTCCAGACCAGTCAGGGCTACACAATAGAAATTTATGAGAGAGAGAAGAGAGAGAGAGAGAGAGAGAGAGAGAGAGAGAGAGAGAGAGAGAGAGAGAGAGAATTTTTGGTGGAAATCTGTATAGTATAGAAGAGGGAGTCCAGAACTGAACTGGAGCCACTCTTTCACCCAGGAACTCAAGACTTGTACCCTGGGATAGAGAAATGAGCAGGACTCTCCGGGCAGCAGGACTCTCCATCTTCTGATACCCAGTGATGATGGGGGAAGACAGGGACAAATTTCCATCTTAAAGGACGTGATCAAGAATTATACCTGTTCTCTTGACATGTAAGATTAAAACAATCTTTGCCCGTGTGTACACATGTTCATCTGGATTTGTGCACATACCCACATGCCCGTGCATGTGCATGCCAGTTTCCCATCAAGCCATTCCTGGACTGTTTTCTTCATCTTAGGTTTGCAACAAGGTTTCTCACCAAACAGCTCACCAGTTGGCTAGACACGCTGGCCAACAAGTCCCACCTCCGGTCTCCACCGCCTTGGTGCCAGATTACAGGTGTGCACCTCCAGGCACACCTTCTTACATGGAGGTTGAAGAGCTGAACTCAGGGTCATGCTCATGAGGCCAGTACTTTACAAACTGAGCCATCTCTCTAGCCCAATAACCAACTTCCTACAGGGATGGATGGAGCTGTCACAATGAGTATCCACTCCCCTAAAAGACAGAAATTATGAAAAGACAACTTCACTATGAAGGTTTTATGAATCACAGTCCTACTACGCGACAAGATCATACCAGGGCACTAATAATTGATGAAGGTTAAATAATTTTCTCTTCCTTTCTTGTTTTTTTCTTGCTTTTCAAGGCAGGGTTTCTTTGTATAGCCCTGGCAGTCCTGAAACTCACTCTGTAGTCCAGGCTGGCCTCAAACTCACATAGATCTGTCTGCCTATGACTCCTAAGTGACAAGATCAGAGGTGTATGTATCCCCCTTCTCAGGAAATAATTTTCTTAATTTGAGACAGCAACTGGAACCTGAATTTTAAGAGAAACCAAATGTCACTTCAGAAACTGAAGCATGGGCTCACTGGGACCTGCAAGTGCAGGTAATGCTTATGAGTGACACATCTGTACTGCGAATCAGGGAATGTGGACTCGTTAAACCCTCCTAAGTACTAGACTTAGAGATAAGACAAGCCGGATTCGTGTAGTGTCAGTGACAACTAAGAAAAACCAACAAATGGGACTTGACAAGAGGATCATAAAACACACGTCATAAGCAGGGAGGGTTAAGGGAGCCTCTGACTAATAAGAATGAGACTTTCTATTTCTAATTCTATTCTAATTCTAATTCTTTTCTAATTCTATATAGCTGAATTTCCTACAAGCCACTCCAATAAGAAGGTATGAAAAAGACGTCGGAGATGTCTACCCATAAGCTGCCAGTCTAGAAAAATTAGCTTGTATTTGCATACTGGGAGATCTTTTGGAAAGATGCAATAGAGGACTAGTACACCAGGACAAATGACATTAAGGAACCATCAGCAAACTAAGGAGAGCTGGTAACTCATCCATTTAAAGACACAGCAATCCAGAGACTAAGCCACTACCCAAAGACCATACATGGGCTGACCCTGGGCTCCAACCTCATAGGTAGCAATGAATAGCCTAGTAAGAGCACCAGTGGAAGGGGAAGCCCTTGGTCCTGCCAAGACTGAACGCCCAGTGAACGTGATTGTTGAAGGAGGGTGGTAATGGGGGGAGGATGGTGAGGGGAAGCCCATATAGAAGTGGAGGGGGAGGGATTAGGGGGATGTTGGCCAGGAAATCTGGAAGGGGAATATAATCGAAATGTAAATAAGAAATACTCAAGTTAATAAAGATAAAAAAAATAAAGGCACAGCAAGAACTTAAGGTTGACAGCCATTAACAAGGGCACTAGAGGGCAAGAAGGTTGACTAGAGAGTGATTGTGTAAGTTACTTTCATATTGCTGTGATAAAATGCCATGACTGTGTCAACAAGGGGCAGATGGTTTCAGAGAGATACGCCCCTCTCTACACTCATGACAGGGAAGCATGGCAGCAAGGGACCGTCACAGAGCAGGAAGCTGAAAGTCACATCTTGACCTGTAAGTAGGAAACAGGCCATACCTCTGTGTGTGGCACACACATGCTGGGCCGGCCCTAATGAAAACACCCACCAACTGGGTGATGTCTCAAATGCCTGAGACTATGGGGGAATATCTCATTCAAATCATCCCAGGGATTAAGGACCAATGGACACTTACAGAGCAGGGGTATGAGGAGTTTTGTAGTCAATGGAAGGAAACAAAATTATTGGGAGTGTCCACCATCTCCAGAGATGCAGAAAAGAGACTGATCTAAGAATGTCTAAATTTATTACGAGAATATATGACAATTAGGGAACTTTTGTGCAGGGAGGGGACAGGAAAAATTGAGGATTCTTTTTTAAATATGGTGAAGAGGAATGAGATTGAATGTTGAAGAGTCTTCTGGAGGCTAAGCAATAATTATACAGTAGGGAAGGGGCTAGGTGAGGGAGGTGACTTCAGGCTACTGAGCACTGGATTTCAGCTTTGTCCCTACCACTGTCAGAATGGTGACTGACTATACTCTTACTCCTTATGGAAGACCATGCCTCTCGGGCTACCCTATAGCATGGCATTTGGAATTGCTGCACCTCCTCTATAAAGAGATTATCCATGCCTACCACTGAGCCAGGCGGCTAGCTCTTACCATTTGAAAGTGAGCTACAGTGGGTAACTATCACATCCAAGCAGTGATTTAAGGAGTAATTAAGTGGTTCAATTCACCCATTCTTTTCTTCTCCATGAAATAAAAGCTTGTGGCGAGCTGCTCATGTGGACAGGTTTACAGGAGAAGGTGATATTAGAATCTCCAAGGTAAGAAAATTCCTGTACTGTGAATTCCTTTTCTCCTGAGAGATTCTGGTGTTTTTTCTACTAGTTCCTGGTTAAGAGACAAAAACCGGGAATTTTAAGAAAAAAATATTTTTTCCATATTGGGGATCAAATCTAGGTCCTTGTGAGAAATCACTCTCTATTCTGAGCTGTATCCCCAGCCCTAATGAAAGTTTTCAAATTACTCTTTGAAGAATTCCAAGCTTACCACCAAGAAACTAAAGACTTATTGCACTGGTTCCCGTTTTCTTGAGTCTGTGCAGACTACTTGGGCTGTCCTTATTCACCTTTCCTGAAGAACATCGCTCCTCTTCTCCATCCAACTTAGAGACTGGGACTTGTCTGGGATCTTGATTTCCTACTCATAAGAAATGGTAGACACTGAGGGTTGGACCAACCACTTCAGAAATCAAGCCCCAACTTTTTACTTCAGGGTCTTTCAAGGCTAATGAACATATATGGCTTCTGATGTTTCAAAATAAGGATGCCCATGAACCTCAACTAAGCACACCTTCCCTTTTGGAGGCAATGACACAAGCATCATTCCTAGCACTTGTTGCTATTCTGTCTAAGCTCCACCCCCACAGCTACTTGGCAGCAGCCAGGTATGCTCTGCCCCACAGTTGGCTAGCAAATGGCATGTATAGTACCTGACACAATAAAAGGAGCTGCTTGCCCCCCCCACCTCTTATTCCCTCTTACCCTCTCTTTCCCCTCTTGCTCTTTCTTGTTCTCTGTTCTTGTCCCATCCCCCTCCCCCATGTGCCCATGACTGGGCCACATGTCCTCTCTCCTACTCTTCTCTCATTAAACCTCGTCACGTGAAACCATGGTGTCTTAGTATTTTCTGTCCAGTCAAGGGTTGAGATAAAAAAACCCTAACAGTACTAAAAAGGGATCAAAAGTCCCTGACCAACCAACCAACCACCACGACCACCACCACCACCACCACCACCACCACCACCACTGCCAAAATAAAACAAAACAAAACAAGAAAACATCAAGGGGAAAAATGAAGGACTTGAGGAAGAAGGGACCGCAGGGAACATATTCTGGGTGGAGGTGAACTGTTCTTACCTATTGAGGCTGGATTGTTGCAGTTCTCTAGCTTTGTATCCTTGTACACATTTCTCTGCCCAGGTTCCAGCTGCTCCCATTCTTCTGAGGAAAAGCCACAGACACATCCATGAATGTTACTGACTCCTATCATTCTTATTCAGTCCACAGAGAATTAGACAGTTCGACCGCAACAACGCTCACCGCTTCCCCCTCTTCTTCTTTACAAAGGGATTGGCTCTGTCTCTGGTGTTTAGAATTTCATCCTTGGCTTTGAATGTTTCTCCTATTTCACATCTCATTTCCACAAAGTATTTGTTATCGAAGGGGGAAGGCTTTAGGTGAACTCCAGCCGCCATGTTGACCTGGGACTAGCGAGTTTGTCTGGACCTTTCTCTGGGTTGCGGTCCCTTGGCTTATGGCAACATTGTCAGACCATTTTCTATCTTCCACAGATTCCTGGACTGGAACTGTTACCTAATTTTGTAAGTATTCTCAAGGATAGCTTAGCTTGTGAACACTTTGTTATTTTGTCTCTAAACTTTTGCCAATACTAAAAGTGAAAAGCCAGGCACGGTGGTGCATGGATGAGGCTGAAGTCACTGAGGAGGCTTTAGTAAGAGAATGATGTGGACCGTAGCGGGGGGGGGGGGGGGGAGACAGAGAGACAGAGAGAGATTTCAGCAAAATTGGTTGGCTCTCTCAACAGCTTTTTGCCATAATATACCAAACCACAACAAGAACTTGATTCAGGATCCTGAGCTTGATCCAAATTTAATCTCTCGAACTAGGGGCCAGAGGATGCTATGGGGTGCTGGGCAAACTTTTGTCTTTATCCATTGGGCCTCTAATGACCAGACCTCCCCCGACCCCTAGTGTGTCCTGAACCATGCTGAGCAGCCATAGCCTTAGAAAGATGTGTCTCTCCTAGATCTGTTGGAAAAGATAGTCTATGGATGGAAGAATCGTGCAGCAAGTCTCAAGTGTCTAAGGTCCTTATAAAGCCTCTAAGGCAGGAGCCCTAGAGGGCATTCATCAGGTCTTGGGACTGCTCCAGAGGTGGTGAGATCCTGAGACTCAGCTTAGATTCTGGGACATGAGGAAGGATCTTGGGTACAGGACTAAGGAGGTCCCCTCATTCTCTCATGAGTTAGCCCTCTGGACACATAGACATACATTTAAGTGTAAGAGTAATCATTTATTGAACTGCAAGAGCAAGAAATTTGTGCGGAATGATCATGGGTGGGGCAAAGAGAAATTTAAGAAAGCTTTTAATTCTCGATGTGTTGTCCTGGGTAACTAGGGAAGATGCTGGAGAGACCGGGATTGCACTTTTCTGTGAGACAGGATGGAAATCAGATCGCAGAATTTGTCTCAGGATGCTCCATGGACAGGAAATGGTGATGCTGGAGTCCTGGTGAGAAGTCTCCACTCAGCACTGAGTAATCAAGGAAGAAAGGATACAGGAACCCATTAAGCACTTCTTGGATTGACTTCTGGACAGAGAGGCACTCTATTATGTACAAGAAAGGATGAAGAAATAGATCTTGCCCTGCATTATAATCAAAATTATTTGCCAGAAAACAGGGATTAAAGGCATAGAATAAATTACACTTTCCTTATGGATGGCCTATGAAAAATGAAGTAATGAAAGGTCTGAGGCTTGGTTCCACAACCTTTGGCTCTGAAGAATGGTCATTGCCTTGAGGAATAATGGTGAAAGCCTTGGCCACTTGTAAAGACTTTCCTACATTATCTGAGTGAAGTCTTGGGAAGTGGGAAAGAGGGGTCAAAGGAGTCTGCTCGCCAGACTGGAAGAGAAGTGGAGATCATGCAACTCCACTTCCAGGTAAGAAGCCAAGGTTGTATGGAGTACAGATGAAGATCTTATTCTCCAGAGTTGGATGGAGTAGGACCACAGACTCTGAAGAGCAGTCATGCTCACATCCTGCTACTCTCTGTTTCAAACTTTAACTCTTAATGACACTTAACACATCGCTGAGCCATTTTTACACAACTGTGCAGCAACTATGGAAAACTCACTCCCTTGTTTTCTTGCCTAAGTGCTTCGTTCACTTTACATTAGAGCTCAAAATAGGACCAGATAGTCACAAATCCACATAATTCAGTCATTTTTCAAACTCTCCTCAAAGACTCCTTATCAAATTATTCTTATAATAATTTGGGGGCACAATACTAATGCTTTTGGAAGGCCTGGTCCATGCCCACCCACCCCTTGCTCTCACTGGAGATTGCCCACCTGGAGGCTCAGGCCTTTCTTCATCCTCGGGCCTGGAGACAGCGATCTGCAGGGTGAGAACAAGAACGTGTTCAGGTACCAGGTCCACGTTATTCCCCGAAGAGAAAATGAGGTGCCTCTACAGCTTTCAACAAATAGCTGATAGCCAATCCCCCAGGGTCATTTCTTCTATGATATGATATTCAGAACGAGAAAAATAAGTGAGTCCTGACTTACCAGTCTTGGTTAGATCAATGATATTGTCCCTAGTGATTCCATGCGCCTCACATAGTTTTGCAAACTTTTCCTTGATGTCTGAACTCAGATCTTTTGTTCTGCCTGTGAAAAGAGCAGCAGTGAGTGTAGCAGCTGTGTCCTAGGCATTGACCACAGAACTAAGTGAGGGGACAGGGGCACCCCCATAAGGATGAGAAAATGGCTGGTGACATGGTTGACAGGTGTGGGTCCAATCTATCCTGAATGTGGCACCCACGGAATGGCCTTCTGGCACACGGAGAGATTTCAGAGTGTGCCCATCACTGTGCTTGAGGCAGGGTGCAGGTGAACATCGTCGACCTTCAGGAAGTGAGGAAGAGGCAGGACCAAGCTGGGAAGACTATACTAAAGCTCGAGTTTCCTTCCTGTTTTCCCACCCCAAATCAGTGTCCGTGTGGAAATACTTTACCGTAGAGCACCATCGCCTGGAAGATTTCCCCGTTCTTGAAATTAATGAGATGAAACATGACATATCTGTCATAGTCTGTCTTCAGTATAGTAAATGTATTCCCTCCGTCATCTGTGGAGGAAATGGGACACAGCTCAGAAATACTCTGGTCTGCATGAAATTATGTAAACCCTTTACCTGTACTACCCCGAACATAAAAATCATTAAAATACATATCCTGGAAGAGATGTGGGGCGGAGATGTCTCTGCTTCCCATCTGTAGCCTTCTGGACTTGATGAAGTAACTTCTAAGGAAGGGGCCCTGGGACCATGCCCACTAGAGAACACTTAGCCACTGCAGTGACTCACTCTCTCTCATCCTCTCTGAGGCTCACCTACCTCCCTCAGCACCTTCAAGCGACACGTCTGCCTTTCATAAGTCTGCCTTCTCACATGGCTACATCCTGAGCAATGTACACCGGTGCTAGCTACTGGGCAGTATCACATTCCACCTCACCATACTTATCTCCCTTGCCTGCCACAGGGTGCTAGCTATTAGATGGCCCCCATGTCCCTGGCTAAATCAACCATGTCAGGAAGTGCTTGAGATTCTACAAGGGGGTGTGGTGAGTTCCCTAGTAGAAAGTTTGACTGGGAGGTGCAAGTTCCTGAGTTCAATTCCCAGCAACACATAGACACACACACACACACACACACACACACACACACACACACACACACACACAAGATAATGGTAGTAGGGTTTACTAAATTACTTGTGGATAGATATATAGACATTCTATATACTTACACTCAACAAAATATTCGCCATCCTCTGGCGTTTTGTAGGCAACCAAATATAGTTCCCTGCACTCTCCATTTTCCCTGTAAAACAGAGCAAGCTGATGCTTAGGGGATTTTTGATCTGGCTGGCTTCTTCACCCTCTACTCTATAGGTATCTCCAGTTTCTCATTCCATTTTACTTTTGAATATTTTTGCAAAATTAGCAAAATGGCTTTTTAAAGGTTATTTCGTTTCTGTCTGATACTTTAGTAATCAGGAATTTGGGCTTATTTATTCTTCCTCAGCTAAGGGCAAACACCTCACTTACTTAATACGGAACTTGAAGCCTAAGGAATTCTCCAAGACATCGATGTGCTGCATAAAAACTCTCATGCTGCCATTCTCTTCTATCTTTTCTCGTTTGTTAGAGGCCACGACAATAGAAAACCAATCCCCATTGAGCTGTAATGGATAAGAAAATGCTTAAGGGAGAAGGGGGCAGGGATACCGCATGGACGTGTTTCTTCTTGAATTTGGCTTGATAGAGTTGTCACAATACCTAACATTCTGCCCATGCCTCTCAGTGAGAGCAGAGGTCCCCAAATCTTGTTAGATCTGAATAGCATACAACTGGTCTTATTTCAATGTCTGAGGCCATTCATTTGTCTAATAGAACAGGCCACTGTACCCATCCCCTCAGCGGACCCGCTTGGCTTCAAGAGTTCTCCAAAACACTCTCTGAGTCAGAAGTTACTATTCGCTGAGCATACCTTGTCCACATCGAGGTTCCCTCTTGTGGAACTAGCGTCTTCTGCATGGCCACAGACCAGGGTCAGGCCCAGACTCAGCAGCAGCAGCAACAGCTTCATGTTGGTAGGGAATAGAATTGCCTCTCTGTCGGGACAATCTCTTTGCTGATGGTGCCCACACTCCACCTCCAGCACGTTGCTCATCTTTATACTCTCTCTGGGTTCGAGTGTTTTTTTTTCCTTCTCATATGGGCCTCCTTCCCTCAGGCTTTTTGGAATGTTTTCTCATGTACTGATGTGAAGCCAAGGATTGTTCCTGCCCTTTTTCCAACTTGGCAATCTCATCTCCTATGGATTGATTTTTTCACTAATACATTTCACAAAGCATATTCCCAAGAAAAACAGTGGGTGTTCAAGAGGGCTATCTGGAACCAGATGCAACTTTGGATCTGACTTGGAATCAGAAAGCCAGTAATGGAGTGGGCGGGTACTGAACTGGAAGGTCAAGCATGGAGAGAATCTTTGCTTCAAGACTTGAGTGGAGTGTGGAAGAAGCTGAATTACTTGGGTTTTCTTTGAAAACATTCACATTTCATGTGTATGAGCATTGGTTTTGCATGTGTACCATGCACACACCTGGGGACAAGAAAGTCAGAAGGATGTAAAAGAAGGAGTCAGATTCTTTGAAACCTTTTCTTGCTGAGGACCCAGGTTCAATTCCTAGCACTCACATGGCATCTCAAACTGACTCTAGCTCCAGTCTCAGGAAATGACCCTCTTTTGGTCCTTGTGATCTCCTATACACATGTGGTACATATGAGCTCACTCATTCAGTCACATATGCATAAAAATAATAAATCGTTATTTAAAAAGATTATCAGGAAGGATCTTCCGAAGCTAAGCTGACAGCCCCCAACTCCAAACCCACCCCAAAAGATTGACCTCAGAATGCAAACTGCTAACTTAGTAAGGTGAACTGCTTCAGCTGTTTACCTCAGAGAATGGTGGACTTTAAAAGACTGGACATAATCTCATCATTAAAGAAAAACAAAGGTATTGTTCAAAGTCATATTTGCTGATGGAGGTCCAAGTAGAAATGATGTCAAGAGTCTGCTTACAAAGAAACACAGATATAATAGGAACATATTTTGTATCCGTATAAATTGTATTTACCCTGGAACTAGAAACATAAAATAGTGTTTGATGTGGGGAAATAAAGAATTCAAGAAGGAGGCAAGTCCTCGATAGGGTTTATTTCCACTTTGCATCAACTGTCTATAGTATGTACTATTTATTTTCATCTTTCCATAGTGTTAGCTAAGACTCAGAAAGATCAAGTAACTATACAAGGCCATACAGCCAGTCAGCGAGAGAACTTAGATTTAAACCCAAGCCTGTCCATCTGACTCAGGATCCTTTACTCTTATTAACTCCACTACACAGGTCGGGATGTTTTTACATGAAGGGAGGATGGTTAAATAGGAGAAAGAGGAATAAACAGCACTGTAGAGCTCCAGACACATCGGACTGAAACTGCACGTGGGTTTCTTTAAAATATGGAGGAGTGGATGTAGCTTGAGATTCAATGAGACATGACTACTGGCCCCTCTTGGTCTATAAGCACTTGGTAAATGCTTGACTAGGGGACTATCATTTTTCTTTTCTCCTCCTCCTCTTTCTCCTGCTCCTCTCCCCTCCTCTTCTTTTTTTGGTTGATTGCGGTGTGTGTGCACACATGTGCACACATGTGCACACGCCTGTCCCTTTGCTAGTATACGCAGGAGTCAGAACAGGGTGCCAGTTGTCTCCCTCTGTCTCCTTTTACTTTATCCCCTTCAGACAGGGTCTCCCTCTGAATCTGGGACTTAGTGTGTTTCAGATAGGCTGTCTGTCCAGTAAGTCACAGCAATCCTCCAGACTCCACCATCTACCTAGTGGTGGGGTTAAATGCAGCCATGACCACGTTTTTTAATGTGAGTTCTGAACATCTGATCTTACCTTGCTGGGAATCCATACAGCCCTCACAGCCAGTACTTCTCCACTGATCTGTATTCCCAGCAACTCACATAGAGACTGGCCTTGAGCTTCCTGAGTTTCTGAATGGTCTTGGATCTGTGGCAATCCCCTAGCTCCAGCCTCCTGAATGCTAAGATTATAGGTTGTAGCACCACGTCTGGCTATAGATTACTGCTTTTCTAGTAATGAGCAAGAAGTTGCTTTCCCAGCAGAAGGCAACAGCCAGTTCCTTCCACTTAACACTCGTCAGTACATGTGGGCTGTTCCTGTGACTGAAGCACTGAGGCTGTTAAGAAATGACTAGACAAAGCACGTGGGTAAGGGGTTTAAGGAGTGTACGTGTAACCAGCTAATGGCCCATGTGTAACTAGCTAGCATTTCTGAAACTGACTAATAGGAAGATGATTTAATGACTTTTACCTGAGTCTCAACTAATTGAATAAATAACCCATTCAGAAAGCCTGCGGAAACATTCGAGTCACTTACCTGGTGCCAGAGTGTGTTTGGGGCCAAGAAGAACATCAATGAACACGGGCTTATTTGATTCATGTCCCAGAGAGGAAATATTCTGTAGTCCCTCCAGCAGAGTGACAGATAGGACTGCTGACCCCAGCTCAACATCAGTTCTAAAGCACCTGCTTCTGTCAGTGTCAGAGGATGCTTGGAGTCACTGGAATCAATCTGCTTAACTCCCAAAACCTAGAGCAGGCCCCAGAAAACAGGCACAAACAAACTTTAAGGGACAAAGAGATTATTGGCCAGGAACTCGTGAAGGACAAAGGGAGCTAGGAGACAGCAGAATCAAGGAAGGGAAGTTATCCTGTGTCAGGCAGAAATGCTATGCCACAGTTTTGCTCGATCATGCAGTGGGGGATGTGCACCCCAAAGAGACCAGCATCTCAGCTCAAAGACAAGGGATTCTGAAGCAGTTAACAGTTGGGACAGCTAGCTATTCACACACCTCACAACCAAGCAGTCTTTACTTCAAGATCGGGGGTGGACTCTAAGCTATACTGCATCATGATGTGTGTGATTTCATTCTGCTGTCCATGAGTATTCTTTCCTCACAGGGCTCAAGTCCTCTCCCCAATTAGGTATCTGTCACAGGAACATTGCAATACAAAGATATTTATCTCAGGGGAATCTGTAAGCCACCGAGGCCAGGAACCATGTGTCCACACTATTGCATGCTCAGATGGGTCAGCGCCTTGGCAGTGTTAGCCTTCAGTCACCATTGAATGATGGAGGGAATGCAGGATGAACCAGAAGAGGGAGAGACTGGAGAGATGACTCCTGGTTAAATTCCCAGCACCCACAGGAATCCATAAGTCTTGTTCGAGGGATCCAACACCCTATGTGGGCACTGCGTGCATGTGCTGCACAGACATACATGCAAGCAAAACATTCATACACATAAAATAATCTATTGTTTTAAGCACAAGAGAATTGACTAGACTAACAGGAACTAGGCAGAAGGCCTTCTAGGGTGTGGGGAGAATGGATACATACGTGAAGGCCATGGCAAACAGGAGTACAAATAGTTCAGAGAACCAAAGGAAACCTTGCTGGAATACAGTGAACACAGGAATTACGAAATGAGTTAAGGCTAGAAAGGGAGTTGTGTCAGTTTGCAGGGGCTGCCCTCTCGAACTCATGCAGTATGGGTGACTTCAAAAATTAGACTCTCCTTTCTGGCAGCCAGAACTCTGGGAGCAATGTGTTTGATGCGTCCTGCTTCTTCTGAGCTCTTCCTCATTGGTGGAATCGTCTTCCCGGGTCTTCAGGAAGTCTCTTCTCTAATCCATCCTGTATCCTAGTCTTTTCTTTTGAGGACACTTGTCAGTCATTTTGACTTAGGTTCACGCCGAAGACCTCATCTTACCATAATTACACCAAATCACAGCCTCAGGCACTATGGGTAAGGCTTCTAATGTATGTATTTTTGGTATGCACACTTATCCTGGATCAGCTTATGTGGGCCTGTGAGGAGCTTGGTAGGGGTTGGTTTTCATGTGTCTGGGAAGGACCTGAAGCATTTTAGAATTATAGTAGGAGCATGGTCAGAGGTGTGCTTTCAAAGTTCATCTGGCTGCATTTGGATAACAAAGACCAACAGGAAGGCAGGAGAAGAGAGAAAAAAGTTGCTATCTGTGGTTCTCAAACGTGTGGATCGGGACCCTACATGGGTTCTCAATGTGTGGGTTGTGACCCCCACCTGAGTTACATGTCCTATATCCTGCATATCAGATATTTACATTTCAATTAATAAAAGCAGCCAAATGACATTTATGAAGTAGCAAGGAAATAAGTTTATGGTTGGAGGCCACCATAACATGAGGAACTGAATTAAAGGGTCATAGCATCAGGAAGGTTGAGAAACTTTAGGCAAGAGATCATGAAGGAAGTTACTGGAACGTGCTGGCAAGAGATCATGTAAGCTTACTCTCGATAGCTGCAATTAGAGGGACGTCTATAGAGAAAGTACATGGTGTTCATAGAATGTGAGGTGTTAAGAAAACATTGGTATTCTGTATCCTTATATAGATACAATTTAGAGTTATTGTGATTAATATCATGACCAAAAGAAACTTGAGGAGGAAAGGGTTTATTTTAGCTTACAGTCTATCATGAAGGGAAGGTGTGTGTGTGTGTGGGAGGGGACTCTATGAGAGAGAACTGGTTTTCTGAAGACATGATAGCTTTGGATTTATTTAGATGCAAAGGAACTTTAAATAGTTTTAAAAGGACTACAAAGAATGGACCTACTTAAGATGGAAATTTAAAAAAAAGAGAGAGAGTCCAGTCTTAAATACAGTATAAATCTAGTGTCAGAGATTTGTTTATAAATAATAAAATAACTATAACTGTGTTAGAGTGCAGAGAAGTACCAATCTGTATGACATTCCGTGTTAATTGGTTGTGGTGCTCAGCTTAGTCGCATACAGTTTCATCCATCCACTATGCAATGCAATTTTAATTAGATATATAAAAATATAGAGGAGCCAGTCAAATACTACTGACAAACCAAATAAGGACTGAAACTCTGGAGATAATAGGACAGACCCGATAACCACACCAAGGCCTTTGTAATTACGCAAGCGTAGTTATGTTAAGCTCATCTACAGAGGAAAGAGTTAGAATCTTAACCACACCAAGAAATCGATGCTGGGGGTTCACAGGGCCAGTTCAGCAAGGTGTAGGGTTGCCCCATACTGGCCAACCTCAGTGTTGCGCTGTATTCTACAGCCGCATTGCTGGGGCTTCCTTTGTGCATGTTAGGTCTCTGTTAAGTTTGTGCTTATAATTTGCAGCCAGTAGCTGGCGAGTTGGAGCACAAAACTTGTACTCATTATCGTCCTTTGTAAAAATAGAAAAGTCGAGGCTGGAGAGATAGCTCAGTGGGGAAGAGCACTCGATGCTCTAACAGAGGACCTGAGTTTCCGGCATACACAGGATAGCTCGCAACCTCCAGTTTCAGAAGATATGACACCTTATTCTGAACTCTTCAGGCACGAGTTGTATATGTGAACAGACATACAGACAGCCAAAACACTTATACCCATAAAATAAAACTAAAAATGTCTAACTAGACAAGTCAGGACTGGAGAGCTTTGTCACCGGTTAACAGCATAGGGCTGTTCTTCCAGAGGACTTAGGTTACGTTCACGGCACCCACATGGTGGTTCACAACCATCTGTAACTCCAGCTCCAAAGGATCCATTTTTAATCTACGTTAAAATATTAATCTCATCTTTCATTACAAATGTTTCACGCTAATGTTTCAACTAAAAGCCTTGGTTACTGGTCTTCTAACCTCGGAGTTACATTCTGTTCTTTTGTTTTTTGAGTGCTGAGGATTGAATGAGGGTGTCATGGTTACAAAGTCACCATTCACCATCAGCGGCCTATCCCCTATTTCTGAAGTTCGATTCTTTTATTGGAGTTACTTTAGATAGTCTGAGGTCTTTCTCCATAGGAAACTGTTCTTGGTCCTTTCTTGTGAGTTTGTCTTAGCACTTTTTTTCTTTTCTCGTCCTTTTGGGAATGCTTTCATTACTTCTTACCCAATACAAATCAAATGTAAGTGTCTTTGTGGTATTGTATTAAGTGGGGTTCCCTAGAGGAATAAAACTTACTCTGTGTGTGTGTGTGTGTGTGTGTGTGTGTGTGTGTGTGTGTGTGTGTGTGATTAGTTTATTAGAATGGTCTACAGACTGTAGTTCAGGTAATCTGTTACCATAAAGTCCAAGAATTCAGGAGATGTTTAGTCCACAAGGTTGGATGGCATAGCTGTTTTTCAGTATATGTCAGAATTCCAAAGTAAGCCCTAACGCTCATGAAGGAATGGACCTCCTAGCCAGAGGCTCTAGGGAGGGATCTTCCTTCTTCCACATCTTCTATGTAAGCTGTCAGCAGAGGGATTGACCCAGTTTCAAGGTGGACCTTCCCTCCTCAAAAACATCCGGATGAAAAGTGGGTCTTTCCATCTTCAATTGACTCAGCCACTCTCTCATTCGTGCATTGGCTGTTAAGGTTTAGTTAATTCTGGATGTCATTGACAACCAAGAACAGCCATTACAAGCCCACCCCTGGTCAATGTGACACACAATCACATGCTTAATTTTCAGGTGGAAGTAACAGCCAGGTCATAACTATGCCTGTGTAACTACCCCATGTACAACCTCAAAGGCGTTATGTATTTAATAGAGTCATAATTGTACACAGCATGATGTAAGCATCCCTCGTACAACCATAAATGCATTATAAATTTTATGACGTTCCTTCAAGGGACATTCTTTTGATATCTCAAAATTTAAATATGACAACTAGTGATATTCTCTTAATCATTCTGATACTACATAACAAAGAAATAAAACATGAAAATCTGTACAAACACATTCTTAACAAAATACTGCCCTGAGCTGCGTGCTGCCCTCCCCCGGACCCCCAGTTCCATTGTCCAGCCACTAGAAATAAAGAAATGAATTAAGCACTTTCTAGAATTCAATGATACCTAAACCACACAAAGACTCAATAAATAAAGAGAACTTCAGACTAATTTCCACTATGAACATTGATACAAATATTCTCGATAAAATGCTTGCAAACTGAATCCAGGAACACATCAAAAACATTATTCAGCATGATCATGTAGGCTTCATTCCAGGTTCAATGTACAGAAATCCATCAATGCAATCCACTGTACATACAAACTAAAAGGAAAATTTAACATGATCATTTCACTAGATGCAGGAATAGTCTTTGACATAATCCAACACTCCTTCATTTTAACTGTCTTGGAGAGATCCGAGATATAAGGGGCATTTCTAAACACGATAAGAACAATATACAGCAAGCCAAAAGCCAACATCAAAAAAATAAAGAAAAATATTAAGCAGTTCCACTAAGATCAGGGATAACGCAAGGCTGCCCATTTTCTCTCTATCAATTTAACATAGTACTTGGAGGAAGTTCTACCTCGAGCACTAAGACAACTAAAGGAAATCAAAGGGGACCAGATTGGAAAGGAAGAAGTCAAGGTATCACTATTCACAGATGATGTGATAGTACACGCATGTGACTCCCAAAATTCTACCAGCTGATAAAACACCTTCAGCAAAGTGGCTGGATACAAAATTAACTCAGAATAAATCAGTAGCCCTCCTTTATACAACAATAAACAGGCCGAGAAAGAAATTAGGGAAGCAGCAACCTTTACATTAGCCATGAATAATGCAAACTATGGTGGTGTAACTCTAACCAAGCAAGTGAAAGACCTGTATGACAAGAACTTCAAGTCCCTGAATAAAGAAATCAAGGGAGTTATCAGATGATCGACATAACTCCCATGCTCATGGGTCAGTAGGATTGACACAGCCAAAATGGCCATATAGCCCAAAGCAATCTATGAGTTCAGGGCAACTGCCATCATAATTCCAATGCGATTCATTACAGACCTTTACAGAGCAGTTCTCAACCTCAAATAGAAAACGAAAAACCCAGGATAACCAAAACAATCCTGAACAATAAAAGAACCTCTGGAGGAATCACCATCCTGATTTCAAGCTGCACTACAGAGCCAATAGTAATAAAAACTACACTGTGTTGTTACAGAGACAGAGAGGTTGGTGAATGGAATAAAATCAAAGGACTGGAAATCATACACACACACACACACACACACACACACACACACACCTATGAACACCTGATTTTTGATAAAGAAGCCAAAATCATACAATGGAAAAAAGAAGCATCTTCAATCAAATGGTGCTGGTTTAACTGAACGTCTGCATGTAGAAGAATACAAATAGAGCCATATCTATCACCCTGCACAAAACCAAGTCCAAGTGGATCAAGGACCTCAACATAAAACCGGACATACTGAACCTAATAGAAGAGAAAGTGGGGGAACTTCCTTGAACACATTGACACAGGAGACAAATTCCCAAAGAACACAAATAACTCTGGGCTACAGAGCTAAGCAGAGAATTCTCAACAGAGGAATCTGGAATAGCTGAGAACCACTTAAAGGAATTTTCAGAGTCCTCAGTCCTCAGGAAATGCAAATCAAATGACTCCGAGAGCCCTTCTTATACCAATCAGAATGGCTATAATTAAAAACTGAGGTGACAGCACAGGCTGGTGAAGATGTGGGGAAAGGGGATATTCACCCATTGCTGGTGGGAGGGCAAACTTGGACAATCACTTTGGAAATCAATTTGACAGTTTCTCAGAAAGTTGGAAATGAACCTGAAGTCTCAGCTATATGCCCCAAACGTACCCCGCTCTACCACAAAGACGCTTGATCAGTTGTGATCATAGCAGCTTTATTTGTAGTAGCCAGGAATTGGGAATAGCCCAGATGTTCCTCAACTGCTGAATGGAGAAATGAAAATGTGGTACATGTAGACAATGAGATACTATTCAGCTATTAAAAACAAAGACAGCGTGAAATTTGTGGGCCAATGTATGGAACTAGAAAATATAGTCCTGAGTGAGGTGATTCAGATCCAGAAAGATACGCATGCTATCCAGTCACTTACAAGTAGACATTAGCCATAAAGTACAGGATGACCATACTACAATCCACAGACTCAAAGGTAATTAGGAGGGCCCAAGGGAGGCTTCATGAATCTCACTCAGAAGGAAACAAAATAGTCATCAAAGGGAGATAGGTGGGAGAGGGGGTAATGAGGGGAACTGTGATCAGGTGTGGGGAGAGGGTGCTGGGGAGGTCTGGGTGTGAGAACAGAAACTGGTGGGGACAATTCTGGAAGTAGGAGATCTAGGATAAGGGAGGCTCTGGGGAGTCTATAGGGATGACCTACCTGAGACTCCTACTAGCAGGGAATTTGGAGATTGAAGTGACCATCTCCTATAGCCAGGCAGGATTTCCAGTGGAGGGAGGGAGACATTAATCCACCTACAAAACCTTCAACCCAAAATTTTCCTGCCTACATGATGTTCAGGGACAAATGTGGAACAGAGTTTGAGGGAATGGCCAACCAATGACTGCCCAACATGAGATCCATTCCATTTGAGAGAGTCAACCCCTGACAGTCTTAGTGATACTCTGCTATTCCTGGAGACAGGAGCCTGGCATAGCTGTCCCCTGAGAGGCTTCATCCAGCACTGAATGGAAACAGATGCAGACACCCACAGTCAAACATCAGGCCGAGCTCGGGGACTCTTGTAGAAGAGCTGCGGATAGGACTGAGCGCTAAGCTGAACAGGGCAAGGACACCACTTGCAGAACTACTGTTGTGCAAGAACCTCTTCTGGTAGTAAAATCTGTATTAGTCAGGGTTCTCCAAAGAACTTGTAGAATGAAAGAGAGGGGCTCTAATCTCTACTTCCTCCATTCTGTAATGTAAATTATATTTCATCATTTTCAGTTGAGTTTTTCCTTTTTCGGTAGTTTCTGGAGGTGTAGAATTTGGTTGCCACTTGAGGTAGATATACAGGGGGTATCTACTGTTATAACCTTTGACATTGCTTTTTCACCCAGTAAACTGTAACGTCCTGTTCTCATCCCATTGTCTTGCAACATTTTCTAACTTACTTTTGAATTTATCCTTTGAACCGATAGTTATCTATATTTGCTTTATTTAATTTCCAACAATTGCTCAAATAAACTCTGCCCACTACCCCAAGTTCTTAACCCTGGATGACTTCTTCAAAGCCTCTACTGTTTGTTTTTAAGCAATATTCATCCATGACCCTGAGGGCCAGACTCTGTCACACAGAAACGCTTATGGGTCCTAAACCATTCACGGATTCTCAGAAGACAAACACTGTCTGCGTTGATCTTATGAGTATCAATAAAGACACCGTGGCCACCAAGATGTGCTCAGATTCTGGTTAAATATGAGACGGTAACAAAGGGAATTTTTTAGCATCTGAACATAGTGAAAATTCCTTAAGGTTTGCTCGGTCAGTGTTGGATAGAGGGAGAACCTGGTTTTGACAGGCTGTACTGTGTTGTGTCATTCCCCATATCTAGTCCAGGGGTGATTTTTGGTTTTGTGTTTTAAACTCTTTTTCAGAGAATGTTAGGTTGTGGGTTGAAGTGGAAACTTAAAGGCTCTTTGGAAAGTCTGTTGTGTAGGATGTCACACAGGCGAAGGCAGGTACAAGATAGAATGAGGCCTGCCATTGGATGAGAAGGGGGGATGAGGGGAGAAAAGTTTTAGAGAGAGGAGGAGAATGGAGTGAGGCAGAGGAAGCAGCAGAGAGAATATGGAGGCTGATGTGAAGATTCCTCTCTGCACATTTACGGGTTATGAATATTCTTAAGGGATGGATGTGGACAGGGCTTTGTATGTATAGGTGGGCAATTGTATCTTATCAATTGGATCAGAGGTTATTGTGTTGTGTGTTCTTTCATGTGGACATTTAAATCAAAGAGGGTTATGTGGCAGCTGGAGACCCTAAGCTGCCACGGACTTGGGAGGTATATTTCTGGCCTGGTTCAACCTGCCTTGGGAACTGGAGAGATTGCTGCCAGGCTCAGAGAGTAGTCATAGGCAGTGTGGTATGGGATGAAGCAGAGCATGTGAGAAGCTTTGCTGAGTGAGATGAAGATATCTACCAGATATCTTGGGGCACTATGATGCTGGATCTAGTACAGGAGAAAAGAAAGGTATATTTTATAATTTTACAGCAACACAGTTGGATGGTGTTTTGCTAAGGCAAACACATGAAGGAATGTTTGGCTGAAGCAGACACAGGAGAGATGATATTCTGATAAAGCAAGCACAGGAAAGGACACACGATGAAGGATTCTTTTCTAACAACATGCATTATTGGTCCATCTTACATGGCATGTTCAGGTGCAGTTGTTAGGACTACATAGAGAGAAATGCACCAAAACCTTCTGGTAGAATAGTGGTGTGCTGCAGTTTCTTGGCAGGCTCGGGCTGATTGGATGCACATGCTGAGAGTCAGAACCCATGCTGAGGCACGACATATGGTGGACACATGATGCTTGGAGGGTTTAAATAGGGCTCCACAGAGTGACAGACAGGGCCTAGCTTACTTGTACAGCTGGCTGTACAAAGCTTGTGGGTCTCGAGGCTTTGTCGCTCTTCACTTCCATGAGACAGACACAACCAAGAACTTCTGGCGTTCCTGTTGACCCCTGCTGACTGGATCCAGGCTGAAGCCTGGCTGTCTCCACTAGGTTGTTCCCATTGTTGCTAACTGGATTCTACCAAACTTGACTACTGGTGTATCTGTGAAGTGTTTCCCCGTGGATTGAGCTGCTGCTGCTGACGCACGAACCTAACTGCCAATTTCTGGACAACACAGATTGGAGTTGCTCCAAAGTGTCCTGCGCGCGACCTCTCGCCAGCAAGAAAACACGCGGGGACATACGGATCCTTGCGGGAGCCAAAACTTTTATTCAATCTTAAGGAGAGCCCTGCGCGCCCACATGGGGCGGCTTATATACACCCTAGTGCGGCGCATCCACACCTGATTGGTCGCTTACCCATGATCTCATTAGGCACGCCCCGGAGTGGGCAAAGACCTGGCACAAAGGCACTCTTGCACATGCGCATACAGTCAAGTTCCTGAAAGGAAGTCGGCTGGCACGGCAGAGGCCAGCGCCATCTTGTAATGGCAGAAGCTATCCTGGCCTTCCACGTGGGGCACAGTGGAAGACAGCGCCATCTTGTGGTGGCGAATGTTAAAGCGGCCCTCTACATCTCCCCCTATTTATTTATGTATTAATAACAGTCATGATTACCCTATCGCATGCAATGAGGAAACCTCAGCGATGTGGAAGGGCTGATCAAAGGATCATTGAGTCTCTCTCATCCCAGTGCAATGGATCCACAGATCCATGGGGTGCAAGTGCAGAGAACTCAGATACAGAGAGAGAGTCTCTCTCATCCCAGTGCAATGGATCCACAGATCCATGGGGTGCAAGAGCAGAGAACTCAGATACTGACTAATTTTTGAAGATAGATAACCAAATTCCAGGGGAGGCCCCTCGTTCAATGGCCACAAGTGCTTGAGTGATAACGGCCTTGTCACGTTTCTGTCGAGATCTGAGTTTGAAAACCAACCATAGCATGAACACTAATCCACAGCATAGGGCTGCACCAAACAGAGCCACTCCCGATAAGTAGTGGGCACCTCATTTGGTTCTCTACAGCTGTTACCACCAAGGGCCGTAGTCAAGCCGCTCCTATAATAAAATTTTGAACTCGCAATTGTTAGCAACTACTCCAGAAAGTTCACCCACTGTGTTTGTCTAACAATAGATTGGGGGAGGATAACTCTAGACACTGCAGACACAATGTCTGCAGCAGTAATGGCTGCAAAAGTGTCAAGCGAAATACAATAGCAGCGAAAGTGTCAAGGTCTTTTCTGGGACAGTTTAGGATCAGTCATTTTTCTCTGGAACAACCAGCAGACAATGGAACTATTTCTGAGATCTGTACATCCAGTGAAGAGTTCCCCAGTCCACAGCAGCTTTACGCAGGTGGCATTTCTGTGAAGCTACAGTCTGTAAAATAACCAGTTAAGGCAGCAAGAGTCACCAGGGAATGAGGGGGGCAGTAACGGCTGGAGTCCAGTCTTCTCCAGCAAGCAGCAGTGCAAAGAGGGTCAGAGAGCGGGCCATAGTTGGACGGGACACACGCAGCGGTAACACTGACTGCAGCAATGCCAAAATCTCTGTGATGACAAAAGGTGAGGGGGAATCTTCTATCTTCCTCTCAGGGCAGAGGAATGACTCCAGGGACCCGAACCACGAGAGCTGAATCTTCATGTAACCAGGATCAGCAAGTCTCAGCAACCACTCAGGCAGCTGGCACACTCTTGTAACATCCTGTAGAAAAAACACAAACATTCCCTCTTCCCCATATAAAATATCTGGACAGGTTCATGTCAATATGTGGATCTCTCTATTTCACCTATGCAGAAGTATGCCTAGTTGTAGGGTACCATAAACTTTGGCATCCAAATTTTAAAATTGAAATAAAAGGAGCATTATTTAGCGTACAAGGATAACTCCCCTTTTTATTTATTAAGATATAGTGAAGATATTATTTATTAAGGTAAGTCCTCGAGGATTAAATTGAGGACACTGAGCACTTGACTTGTATACCAAATTATTGTCTCCAGCATTATTGTTTTGGATATATAAGAATGAGATTTTTTGACTAATTGTTCCTATGTAAGGCCTACAATCTGTCTGGTATCATTGTCCTCCATTGTTAAGGAGCCCAGACAATCCAGTTTGAGTTCTTAAATGGTCTATTAAGGAACAGTACTTAGTGCTCTTAACCACTAAGCAATTTCTCTAGCACCTCACAAACTTTATTTACCTAAACATAAGCATTAATTAGAAATGTCAAATCCTGTAAATATTGTCCAATTTCAGTCTTACTAGAAATCCCTGAGCTGGCAGGACGAGGCTGAGAATTGAAAGTAAGCAAATGGAGTCTTCCTCTTTTTATATTAACTCCATTACCATTTTCAAAGAGCTGGGTCTATGGTTTTGTTTAGTTGTCTGAGCCAGGGCACTGAAAGGACAGTGAGTTGTCAGACAATTCACACTGAAATCATCACTCACTGATTTCATGTAGAAAACTTGCCTCTAATAAAGCATTAAGTAATTGAAATCAATTGTAAACCACAAGCCACACATTGGCTATCAGTATATGATTTGAAGGCTTGATTTAAAAAGTGGCTAAAGCACGGAATTTAATAATGTACTGAAGCAACAGAAACTCAAGAGAATAAACAAGTGATCCAATCATACATGTAGCCTTTTCATTAGATGAACCACCTATAAATACAGTAAGCACATTTCCTATGGGTTGTATGCACAAATATACAGAAAGTACAAAAGCATGCAAAGAGTAAAATTATCAATTTTGCCTGAAAAATTTGTATATGTAATAGGCCAAATATCAGGCCAAATATTTTGTAATAACCAATTAACTGTTGTTTGGAATAAGATATGTTTTATCAGCTTTCTTTTTAAAATACTTCCATGACTCTAGTCCACAACTCTGTATTAACACAGCTGAAGCTTTATCTCCAATGTGCATAACAAAGACCTAAGTCCTCTGGTAAGGTGAGATACTTAGCCAATTAACATATCCTTAGAAGCTTGAAATTAGTTTCAAATATTCTTTTCTGGAGTAGTGCAACAGCTACTCCCCAAATATTAAAGCTCATTTTGAGAGCAAAGGTTTGTAGTAAAAATTTCCATATACACTGAAAGATTTAAAGTTCTAACTTTTTACATTGAAGAAGCGACAAAATTACATAATATAAGGCTGTTAGCCATTCTTAATGATATCACTTTATGGGCTCTCCAAAACTATAAGCAAGCTCACGGAATGAAAACTCAAAATCAATCCTCTAAATCTATCTTGAAATGGCAGTTGGAGTAAACAGACTGGCTGTAATGTTCTCACAAGTTCTAAAACCTCATCAATCTTTCATAAATCTTGTAACAATCTCTACCTGTTTGATTTTTTCTTAATTAAAAATAAGTTTGAGTTAGTCAATGTAACACTGGCAATCCTTAATCACAATCTTTAAGTTCTCTTTGTAACACTAGAGCATAACCACAAGGTCACCTGAGTTCTGAGTACATGACTAGGCAGCTGTCCTTGGGGTAGTGGAATTAGCATCAAAATACAGATAGCTTTAGGGCAAACCACAACTTTGGAAAGCAAAACTCGACCTCCAACAAACTAGTACAAAGTTTGACTGCCAATTCCTATATATGAACGCACGATGGTGTAGTCTCCAGTACCTCAACAAAGAGACATTGTCCTAAATTCTTTTAGAAGCCTGGTTTCTAGGATAAGAATTCCATAAAAATACTATCTCAATTTAGACCTGTTTCCCTGGGTGGGCTCATGCCACATGTTGTCTAGAATGTCTCCATACAAATTACCAGTTTTATGTCAACTTTCTGCTACCAATATTACACCTTTTTAACCATATCTAATAACTAAAAAGGCCAACAATCTATGACCAAGGCAAGTAGAGCATATTTACACATTTAAAACCAATCAGAAACAAAATTGAAGTGGCTACACATATCTTTAATATTTAGACCTAACACCATTTTTACCTTTTTAGCTATGATTTTAAGAGAAGCACCTTGTCACCTGTTGAGTCAAATAATAAGTCAGGGATATCTCTAAGAGAAACAGCTGTCAGCTCTTGTATCAAAGAAGCTGAGAAGCTGCTGGCGCCTTTAATATCAGCTCGTGCAGACGCTTAGCTCCTGGGCAGCTTCTCCAGCTGACCCAGACTCCTGGCTGCAGGTGTAGGGCTCTAAAGGCCTGATTGAAACTGTTTTTTATTCATTTGTTCCTTTTTGAAACGAGTTAAAACCAAATCAAGGTGTGAACAACCAGCAGATAAAGTTTTTACCATTTTTTCTTTTGAACATGAAACATAAAACATTTAAACAACGAGAAGCAAGAACCACAGACATAAACTGACAGACATGGGGACATCCTGGTGCACCAAGGACAGACAATAGACAAAGAGGGAAAAAAACCAGATGGTGTTCATGGTGACTATCCACTCGAGTGGAGTCGATATGGACGATGGATTGTCTCAATTCCTGGACTAGTCCATCAACGTGTTGAAACCCAATTCCTATAAGATATTGAGATATATTATCTGACCAGCACGACTGACATTCGCCAATGGTATGGAAGTGAAACACAACCCTGAATATTTTCACTCACAACCCAATTACATTAACTCCATCAAGCTGTGCATGGGCATTGAGATGTTCTTTTGTTTGATTCTCCTGAATAAATTTTCAGCGGTCTGCCTCTATCAAGTCTAATCAGTATGACTCTGCAAAGCTTCCAGAACCTAATCACGCCTTTTACAAGCACAAAGACATAGTTTGTCTACCAAAATACTGTGTTCCTTTTATCTCCTTTTCTTTTCGTTTTTTTCTTCAGAGACCTTTTCTCCCTCCGACATACTTTCTTGTTGTTCTGTAAGGACCCTCTGACCTGTCCTAACGGCTGTAACGGCTTCCCACACAAAGAAAAAAATACACAAAATTACCTGCCTTGTCCACGAAGGATCCATAACTTTTGGTTTCTTCACAGTGGCTCTCCACCTAGGCCCATATCTTTCTTCTTCATAGCGAGCTGCCTCATCTTCTAAATCCTCTTCCTCAGTGGAGCCAAGCTCGTCTGTTTCTGAACTATCAAGCCCCAAAACCTCTAACTCCATTACCAGATAAAGGCTTTTTTTGGGGGTTTTCTCCTCCTTTGCCTGTTTGTTTAATTTAATCTTAGCAGGGAGGCCCCCTTTTTTATTCAGGTTCCCTTTGTCTTCGGGGCCCCCGTTTTTGCAGGGGTCCCTCCCTCAGTAGCTGAGGTGGCCACTGTCCCCGGGGCGTCCTTTCCCCGTTCTAGCACCTCTGACGGTGGTAAGACCACAGAGGGGCCTGGTGCTTGAGATCGATCAGTATCATTTTTTCATTGCAACCTTTCACTACGCTCCGTTTCTGACATGCTTTCCTGAATTTCGTCCAGGGCCTCTTGGCCTGCCGCTATTATAGGACGAAAAATGTCTTTACCTAAACAATCCTTAACCATCTGCCAAATTCCTAACGTTCCCGGCCTCAGACTACCATGTAATAGAGGCCTCAACATCACCCTCAGCAGAAGGAGAAAGATACGTTAGGTCAAGACCAAACAATTCGGAAATTATCATGTCTCTCGGAGCTTACCTCAATTCTTGCCGCTTCTGGATTCTCTCCCTGGACGGAGGACTCCCTCTCGGCACCTGGCGATGGTGTGGCGTTTTTTATCCCAGGTTCTCGGCACCAGATGTCCTGCGCGCGACTTCTCGCCAGCAAGAAAACACGCGGGGACATACGGATCCTTGCAGCAGCCAAAACTTTTATTCAATCATAAGGAGAGCCCCTTGCGCCTGCATGGCATGGCTTATATACACCCTAGCACGGTGCATCCACACCTGATTGGCCGCTTACCCATGATCTCATTAGGCACGCCCCAGAGTGGGAAAAGACCTGGCACGAAGGCATTCTTGCACATGCACACACAGTCAACATCCTGAAAGGAAGTCAGCTGGCGCGGCGGAGGCCAGCGCCATCTTGTAATGGCAGAAGCTATCCTGGCCTTCCACGTGGGGCACAGTGGAAGCCAGCGCCATCTTGTGGTGGCAAATGTTAAAGCAGCACTCTACACCAAAGAACTTTTCTAAACAGGTCAACTTACCTTATATCCTTTCCTTTTTACTGCCTCTGGTGGGTGGTGGGTTACAAGGAAGGATAAAGTGTTTAAAAACCATCATTAAAAATAGGATTTGAAAAAAATTAAAGTTACAGTGGATTGTGTCACCTTAAATATGCTTGACTCCTGGGAAGTGACATTAGGATGTGTGGCCTTGTCACAATAGGTGTGGCCTTGTTGGCAGAAGTTCATCACTGTGGAGTCGGGCTTTGAGTTCCTATCCTCAAGCTCCCCCTTGGCTACCCACATTAGACAGTCTCTTCCTGGCTGCCTTTGGATCAAGATATGGAACTCTCAACTCTGCCACGTCTGCCTGGATGCTGCCTCGCTTCCCACGGTGATGATAATGAACTAAACCTCTAAAATTGTAAGCTGCCCCAATTAAATGTTTTCCTGTATAAGAGTTACCTTGGTCATGATGTCTCCTCACAGCAAGGAAACCCTAAGGCACAGATCATTGAGTTTAAAGTCAAAATAAATCATAAAGGAGAACTTTCTCTTTCACTTCAGGCTCAGCTGAGGGGAACTTTTCTGCTTCTCTGGAGCTGCTTAGAGCAGATATGGGTGGAACAGAGGGAGACTCACCTTAGGTAGCTATTTCCTCCTCCCTGTGTTCATGCTGCTTAGAGGAAAGGGACCCTGGATGAGAGGCCTGGCCTCTCCCCACGTCCTCACAGGGAGCAACATTGATTGAGACTGAGAGTCAAGCAACAAAAGAAGCAAGTGCTCCTGCTCCCTGAGTGGGTCATGTGGAGGGTGTGTGGGTGTGTGTGTGTTTGTGCGCGTGCATGTGCGCAAGTGTGTGTGCATGTGTGTGTGTCTGTGTGTGTGTGCATGTGTGTGCATGTGTGTGTGTGTGTGTGTGTGTGTGTGTGTGTGTGTGTGTGTGTGTGTGTTTCTTTCTTTTGGTGACCTGGCAAAGCTAAAAGCATTTGGGTCCCCAACAGGATTGGGCATAGGTCTTAAGCAAGGGGCCTTTCATACCAGAGGACGCCACTGGTCATTACAGGTAAACAGAACTGACAGACACACATAGAAAGACACACAGACACACAGATGGATCAGGCCCTGAGTTCTGGCAGTCAGTGCTGTCTACACACTGCTTACAGCCTGAATGGTACTTCCATCATGGAATGAGTTATAAGATCTGGGGCCCTCTTACACTCCCACTACAGACATAAGTGTTTGGAGATAAAATGAAGGCTAATTCAGAACCTCTGGGTTCTCTTTTCAAATACATCTTAAACTTGCTCTGTGGGCTCACATCAACCACATTCCTTCATTGACCCACCCTCCTATTTCTAAAGTATAAAGGTCATTTGGGCCAACACAGGCTGATAAGAGTGTCTCCCTTCTAGTGAGAAGCACCTTGGAGTCCAGCTTATCAATCACAAATACGTCATAATGTGCTCCCAGTGAACAGGTCCCCAGACTTAGTAGGCCCCAGGACCTGCTGTGTGAGTGCTGGGAATCAAAGCCAGATCCTGTGGGAGAGAATCCAGTGCTCACTGGAACCATCTCTCCAGCCCCTACATCCTAAGTCTTAAAGAGCTGTTCTTTAGGACTCTCTGAGCACATGCTTTAGAACACTGAAGAACAGAAGTTTTGCTTTGAAGAAAACTGCTATATGACAGACACATGTACAGTGCACCTTTGTCGCCAAGCAGAACCTCGTTCTAGCTCATTGAAGCAGTCACTTAAATTCTGACATTTAGATATAGTGGGGAGAAATCTGGAGTTCTCTGATGCTTGACCTGGATTTGGTGCAACCCGTGCATGCCTGGCCTTCCTTCTATGTAGTTGCTGGTCCTTATCCTTACATTTCAGTGTCTACTGAACCACCCTCAGCCTGAACATCTACTTCTCTTACTTTTTTTTTCATTCACCAAAGAGAGAATTTATTTTTACTACACAAAATGACTTGAAGCACTCATGTCTACCATTCAGGATACCTTTCTAAAAAGATGCAGGCTTGGGGTTGGAGAGATGGCTCAGCAGTTGAGAGCACTGACTGCTCTTCCAGAGGTCCTGAGTTCAATTCCCAGCAACCACATGGTGGTTCACAACCATCTGTAATGGAATCTAATGCTGTCTTCTGGTGACTGAAGACAGCTACAATGTACTCACAAACATAAAAAAAAAGATGCAGGCTTTCTGCAGGTCTGTGTACAGTGCCGGACTTCCACTTGGAGAGAAATTACCAATGCCAATGGATCTCGTATTGCACTTTTTTCACTTAAGAGCAATTATTTGGATATGAAAGCATAATATTCCTAGGGTAATCAATAATCCTCCAATACAAGCATGCACGTGTGAACACACAGACTTTACCCATATGTATGCTCATTGTTCTCTGAAATGAGCACATTGGGAAGAACCAGAATGAAGTAATTAATCACCTATGTTTGGGGCCTACTATTGTGCTACACTGCTTGTAGATAAAATACTGAGGGGAACGGAACAGGTCTAGACAAGTTCTAACGACTGGGCCATGGTGTTTTGAGATGGGATTTAATGAATATGCTGTGAGAATATAAAAGGTTACAGACAATCAAATATTTTCTTTTCAGGGAAGGGGGTGAGATGGGCCTGTTTTTGTTTTGTTTTGTTTCACTTTGTTTTGACTGGAGAGACTGCCGTGGGTGCTGGGAACTGAATGTTTCTTTCTCTGGTTGTGAGATTATCCTTTAATGACCAAGCCATCTCCAGCCCAAGAGTATATTTTGTAAGCTTGCTTCAGAGACATCATCTTAAACCAGTTTCCCAAGTTGGGATTATGATGTGTGAGGGGGATGTCAACTGAGAAAATTCTCCTGCTAGAAGGGTATGTGGGAAAGCCTGTGGTGCACTTTGTTTGACGTTTGACTTGAGAACGCTGCCCAGCTCACTATTGGAGAGGCCACCCTGTTCTGACAGTCTTAATGTACAAGAAAGCAGGCAGAGTATGCTATGATAAGCAAGCCAGTAACCAGTACTCCTCTATGGCCTCTTACCTCTAGGTTCCTGCCCTGAATTCCCTGGATGGTGAGCTCTAAGCTACAAGATGAAACAAATCCTTTGCTTTTAGTCATGGTGTCTTATCAGCAATAGAACCTAGCTAATAGTTTGCAATGGCAGACAGTTCTCTTGAAAACAGAATCATGTTGCTGTACAGAACCTTCTGGAATGCTTCCCCACCAAGCATTCTGAAGCAGACTCTGTGAGAAGCTGAGTGAGCAGCGGTATCTGCTACTGGGTAAGAACAGGGTGTGGAGGCATTTGTCGCAATAAAGCTGAAATCTTCAGCTAAGACACTTGTGAATTAGCATTCTGAATATGAAATAAAAACTCATCTGCAACAAGAATCCATTCTTGGGGTTGGGGATTTAGCTCAGTGGTAGAGCGTTTGCCTAGGAAGCGCAAGGCCCTGGGTTCGGTCCCCAGCTCCGAAAAAAAAAAAAAGAACCAAAAAAAAAAAAAGAATCCATTCTTAGTTTTTAATAGCAAACAAGAGAAATAAAGTAGTTACAGTTATGAGTCATGTTAACAAAATCTTGGTTCTATAGGAAACTCTTCATGAATATCAATACTTCAAACTCGTTGTTCATAAATGAGTATAGAAATCTCAGGTCACTTTGTCAACTAACACTGTGGAATAGGCTCGGCTGTATTTTTAAACTGTGTTAATTTTTACATATAAAAGTATTTTAATGTGATATATATTTGAATAAGTCTCATGTACATGATAAAAATGTCAGACATCCATGCTGCACTCCTGTGTTCAGTGGTAGTCCCTATTTTCTTCTAGGTTAAAAAAAACAAGTCTATTCATGTAGAAATATATCGGTATAAATGCATATATATGTACACAGAGGAATAAAAAGACAGACACGCATACACAGTCTTTGTCCACAGTGAGAACATACTATATGCACTGTTCAACAATCTGATTTCTGTACTTAAACGATATAACAAGTAGCATTCACTACAACACATTCCCAGCTGTTTTCCACATTTTTATTCAACTCTTATTAACAATGTCTAGACAAAATCCCTCAAAGTTTTCTATTGAAGTCTTTAATTCTAGCACTTGGGAGGCAGAGACAGGCACATCTCTGTGAGTTCAAGGCCAGCCCAGTCTAGTAACAAGTTCCAGGCTAGCCAGGACTATATGGTAAGATTCTGTCTCAAACAAAACAAAACAACTCCCCAACATTTTCTATTAATTCAGAAGCTAACGAAGACATTAACAAAGAAAGCTAGATGATACCGAAGGGTACCCTCACCCTAACATCCAGATAATAAAATAAGTGTCAGGAAGGAATGTCTCTGTCTTCTTGGACCCAATGGAAAGAAAGCTGCAGTAAACCAGGGAAAAGACCACTGAAAGAGTTGGCTGCCTAGAAACAGGTCTTGTAACCTGTAGAAGATGAAATACACACAAGGAATATTGAACAAACAATGCATTAAGTTAAAAAACAGATTTGTGGTTATGCCAGGTATGGTGGCACATGCCTATTATTCCCAGTACACAGGAGGCTGAAATACCTTTTCATAAGTTTGAGATCAGCTGGAGCTACATAGCAAAGCATTACTAGTCTCCCCACTGTGATTAAATTTAGGATGCCATGATGTAAGTGTTATAAAAGCCATACTTATCCTACTTACCCACACACAGAAAGAAGCAGAAATGTAGGACTACTTGTTCTCAAGAACATAGTGTGCATAGTTTCACTTCCCTGTGACATCTAAGTTTCCAGTTCTTGTTCCTGGTGGAGTCTGGCTAAAGTCTCTACCCTTGGGTTGTAAGAGGTGTACTTTTGCCTCTTCAATAAATCCCTTTATTTTTACTAAGGCTACCTAAAATAAACTAAAACAGAACACATTTTCCAAGGAGAACTGAGGAGCCAGCAGATGACTGGGGCGCTACGAAGGGCAGCTGCTCTTCCCTTCTCTTCCATGAGTAACGTACGAAGGACATGCTTACTAACAACAAACAACTCCATGGTTCCTCTAAGTTCCCTGATGCTTTTGCAAAGTCATGAAATTCCTAGCAACTCACTTGGGAGATGCTTTACTGTATGGGTTTACAGTGGGTGTCCACCTGTTTTCCCAGTGACTTGTGGAATGCATGCCTTTGATCCTGTCACCATTCCAACAGGTGATGGCCAGTTTCAAGTTGATTCATGGCCCGAACACTTGCTCATGTTCTTTTTCCTACACATTGCCCAATTGAAAAATATACATTTATAAACGCTCTTCTTCTCTCAGCCTACTCCCTTACCAGCTCTCTGCATAGAAATGGAATGGAGAAATCATCTGAGGTAAGAGTTTTAAACATTTAAAGAGAGAAACATAGGTAAGAGTGAATAGCCACTCCAGTTTCTATGGAGAAAATCAGAGCATCTGAATGGATGTCGGAAATTCTCACTTTTATGGAGGGCATTTAGGAGATCCTGGTTTGGGGTAAACTATAGTGTCTGCATTCATGGGGCAGAGTTCCAGATCAGTCAGGGCTACATAATAGAAATTCATGAGAGAGAAAGAGAGAGAGAGAGAGAGAGAGAGAGAGAGAGAGAGAGAGAGAGAGAGAGAATGTTTCGCGGAAATCTGTATAGCATAGACGGGAGAGTCCAGAAAAGCTGAACTGGAGCCACTCTTTCACCCAAGGACACAAGATTCGCATCCTGGGATAGAGAGATGAGCAGGACTCTCCAGGCAGCAGGACTCTCCGTCTTCTGATACCTAGTGATGATGGAGACAGGGACAAATTTCCTTCTTAAAAGGAAGTGATCAAGACTTACATCTGTTCTCTTGACATGTAAGATTAAAACAATCTTTGCCCGTGTGTACACATGTTCATACAGATGTGTGCACATATCCACATGCCCATGCATGTGCGTGACAGTTTGTCATCAAGCCATTCCTGGACTGTTTTCTTCATCTTAGGTTTGAAACAAGGTTTCTCACCAAACAGCTCACCAGTTGGCTAGACATGCTGGCCAACAAGTCCCAGCTCCGGTCTCCACCACCTTGGTGCCATATTACATGTGTGCACCTCCAGGCACAGCTTCTTACATGGAGGTTGAAGAGCTGAACTCAGGGTCATGCTCATGAGGCCAGTACTTTACAAACTGAGCCATCTCTCTAGCCCCATAACCAACTTCCTACAGGGGTGGATGGAGCTGTCACAATGGGTATCCACTCCCCTAAAAGACAGAAAGTATGAAAAGACAACTTCACTATGAAGGTTTTATGAATCACAGTCATACTACACGACAAGATCATACCAGGGCACTAATAATTGATGAAGGGTGAAATAATTTTCTCTTCCTTTCTTGTTTTTTTCTTGTTTTTCAAGGCAGGGTTTCTTTGTTTAGCCCTGGCTGTCCTGGAACTCATCTGTAGACCAGGCTGGCCTCAAACTCACATAGATCTGTCTGCCTATGCCTCCTAAGTGCCAAGATCAGAAGTGTGTGTATCCCCCTTCTCAGGAAAATAATTTTCTTAATTTGAGACAGCAAGTGGAAACTGAATTTTAAGAGAAACCAAATGTATCTTCAGAAACTGAAGCATGGGCTCACTGGGACCTGCAAGTGCAGGTAATGCTTATGAGTGACACATCTGTACTGCAAATCAGGGAACTTGGACTGGTTAAACCCTCCTAAGTACTAGACTTAGAGATAAGACAAGCCGGATTCGTGTAGTGTCAGTGACAACTAAGAAAAACCAACAAATGGGACTTGACAAGAGGATCATGGAACACAGGTCAAAAGCAGGGAGCGTTAAGGGAGCCTCTGACTAATAAAAATGAGACTTTCCATAGCTGAATTTCCCACAAGCCACTCCAATAAGAAGGTACGACAAAGATGTCGGAGATGTCCACCTAGAAGCTGCCAGTCTAGAAAAATTAGCTTGTATTTGCATACTGGGAGATCTTTTGGAAAGATGCAATAGAGACTAGAACACCAGGACACATGACTTTAAGGGACCATCAGCAAAGTAAGGGAGCTGGTAATTCATTTATTTAAAGACACAGCAAGAACTTAAGGTTGACAGCCATTAACAAGGGCACTAGAGGGCAAGAAGGTTGCTAGAATGTGATGGTATTAGTTACTTTCATATTGCTGTAATAAAACGCCATGACTGTGACAACAGGGGGCAGATGGTTTCAGAGAGATATGTCTCTCTCTATAGTCATGACAGGGAGGCATGTCAGCAAGGGACCGTCACAGAGCAAGAAGCTGAATGTCACATCTTGAGCTGTAAGTAGGAAACAGGCCATACCTCTGTGTGTGGCACACACACAGTTGCGCCAGCCCTAATGAAAACACCCACCAACTGGGTGATGTCTCAAATGCCTGAGACTATGGGGGGATATCTCTTTCAAATCATCACAGGGATTAAGGACAGATGGACACTTACAGAGCAGGGGTATGAGGAGTTTTGTAGTTCATGGAAGGAAACAAAATTATTAGGAGTGTCCACCATCTCCAGAGATGCAGAAAAGAGACTGATCTAAGAATGTCTAAACTTACTATGAGAAAATATGACAATTATGGAACGGGCGTGCAGGGTGAGGACAGGGAAAATTGAGGTTTCTTTTTTAAATATGGTGAAGAGGAACGAGTTTGAATGTTGAAGAGTGTTCCGGAGGCTAAGCAAGAAGTATACAGTAGGGAAGGGGCTAGGTGATGGAGGTGATTTAAGGCTACTGAGCCCCGGATTTCAGCTTTCTCCATACCACTGTCAGAATGGTGACTGACTATATTCTTGCTCCTTATGGAACACCATGCCTCTCGGGCTACCCTGTAGCATGGCATTTGGAATTGCTGCACCTCCTCTATAAAGAGATTATGCATGCCTACCCCTGAGCCAGGCGGCTCGCTCTGACCATTTGAAAGTGAGCTACAGTGGGTAACTACCACATCCAAGCAGTGATTTAAGGAGTAATTAAGTGGTTCCATTCACCCATTCTTTTCTTCTCCGTGAAATACAAGCTTGTTGTGAGCTGCTCATGTGGACAGGTTTACAGAAGGTGATAATTAGAATCTCCAAGGTAAGAAAACATCTGAACTGTGAATTCCTTTTCTCCTGAGAGATTCTGGTGTTTTTTCTACTAGTTCCTGGTTAAGAGACAAAAACCCGGAATTTTTAAGAAAAATTTTTTTTCCATATTGGGGATTAAATCTAGGTCATTGTGCGAAATCACTCTCTATTTTGAGCTGTATCCCCAGCCCTAATGAAAGTTTTCAAATTACTCTTGGAAGAATCCCAAGCTTACCATCAAGGAACCAAAGACTTACTTGCACTGGTTCCTGTTTTCTTGAGTCTGTGCAGACTACTTGGGCTGTTCTTATTCACCCTTCCTGAAGACCACCGCTCTTCTTCTCCATCCAACTTAGAGACTAGGCCTTGTCTGGGATCTTGATTTCCTACTCATAAGAAATGGTAGACACTGAGGTTTGGACCAACCATTCAGAAATCAAGCCCCAAATTTTTTACTTCAGGGTCTTTCAAGGCTAGTGAACATATATGGCTTCTGATGTTTCAAAATAAGGATGCCCATGAACCTCCCTTTTAAGCACACCTTCCTTTTTGGAGTCAATGGCACAAGCATCATTCATAGCACTTGTTGCCATTCTGTCTAAGCTCCACCCCCACAGCTACTTGGCAGCATCCAGGTATGCTCTGCCTCACAGTTGCCTAGCAACAGCCATATATAGTACCTGACACTCTATAAGGAGCTTCTTCCCCCGCCCTCCTCTTATTCCCTCTTACTTTTTCTTTCCCTCTTGCTCTTCGTTCTTCTCTGTTCTTGCCCCACTGCCCCCATGTACCCATGACTGGGCCACCTTTCCTTTCTTCTACTCTTCTCTCATTAAACCTCACCATGTGAAACCATGGTGTCTTAGTATTTTCTGTCCAGGCATGGGCTGAGATTCAAAACCTTAACAGTATTAAAAAGGTCTCAAAACTCCCTGATCAACCACTACCACCACCACCACTACCAAAATAAAACAAAACAAAACAAGAAAACATCAAGGGGAAACATGAAGGACTTGAGGAAGGAGGGACCACAGGGAACATGTTCTGGGTGTTGGGGAACTGTCCTTACCCATCGAGGCTGGATTACTGCAGTTTTCTAGCTTTGTATCCTTGTACACATTTCTCTGCCCAGGTTCCAACTGCTCCCATTCCTTCTGAGGAAAAGCCACAGACACATCCATGAACGTTACTGAGTCCTATCATTCTTATTCAGTTCACAGAGAATTGGACAGTTCGACCATATCAACCCTCACCTCTTCCCTCCCTTCTTCTTTACAAAGGGATTGGCTTTGTCTCTGGTGTTTAGAATTTCTTCCTTGGCTTTGAATGTTTCTACTATTTCACATCTCATTTCCACAAAGTGTTTGGTATCGAAGGGAGAAGGCTTTAGGGTGAACTCCAGCTGCCATGTTGACCTGGGACTAGCGAGTTTGTCTGGACCTTTCTCTGGGTTGCAGTCCCCTGGCTTATGGCACCATTATCAGGCCATTTTCTATCTTCCACAGAGTCCAGGCCTGGAACTGTTACCTAATTTTGTAAGTATTCTCAGGGATACCTTAGCTTGTGAACAATTTGTTTTGTTTTGTTTTTTTCTTTTTGTCTCTTAAATTTTTGCCAAGACTAAAAGTGAAAAGCCAGGCACAGTGGTGCATGGATGTGGCTGAAGCCACTGAGGAGGCTTTCGTCAGAGAATGATGTGGACCGTGGCAGGGGTGGGGGAGACAGGGAGATAGAGAGACAGAGAGAGATTTCAGCAATATTGGTTGGCTCTCTCAACAGCATTTTGCCATATTGTAGCAAACCACAGCAAGAATTTGATTCAGGATCCTGAGCTTGAACCAAATTTAATCTCTCGATCTAGGGGCCAGAGGATCCTATGGGATGCTGGGCAAACTTTTGTCTTTATCCATTGGGCCTCTAATGACCAAACCTCCCCCGACCCCTGGCATGTCCTGAACCATGTTGAGCAGCTGTAGCCTTAGAAAGATGTGTCTCTCCTCGATCTGTTGGAAAAGATAGTCTATGGATGGAAGAATCGTGCAGCAAGTCTCATGCGTCTATGGTCCTTATAAAGCCCAGCATACACTGCCCAATCTTTCAAATCCTTTTGTAAACAGATGGATGTGCAGTTGAGCCATGGTCTGCCTTATAATCCCCAAGGTAAAGGTATTGTTGAGCGAGCACATCGTACCTTGAAGGAATGCTTAATTAAACAAAAAGGGGGAATAGGCCATGGCAGAACTCCTAAGGAACAGATATCCTTAGCCCTTTTTACTCTTAATTTTTTAATTTTGGTTGATGATGGCCTTTCTGCCGCTGACCAACATCAGTGTTGGGCGGGCACATTGAAAGGTTATGTGAAGTGGAAAGATGTGCTCACTGGCTTATGGCATGGGCCAGACCCACTGTTGGTGTGGGCAAGAGGGTCTGTTTGTGTGTTTCCTCAGGACCGGCAAGATCCGTTGTGGGTCCCTGAAAGATTGACCAGGAGGTGCAACAAGAATGAAGATCCTGCTGTTGCTGACACTTCTCGGTGTGACCCTAATGCTGGTCAAAAGGGAGCCCCAGTGGGGGATACTACCGGTGTTCCCGAGACTCATGCCAATACGTCATGACCTTTAAGCCCACTCCTCTAATTTGTCTAAACAGTTGTCAAGTTATCTTTTAGGTAATTGGACTGGAGAATTCGATTTCTTAATGGATCAGCTACATGTAGCCATCGTGACCGTGAACTCCACATGTGCAGACGCTAGACTGGCTACGGAATTGTCATCTTGGATTGCTGTTGCTATGAATCATCTTAGAGAGTGGGTGGGTATGGGAGCCCTATCTGGACTCTTGCTGCTGGTCTCCCTAGTGAGCCTGTGGTGTCTCTGTTGAATGAGGTTTATTCAGAGGCGGCACGTGGCTATGGTGGTACAGACATTTACAGCCATTGAAGCAGGACAGTCCCCTAAAGCCTGGCTTATGGTCATTCAGAAGACCTAGTTGTACCTCGCCCCTGAGTATATGTGAATGACCTTGCCCAGCGACAGGCAACTACCTTTCTACCTAAGGCACGGAACCTTGTGGGTGACGAGGTGTCCTACGACGGGTTTAATGAAGGGATGAGCCTAAGACAAGTGGGGTCGCCATGCTCAGTGGTGCCTTGCCTGCTTGATTAATTAAACAAAAAGGGAGAACTGTAGAGAGCTGGGACGTGCCGAGCCTCAAAGATGGCTCTGGTTTCCGCCTTCCACCCTCCCAACACTGAGCGCTCCTTGCAGTAAACAAGTCCTTATTTGGCTATGTCTGCCTGGCCCGCTAGCTTCCGCATACTGACAGCCTATCTACATGACCCATGGGGCTTGCTAGGACTGGCCAGTGCTAGCTATTTAAGTATGGTGCAGGGCGTTCCCTGGGGAGAGAGAGCCAGAAGAGAGAGAGAGTCAGAAGGTTGTATCAAGGTTCCTGAGTAAAACTGCTTGAAGAAGATCTCCTGTGTTCGTGTCTTCCTTGCTGGTCGAGGTTGGGCGCGGCCCTTGTTAATGGCTGTCAACCTTAAGTTATTGCTATGTCTTTAAATGGATGAGTTACCAGCTCCCTTACTTTGCTGATGGTCCCTTAAAGTCATGTGTCCTCTCCTGTCCTGTTCTTATTGCATCTTTCCAAAAGATCTCCCAGTATGCAAATACAAGCTAATTTTTCTAGACTGGCAGATTCTAGGTGGACATCTCCGACGTCTTTGTCGTACCTTCTTATTGGAGTGGCTTGTAGGAAATTCAGCTATGGAAAGTCTCATTTTTATTAGTCAGAGGCTCCCTTAACGCTCCCTGCTTTTGACCTGTGTTCCATGATCCTCTTGTCAAGTCCCATTTGTTGGTTTTTCTTAGTTGTCACTGACACTACACGAATCCGGCTTGTCTTATCTCTAAGTCTAGTACTTAGGAGGGTTTAACCAGTCCAAGTTCCCTGATTTGCAGTACAGATGTGTCACTCATAAGCATTACCTGCACTTGCAGGTCCCAGTGAGCCCATGCTTCAGTTTCTGAAGTGACATTTCGTTTCTCTTAAAATTCAGGTTCCAGTTGCTGTCTCAAACTAAGAAAATTATTTTCCTGAGAAGGGGGATACACACACTTCTGATATTGGCACTTAGGAGGCATAGGCAGACAGATCTATGTGAGTTTGAGGCCAGTCTGGTCTACAGATGAGTTCCAGGACAGCCAGGGCTAAACAAAGAAACCCTGCCTTGAAAAACAAGAAAAAAACAAGAAAGGAAGAGAAAATTATTTCACCCTTCATCAATTATTAGTGCCCTGGTATGATCTTGTCGTGTAGTATGACTGTGATTCATAAAACCTTCATAGTGAAGTTGTCTTTTCATACTTTCTGTCTTTTAGGGGAGTGGATACCCATTGTGACAGCTCCATCCACCCCTGTAGGAAGTTGGTTATGGGGCTAGAGAGATGGCTCAGTTTGTAAAGTACTGGCCTCATGAGCATGACCCTGAGTTCAGCTCTTCAACCTCCATGTAAGAAGCTGTGCCTAGAGGTGCACACCTGTAATATGGCACCAAGCTGGTGGAGACCGGAGCTGGGACTTGTTGGCCAGCATGTCTAGCCAACTGGTGAGCTGTTTGGTGAGAAACCTTGTTGCAACCTAAGATGAAGAAAACAGTCCAGGAATGGCTTGATGAGAAACTGGCATGCACATGCATGGGCATGTGGATATGTGCACACATCCAGATGAACATGTGTACACACGGGCAAAGATTGTTTTAATCTTACATGTCAAGAGAACAGGTGTAAGTCTTGATCACTTCCTTTAAGAAGGAAATTTGTCCCTGCCTTCCACCATCATCACTGGGTATCAGAAGATTTGTGCTGCCATGCTACCTAGAGAGTCCTGCTTCCCGGAGAGTCCTACTCATCTCTCTATCCCAGGGTGCGAGTCTTCAGTCCCTGGGTGAAAGGCTCCAGTTCAGCTTTTCTGGACTCTCCCTTCTATACTCTACAGATTTCCACCAAACCTTCTCCCCCCTCCCCACTGAGAGCTGAGAGTCTCTCTCTCTCTCTCTTTCTCTCTCTTTGTCTCTCTCTGTCTCTGAGTGTGTGTGTGTGTGTGTGTGTGTGTGTGTGTGTGTGTGTGTCTTTCTGGTTCTCTGTCTCACTGTTATGTGTTTTCCTTTCTGTTCTTTCTGTATCTGTATTTGTCTCGGCATCTCTGCAGCGCTCTCTCTCTCTCTCTCTTCTCTCTCCTCTCTCTCTCTCTCTCTCTCTCTCTCTCTCTCTCTCTCTCTCTCTCTCTCTAACATGAATTTCTATTATTTAGCCCTGACTGGTCTGGAGCTCTGCCTCATGAATGCTGGGATTAAAGATGTGTGCCACCGTAGTTTACCCCAAACCAGGATCTCCTAAATGCCCTCCATAAAAGTGAGAATTCCAGACATCCATTCAGATGCTCTTATTTTCTCCACATAAACTGGAGTGGCTATTCACTCTTACCTATGTTTCTCTCTTTAAATGTTTAAAACTCTTACCTCAGATGATTCCTTCAAGATGGTCTCAGTTTGATGATGTTAGAGTCTTTTTTAGGAGTATGAATCTTTACATGAAATCACTAGATGGTAATAAAGTTTAAACTTCATCCTAAACCTTTACATGAAATACTGTGTTTTTACACTTGTTACAAATTTTTCTCCATATTTAGATTAAAATAGGAAACTCTTAAAATTGTGAACAAGGAGATGAGGAGATAGCGTAATCAGTAAAAGCTTGTTAAGCGGTATATGAATCCCATCCCTACGACCCACTTCAAAATCTAGATGTGCTGCTTTGTTCTTGCAACCCCATAATTGGGAAAGTTGAGACAGGAGAATCCCTGAGACTACCTGGCCAACCAGACTTGCTTAATTTACAAGCCATAGGTCAGAGGGAAAAACTTTTAAAGACAGGGTACAGTGCTCCTGAAAAACAGTACTTGTGTTAACACACAGACACACACACACACACACACACACACACACACGCTCATTTGTGAAAATGTTAATTAGAGCAACAAACAGTAAAATACAATAATTCATGAACTTTTTACGCGTGTGCTTAGCCACCACAATTAGTATTTAATTTGCATTTACGCTTACTGCATACTTATGGCCTGTGTAAAATACAGGTGAGGGTACCCTCTGGTATTGCCTAGCTTTCTTTGTTAATGTCTTTGTTAGCTTCTGAATTAATAGAAAACTTTGTGGAGTTGTTTTGTTTTGTTTTGTTTGAGACAGAATCTTACCATATAGACCTGGCTAGCCAGGAACTTGTTATGTAGACCAGGCTGACCTTGAACTTTTTATGTAGACCCGGCTGGCCTTGAACTCACAGAGATGTACCTGTCTCTGCCTCCCAAGTGCTAGAATTAAAGACTTCAATAGAAAACTTTGAGGGGTTTTTGTCTAGATATTGTTAATAAGAGTTGAATAAAAATGTGGAAAACAGCTGGCATTGTGTTGTAGTGAATGCTACTTGTTATATCGTTTAAGTACAGAAATCAGATTGTTGAACAGTGTATAAAGTATGTTCTCACTGTGGACAAAGAGTGTGTATGTGTGTCTGTCTTTTTATGCCTCTGTGTACATATATATGCATTTATACCGATATATTTGTATATGAATATGTTGTTGTAAAAATATAAAAATAAAAAAAAAGTATGGATATCTTTTACCCCGTTATGTCTGCACCGTGGTGCCCCAAGATGTCTGCTAGGTATCTTGGTCGAAACACATCCTGGCCGCACACTTTCTTACACTCAAACCCTCACATAAAGGAACACACAATACAACAATCTTTGACCCAATTGGTAAGATATAATTGCCCACTTAAACATACAAAATCCGGTACCATCCATCCCTTGAGAACATTAATAACAACCTATAAATACACAGAGCAGAATCTTAACATCACCTGTCATCTTGTCCTGCCACGGTTTCTCTCCCTCTCTCCCTCCTGTCTCTTCCTCTCTCCCTCAGTCTCCTCCTCTTCCTTCAAACTTCCCTCCCGCCCATCCTTCCTTCTCCTCCAATGACAGGCCTCCTTCTATCCTGTACCTGCCCCTCCCTAGTACTTTACAAATTCAATGGAGAGGTGGTTCTGGTGAAGTCACCTGAGTTCTGAGTCCTTGACTAGGCAGCTGTCCTTGGGGCAGTGGAATTAGCATCAAAATACAGTAACTTCAGGGCAAACCACAACATTTCACCCT
This sequence comes from Rattus norvegicus, assembly GCF_021556685.1. Classification (NCBI taxonomy): domain Eukaryota; kingdom Metazoa; phylum Chordata; class Mammalia; order Rodentia; family Muridae; genus Rattus; species Rattus norvegicus. Next base: position 80,959,501 of record NC_141538.1, read on the forward strand.
TTTTGTCCAGTTAAAAAGCCTTGTCACTTATATATTGAGTACAATTACCATTCTACAATTTATAAAGCATTTGATATACTCAACACCCAGTCCATCACTATATCAGTTAAACAGAACATTCCATTCCATTCCAGCTTAAGAAAGGCTTAAAATCTATATCTTGCCTAGCTTGTATACTACCTGATAACTATCCAATAAAATATGTATATTTAGAGTTAAACAGCCTGATAGGCTATTTAACATCTTCAACCCCGTCAGAAATCTGGGAATGACCAAATATCTATACACAAAGGAAGCCTAACACAGCTTCCAGAACTGAGAGGTTGTAGAGACAAATCTCCACTAGCACAGTCCCCTGTTAGCAACATGTGAGCGCAAGACTTCAGCCTTCTGGCCCAAAATCAACTGAAAGACTCTTGAAATGCAGATTTTGAAGGGCTGATCACCCTGTTTTGGCAGAGTTTATCAGTCAACTATACTGCATAATTTGTCCTTTTCTGGACAGTATTAGTCTGCAGATGAAACATGCAGATTTGCCTAGTGGCTGCCTAGCCACAATGTATTGCCTCACCTAGAGGTAGAGATGTTCACAATCTTCATTAAATCCACCAAAGGGTAACTGTTAGGAGCAGATATGTCTCAACAAAAGATAAATAACTTTAAATCTCAAATTTTGTGGATTTCTGATGTTTTTGAAAATCATCTATCTATATAAGACAATCTGGACTGTTGTCCCCATATCCTAAATTTTATCTTGAAAGCACTCTCAAAAGCTCAGAGCCATGACTTTGCTATTTGAATCTTAACTCACAGGTGTAATCAACTCAGAAGTTTGTAATGACAACAATAGAAGGACTGGCTCTAAACCTTGTACTTTTAAACTTTAAACAAATAAGTTCTACATCAAAGCAAAGATATGATTTTAGCTTAGTTACCAAATGAGATTATGACTGTACAATTCAATCTAGCTAATTACTCCCTGTTAAATTACTACCAATTTTAAATTCCTCATAAAAACAATGTTAGAATAACCACTTTCAGCCCCCCAAAGTCCAGGGAATTGGGGCGATGACTCCTCCATAACTTCTTCAAGCTGTACATGGGCGTTGAGATATCCTTAGGGGTAGGGGGAAGGAAGAATGAAGCAAATGCTGTAGCAGGATGTGTCCTGACTGGACCCAGCTGAAAGTCCTTGAGACCAGGAATCCAAGTAGGCACACTCTGTAAAATACAACTCTCAAGACAAAAGTTTAGAATCGAGATATTGAAAGAGCGTACGCCCAAAACGGGGAGCCGCGTCTCTCGCTCTGATCGCAGGGTGGGGTGCCCCCAGGAATCACGAGGAGCCATTCTTGATGTAACAGCAAGAGGTAGCTTTATTAACGAGATCCCGGGTCTTAGCGGGATCCTGGGTCGACACGTGTCTCACACAGGAGACAGAGGAATCGACCCTGAGCTTCCAAACTCAGGGGTTTATATAGGGGAGGTTAGGGGCATTCGCGCGGGTGCACATGATTGGTCAATTCAAATGGTGCACAGTTACTTTCGGCGCAAAATTACATCAGCAAGGAGTACGTGTTATCTAGCAGCTCAGCAGGCAGGTAGGGTAGCTCATCTCACTCAGGGGGGTGAAGGAAGGGGAGGGTGTCCTTGGGGAAGGAAGGATGGTCAGTGTCCTTGGGGCTGATAGCTGGTTTGGCAAGTCCTATCTCTGGCTCTCCCTCAGGCATGTCCGGCCCTGCACATCCGGACTCTGACAATGAGCAACCTTTATGAAACTCTAGTTCTACATTCCCCACTTCTTTTTTTTTTTGTTAATAGTTCTACTCCTAGAACTTCATGGAGAACTCAGCTTCATCTAGCATAACAGCTTGGTATTGTAGTCTTAACATGAGGATTCTAACCTGGACACTATCCAAGCCTATCCACCAAGGTCATGAGTAGCTTTTAGAACTTCTAAGCTTATACAGACTGTGATCCCTGAGGCACAGTCCCAAGAAGTGTTAAGAGTACTAACATATGCAATGTTACATCATTTGTAATGGAAATCAAGCCTATCCCACACCTATCTTGATAGAACCCAGTACAAACATGACTGAATTTCCCTCTAGGTCCCAGCTCTCAGCCCCAACAGCTAGTATGCGGCTGGTGAGGGCTGAGAATTGACAGCTCTCAGGGTGGTCAGCAGCACCAGGTATGGTCCTTTCCAGCGAGGCTCGAGTGTCTGGGCTCAGTGTAGCTGCAATCTCCGACCTGGAACTGATGGGATGTCTCAGGGGTCTCCGGGGCATAGGCTGCTGTCAGCTGTGAGCAGATTTCTTTCTGTATCACCTGAAGGTCTTTCAGCCTGGCACACAAATCATTATTACTATGGCACTATGACATGTTGGTTCAGTAACATCATCTAATACAGTCAGGGGAGCTGAGGCCCCATATAAGATCTCAAAGGGGGTAAGGCTGAATCTGGAAGGGGTATTTCTTGCTCTGAAGAGAGCAAGAGGGAAGGAGTGTCACCCAGTCTGCGCCAGTCTCCATGGTTAATTTAATTTGGTCAGGGTCTCTCTTAAAATTTTATTTATTTACTCTACCTGTCCTGAACTTTGAGGTCTGTAAATACAATGTAATTTCCAATTGACCTCTAAATACTTGGCCACACCCTGGCTTACCTTGGCAACGAAAGTAGGGCCTTTGTCTGACCAGATTACCTTGGGCATTCCAAACCTGGGGAAGATTTCTTCCAGTATCTTCTTGATGATTGCAGAGGCCGTCTCTCGTTTGGTGAGGAAAGCGTCTATCTATTCCTGAAAAAGTATCTACAAGCACTAGGAGATACTTGTGATTATATTTTTCTGGTTTTATCTCAGTGAAGTTCACTTCGACTTTTCACTAAACTCTCTAGGTCTCTTTGCCCTGTTTGCTTGCTAAGCATTCACTTATTGACATACCTTATACTTTTTACTGTCTCTCTGGCTAAAATCTTAAAGTCTGTTACATACACCTTAACTACTTGGACACACTTCTTATCTCCTAAATGAGTCCATTTCTGTATTTGGCAAAGTGAGTCTTTTCTTTGTTCTCTGGGGAGTATAGCTTTCCCCTCAAGTGTGCCATTGTCCTTTATCTTTTAAGCAATTTGGGCCTTTTCTAAGTGAGGCCATCCCTTAGTCCGATCCTAGTTCTCAGTGGCTGTCTCTTGCAGGCCTGCAACCAGGATAGGCTCCTGCTGAAAAGCTCTCAGGGAGAACTTTCCCTCGGGATGGAGACCCTCCAACTCCAAAGACCAGACCGAGACACCACAGGATGCAATCAGCAAGAGGATTTGGTTTATTGTCGGGATACACAGGCACAGGCACCTGCGGGCGCTTCAGTCACTCGGGGGACTGGCGCACCCCACGGAACCAAGGATGGGCTTTTTATAGGATTTTGGGGAGCAGAAGCAAGCATACAGAAGCAGATGCATGGTTACAGGGATATAATTGGTGGATTCTAATATGGCAAGGGTTTAGCCCGGGGGCAAGTTTCCTAGCTACCTTCCTGAAACATAAGGACTGACTTGGCCCCCCAAGGGTTCAGCCCGGGGGCAAGTTTCTTAGCTACCTTCTTGGAACATAACGACTGACTCGGCCCCCCACCAGGGTGTGGGACCTCTCCTGGGGCTTTTTTTTCATTGTCAGGTGCTCAACCGAAGTCGTCCTGTTGCCAGGCCTTCAACCAAACACATCCTGTTTGGCAGCCGCTGTGTACTCAGTGTTCTAACCTTTCCCTGAACCAGTCATCTTAAGTACAGCCTTGCAAAATGGCGTTACTGCTGTTAAGCTGGGGTCTTTCACTGCATAGCCATTTTTTGAGCCACTTGATCTGCTTCATTATTGCCCCATCCCACTGAATCTCTTCCCTCCTGATATCCTGAGCAATGAATAGTACTCACAGTGGTTGGCTTCACCAGGGCATCCAAGAGATGGCAAAAGCATCTGAAGTGCTAATGTGCTGGGGGGGTAGAGGTTCAGCCATCCCAGATGACATTGTGTTGTCCACCATGGCAGCACCCACTTGTCTCTGACCTTCATTCATGAAGAGAACTGTTCCCGTCTGTGGACAAGGTCCTCGGCTTTCAGCAGGGGTCAATCAGCCAGTCGCAGAGGTCTTTCCTCTACCCATGGGCTTCTGCCAGTACTTGACACTCGTGCTGTGGTGGCTCCAGGTCCGGATTGGGCAGCAAGGTGACCAGATTGTTCCCAACCGGTGGAGAATCTAGTCCATGGCAGCTGACCAGTGGTCCCATCTTTTGGGACACTCTATTCAAAGGCAGAACATCAGCCACTCTATCACAGTTTAAGTCCTGGATTGGGTGATAATTGTTAGTGCCCGGCTGGCAGGAGTGATGTGTTCCAGGCAGATCAGGACTAAGTCACACATCTCCCAGCATCAGGTACTGGTGCACTGAGACAGGTCTTAAGCTCCACATACACAGTCTGTAGATATGCATACACATGGCCTCACCCAGCCATTTCAGCCCACGCAAGCCATTTTGGAGAGCAATTTTCTCATGAGCAAGGGATAGGGGCAGTCAGGGATGACTATGAACTAGTGGGTGGGTTACCCGGCCCACGCCAAGGTCCACTGTTCTTCGGGCAGTCCATAAGTATTGTTCGTTGCCAGTAGCCCCTTGCACTCAAGGTCTTTGGATATTGGCCCACTGGGGGGCATAGGAGCACAGAGCATTGGGTCCCTGTATCCACACTTCCCTTCTATCTCTGTACATAGCCAGCACTCTAGGACCAAGAGGCTCTCCAGTGTCCCCTCTTGTTCTTTCTGGGGCAGTCCCTGACCCAGTGTCTTTTTTTTTTCTTTGCATTAGGCACACTGATCTTTAGCCAGGAATTCTCTTCTGTTGCCAGGTACTGTCTTCCTAGGTTCCCTAACTACTGTGGCCAGTATATGTTCCTCTCTTGTCTTTTATCTCTCTTTAGCTCTCTAGCTTCCTCTTCTTTTAGTCTCTTTTCTTCCCTAGCTTCCTGCTCTTTTTACCTTCTTTCTTTCTTTCTTTCTTTTTTTTCAGTCTCTCTGCATCTTCTTCTACAGCTATTAGGTGCTGTCCACTTTTCTGCACAGACCCTGAACCACGCATCAACTTATTTTCTCTGCAACTTACAATAACTCTCTCAGTGACTTAGCTTAACCCTTCAAGTTTCTGTAACTTTCTCTTCATATCTTTTCCTTATCTTAGCTAGATTGGTGGGGCACTTTCCAGCCCCTCAGAGACCCACCCTTGGAGCCTGGCGGCAGACCTGGCACTCCCTACCTTCAGGCGTCTGAAGAGAGCAGGCAGAAGTGAGGGCCTTCTATCCGTGTCTGGAACATTTTTTTCTGGTCTCCAGTAGGATTCCGTCTTTCATCAGTGGTAAAGAAGACCTGTAACAGTTACTAACAAGCATCTCAAATGGGATGGTGAGAAAACAAGAGAATCTTGTGAAGAGGGCAAACAGCATTTATCTCTCTTCAGTGTCAGCTCTGTGGCTTTGCCTCTCAAGAGAACCAGCCTTCAAATGACACTAGGCTTTTAGTAACAACTAATAACAAAAGGATGGAGAGATGGTTAGAACCTGGTTGCTAGATGCCAGGTGGCTGACAGAAGAATCATAATCAGTTCACCTGGGGCTATCAGGACCTCAGTAGTAGCCCTTTACCAAACTGTCTCACTGGGTTTAAAGGGCCCAAGGAAAAGAAAACATTAATCCTGACCTTGGCCACCTCCAAGTAATTTAGTGCTGGAGACTGACTCCTCCCTTGGAATAAAGACAGCAGATAAGGCAGGCTTCCTTAAAGAACTTCTCTAAATGAGTGCTCTCCTACTGTGAGCAAATGTCAGAAATTCCTTTCCTGTTCTTGTTTTCCTTATAGCCCCACCTAGCTCTCAGCCTTTTTAGATTATTCTTCCTGTAGCATTTCTAACACAGCCTGTCCCTTTTTTTTTTAGCCTGTTAACAGCATTTCTGATCTTTTAGGCAGTTATGCACTAAGTGTCATACCGGCTGAAACTCTACCTTTAAGATTCTTTGCTCCCAAGCAATATTTACTCACTTCTCTAGCTTATTTCAGCTGGCTGCAAGCACAAGCACAGATAAAACACTGTTTTAAAAACTAACTTTGGCTATCAACCAACACACCGCCACTAGAGCGGGGTCCACAAAATTAAGTTCCTTACTCACTAAGCATTAAGGGGACCAAGTAAAACTCTTCAACGAACAAAGCAAACAGTTTCATGATTTCAAACACAGTCGTCGGTCCAAGATTTTAAACACGGTCGTCAGTCCAAATTCAAACACGAAACAAAAGCCAAAAAAAGACACTCGGCAATACCACAGAAAACAAACCAGACAAGCAAGACTAAAACAAAGCATCCTATAACCAATTTCACAGATGCCTGGTACCTTCAGTACCTGGCCCAAACTGCAGCTTAACCTTAGCTGCTTCTGGGATACCAAACACAGAAACAGAATACAGACAACAAACACTAACACACCTAAGCACACTTGTCCGTGCCTATACTTAAATAGGCAGCCGAACATGACCTCCAAAGTCACAGTCAGATCTTTTTGACTGTCCGTTGCCGGGTCCTCCTGACAAAATTCGGCTCGTGGAACGTCTCTCACGCGTCCCAGAGCCAGGACCCAACAAAGGCTGGCTCGTGGAACGTCTCTCACGAGTCCCAGAGCCTGCGCGATTGGGGCGTCCCCCGGTGCGCTTTCTAAAAAGGAAAAAAAGAAAGAAAAAGACTATTCAGAGTAGGAATCCTTCATCTACTCACAGGCGCCATTTCGGGGTGGGGAACCTTCTTCCACCCGTGCACAGGGCAGGAATCCTCCTTCTGCCCAGACAGTGCACTCTCAAGCTAGCTTTCTACGGGGTGGGGAACCTTCTTCCACCCGGGCACAGGGCAGGAATCCTTCTTCTGCCCAGACAGTGCACTCTCAAGCTAGCTTTCTACGGGGTGGGGAACCTTCTTCCACCCGTGCACAGGGCAGGAATCCTTCTTCTGCCCAGACAGTGCACCAAGACACTAAACCGGTACCGAAAAACACAGACTACAGGACTTAATTCATACACACTCACACACAGCGGCCGCTTTCTGGCACTCACACTTACGTACCTCCAAGTGGCATTTGGGGTTCCGGGGGGTCACACTCCGATCCCGGACAAGCCCCCAAATGAAAGAGCGTACCCCCAAAACGGGGAGCCGCGTCTCTCGCTCCTATCGCAGGGTGGGGTGCCCCCAGGAATCACGAGGAGCCATTCTTGATGTAACAGCAAGAGGTAGCTTTATTAACGAGATCCCGGGTCTTAGCGGGATCCTGGGTCAACACGTATCTCACACAGGAGACAGAGGAATCGACCCTGAGCTTCCAAACTCAGGGGTTTATATAGGGGAGGTTAGGGGCATTCGCGAGGGTGCACATGATTGGTCAATTCAAATGGTGCACAGTTACTTTCGGCGCAAAATTACATCAGCGAGGAGTACGTGTTATCTAGCAGCTCGGCAGGCAGGTAGGGTAGCTCATCTCACTCAGGGGGGTGAAGGAAGGGGAGGGTGTCCTTGGGGAAGGAAGGATGGTCAGTGTCCTTGGGGCTGATAGCTGGTTTGGCAAGTCCTATCTCTGGCTCTCCCTCAGGCATGTCCGGCCCTGCACATCCGGACTCTGACAATGAGCAACCTTTATGAAACTCTAGTTCTACAATATCTTTTTGTTTGATTCTCCTGAATAAATTTTTCAGGCAGTCTACCTCTATCAAATCTGATCAGTATGACTCTGTGAGGTTTCCAGAGCCTAATCACACTTTTAAAAGAACACAAAGACAAAATGTTTCTCCCAAAATACTGTGTTCCTTAGTCTGAAACCAGAAAAGCTTGTATCCTGCACTGTCTCCCAGAGTAATAATATAACCATGAAACTCAAAGTCACACCAATCATGAAGACTAAACAATTTTTTAAAGAGGAAGTAAGCTAAACAATGAGCCTGATAGGCTTTTGTACTCTGGGATATCAGGAAATTAACCCAAAACTCCCATGGAGCCCACGTTAAGAGAATCTGAGCTTCCTGTGGTGGTAGATATCAAAAGTAACCACAAACCCTTGCTAGCCGGCATCAACAAGCCATATGGACTTTAGCGGGGTAATTCATAAAACAAACCAAATACCTTTTATCAATTCCAGTATCAATAAGCAACACATCATACGAGGACTTTAGACCAAAATGTCTCAATCTGTCATGTAGTGCCATATTGGATTTGGGCCTGGCTGCTTTGTAACTGCATGGCCACAGTTAAGAAGTCATGGGATTGTTGGACAGAGGCCTCTCCCATGTATTTACGGCACAGGAAGAAAATACCAAGTAGTAAACACCCGGTGTCTCCACTGCATGACCTCTGCTGAGCCCAGCTGATGCATGTGGAACCGACACACCTGGACCACACCTGGGTGGTGGTCAATTTACTTCTGCCTTTTACTTCCTCAGCCTTTATCCTTGAGATTTAGGCTGGTCTTCTGGGATTTCTCCCTAATTAATTAAGGTCTCCTAGTCGGTCTTTCGTTACCTAAGTCACGAGCCAGGTAGACACGAGTCAGGGTTTCCCACTGTGCTTCCCAGATATTTTCTACCTGGAGACTTGGGTATATAAGTGGTGAATAAAGCTACAGGAGACTCTCACTCTCACTCTTCTTCCTCACTCTCACTCTTCTTCCTCACTCTCACTCTTCCTTCCGCTCTTCCACTCTTCCTCTGTCTCTCTGTCTCTGTCTCTGTCTCTGTCTCTGTCTGTCTGTCTGTCTGTCTGTCTCTCTCTCTCTCTCTCTCTCTCTTCCTCCCTCTCTCTCTTCCTCTCTTCCTCTCCTGGCTTGACACGATAACCTGTGTGTGTGTGTGTGTGTGTGTGTGTGTGTGTGTGTGTGTGTGTGTGTTTCTTTTATCCTGTAGGGTTTCGCCCGATTCTCGGTACTGTGTCAGTGCTGGCGCCAACACTGTCAAACTCTCTACCCGGAGACACAGATTTTTATTTAACCTTAATAACTTCTATAATATATGCCTGCATTCACTCTCCCTGGTGTTATAGACATTAATCACAACTCTCTACTTGAAGGTAGTGACTAATTTTTCCCTATCTAAGATCTGAACCATAGATAAAAATCACCACATGATTCGGGTAATCTCTTTACTCTCCTTAAAACAAACAGCTTCTATCAATTCTAATACCAATAAACAACTTAAAACTCAGGAATTTAACCCAAAATATATCCATCTGTTAAGCTCTCTACCCGGAGCCACAGATTTTTCTTTAACCTTTATAGCTTCTAAAATATATGCCTGAATTCACTCTCCCTGGTGTTACAGACATTAATCACAACTCTCTACTTGGAGGTAGTGCCTAATTTTTCCCTAAGTTCTGAACATCTGGCAATGTGTTGTAGTGAATGCTACTTGTTATATCGTTTAAGTACAGAAATCAGATTGTTGAACAGTGTATATAGTATGTTCTCACTGTGGACAAAGACTGTGAATCTGTGTCTGTCTTTTTATGCCTCTGTGTACATGGATATGCATTTATACCAGTATATTTGTATATGAATAAACTTGGTTTTTTAACCTAGAAGAAAATAGGGGCTACCACTGAACACAGGAGTGCAGCATGGATGTCTGACATTTTTATCATGTACATGAGACTTATTCAAATATATATCACATTAAAATACTTTTCTATGTACAAATTAACACAGTTTAAAAATATAGCCGAGTCTATTCCACAGTGTTATTTGACAAAGTGACCTGAGATTTCTATACTCATTTATGAAAAACAAGTTTGAAGTATGGCATTAAACTTTGATATTCATGAAGACTTTCTTGTAGAACACAGATTTTGTTAACGTGACTCATAACTGTAACTAATTTATTTCTCTTGTTTGCTATTAAAAACTAAGGATGGATTCTTGTTGCAGATGAGTTTTTATTTCATATTCAGAATGCTAATTCAAAAGTATCTTAGTCGAGGATTTCAACTGAATTGCGACAAATGCCTCCACACCCTGTTCTTACCCAGTAGCAGATACCTGTGCTCACTCAGCTTCTCACAGAATCTGCTTAAGAATGTTTGGTGGGGAAGCATTCCTGAAGGTTCTGTACAGCATCATGATTCTGTTTTCAAGAGACCTGTCTGCCATTGCAAACTATTAGCTAGGTTCTATTGCTGATAAGACACCATGACTAAAAGCAAAGGGTTCATTTCATCTTGTAGCTTAGAGTTCACCATTCATGGAATACAGGGCAGGAACCTAGAGGTAACAGGTCATAGAGGAGTACTGCTTACTGGCTTGCTTCTCATAGCATGCTCCTCTTGCTTTCTAGAACATTAGGACTGTCAGCCCAGGGTGGCCTCTCCAATAGTGAGCTGGGCAGTGTTCTCAAGGCAACCGTCAAACAAGAAAGTGCACCACAGGCTTTCCCACGTACCCTTGTAGCAGGAGAATTTTCTCAGTTGACATCCCCCTCACACATCATAATCCCAACTCGGAACTGGTTTAACATGATGTCTCTGAAGCAAGCTTACAAAATATACTCTTGGGCTGGAGATGGCTTTGTCATTAAAGGATAATCTCACAACCAGAGGAAGAAACACTCAGTTCCCAGCACCCACAGCAGTCTCTCCAGTCAAAACAAAGTGAAACAAAACAAAACAAAAACAGGCCCATCTCACCCCATCCCTGAAAAGAAAATATTCGATTGTCTGTAACCTTTTATATTCTCACAGCATATTCATTAAATCCCATCTCACAACACCATGGCCCAGTCATTAGAACTTGTCTAGTCCTGTTCCGTCCCCCTCAGTATTTCATCTACAAGGCAGTGTAGCACAATAGTAGGCCCCAAACATAGGTGATTAAATACTTCATTCTGGTTCTTCCCAACATCCTCATTTCAGAGAACAATGAGCATAAATATGGGCAAAGTCTGTGTGTTCACATGTGCATGCTTGTATTGGGGGATTATTGATTACCCTAGGAATATTGTGCTTTCATATCCAAATAATTGCTCTTCAGTGAAGAAAGTGCAATACGAGATCCATTGGCATTGGTAATTTCTCTCCAAGTGGAAGTCCGGCACTATACACAGAGTGGCAGAAAGCCTGCATCTTTTTTTTTTTTTTAAGTACGTGAGTACATTGTAGCTGTCTTCAGACACCAGAAGACAGCATTAGATTCCATTACAGATTCCATTACAGGTGGTTGTGAGCCACCATGTGGTTGCTGGGAATTGAATTCGGGATCTCTGGAGGAGCAGTCAGTGCTCTTAACCGCTGAGCCATCTCTCCAACCCCAAGCCTGCATCTTTTTAGAAGGGTATCCTGAATGGTAGACATGAGTGCTTCAAGTCATTTTGTGTAGTAAAAATAAATTCTCTCTTAGGTGAATGAAAAAAATTAATACAACTAGATATCAGGGCTGAGGGTGGTTCAGTAGACACTGAAGTGTAAGGATAAGGACCAGCAACTACATAGAAGGAAGGCCAGGCATGCACAGGTTGCACCAAATCCAGGTCAAGCATCGGAAAACTCCAGATTTCTCCCCAATATATCTAATTGTCAGAATTTAAGTGACTGCTTCAGTGAGCTAGAATGAGGCTCTGCTTGGCCACAAATGTGCACTCTACTTGTGTCTGTCATATAGCAGTTTTCTTCCAAACAAAACTTCTGTTCTTCAGTGTTCTAAAGCATGTGCTCAGAGAGTCCTAAAGAAGAGCTCTTTAAGACTTAGGATGTAGGGCCTGGAGAGATGGCTCCGGTGAGCACTGGATTCTCTCCCACAGGATCTGGCTTTGATTCCCTGCACTCACACAGCAGGTCCTGGGGCCTACTAAGTCTAGGGACCTGTTCACTGGGAGCATATTATGGCATATTTGTGATTGATAAGCTGGACTCCAAGGTGCTTCTCAATGGAAGGGAGACACTCTTATCAGCCTGTGTTGGCCCAAATGACCTTTATACTTTAGAAATAGGAGGGTAGGTCAATGAAGGAATGTGGTTGATGTGAGCCCACAAGTTTAAGATGTATTTGAAAAGAGAACCCAGAGTTTCTGAATTAGCCTTCATTTTATCTCCAAACACTTATGTCTGTAGTGGGAGTGTAAGAGGGCCCCAGATCCTGTAACTCACTCCATGATAGAAAGTACCATTCAGGCTGTAAGCAGTGTGTAGACAACACCGCCTGCCAGAACTCAGGGCCTAATCCATCTGTGTGTCTGTGTGTCTTTCTATGTGTCTCTGTCAGTTCTGTTTACCTGTAATGACCAGTAGTTTCCTCTGGTATGAGAAGCCCCGGGCTTAAGACCTATGCCCAATCCTGTTGGGGACCCAAATTCTTTTGGCTTTGCCAGGTCACCTAAACAAAGAAACACACACACATGTACACGCATGCACACGCACACGCACACAGGCACACACGCACACACACACACCCTCCACGTGACCCACTCAGGGAGCAGGAGCACTTGTTTCTTCTGTTGCTTAACTCTCATTCTCATTCAGGGTTGCTCCCTGTGTGGAGGTGGGGAGAGGCCAGGCCTCTCATCCAGGGTCCCTTTCCTCTAAGCAGCATAAACACAGGGAGGCAGCATCCAGGCAGACGTGGCAGAGTTGAGAGTTCCATATCTTGATCCAAAGGCAGCCAGGAAGAGACTGTCTAATGTGGGCAGCCAAGGGGGAGCTTGAGGATAGGAACTCAAAGCCCGACCCCACAGTGATGAACTTCTGCCAACAAGGCCACACCTATTCTGACAAGGCCACACAACCTAATGTCACTTCCCAGGAGCCGGGCATATTTAAGCCAATACAATCCACTGTAACTTTAATTTTTTTCAAATCCTATTTTTCAATGCTTTAACCTTCCTTGTAACCCACCACCCACCAGAGGCAGTAAAAAGGAAAGGATATAAGGGAAGTAGACCTGTTTAGAAAGTTCTTTGGAGCAACTCCAATCTGTGTTGCCAGAAATTGGCAGTTTAGTACATGTGTCAGCAGCAGCAGCTCAATCCACGGGCAAACACTTCACAGATACACCAGTAGTCCAGTTTGGTAGAATCCAGTTAGCAACAATGGTTACAACCTAGTGGAGAGAGCCAGGCTTCAGCCTAGAATCCAGTCAGCAGGGGCTAACAGGAACACCAGAAGTTCTTGGCTGTGTCTGTCAGGGAAGTGAAGATCGACAAAGCCTCGAGACCCACAAGCTTTGCACAGCTGTACCAGTACGCTAGGCTCTGTCTGTCCCTCTGTGGAGTCCTATTTATACCCTCCAAGCATCATGTGTCCACCATGTGTCGTGCCTCAGCATGTGCATCCAATCAGCCTGAGTCCGCCAAGAAACTGAGCACACCACTATTCTACCAGAAGCTTTTTGGTGCATTTCTCTCTATGGAGTCCTGACAACTTTACCTCAACTATGCCATGTAAGGCGGACAAACACATGCATGTTGTTAGAAAAGAATCCTTTGTAGTGTGTCCTTCCTTGTGCTTGCTTTAGCAGAATATCATCTGTCCTGTGTCTGCTTCAGTCAAACATTCCTTCACGTGTTTGCCCTAGCAAAACACCATCCACCTGTGTTGCTGTAAAAATATAAAAAAAGCTTTCTTTTCCCCGTACTAGATCCGGCACCATAGTGCCCCAAGACAACTGGTAGATATCTTCATCTCAGTCAGCAAAGCTTCTCACCCGCTCTGCTCCATCCCATACCACACTGCCTATGACTACTCTCTGAGCCTGGCAACAATCTCTCTTCCCATACAGTTCCCAAGGCAGGTTGCCACCAGGCCAGAAATGTACATCCCAAGTCCATGGCAGCTTAGGGTCACTGGCTGCCACATAACTGTCTTTGATTTAAATCTCCACATGTAAGAACACACAACACAATAACCTCTGATCCAATTGATAAGATATAATTGCCCACCTAAATATACAAATATACAAAAATATACAAAGCCCTGTCCACATCCATCCCTTAAGAATATTCATAACCTGTAAATGTGCAGAGAGGAATCTTCACATCAGCCTCCATATTCTCTCCGCTGTTTCCTCTGCCTCACTCCAGTCTCCTCAACTCTCTAAAACTTTTCTCCCCTCATCCCTCCTTCTCATCCAATGGCAGGCCTCATTCTATCTTGTACCTGCCTTCACCTGTATGACATCCTACACAACAGACTTTCCAAACAACCTTTAAGTTTCCACTTCAACCCATAACCTACCATTCTCTGAAAAAGAGTTTAAAACACAAAACCAAAAATCACCCCTGGACTAGATATGGGGAATGACACCAGACAGTACAGCCTGTAAAAACCAGATTCTCCCTTCGATCCAGCACTGACTGAGCAAACTTTAAGCAATTTTCACTAAGTTCAGATGCTAAAAAGATTCCCTTTGTTACCGACTCATATTTAACCAGAATCTCAGCACATCTTGGTGGCCACAGTGTCTTTATTGATACTCATAAGATCAACGCAGACAGTGTTTGTCTTCAGAGACTCCGTGGATGGTTTAGGACTCATAAGGGTGTCTGTGTGACAGAGTCTGGCCCTCAGGGTCATGGATTAATATTGCTTAAAAACCAACAGTAGAGGCTTTGAAGAAGTCATCCAGGGTTAAGAACTTGGGGTAGTGGGCAGAGTTTATTTGAGCAATTCATGAAAATTAAATAAAGCAAATATAGATAACTATCGGTTCAAAGGATAAATTCAAAAGTAAGTTAGAAAATGTTGCAAGACAATGGGATGATAACAGGACGTTACAGTTCACTGGGTGAAAAAGCAATGTCAAAGGTTATAACAGTAGATTCCCCCTGTGTAACTACCTCAAGTGGCAACCAAATTCTACACCTCCAGAAACTACCAAAAAAGGACAAACTCAACTGAAAATGATGTAATATAATTTACATTACAGAAGGAGGAAGTAAAGATTAGAGCCGCTCTCTTTCATTCTACATGTTCTGTCCCTTTGGAGAACCCTGACTAATACAGATTTTAGTACCAGAAGAGGTTCTAGCACAACAGTAGGTCTGCAAGTGCTGTCCTTGACCTGTCCAGCTCAGCGCTCAGTCCTATCCCCAGCTCTTCTACAAGAGTCCCCGAGCTCGGCCTGATGTTTGACTGTGGGTGTCTGCATCTGTTTCCATTCAGTGCTGGATGAAACCTCTCAGGGGACAGCTATGCCAGGCTTCTGTCTCCAGGCATAGCAGAGTATCACTAAGACTGTCAGGGGTTGACTCTCAAATGGAATGGATCTCAAGGTGGGCAGTCATTGGTCGGGCATTCCCTCAAACTCTGCTCCATCTTTGTCCCTGAACATCATGGAGGCAGGACAAATTTTGGGTTTTAGGTTTAGTAGCTGGATTAATGTCTCCCTCCCTCCACTGGAAGTCCTGCCTGGCTGTAGGAGATGGCCACTTCTATCTCCATATTCCCTGCTAGTAGGTGTCTAAGGTAGGTCATCCCTATAGACTCCCCAGAGCCTCCCTTATCCTAGATCTCCAGCTATTTCCAGAATTGCCCCCCACCAGTTTCTGTTCTCACACCCAGACCTCTACAGCACCCTCTCCCCACACCTGATCCCTGTCACATTCCCCTCCTCACCCCCTCTCCCACCTATCTCCCTTTGATGACTATTTTGTTTCCTTCTGAGTGAGATTCATGAAACCTCCCTTGGGCCCTCCTAATTACCTTTGAGTCTGTGGGTTGTAGTATGGTTATCCTGCACTTTATGGCTAATGTCTACTTATAAGTGACTAGATACCATGCGTATCTTTCTGGATCTGAATCACCTCACTCAGGACGATATTTTCTAGTTCCATCCATTTGCCCGCAAATTTCAAGATGTCTTTGTTTTTAATAGCTGAATAGTATTTCATTGTGTAGATGTACCACATTTTCTTTTTTCCATTCATCAGTTGAGGAACATCTGAGCTATTCCCAATTCCTGGCTACTACAAATAAAGCTGCTATGAACACAGTTGAGCGAGCGTCTTTGTGGTAGAGTGGGGTATGTTTGGGACATATAGCTGAGACTTCAGGTTCATTTCCAATTTTCTGATAAACTGCCAAATTGATTTCCAAAGTGGTTGTCCAAGTTTGCACTCCCACCAGCAATGAGTGAATATTCCCTTTCCCCACATCTTCACCAGCATGTGCTGTCACCTCAGTTTTTTATTATAGCCATTCTGATTGGTATAAGAAGGAATCTCGGAGTCATTTTGTTTTGCATTTCCTGAGGACTGAGGACACTGAAAATTCCTTTAAGTGCTTCTCAGCCATTCATGATTCCTCTGTTGAGAATTCTCGGCTTAGCTCTGTAGCCCAGAGTTATTGGTGTTCTTTGGGCATTCGTCTCATGTGCCAATGTGTTCAAGGAAGTTCCCCCAATTTCTCTTCTATTAGGTTCAGTACGTCCGGTTTTATGTTGAGGTCATTGATCCACTTGGACTTGGTTTTGTGCAGGGTGATAGATATGGCTCTATTTGCAGTCTTCTCCATGCAGACATTCATTTAGTTAAGCCAGCACCATTTGATTGAAGATGCTTCTTTTTTCCATCGTATGATTTTGGCTTCTTTATCAAAAATAAGGTTTCCATGGGTGTGTGTGTGTGTGTGTGTGTGTGTGTGTGTGTGTGTGTGTGTGTGTGCGTGTGTATGATTTCCAGACCTTTGATTTTATTCCATTCATCAACCTGTCTCTGTAACAACACAGTGTAGTTTTTATTACTATTGGCTCTGTAGTGCAGCTTGAAATCAGGATGGTATTCCTCTAGAGATTCTTTTATTGTTCAGGATTGCTTTGGTTATCCTGGGTTTTTGCTTTTCTATTTGAGATTGAGAACTGCTCTGTAAAGGTCTGTAATGAATTGCGTTGGAATTATGATGGGAGTTGCCCTGAACTCATAGACTGCTTTGGGCTATCTGGCCATTTTTGCTGTGTCAATCCTACTGACCCATGAGCATGGGAGTTATTTCAATCTCCTGATAACTGCCTTGATTTCTTTATTCAGGGACTTGAAGTTCTTGTCATACAGATCTTTCACTTGCTTGGTTAGAATTATACCACCATAGTTTGCATTATTCATGGCTATTGTAAAGGTTGCTGCTTCCCTAATTTCTTTCTCGGCCTGTTTATTGTTTTATAAAGGAGGGCTACTGATTTATTCTGAGTTAATTTTGTATCCAGCTACTTTGCTGAAGTTGCTTATCAGCTGGTAGAATTTTGGGAGTCACATACGTTTACTATCTCATCATCTGTGAATAGTGATATCTTGAATTCTTCCTTTCCAATTTGTTCCCCTTTGATCTCCTTTAGTTGTCTTCTGATCTACCGAGAACTTCCTCCAAGCACTATGTTAAATTGATAGAGAGAAAATGGGCAGCCTTGTCTTATCCCTGATTTTAGGGGAACTGCTTTATATTTTTCTTTATTTTTTTGATGTTGGCTTTTGGCTTGCTGTATATTGTTTTTATTGTGTTTAGAAATGCACCTTATATCTCAGATCTCTCCAAGACATTTACTATGAAGGAGTGTTGGATCATGTCAAAGACTTTTTCTGCATCTAGTGAAATGGTCATGTGATATTTTTCTTTTAGTTTGTATGTACAGTGGATTTCATTGATAGATTTCTGTACATTGAACCATCCCTGTATCCCTGGGATGAAGCCTACATGATCATGGCGAATAATATTTTTGATGTGTTCCTGGATTCAGTTTGCAAGCATTTTATCGAGAATATTGGCATCAATGTTCATAGTGGAAATTGGTCTGAAGTTCTCTTTATTTATTGAGTCTTTGTGTGGTTTAGGTATCATTGAATTCTAGAAAGTGCTTAATTCATTTCTTTATTTCCAGTGGCTGGACAATGGAGCTGGGGGTCCGGGGGTGGGCAGTACGCAGCTCAGGGCAGTATTTTGTTAAGAATGTGTTTGTACAGATT